>NC_134649.1:3590357-4201785 GCF_030463565.1 Pelecanus crispus
ATAGGACCAGGACCGTGTGAGCCGAACTTTTTAAGAGCACCCAAAATCATTTCTGGAGTGGGGCTCTTGGGGCTTGTTCTAAGCAGAGTTTAAAAGAAACAGAAATTTCTGATGCCAGTGTAGCAGGGGTTGTATTTTTAACCAAGGGCTACTAATGTACTTAGTATATGCTAATAAGTGGATCTGAATCAATTAGTGGTTTTTATTGTGTCACTATAAAGAGTGTCTAGATTGAAATCTCCAGTCAGGACAATGTCTCTCCTTCCCTGTGTATTTCTAAGAAGCTCCATAATTGCATGCTATGTGCAATCTCTGTATTAAAATGCAGAGATGGGTTAATTCACAGCATGCTAATTTGGGGTCAGTATTCTCCTCCACCTCCCCCTAAGGGAAAAGGGATAGAGGAGTGAGTGTCTGTGGCTGGAGAACAAGTCTGCACCGCAGTCAGATCCGCCTGCCTGGCTAACTGCGCTTGGCGTTTCCCATAAGGAATTATGTTACTAACATCGGATCGTGCCAGTTAGTTGATTTGCCCGTTGATACAGGTTGGGGAGAGAGGAGAGAGTCATGGCAGACGCATCCTTGAAACAGGATTCTGCTTCTTAGAGTTCTTCCATCCCCCACTTCGTGCTTCATCCCTGTTAACTGTCCGGCGAGCTGAAACTGCGGGGCGAGTGTTTCTCGTGCTGGTTCATCTTACGCATCTAGCCTATCTATTATTCATGGTGTAAAGGTCAGGCTGCAGCACCTGGAAAGACAGTTTGTGTCATCGCTAAGTAGGTTTCCAGCCATGTTGCAGCCATCCTGCCACTGAGAGGGTGTTAACAGTTATGAGTTTCTCTGAAGAACTTAGGTCTGTAATTATTGCACTGAGGAAACCACATGTGAACATCATCACGCGCTGCACTAACCACTGGCAAGTCAGTTAGCAGAGGGACTCAGGAGTGGGCTGAATTGGTTCCAAATGCTCCGGCACGATGATGCTGAGAAGGCTGCTTGTTCTTCTGTAATTACTTCCTTAAATTTGGGCATCCGTCAAGCCCTAATGGTTTCCTTATGATTTGGCGGTTGTGTATCAGCTATCATTGTGTCAGGAAGAGATTCTCGGGTTTCTTCCAGCCGTGGATGTTCTCTTTTCTCCCCCTGACGCTGTTGAATGACGTGCTCCTGCACACATACAGTAAAGGAAGGGGTCAGGAATCTGGCGGTATGGAGAAAGGCAGGGGGTCTGGGCATGAAACAAGGAGGAGGAGTGGTTGGGATTTAGAAGGGTTTAGTTTTATGGCGGGGAGCTGCCCTGTGCAGGTACTTACATCTGCATTAGGGGTCTTGTAGGCAGAGCGGGTGGCAGTCAGGAAAGGTTGGCTGCCCTAATGTGATCTACGCTGCTGCACGTTGGCTGATGGGGAATCAGCTGGGGGGATTTCTCAGCTCATGGATGTCTGCCTGGAAACCTCTCCTAAGATCCCTCTGTAAAAACAAGCAAAATAGCCAACACTGTCTCTTGGGAGTATCTCTTGACATCAGGGTAAGGCTGCATGTGGTGAACGGTGCTGTCTGGTGGGGGAGTGAGATTTGCCCAGGCTGGCCCAGGGGAGGTGGTGGGCTGTTGAAGCTGTGTCATGGCTGAAACTACAGACTGGGTCAAGAGCTTGAAGAGAGAAGGTGGCAGGAAATCCAGGGGTTGGGCACTGGGAATACAAGGCTGTAGCTCAGACATGGTTGCATACCATGTCTGTGCAAACAAGGTCCGCGTTCCCCATTGGAGGCTCCGTACTGCTGCAGCACAGTTGCTAAATGCCCCTTAGCTCCACGTCCCCGCAGTGTCAGTGAAGCCAACGCTCTGCCTCTTGTCTTGGTTTGGGGTGTGGCCTGAGAGACAAAGCTCCTGTCCCACTGCTTGTTCCTGCATAGCTTGATTTTGTTTTCCTTGGGTTTTTCGTAGGAGCACAGCAGGGCAGCAGGGGAAGCACTTTGTGGGGAGACAGCTCCTTTCGAGGCATGCCTCAGACAGAAGTGGACGGTTGTGCAGAAAGCAGCCTTGGACAGAGCTTCTTGAGCACAGTTAGTTTTTATTCACAGCGATAGCACAACTGTTACATCAGCGGAGAGCCCTGCCTGCGTTTCCCTCCCCTAGTTTCCTGTAACATCGGGCTGTGTTTTAGGCTGCAGTAAGGGTCCTTGTGCTGGTCCAGTGCAAGATTCTTGTTTTGTTTTCTCTTGCACTGGCTGATCCTGCTACTAAAATGGTGCCAGCTGTGTCCGCCTCCTCTTCTCTATCCTGCAGGCTTTCTCATCCTTTGCCTTACCCCCAAGATCTGGCTTTTTGATTTTGCCTTTGGTAATGTCCCAGCTATCTCCATTTCAGCTGTCTGAAATAAAAGACGACTTTCTTCCCATGCTCATGCTAACCTCTGGAGCAAACCGTGTCTCCGTAGAGTGATATTGCTAATGACACACCTTGTATCTTGCCTGAGAGTTATGTGCTGAAATCCTGTGAGAGAGGTGGGCGGCTGTTCAAAGGCACATGAGAAATATAGCAATTTCATGAGCCCACAAAATCAAAAGGAAGCTGTCCTGAATCACCAGGAGGGCTTCTCCCTGAGAAATTCTCATTCATTTCCATCTACGTTCTAGCAGTCAGTCTCTGTAGTGGTGTGCACCACCAGGGCCATCATTTACATGAAAAATAAACAATAAGGATCTAATCCTGTCTTCCACATTCCCATGAAGGAAGAGTGCATTCCTCTCGGAGTGACTCCCTGGAGATCAGGGTATTTTCCCACTTACAGGAAAGTATGGCGCATGGCAGCTGGCCAACATGAACACCTTGAAAAACTGAATAAAACAACATATTTAGCATATTGGATATATTATGCAGTCATCCAGATTAGTGATTTGAAATGATCTGGACTAGATTATTCTGCTTATATTTAATGTATGATGGAATGCAGTGAAATACATCTGTTTTCATGCTGCCTACTAGCTTCTTGACAGCTTGATAGAGCTTTATGTCTGCATGCTCTAAGAGCTTGAACATCTGGGCCTGTGTATAAAAATTGAAGCCAAGCCCCTGACTGAGAAATCCAAAATAACCCTATTTTCAGAATGTGAATTGCTTGATCTTGTAGTAGAGCTCCTCTGGCTTCACGTGTAAGTGGCTGCTGTATTGATCCTACCCAGTGATGGAGATGGAGGATTTGTCCTTTCCTTCGCTTCATTCTCCAACAGGAGTTGCCCGCAGCTGCATCACATCTGTGAGCTCTTCCCCATCATTTTGGATCGCATCATCCACAATGAGCTCGTGTCCTGGTGAAGCCCAGCCAAATGCTCAGGCAGGAGGCAGAGTGCGCGTACTGGCGAGAGACAGGCTGTGGGGTTCTTTGTTCCGCCAAACCCGTGGTCTCGGCCGTTTGGAAGTCGAGTGCCCTTTGGTCTCATCCCCCTTGTGTGGGTTTAAAATGTTTTCCTGTGGCTGGAGAGTGTGGAAATGCAGATCAGGCTGCCTTGGAGGCAGACAAAACTCTGTTTGCTTTTGGGATTCTTTCAGGGAGAGAAATGTGGCTGAACTGTTTTTATATTCTAAGCGTGAACATGTGTTATGGAGCAGAGAAAGCCTTTGGTAATTGGTACCATTAGCCTCTGGGAGCGTAATCAGTGCAGTAATAATAAAATTGGCATCAATAAGAAAGGTTTTATTCTGCTTATGTTGTCTGGCAAAGAGAGCAGTGATCTATCAGGGCAGGGAATGAACAGGCACGTCCCAAATTAACAAACTTCATCAATGCGCTGCAGCCAAGGCAACCAAAGACAGTCAGGACTGCTCTCGCTGAGCTTCTGAATGGGTTGGCTGCTGAAGGGAGAAGCTGGCGAGCATCTTATTTGAGAACTTTGTGTCTCCTAAGTTGTTTCCTTGATTAAACATCTCCATTAAAAAAAATCTCAGATGTTACTTAACACAGCAGAGGAGTATTTCAGCTGATGAAAGGCTGGAAGGAAAGAGGGAAGTGAATTTTGGACCAGGGTAGCACTGCTTGGAGGCAGAGCACCCTGTCCTGCAACTCAGTTTGGGTCCAAGTGTGAGGTTCCCCATAGAGTGCATGGCTGGCTGATGGGAAGAGTGTGTAATGAGGACCCTCCGGTTTCTAGTGTGGGTTTTGCGTGCACCGTTGCTTTTCTAATTGCAAATCAAGAAACTCTGCTGTGGAGGCAAAATAGTCACCATACACCAAAAGCTGCCAGTGACTTAACAGGGCGTGTGAGGACTTGCTGGAAGGAAGAGCCTCACAGCAGTGAATAAATCAGAAAGGACTGAAATGGGAGGTACATTTTGGAGAGGAGACGAATAATTCCTCAAGAATAAACAATGCAGTGCGCCCACTTCCGTAGTGGGGGAGAGGAGTCATTGTGCATAGGTTTCTTTAGTAGTTCGCAGGGGAGAAGGATCAGGAGATCCTGATATGATGTGCTACAGGCTATGACACTGGTTAACCCTTGGTGGCTGGGGCACGTCCATTTGCTGCTGATAATTTCTGTAAAAAGTCAGGGGAGAACTAGAGAGTAGCTGTGATGATACGTGCACCAGTTGTGAGACAGTATTTGAACATGGAAAGCCTGTAAGTGGAAGGGGGACTCCCTGCTGTATTCTAGCAAATACAACCCTGTTCAAGCTACTTTCTTGGATGGTGAGAAAAGCTGGTCAGATCAAAGCAAACATGTCTAACTGGGGAGGGTTGGTAACAAAAATAACCCCAGACAAACCCTGATTGATTTTTCCAGCTCCTGGGAAACTCTATGAGGTGAAGCTGGTGGCATTCAATAAGCACGAAGATGGTTATGCAGCGGTTTGGAAGGGCAAAACAGAAAAGGCACCTGCAACAGCAGTAGGTGAGGAATGCCCTTCATTTGTTGTCTGTCTCTTCTGCTTGGCATGTGGCTTCAAAGGAAGGGTAGAGGTAAAGTTACGGAAGACGAACTTGGAGAAGGACAATACGAAAATGGGGAAGGTCCCAATATAAGGAAACTCCCTTTGACAGTCATTGCAAATTGCATTGGAGGAATTATCTTGGGAGGGAGAGAAAGGAGCAAAACATCGCCCTTCTCATTAGGGTTGTTCTTATACTGGGTGTGGATGGCCTTCACCGTGTTCTCTCTGGCCACGTTAGTGGCTCAGGGATGGTCTTGGAAATGCCAAATAACCTGGGTTTTATCTCTTACGTTATAAAGAGTCGAGAATGTGAATTAGCAGCATGCCAGGCTTTCTGCAGTGTTACAAAGAAAGTAAAAGCTCTGAAGACCTAGGCTCCATTCTCAGCTCTGTCAGTCTGTTGTGGGATGGTGAACAGTCTGGGCTCCTCCTTACCCTGCTGTGGGCCTGTCAGGTGGGCAGCTTTGAAGCTGGCCTCCTGTGCTCCACAGTAGCACACCACCAGCTTGGTGCATGGATCCTCATTGCAATCTTTCCCACATGTGAGGAAAAGCGTGGACCGCTGCATGCGCAGAAGGGCTAAGCCGGGCATCTAGGCTTATGCTGGAGGCCAGTGTATCTGTGCAGGCTTCACAAACCTAGGCCTGGTTTATTCCATGTTTTCTGTGTCCATGATGGCTGTCCCTGGCCTTACTGTCGTGTATGTCTCCACATCTCTTTTCTCTTTTTGTCTTGCACCGTAGATCCCCCTGTGCAGAAGGGTCCTCCGCTGCCTCCAGTCCAAGTCTATGCAGAGTCCAACAGCTCAACTTCCATATGGCTCAGGTGGAAGAAACCCGACTTCACAACAGTCAAAATTGTCAACTACACCGTGCGCTTCAGCCCCTGGGGCCTGAAAAACGCCTCTCTTGTTACATACTACACAAGGTAAAGAGGGATGCTAAGGGTTCATCTGCCATGTATTGCTCACGTCAGGAATAAACACAGGGCAGGAGGAACCTGCAGGGAAGTTCCAGTACTGAGCACAGTCCTGAGTGTTTCACGTGCTGGAAGCGTCTGCCTTGGTCACAGATACATTCAGAACTGCTGAAATGTGGCACTGGGACTTGTCCATGACTTGGATACCAAGGGATCATTTACTGGCTGGTCTCTGCATCTTTTCTGCACTGGTTGGACCTTACATGCTTGTTTCCCTGTTAATAACATAGCCAGCTGCAATTATGGCCAGTCTCAAAGTGTTCCTGATTTGTGAGACGGTCCTCACAAGTTTGGTTTAAAAATTGCTAGAGTTTAAGCAGTTAGAGTAATTTGGGGATGTATTTTACATCTGGATTCCTGTGCAGGTTTTCAGCCTATAACCAGGCTGTGTTTTCAAGCTTTTCTCATCAGAAATGGTCCTGGAGGCGACTTTGCTCTGTATCTGGAAGCTGAGTGCTCTTGCCTTCACATGACTGCAGGAGATGAAGCTTTAGGTGAAAAAAATCAAATACTGTAAGAGTTAGGATAATCTCTTACAGTGTTCCTGGTAAGGTATCAAGGTGCCAGTGGGTGGGAGAACCATCTGGTGTTCATGGCCTTGTGAATGTGTCCTCTTTCGGCAGCTCGGATGAAGACATTCTCATTAGTGGGTTGAAGCCCTACACCAGGTATGAGTTTGCTGTGCAGTCCAATGGTGTTGGCATTGATGGGCCTTTCGGCAGCGTGGTGGAGCGGTTCACCCTTCCTGACCGTGAGTATTTATGGGAATTGAATCCTGATTTCTCCTGGGTTTCCCTGAATCTCTATCAAATTCCTCCTAATGCACCCCTGAGAGGTGGGATCTCAGGTCACCTCTAAGCTGTGATGCCCCTGAGTGCATGTTGAGAGCCGCTAAGCATCCTCGTGGCTTTCCCAAGCTCATTAAAGGAGTGCTGCTTTGTAAACAGAGAGGAGCTTGTAAAGGGAATTGGGGCAATGATTGCTGTTGCTGTGGGATTGCTTCTGGGTTCAGAAAAATTCTGCTCGTTAGAGAGACCTGATAACGCATCGCTTAAGCGCTGGGTCCTTCCCAGTCTGAATGTTGCTGTCAGAACGAGAGTGCCTTGCCCAGCCTGGTTTTCCAGTAAGACCTCCACCTCTTAGCTTCAGGCCTGGTGAAGGCTGGGAGGCAGAGATGATCCTGGGAGCTGCGGTGGGCTGGCTCCTTACTCTGTGACAGCTTCTCCAGTATTCAGCTTCACAGAGCAGCAGCGATGGCCTTTGGAGGTGGTGTGTGTCATGCACCTAGCTGGGACTAGTTGTGGTGCAAGCAGGGCTTTGGGGAAGATGGAGAAGAAAGCAACAAGGAGCGAGGGTGTGCTGGGAATACTCTCTCAAAGATGAGCGGTGTTGCACAGCCTCAAACTGAGCTGCACGGCTTCATCAGCACTGTCAGGTTTCCCTTGGCTGGTTGGCCACGATGCACAAGCCCTGCCCTGTATTGGGCTCAGCAGCCTCCTCTCTGCGCTCTCCACAGCTTGTTTGGATGAGGTGTCCAGTTGCCCAGGTTGCCCATCATGTCGTGCTTGCAAACATGGCTGCGGCACCACGGAGAAGGATTCAGAGAAGGCACAGAGCAGTTGTCATGTCCTGCAGGTTGAATGCTCTCCTCCTCCTCTTTTCTGCTCTTCACGCTGGGTCTTTACTTGTCTCTGCCAGGTCCCTCAACTCCTCCATCTGACCTGCGGCTGCACCCGCTCAACCCCTACGCTGTCCAGGTGCACTGGTGCCCCCCCGTCGAGCCCAACGGTATCATTGTGGAGTACCTCATCCTGTATAATGCCAACAACACGCAGCCAGATGACATGTGGACCTTGCTGACGCGAGAAGGTGAGCCTCCTTGAGGTACTGTAATACCCCACCAGGTCCTGCCTTCTTCCCTGCCTACTGAGCCCTGGCTGGTCAGTCCTGCTGCCCTGTTTTTTTGCCTCACTTTGAGCACATACAAATAAACGTTGAAGAGCTCATGCTGCCAGCTTTCTTGGAGCATATGCTGGGCCTTGCTCCTGGTCATATAGGGGAGTCCAGGGACATGACGACTAAGACATGAAATCATACATGTCTAGGGCTGAAATAGCCATTATCATCCAGCAAACATCCTACAGATACAGGCTGGCAGCCAGTAATTCCTAGCAGAATGTTTGCCAGCAACACCACATGCAGGCTGTATCATCAGCTTTTTAAGCAGCAAGTTCATTAATACCGAAGAGGTGTATTGAATTACCTCTCGGAGCTTATGACACAAAATCCCTCACTTCTGAGGGTCCAACAGAATTCCACTGCTGCTTTGCTGCAGCCTCTGAATGCTCTTGAAACTGCGCATTTTAAACCTCTTTTGACTTGCTTTTGATCAGGAAATATCTTCAGCACTGAAGTGCATGGCCTGGAAAGTGATACCAGATACTTCTTCAAGATGGGAGCAAAGACAGTCGTGGGATCTGGTCCCTACTCAAATGTTAAGGATGTGCACACCCTCCGGGAGAAGTTGTCTGGTACGAATTTCCCCTTTGTCCCAGTGCAGGAAGCGAGTTGCTTTGCTGAAGACCGCGATTTGTCATCAGGGGCATTTCTGTTTGCGAAACAATTGCCTGATGTCACCGCACAGGATGCGAGATACGACTGTGTGTAGGCCGGTGCAGAGAATCACGGCAGAGTCCTCAGATGGGCAGCTCCACAGGCCTCAGGCAGCTCCAGAACCCATCCCACAGCTGGACTTCATCTCTCCTCCCCATCCCAACTCCTATGGAAGGGCACATGCAATGTGCATCTTGCTGCCTTCCTGTTAGGCTTGTGTAGTGTGAAATTAATGAATGTGCATAGACACCAGTTTGCTTTAAGCTGCTCTAAATTGTTACTGCCAAGTAATCTTCTTCCTTTATGCGTATAGAGGCATCACCTATTGGTTTTAGTGGAGCCGGTGCTTCTCTGAACACAAGACACTTTGTACCTTCTTCCTGCTAGCAGCTGAAATGATGTATCTGTCCTTCCCCTACTAGATGTTCTGGATATCCACTCTGTCACGGGAATCATTGTGGGAGTCTGCCTGGGTCTGCTCTGCATCCTCTTCTGCATGTGTGCCAGCTTCCGCAACAGCAAGCAGAGGTAGGTGTCACCTCGCCCTTGCAGGAGGTTAAAGGAGGCTGATGTGGAAGGAGACAAAATACACTGGGAGCTGCTTCCCCGCGTTCAGCTGGGCTGTTTGGCCTGCAGTATATGACATCAGTTAATACAAAGATTGAGTCTTGGGAATGCTAGCTGGCTAAGGAACACATTTAGTGTAGTCCTTGCACTGATTTATTTTCTCAGTAATTTCTCTTTAATTTGCATGGTTAGACTAATAGGGTTTTTTTCAGAGAAAGAGAAAAAAAAAAACCCAAGAAAAGGGAAAAAACACTATTTGCCGGATTATTATCCGTGTCTTTTAGTGTGGGCAGTATTTTGCTTCTGAGGCTGGACAGCTCAAAGGATGTTTGGAAAGGGTTTGTTAGCTTGGGAAAATGATGAAAGACTTCTCAGGGAGTGACAGGCTGGTTTAAGGAGGATTGGACTCAGCCCAAAGGCCTCTGCTGTCCCAGGGGTCTGAATCCAGCCACCAGCATTTGGAAAGACCATGATCGAAAAACAGCTTAGTTGTTGAGAAGAGCTTTGAGCTGGCGGCAGACCTCAGGACCAGGAGCAAGCAGCTTCTGAAGTCTTATCCTAATGTAGCCACCAAACTGTTCTATCCTCTGTAAAGCAGAGATGGCAGGAGTGACGCAACTCCCCACGGGCAGGGATTAGGGAGCGCTTGCTCTCGTGTTGCCTGCTGCCCTTGTGATCCACTGGCAAGGGGAAGGGTTTGCATCCAGCAC
Source organism: Pelecanus crispus (assembly GCF_030463565.1). Lineage (NCBI taxonomy): Eukaryota > Metazoa > Chordata > Aves > Pelecaniformes > Pelecanidae > Pelecanus > Pelecanus crispus. The sequence goes on from NC_134649.1 coordinate 3,600,153, forward strand.
CGTGCTTTGTGTGAACTTTAGGATTAGTGAAAGTGGTGAAGAGATGCATCTGGGGAGAGGCTGCTGCAGCGAGAGCTGTTGCAGTAGGATGTGGATAGAGGATCCCCTTCCTCAGGAGCGTCAGGGCAGGGGCTGGAGCCCGGTGCCTTCCACAAGGACAGGCTGAGTGGCCCGGAGGGGATCGCTTTGGCAGTCTGTGGCTGTGTGGGACAGAAGAAAGTGAGGCTCAGGGGAGATGTCAGCTCTTGCTTGTTTTCCCACAGGGATGCCCTGCCAGGCCTGGATTCCCAGGCAGCCAGCAACCACACTTACTACCACCGGAGCAGGCAAGGGGTGGCAGCTCCGAGTGCCACCTTGGACTCACATGAGCTAGACTCCCTCATGTCCTCACTCCCGGAGGATGCACCCGTGCCCCTGGGGGACATCACAGAACTGACGGAAGTGCACAGCCTCATCCACACGAGCCTCCCTGAGGACATCGTCCATGGGAAGAGGAAGGTAAGGAGCCATGCACGTGGTGACTGGGCCCCCAGCCTAGGCAAGAGTTGTTTGGTGTGTCGCTGCTGGGAAGCCGGGGCCTGATCCTGTCCTGGGTCTGCAGAGTGCTGGTAGTCTGGGCTGCAGGCTGGTGCTGGACAGCCGTGTGTTTCCCTCTCTAAAACTGACTGGCTCAAGTCGTGGCTGTCAGATCTAAGTTTGGGATCCCTGTGCCATCTACCAGCCCTTTTCATCTCCTGGGACAGTGACCCCTCATCCCCAGAGAAGCAGCTACCAAACTCCCTGCTGCAGAAAGCTACACCATTCCTGTTGCCATGGCACACAGATGGTGTGAGAAAGTGTGATGTTTAGAGTAGATGCTCTGCCTTCCAGGATGCTCTTTTGCTTGGAGTCAAAAGAGCTTTGTCCATAAATAGTGTGTTCACTGCAATACCCTTGAAGATACACAAGAGGTGAAATTGTGTTTTATTTGTGAACCTTATTTTTTGAAGTAGTCTTTTCCTGCCCTGCTTGGTTTCTCTGACATTGCATTGTCTTTCATTCCTCCCTGCCCATTTCCTCTCTCAAGCTTGCCTGAAACATTTCATTCCATTAGGGAACCTTTAATTGGCCTAATTTAGTTAATCTGTTTATGTCTCTCTTTGTAGCCCAGGGAGAGCATGTAAAGTAATTAGGAGGTTCAGTAAAACAAATGCATTGTGAGCGCATGGGATTTCAACGTTTGCATCAACGATGCGCTCATGTGTCACTGGAGGGAAGGTGAGTTCAGAATACCTGGCTAACCGCAAGACCCGTCCTTGCTGCTAGTGGCAGTGCGGGTACGGTCTTTTGGAAACGCAACATCTTCTGCTGGCTTTAATAGTCCTGTGAGCTGAAGCCACGCTCTTGGTCATCCCCTCAGCTGAAGCAGAGGCAGTTCGCAGCCAAGCTGCATCTGGGGATTTTGGTGGAATGCAGTTGCCTGTCTGGACCCAAGCTGAAGAGTGTAAGGAATTTCCTACAGCTTCTGTTAAATAAGGAACAAATGTTTTCAGTGATGGTGACTTACCCTGAGAACAGGTCAGGGTGGAGGAAGTTCCCGCCTTTGGGAAGCTTTTTTGGGGGGTGGCATATCCAGCTCTTCCTCCCAAAGCAGCAATCCTGTCTGCAAAGGTATACGTGAAGATTTTGTTAGCATTACTTACAATGTGTGCAGACCAGGGGCTGGAGAGGGCAATGCCAAGGCCTGGCCATTTGGGGCTTAACCTGAGAGCTTGGGGCCCCCAGCATCTGTTGCAGAGGCTGGCAGTGTCCAGCAGCAGAGTTATGTTCAGAGATCAGAGCTTCGGGGAGAGGGGTGATTCTGGCTGTAGTGTCTCTGCCTCCGTAATTGGATGGGGAAAGGCCACTGAGAGTTAAATTCAGTGAGGATTTTGGCCAGCAGGATAAAGAGCTTGGGTTTTTTGATGGATGTGGATAGGGAAGCAAGGATCACTGAGGAGCAGCCGCACACAGCCACCCAGAGAGCAGTGCCGTCACCGGTGCCGACCGGTGAGGATGACCTGGCAGGTGAAGGAGAGCTCAAGTGGCGGCCGGGAGCAACAGGCTGTTGTTGCTGGGAGCGGGCACTGGAGGGAGATGTGCTCCCGTGCAGGAGGCCCGGCTCCCTCCACTGCCCAGTCCCTGCTGCAAGTGCCACCTCAGCCAGCCCTGAGCACCGTTGCATCCCCTCTGTACTCTGACATGTATAACTAAGCGTAAAAGGACTCAGGCCAAAAACATCTTTCTGCTGCAGTTGCCAAGAGTCTGCATGTCCGCATAGCGATGTGATTCTACCTGGCTGGGTGGTCAAGGAGTTGGGCAGGTCTCAAGGGCACGGCCGGACCAGTGCACACATGCCCGGTCCTCACAACAGATGTAAATCGGTCAGGTGCAGTTGTGAGTGTGTGCATCTCCCTGCTGGTAGACAAAATGCTACTAGCCGAGGCCCAGGAGTGGGCTGTAGGTTCCTTGGGTTGTCTTGTGTGCTGCAGATAGCTTCTTCCAGCAGCCGTTTAAGCTAGGCTACTAAAACCCCCGGGGACCCTGCCTGGAACTGAGCTTTGTACCCTACAGTGACCAGCTGCCTTTGTTGCCTTCTCTTTTCTTCTCTTATGCTGTGTGTAGTTGGGGCTGGGAAAACCCATGGTGAGGAGTGTGGTGGAGCCACAGGAAAGAGAAAATCCTTGTGGAAGTAAATTCCTGGTCCAGCCTGGCAAGGGAAAGCTCCCCAGGGTGCTCTAGGTCGGGTAGTATCACTTGCGGTCCTAGTCGATAAAGAAAGGGAGTGAGAAATGTCCAAGGATTCCTTTTATTTGACAACATATCATGTCACCACAGAGCTCAGGATGTTGGCTGGGACAGACTCTTAGTCTGATGCTGCTGCCACTGCTGAGCAGGTTTGTACAGCTGTGGTGCCAAGGAACTGGCAGCTCCAGGCCTGTGTGGCTTCCAGTTGCCTGCTTGCCTCTCCATCCTCAAGTTACGCCTGGTTTGTGTTGGTCGGGTGGCACTTGCTGTTAGCAGTGGCTGTGATAGCTGCTCCCGTGCTTGCAGGCTTTTCACGTGCTGGGTCGTTACTTAGCATTCTATGGATTATTGTTTATTGGTTTTATTCTTGTGGCAGCCCAAGGTTCCAGAGGAGATTGGAGGCTCCGTGTTGTTAGGAGATATACAAACACCAAGAAGGGACTGTCCCTGTGCCATAAGCAGTCAGAAGTGAGTGAATGTCACTTTGCAGGTGTGGAGACTAGAGAACAGTGAGACCAAGGGCGGGACAACGTTAACAATGCTGAAATTTGAACTGACTCCCACAAAGAATCGTGGGCAAGGGTTTTGAGAAGTCCCCTTGGTCGTTTTCAAGTCAAGATCACCAGTTCCTTCAAACGTAGGGCCATGCTTCTTCTTGAGCCGTTACAAGTAAGGCTGGGGGTGCAGGATGGTGCAGGTGGAAGGTGGGGCAGTCTTTGTGCTGCTGGGCAGCCCACAGGAGCCGCCTGGCCACCCTGCCCCTGCTTGCAGGACAGCAAGGTGCCGCTGCAGCTGAGCTGTCGGCACGGGGCCCCTCTGGGTGGCTGACAGCTCCATTAGGCAGGAGTACATGCGGCCATTTAGCGGGCCCTTTCCCTTCCTTTCTATGTGTTTCCCAGTGGTCACACACAAGGATTTGTAAATACACTGACAAGTGATTTTCCTCTCTTACTCTCTTCCCCTTTCAGTTGACCCCCAGACTGATGCCCTCCGTAGCCTGCATTATAAATGACACTGTAATGCACAGGCTGTGGTGATGCAGCTCCGTTTCCCCTGACAGATGGACTGAGGATGATAAAATGGCTCTGCTCCAGACATCTCTGTCACTGCTGCTTTTGGGCCAAGCAATTTAGGGGGTGGGGGAGAATGTTAAAAAGCATCTGCTTTCCGTGGAAGACTTCAGCTTTTCATTGAATGAAGCCAAACCCAAGTGTCTTGGCTTGGAAATGTTTGCTGTTGTGCTTCTTGCGAGCTGGAACCTTCCTTGCTTGCTGCCCTGCTCCTTCTCTGTGGGCCCCCTCCCCGCAGGGACTGCATTTACCGTGAAGCATCCCCGTGACTCGGAGTGCAAAAGCTGTAATGCATCAGGGAACTTGGATCTACTCGGGTTGTTTGTCATTTTTGTGTTGAAATTTTTCTTCTCGGGGAAAAAAAAGGCCCAATGTTTTCTGAAAAGTCTTCGATGAGAGCTGTGCTCCCGTTGACAGCTAGCAGAGATTCTCCTTTATCTGGTGGGGGGGAGGTCTGTGTTATGTTGCATCTTGTTTAGAGGCACAGCTGCGGGCAGGGATGCCTCTATGTTTGCGTGACATGGAGCTTTCCCACTCCCTCCGGCTGCTGTGGTGCCATTCAGCAATGAATCCTTTCTCTCCACTACGATGCCCTTAAAAGCCGGGCACATGTGAAATGGTGGGTCAGCCTTGTTTTGCACAGGATTTCAAGCTAGTTTAAATAACCATCCTCATAAAACAGGGAAGGTTTCAAGATCAACATTTCCTACATGTTCATTCTCAGCTCATATATTTGCATGAAATCATTACTTGTCACTGAAAAGGTAACATGATCTAGGTGCATTTTTACCAGTCGGAGTTTCTATAAAAAGGCTAAAATGAAAAGGCTTGTTTGCTTTGATAAGGATTTAGCTGTAATGGAAACACCTTTTATTGGAAGATGTTTTTATTAGTTTTCAGTCTTGTGTTTGCAGTGAACTGACAAAGGGATTTTTCCCTCTTTAAATTAGTATTAAACTGACACTCCTTGCCTTCGTTATTCTATTGCAAAAACCAAGAGAACATTTCCTTGTCTCCCTTCACCATTCACTAGCCCCCCTTGAGTAGAAAGAAATAGTATCGTTTATTACACCAAAAGATACTGCCTAAAAAAGCAGAGAAGCTTTGAGGCACACAAGACCTTCTTCAGGTCTGTGATGAAAACAGACCTAGAGTTAATTGCTGCTGACCAACCGTAAAGACTAAGCCCCAAGAGGGATTTTTTCTTTTTTTTCCCCCCTCAAACATAATGTGCTTGAACCACATGTGGAATATAGGCTATGTTGTGTGGCTGATGGTTTTTTCTGTTTGTTGAAAGTTGCAAACTGGTACAAAACAAGTTTGTTCTTCGTTGCAGCCAATTTCAGCCAGAGCTGAACAGGCTGTTTCCCAGAGTCATCAAAACCTATGTAAACATGGCAGATTGACATTTCCGCTAACAGATGGTCCATTGGGGATTGCAGTAGAGCTGCCTGTTTCTTTCCATGTTTTTTGGTATTCACAAGATGCCTGCAAGAAGGTTTTCAAGTTTGCTCTCTCTCTGTGTGTGTGTATGCGTATGATGCTCAGATCTTTCTGATGGCAAATATGCATGTAAGCATCTATAACAGGACACACATTTGTGTGCATGTGTGCATATTTGTGTAGGTTCAACGCTGAAATTTCCAGGCAGTATTTGCTCAGTAACGTATGTTCCTTGGAAAAGGCACAGAAGCCATCAGTCAGCGACGTAGCTGCAGAAAGCCTTTCGGATGGCAGCAGAAGCAAATTGAATACGTTCCTTGAGTACTCGCATGTAGCAATATTCCTTATTGTGAGCTGTGCGTGTGATCGCTTGGTTGATTTCTTGCTATTAAAGTGTAGTTTAATGATTGTCCACTTAGAAAGGGAGCAATTAGGGAATGCTCTTGACTCAGAATATATTGTTGGGGATTGCAGAGCGAGGAATGGCAAAGACGCTGCCTCCAGCATCCACTTCTGAATGAGAGAATGCTTGGTATCCACAGCGCTGGGTTTGGATGTCACTGTTCTGCGGGGTGCTGTCATGTAAATGAGGCCCTTTACTACTTGTTTTCTTAAGGTTTGATCCTGAGGCAGCAGCAAAGCTCCTAGGACCTGGGGTTGGTGCTGGGATGCAACACTGCTCTGCCTCCCGCAAGGTGTTGAGCGCCTTTGGGAACTGAGTCAGGGTGGACAGAGAGCACTTGGGAGAGGCTCAGGCAGCCCTTCTGCACACACATGAGCGCTTTAATGTGCCTTCTGCCAGCACCGACAGCACGAGATAGCATTTGCTTCTTGCTAAATAGCTGACTTAGGAGTGCCTGGCTCACATACAACATCTGGTCATGTATTTCTACCTAATTTCCAGCCAGATGGACCGAGGCACAAGGAGGTCAAAAGACTCACACAAGGTCAGGCTGATGTCAGAAATCTCCTTGCCATCTCGGCTGGACTCATGCTACGTTGACTGTTGTTGGAATAGATCTGGCCTGTGTAAGTAGCGTCCACATATGCAGAGCAGAAACCTGGGTTTCTCCTGCCTGACAGTGAGCAGTAGGTGGTTAGTGGGTTTGAAGAGATGTGCTGTATGTCTTCACCCTACACGGCCATCATGCTCACACCACCAGTATTCTGTATGCATATGCACACATGCACACTCGTACTAGTGTCAGGTGAGGATTTTCTCTTCACTTCAGCCTTGCGTCGGCCTCTTGCTTCTGTCCAGGCAACACGTAACATCTGTGGAATGAGCCCAGAGATAACTGGCTCACGTGGTCCTTAAATCTGAGCGCGCACATGTGTGTGCACATATGTACATGTACGTGAGTCAGTAGCAGGGCTGAGCTCAGGTATAGGCAAGACTGCCCAATAAAATCAAAACCTGGAAAGAAAATAGTTTTCTGCCTGTGAACTAATAGTCTGAGCTGTTAAATAACTTCAGCTCTTAAAGGCACACATTTCCCATACACAGAGGTGTGCATTCAACAGTTTATTGCAAGGGGAAGCTGAGAGAACCCAGAACAAATTGCGTTCAGCCCATATAATTTAATTAGATCTACAAACAAGGTAACACTGGTTGCCCAGGGGATTTAAAGCTGAGCTAAGAATTGCTTGGTGGTCTGTTAAAAAAAAAAAAAAAAATTAAAATAAGGCCCCCAATTCTGTGCCTTTGTGCTGATGGGGAATGGTAGAGTGTTTACCCAAGGCCTAGCTTGGAGCAGGAAATCTGTCTGCACCGCGGAGCAAGCAGTTTAACATTGTCTTCAGCTCTTACTGGAGCACACGTGCCGGTGCACACAGGTGAGGGTCCTTCTCCACGCCGCAGAGCATTGCTTGTGCCAAAGCAAATATTGTAATCGTTCAGCTCCAGATTTCTACCATCCCTGTTCCTTTCCATCTTTGCACTATTTTTCAGTAGGCTTGTACTGCTCTGGGTTGTTTGCAGCTTTGCAGGGAGTTGATTTCAGTGGACCTTTAAATGATGTCTTGTGCCACGATATACCCTTTGGCCTCAAAATTTGAGAATCAGTGGAAAGCCCCTTATGCGACCGGTTGTGAACCATCTGGCAACTTTTATCCACTTGCTCTGCATCAGACCGTGTAGCAGAGCAATAACGCCTGTTCTAACGCGGCGACTGTGTGAATCCATTGCAGCGAGCGTTTTTATTTTGATGCCATCAGAAATGTTCTCCGCGTTTAACTTGCCTCTTCTAACACCATGGTATTTTTCCAACTTGCACTTTCCTTTTTCAAGCTGCTTCTCACTTCAGGTTTATGGGGATAAGATTCTGTATCTGTGATGACTGGATCTTTTCTCCTCCCACTTTTCTTCCGCAGTCTTCATGGAATAAATCAGGCAACCAGTCATGGACAAACAGCATAGCCAGATACGGGGACGCTATCACAAAAGAGCCTCTTTCTGCTGTGAACGGATCACTGAAGCTCCCTTCCAGTGCGGGACAGAAGCTGTTGTTACAAGCTCTGGTTTACGATGCCGTGATGGTGGGTATCTTTGGTGGTTTATTGACTTGTGTATTCTGATGTGTTTTTTCCCTTTATGTTCCCCATCTCCCTTTCTCCTTTTTACAGCACAGGAGAAAATGTTTTCTTCTCCAAACTAGCTTTAGTTGGCTGATCATGGGCTTTATTTTTTTTTTTTTCCTGCGTATAAGAGTGTATGCCAGCAAGACTGATGGGATTTGAGTAAAAGCTGTTCGGTTTTTTCCAAGCATTGCTCAAAGCCTCAACTCTCCCCTGATCGTCTGTCTTGACTCCAGCCAGCCCTTGAGGGCCTGCACTGTGGGCCGGTTCTTTTGGTGATGGGCAAGCGGGGTCAGATGGCTTGGTTGTCAGCAGGGTTGTGGCAGTCCTGGTTCCTGAGGACCCGATGCCAGGCACCAGCAGACTGCTCTGAGTCTTTGCCGTGGCTGTGCAGCAGGCAGCCTGCCGAATGAGTTAGGAGCTGTAACGCTCAGCACCGTCATTAAGATCTACAGTGTGCTCGCCTGAAGGGGGGATTGCTTTTTTGCCTGTAAAAGGAGTCAAAGATCAAGGGTTGATTTAAACTCCTTCTCCAGATAGGGTAGAGCAATTTCCACTGCACTTGTCTTCTTTATGTGGGTGCGTAGATTGGGAGGAAATCCTGTTTTCGGATATTGCTTCGTTAGAATAAACACACACTCCCATGTACGGGAGAGTTTGTACAAGGATCGTGATGTCTGTGCCACAGTCTCAGCAAAGCAAGCTGACACCTGCTCAGATTGACTCTGTAGCGGAAGATTTCTTTGGTTATTGTTTTAAAAAGTTCACCCCCCACCCTCCACCTCCAGCAAATACTTGTAAGTAACCTACCTATGTTTCCTTCCCAAAGAGTAGTGCGAAAATCAATCACACACAGGATGTAATTAACATTGTGGATAGAGTTAAGACAATGTTTTACAACCCAATTACAGGGTACCCGTTTACAGCACAGCTTACCCATCAGTTTGTCAACAAAAGGAGAAAAGTGTTAAAATATGTAAATGATGCACAAAGTTGGCTTCAGCAGAAAGCGCAAATTACGCGTGGGATAGCGCTTCCATACTTTGAATTGTCTTGTTGCTACTAAATCACCCTCAGCCCAGACTCTGAGTGCTGATTGCCTAGAGAGCTCTTTGTGAGCTTCCAAAATAATTTGCCGGTTAAACTATTGAATGATAATCTAGCAGAACGACCTGCTTGTTAGCCAGATTTGTGGAGACCTGTAGCCTGAGCTCCACTTGAACACTGTGGAGGAGAACCAGTTGGTTTCTTTCTGAATTAAAGTGCTTGAATTTACACCAGCTTTTGCAAGCTGTGAGCAGGGCTCTAACGAGCAAACATTTTGTGATATGTAGCCAAAATTAAAACAGGAGCGGGAAGGGAGCCCTGGTATCTAGTTGTGGGTCTGTATCGTGAGCTGTCTCAGAAGCCAGTTTCCTAGAGTGCTGCCCTGCTCACCCTCTAGAAATCTGGCCATTAATACAGAAATAGATTGGTGAGTGTTGAAAATTGTGGTCTTTAACAGAGGCTCGGAGGAATGGTTGCTCCAGCCTGCCAAGAAACTGTGGGCAAATCGCTTCGCTCCCTTGGGACTTGCTTTCCCAAATGTAAAATTGGAATAATGATCCCAAGGTCATTTGAGATGCTTCTTAAGACTTCAGCTCTGAGAAGCGTATCAAGATAATGCTTATAGAGGCATGTGCACATCCCATTGTGGGATTGAAAAGAAATACATTTCAGTGCCTTGTTGGGTCACAGCTTCAATTATATGAATTTCATTTGAATTTCATTTACTTTACCTTTTTTAAAATTTTTTCCCCTGTTTGATAACAGAATGAAGCAAAGAAAAGCCACCCACCAGCCAGCCTCCACCAAGTGGAAGCAGAGGTCATCGTCCATTCTGATTTTTCAGCCTCTGACAGAGATTACGATTCCCAGCTGCACACCCTGGAGAGTGAAGAGACAGAAACCGAGGACCAGGAGCCTGAAGAGCTCCCCTCCGGAGAGCTGGCTCTTCCCGTCTCTCCCAGCGCCCAGGAGGACGTTAGCCAAGCGCTGGTGGACTGCACGGGCAATTCTGAGGTTCAGGCCCAGGACAAGCTGTTACGTACCGACAGAAAAACTAACAAAACAGAGGCCGTTTGCATCCGTGGGCTCACCAATGGCTTCCACAGGCACGGGGAAAGTCTGGATTCAGTGGAGAGTGGAGATTCGGACTCCATCCGGGAAGGCAGGGAGGATGTGCAGCCAGTCAAGTGCCAGTCGCTTTCCCCGGCCCCGGAGGAGGCCCCCCTCTGTAGTAACTCTGGTTTAACCAGTTCATCCTCAGCATCTGAGAACATGGCATGTGTCCACGATCATTAAAGAGTGAACTAATCTGATTTTGATCATGGGAGAGCTAGAAGCACTAGGAAGGGCCTGTCCCTGTGAGGTACTGCGTGCCCTTGACTCGCTGAGCCCAGCAGGAGCTAAGAAGGTGCAGCATCTCACCAGAACAGGATTCGGACCTGTCAGCTGTACGTATTGCCTTCAAGACATCAGTAGGTAGATTGGTAAGGGCCCATCTTCTTCCCGCTGAAGCTGATGAGTAACTTGGTTTTCGTGGGAGCAGGATTTGAGCCGCCTGCCAAAGTCTGATGTGAAACCACGGCTAGAACAGAGCCTTCTGCGTTAGACTGGGGCTGTCACTTCGCTGTAGTCCTCGAGACGACTGGCAAGACGTCTTTTAATGCCAGGAAGAGGCAGGGTACGCCGAGCGATTCTTCTCGACCGTCTCTTCGCCAGGGAGCGCCTTGGCGCTACCTACTGCCTCGCAGCGTCGGGATGAGTTTTGTCAGAGGAGTCCTACAAGGCGGTGGAAGCCAACACAAATGCGGCAAGCTGTAACCACCAGCCTTTTCTGCCCTCCCGTGGTTAAAAGGATTATAAGGCTCTCTTTGTGCGCTACCGCAGTAACTATTACTAGCAGGCTGATGTAGTGGCCTTTTATTACACACTCTACGAGTGCCTCTAACAACTTGTACTATATAGAACCTTCTTCGGTGTCTGGGTCATTTCACCAACCTGGACTTTGGTTTATGTAGGTTCTTGTACCTAATATTTTAGGTACGCGTCCGTCCTTTTAATGTACAACATGTATTTTTATTTCCTTGGAACATCTTTATATTATTTAATTTTATAAAGTGGAGTAGTGTGTGGTATAGAGTAGCATTTTTACTACTTCTCTCTCTTTATTTTTTTTTCCTCCCTAACAACACAACTACCTCATGTCTGTTGGAGAAAAAAAGCAGTAGGTCAACTCTTTTGTTGTAGTCCATTATAGGTTTTAACTTATTCTTATACTGCCTTTTTCTAAAGAATATGTTTGCACTGGTTGTTGACTCTTTCTTAATGTGTAGCGCTGCAGATCTGATGTCTCTCTTGCTTTGTTTCTAAGTGTGGCTGTAGGACACCTTCCCTACAGCCGGAGAGTTGGATTGTGTTTCTCAGCAGGACTGTGTTTTGCAGGAGCTGGCCAAAGGAGACCGCTTCAGCTGGCGGGATGTTGCTCCATCTTTCCTTGAGAAGCTTATACTAGTGAAGAGGAAAAAAAGAACCAACAATTGCAAAAGTAACCTGTGAGCTTGGGGACATCTATTTCTTTTTTTTGTGCTCAAGTGGAGACATCTCAGATGATTTTGATTTCCAGAGAGCAGCTCTCAGCATTCTGTAAGCAGTGGACTTGCTGAAGGCTTTGGACAAACAGGTGAAATTTTCCAGTCACTTCTGAGAGTCCTGGCCAAAGTGCTTTTTCTTTTGTGTTTTTTTTAAAGACCAGAGCACCACCAGAGCTTAAAAATTAAAACCAAATCCTTGCTCTCATACCAGTTGGTCTGGGTTTATTACAGATAACTTTTGAATATCATCCAGTGACCCTTCCTTGCTGATGCTGTTCGCTTACTGCTGACATGTTGCTCAGCCTGGCCTTCTGGTGTTGGATGAACTTTTCTCTACCTTTTCTTTAACCTGGCTCTGCCCTGTTCCAGGCTTGCAGAGTTTGACTGGGAACACTACAGATTGGACCAGCTCCTTGGGGGTAATTCTGTTCATTGGGTGTTTGGTGAATGTTCTGCCTTCCTGGAGGATCCAGACATCTGGCCATTTGTTTATTAAAAAAATGAGGGACAAGATGTCCATCTCCCTCTTTTCCTACTGAAATTCCCCCAAAGTTATATGGGGAGTTGTGTGCTGACCTGAGATCTTGTCAAAGACTTTAGACTTTGTTTTTTGTGGTGAAATCTGGACTGAGATACCACTGCTCGCAGCAAGGAGAACCTTGCTCTACCAGCACCCTATCCCTGCTTCTGTCGTGAAGAGCCATGTCACAGTGTGCCCTGTGTTTGGAGCCGAGCTGGACCAGCCCACGTCCTTGCAACCCTCCATCAAACCCTGTTAGCTCCAGCTCTTCAGTAGAGGAGTGCCTCCAAGCCTTCATGTACCCTGTTGGGAAGGATGTTGGAGCTTCCACCTCTCCCCACCCTACAGCGTCTCCTCCCAGCGTGCCCCACTGTTCTGGTAAATGGCCGTATTTCCACTTGTTGCACTTGCTCTGGTGTTGCTCCAGCTGCTGCTTGGTGTCTTGAGGAGTCTCAGAAATGCCGTTCCATGCTCTGAAGCGCCATGACTCTGGAAGGCTGTGGCACAGAGACTGGAAATCAGTGCCAGCAAGCAGGCTAGGCCGGAGTTTGTGTGTGCACGCTACCAGAGTGAGGAGCTGGAAAGGCAAGAAATCATAACTGGGTGGAGGAAGCACATAAATAACCTCCAGGACTCGCTGCCACAAGACTTGGAAACGAATGACTTAGTGGGGTTACAGATAAGGCAGTGAAGTGTTATTGTAGGCAATCAGGGCAATTCACGGTTATATGGGAGCGGATGCAATTGCGGAGGTATGAGCCCTCCAGCTGGGGAGTATCAGGCGCTGGCTGCGGAGGGTGGGGGGAGATGGTTGCAGCTGGACCTTAGGTCGCAGTTCGTTTCATGGGAGAGTCCTTGCCCTTCCCCAGTGACAGGACAGATGCTGTACGCGCCACATTGCCACTGCTGATGTGCGGAAAGGGAGAAGGGCCCTTCTCCCACAGGCTCACTCCAGAGGAACCCTGGTGACTTCTTTTCACCTCCAAAACCAAGTCACCCGCCTGCAAGTATGAGAGTGTGCCGAAGGACCGCTTCTGCCGCGCATCTCGGCTGCCGGAGGGCCGTGCCGGGAGCAGTTTGGTCAGCAGCAGATATGACCAGGGCACTGGGATTCTCCTCCCGGCTCCCTGTTGTGACACTGTACCTGGGGCAGGTCATGTACGAGCCCTGAGCTTTCCACCCAGGGGGGCTGTGGGGATAGAGCTTAGTCCAGTGGCTGATTTTGGAGCGTGCAACGGTTTCTGGGGCGCTCCTTTGTACGTGCACCGTCTGCCTTGTCCGTACTCATTTTAACAATCATATAGCCATGGGGCGAGCATTGCTGATCTGCCTAAAATCTATCCCTGCCTGCCACTGTAGCCAACACAAGCAGGCACAGTGTGGCACCGTTCCCCTGGATCACCTTGGGCTGATCACGAAACCACCAAGTTAGTTACGTGCTCCGAGAGCTTTGGGGGAGATGTAGCAGCGTGCAAACAGTTCTGCGTATGTATCATAAAACTACTTTAATCTCCTCTCACTGAGGCTTATTCTGATCTCATTACACCCCACTGAATTGTACCGAAGTGTGGAACTGGCAGCGTTTGGATGTCCAAGTACTGCGGTGGCCGTGGACTGGTACGCCAGGCTCAGCTCCAGAAATCAAGGCAGTTGCCTCAGAGCCAAGAGATCCCCACTGACCGGCAGCAGCGAAGCCGTTCTCTGTCCGGACGCGTGTCCGCGCTGGGTGTCCCTGTCTAACTCAGCTGTGCCCCAGGTCCCTCCTGTCCTGAACCGCACGTGGGACCTTTCTAGTCTCAGCTAGAAACGAACGGAAGAAGACAGATCGTACACATTTTATGTGTAAAGCTGAAACAACCAGTGCATATATTTTTTTATCATGAAATAAGTAGGTTTCTTGCAGATTTCTCACAGACACGCGAACTGTTGATACCTTTAATTACCCATCATACTTAATATATGTTCCTACGCATCAGGCTCCTTTCTCCCTTTTCTTCCTTTCAGTAACACTAAAGATTATTGCTGTTCAACTTTTTGCTGGTGTATATTGTTTTACATTGTTAAAATGTCAGGTTTGTCTCACAGGCATAATTTTGTAGTATTAATGTTACCGTTTGGCTACACAACTGTATATTTCCCCATGCTGCTGCGAGAGTCACAATTCTCATCCTTTTATTCCTTTTAATTCCTTGTTACGTGAAACACATGACTCGGCTGAAAATCTCTTTAACTTTTAGTTGATTTGCTTTCTTAACTTGACAGACAGCAAAGTTCTGGTTTAAATAGTTCAGATGGGATAATTTATAATCTAGGTTTTGCGAAGTTTTTACATTACTAGCTAACAATCCTGAGATCAGCCCATGAGACATGCTGTGTAAGAAAGCAACCATTTTAATAGAGCACTATGTATGTTTTTGATCTCATTAGAAATAGATGTTTTGAAGGGATCGTCGTGTCTTTTCTAATCAATCCTTTTGTTAGAAAAGAGGTGTTTAGTCCAGCAGAAATCTACCATCTAGTTCTGTTACTGTATTCCCTTGCTAATATTTTAGAATTAAATTTCATTTAATTTTCTGCACAGTGCATAAGGATGTGTAACCAGAACTTGATCTCATTTGAAGATTGTGTCTGTGTTTGGTTCCATGCTGTACTTAATTATAACTTTCTTTCTTCAGAGACTGTTTCTTACTCCACAAATACTCTTTAGTGTTAAAGTGTAAGAAGACATTGTCCTTATATTCCTTAACTAATGGGTTATTAATAAAATACTTTAAAAAAAAAAAAAAAAAGTTGAATTTGTCTCACAATGAAGTCTGTTACAGCTCTTACTCTGGGAGAAAGTCTTGTCGTGGAAGGCTGATCCCGCATCTGTGCTGGGAGCGTCTGGACCCTGGGAAATTTGCTGTTGGGTGCTGCGCCGTACCCTGGCCCTCGGAACAGGTCGAGGATGGCCGCAGAGCTCTCTTTGCCGGAGACCGACCTGCACGGCATCCCTGCAGGCAGCGTCAGCCTGGCTGGAGCTGTGCTTGAGGTGTGGGGGGGGCTGCGTGTGCATTTCCTACCAGCCCAAATCCAGCCCTGTGCTGATCCCAGAAACTCGCTTCTGGATGGATCTGAACAAGACCCTGCGGCTGGCAGATGTGGGGTGGAGCGCCTTCCGCAGCAAGGCCGTACCTTGCTGGCGGGGAGCAGCAGTGGGAGCAGGACCCGGGATTCACACTGGTGCCAGTTCAGTGCCCGAGCTTGTAGCCGTGGAGGTTGGAAATGTGGGATGATGGAGGGTGCCTGGTTCCTTAGGGATTCTTCAGGGATTTCAGGTGGGCAGAATTTGGGTTCATTAGGCATTTCTTGATGCTTGCTCATTTCTCAGTTTTGAACTGAAACAATAAGAAAAAAAATATTTGTCCAGTTTCATGCCTTATCTTGCTGGGGAATTTTTGAACGTGAAAAATAAGCAGAAGCATCTAGCAAATGAATGGTGAGACTTCTCTTGGATGGCGCGGTGGGCTGAACGCTCAGTGGCTTGCGTCCAGTGAGATTGGCGAGAGGATAGCTGGCAGTGCCCGAGGACACACTATCAACCTCCCATGCATCTCCCTTTCTTCCTAGGATGCATTCCCTTCCTGAGTAGATAGTTTCCATTATTACTTTATGCTGCCAGGACTACGGAGCCATAAAATCTCATTTTATCTGCATTACAGAGATAATAAATCTGCACTTAGCATAGCGTTCTCTGATGGTGGTTAAAGGGAATTGTGTCAGACTGCGTAACTCTGATGAGTCTTTCTCCTAGTGACAGGTAACCCCGCAAATGAGCAAGGAGGGACCTTGGGGGGGTGACAGGTGACTGCAAATCCCACTTCAGCTCTCGGTTTGCAGCATGAGACGCTGGCGGGAGGCAGCTGAGAGGGGACACGGTGGGGCGGCTGCAAACGGGGCAGCGCATGGGTAAACAGAGCAGAGGGACGGACACAGCCGTTACAGGGGAGCCGGGACCACGGAGAAGTGAAGATAAGAGCGAGGCGTTTGTTTGCATTTCTTTCTCTTCCCAGCTTTTATCGCCCCAGTACGCTGCGCTATGATGCGGCTGGCAATATTAACTGCAGCGGGCTTGGGTCTCGTGGGGTCTCAAGTAACTCAGTAAGTCACAAGTGCCCGGCGCAGCGCAGTGCCCAGCTCTACCCCCTGGCAAACGATGCAGCGTGAGGCGATGGGCAGCCTGGTGCGGCGAGGCAGCCGGGGCTGCTCCACGGATGCTCAGCGGACACCAGTGGTGGAAACTGCATCTCACGGGGGCTCCTCCGACCTCCTCCCCTCCAGCAAAGCACTGGAGCAGCGGTTACGCCAGCACGCTCGCACCTCTGGGATTTGCGTGGCAGGTACAATCGTGTGGGTTTCATCGTTCACGCTGGCTCCCCACACTCCTTTCCACGGATGGCGAAACTGCCAGGTGGCTGGCACGGTTGTTTTCAATTCACGGAGAACACACAGCTCCTCCCCAGCCAGGCAGCCACATGCCAGGCGGCATCCCCTCGGTGTGGTGACAAGCGCTTGGCCCCTGCCACCGCAGCACCCGTGGCCTTACACAGCCAAAAGCAGATGGAAAAGGGTTTCTGCTGGGAAAGCAGCTTCCAGCACGTCGCAGGGCTGTCCCACCGCGGCTGGGACGGCTCTCGGCTCAGTGCCTCGAGGTGGGTGCCATGATTTTAGCTCCCCTCCCTGTTGCTCACTGACCACGAAACAGATGCTAAAACGCTGCGTGTATGTACGTAAGTAAAAAGCTCCCAGGCTGCTAGCAGAGAGGGAAACCACAATTACACATTGAATAATAAATAGAGTGAATTCAGACAAGTTAATCTCCCGCTTCATCCGCTGAAACTACTAATGGTGTCTCGGGGACCTCAGTTTGGAGTTAATTGGTGTAAATCAGGAGCACTATTGGAGCTGATGGAAATTCGCTGCATGAGGGGTGAGTGATGCCCTCTGAGGCCAGTGCGTGTGGAGGATAACCTTGGGGAGAGGGAGGAGAGACGGACGGACGGACAGACAGAGGGACGATGGAGAGATGAGGATAACAACCGCTGAGACACGACTGCTCTGCAGGGAAGGGGTTTGGAGCCTCGGTTCGGGCTGGGCACCGCCACTCCTGTAATCCCGCTGCTTTTCGAAAGGCTCCAATTTCTGCTCACGGTGTGATAAGCAAATCCCTGCCTCCAGTACAAAGCAACTTTCTTAAGCCCTCATGGTTACAGAGGAGCACAGAAAAACGTGAGTGCTCCGGATTCCTGCTCTCAGGTGGCTCTAAGGAGAGCCCAAACCCTGCATTTTTCTTTAAAAATCTCCTAGCTTTTCATCCAAGTCCCACTGTTTGGCAGGACCACCCGCACCTGCGATTTTTGAATGTGACACCAGCGATGTCGCAAGTGTCACATGCAAGATGCGGAGCTGAACTTGGTGATGCTCTGAACACGTAGCTACCACCCCCGGCTCCTGCGTCCTGCCACTGCCACACTGACCATCGCCTATGCATGGGAGCAAAAGCACCCAAAATCTGTGGTTTCTGGGGAAAA
This sequence comes from Pelecanus crispus, assembly GCF_030463565.1. Lineage (NCBI taxonomy): Eukaryota > Metazoa > Chordata > Aves > Pelecaniformes > Pelecanidae > Pelecanus > Pelecanus crispus. Next base: position 3,617,734 of record NC_134649.1, read on the forward strand.
CAAACCTTGTAAAACACAGGGCGCTTCATTTCCCTTGGAGTTATTAATTCCCACAAGCCCCCCTTGGTGCCGGCGGCGTCCCGGGAGCCGCCACAAGCCCGCGATGGCAGCGAGCGTTACAGAAACGCTGGCGGGGCCCCGCGGCAGGAGCGGGGGAGGCGGCTGGGGAACAGGAGCAGGGTTGGTGCCAAAAGGTCAGGGACAGCGCAGAAATTCAGATGTTACCGAGAGCCTGACGGAGCCAGAGCAAATTCTTCACTGGCTGAAAGCAACCTTGTACAGCTCAGCCCTCCGCTAAATGAGGGAAGCTTTAATGTGGAGCAGATGTAGCGACGTCTTCTTTCCTCGTTAGCCGACTCCAACGCGCTCAGGGTGCACTGTCCAGGGGAGCCAGGCGTTGCACGTCTTTACAAGGTGTTTTTCACCAGGTTTCTGGGCACAGTTGCAGGGCTTAGTAGCGCAGTCCATCAAGTTCTGGCTTTATCCTGAAAAAATAAATTAGTTGGGATCCACTTTTTTTTTAGTTGTTTTTTTTCCCCAAGCAAACACCACAAAAGACTTTGAGCTGTTATGGCAGAGATGACTTTTGCTGCTGATGGTGATGTGTTTGCAGAGAATGTGAGCTAAGGGACTGGGCAGGATCAGTTGGAAGTCAACAAAATGCCACGTAGGTGCTAGGGCTAAGAGCTGCGTAGGGACGCGTTATCCTCATTTCATGCCAGGAGGGCGGACAAATTACCTTGAGGGCTGTGGCAGGATTTAGGAGCAGACTCATCCCTTACTGGCTCCTTCCTCACTGGGGCCTCTTCAAGGGTGAGGTGCTTGGTCCAGCATCTGTGCGACTGACCCGGGTACGTCACCTTATGATAGCGGTTAAAATAAGGAGTACCGAGGTGGGACAAGCCAAGCTCTTTTCCGTTCCTGTCCCCAGGATCACCTCGTGGCCATCGCTCTGCGATCGCGCTGCCCTGCTTCCTGGGGACACCGGTCACCTCCAGGCATTGGCAATGCCCTCGGCGGGTGGTTTTGTTCTTCAAAACAAAGCCCAAAAGACAAACGCTTGGTGGAACCAACCAGAAGTCGTGCTGTCTCATCTGTGTTTTCCTTTGTTTTAATGCCAGATTTTTGGGTTCCATTCCTAAGGGCAGATAAGAAGCAGCTTCCCAGCCCAGGGCACAGCCGCACGGGCTCGGGGATGGGACCCTGCCCTTGTCCACTGCTGCAGACCCGGCCACCATTGCTGAGACCAGGTTGCTTCGAGCAGTGACAGGCAGGAGAGAGCCCCTCGGGCAGAGAGAGAGGAACTTCTTCCCATATTGTTACCACAAGCTCAGGAAGGCCTCGCGTCAGCTGCCATCCCCTGGCTGTGGCGGGGCCATGGCAGTCCAGGCTGCACCCCGGGGGGGGGGGGGTTCTTGCTTTGGGGGACCCACAGCACCCCACGGGGCTGGGCTGGAGGGACGCCATGAGGGGCATCAGAGAGGGCAGACCCATGAGGGGAGTCCGGTATGGGGAGACCCATGAGGGAAGAGCTGTGAGGGGGCTCTGGTGAGGGGGGACCTGTGAGGTGTCCCCTGTCAGGGGAGCCCCATGAGAGGGCTCTGGTGAGCAGGAGACCTGTGTGGGGTCTCTGGTGAGGGGAGACCTGTGATGGAAGAGCCATGAGGGGTCTCTGGTGAGGGGAGCCCCATGAGAGGGCTCTGGTGAGGGAAGACCCATGAGGGAAGAGCTGTGAGGGGTCTCTGGTGAGGGAACACCTGGTAGGTGTCCCCCATGAAGGGAGCCCCATGAGAGGGCTCCAGTGAGGGAAGACCCATGAGGCAAGAGCCGTGAGGGGTCCCCATGAGGGAAGAGCCGTGAGGGGTCTCTGGTGAGGGCAGACTTGTGAGGTGTCCCCTGTGAGGGGAGACCTGTGACTGAAGAGCCGTGAGGGGAGCCCCATGAGAGGGCTCCGGTGAGCGGGAGAGCTGTGAGGGAAGAGCCATGAGGGGTCCCCATGATGGGGGAGCCCCATGAGGGAAGAGCTGTGAGGGGTCTCTGGTGAAGTGAGACCTGTGAGGGAAGAGCCGTGAGGGGTCTCTGGGGATGGGACACCTGTGAGGTGTCCCCCATGAGGGGAGCCCCGTGAGGGGGCTCCAGTGAGGGAAGACCCATGAGGGAAGAGCCGTGAGGGGTCCCCATGACGGGGGAGCCCCATAAGGGAAGAGCCGTGAAGGGTCTCTGGTGAGGGCAGACCTGTGAGCTGTCCCCCGTGAGGGGAGATCTGTGATTGAAGAGCTGTGAGGGGTCCCTGTGAGGGGAGCCCCATGAGAGGGCTCCGGTGAGCGGGAGACCTGTGAGGGAAGAGCCGTGAGGGGTCCCCATGATGGGGGAGCCCCATGAGGGAAGAGCCGTGAGGGATCTCAGGGGAGGGGACACCTGTGAGCTGTCTCCCATGAGGGGAGCCCCGTGAGGGGGCTCCAGTGAGGGAAGACCCATGAGGGAAGAGCTGTGAGGGGTCCCCATGAGGGGAGCCCCGTGAGAGGGCTCCAGTGAGCGGGAGAGCTGTGAGGGAAGAGCCGTGAGGGGTCCCCATGACGGGGGAGCCCCATGAGGGAAGAGCCGTGAGGGGTCTCTGGTGAGGGGACACCTGTGAGGTGTCCCCCGTGAGGGGAGCCCCATGAAGTGTCCCCGCTGAGGGGAGCCCCGGCGAGGGTCCGGCACAGCCCCGCGGCTCCCGGGCGCTGGGTGGCCCCGCACACGGGGCCCGCCCGCCCCAGCCCCGCAGCCCGGCCGGCCCCGGCGGGCGCTGCCGGCGCCCTGGCTGATGCGCAAGATGGCGCAAGGCGCTGCCCGCCCGCCCCCGCCCGCCGGCGGCCCCGCTCCCTCAGCGCCGCCCCCCCGCCCGCCCGGCGCGGCGGCGTGCTCGCGCGGAGGGGAGCAGCGCTGAAATCCGCTTTTTGCCTTTTTTTTTTCCCCCCTTCCCATCCCCCCCCGCCCCGCTCCCGCAACTGGGGGGTGGTTCTCGCCTGGCCTCCCTCCTTCCCTCCCTCCTGCGCGGGCTGCTCCCTCCCCGTGGGGCGCAGGGAGGCGAGCCCGCCCGCCCGGGATGCCATGGCTCCGCCGGGCTCCGCGCTGCCCGCCTGCCTGCTGGGGCTGCTGCTGCTCGGCTGCCGCGGAGGTAAGAGCCGGGCTCGGCGAGCGGGCGGGGGGGACGGACCGGGCGGGGGGGACGGACCTGCCGCCGCGCCCGGGACCGGCGCTGCTCCTCCGCCGCCCTCGGTCCGTCGGTCGGTCGGTCCCGTCCGCGGTCCCTCCCGCGCTTCGCACCCCGCCTCCCGCCGTGGTGGCCGGGGCCCGTGCTCGTCCCCGGTCCCCCCCGCGTCCCTCCCCAGCCCCGCGGCGGGTCCCGGTCCCCCCCGCGCTCGTCCCCAGCCGGTCCCAGCCCCGCCCGCCTCCCCGGTCACTGCCGGCCCCGCGGCACCGGGCCGCCCGCGGAGGCTGAACGGGGCCGAACGCTGCGGGGGCTGGAGGGACCGAGCGCGGCTCCGGCCACGCGTGTGTCCGCCCGTGCAGCGGGGAGGTGCGCGGCCACGGCTGCGGGTGCCAGCCGCCCTGCCAGCACCCCTCGGCGGCAGCGGGGGGCTCGTCCCCCCGGGAGGGCAGGCGGGGGTCGTGGCTGTTGCCTCTACATCAGCCCACCCAACACCTTAACCCGCAGCCAGCCCTGAGTGTCCCCCCAAAGCTGTGTTTTCAGTGGGAAACCCCACTTGCGCGGGGGCTGCGGGGTGTTTGCGGGGCCCTCGCCCCACGGCCAGCGCTGGGGAGGGAGGGAGGGATGGATGGATGGGGTGGCTGCCGTGGCAGTGGCGTGCTTGGGCATCCGCGCTCAGGGACCAGACCCGAAATCATCGCCGGCGACGTGAGCGGGAGGCAGCGCCCGAGCGAACGGGTCGTGTTTGTTAGCAGAGGCGCTGGCTATGGAGAAGAGATGTTGGGCTGCAAGTTGCAGGGGTGACGGCGAGCTACTTTAAACCTACAAATAATTGTGCTCCCCTGTATTGCCTGGCTCGGTTCACGCAGCCGCAACCGGTAACACCACCCGCCGGACCAGGGCCGAACTACAAAAACATCAAAGGGATTTTTCCCTGGACCTACTGTGCACATGCCCCGCTGATAAATTGCAATATTTTCCTTCTGCTGGTGATGCTGCTTAAGCGTTGGTCTAATCTGAGAAAGAGACGCTGTTCTGCGGCGAAATACCCGTGTGCATCCTGCCCTCGCCTCGCTTAGCAGCCTTAAAGATAAGGAAAAGTAGGAATTGTTTAAAAAACATGCACCGGCGTGGTCAGAGGGAGAAAAGCGTGTGTTAGATTAATCAGAGATTAGCTGCCGGGGTGTTTAGGAAAACAGGCTGTGGGCTATTCCCATAATAAATCTCGCCACGTGGTTCGTAGCAGCCACGGCGAGGAGGAGAAGCCAGCGTAACTCGCGGAAAATACAAGTTATCTGTGAAGCGGAGGTAACGAAGCAGGTCTCGTTACTCTGTTGGGATTCCTGGGTACGCAGCAGTGCAATGAGGCTGGTTGAAAAAGTACTTATTTTTGGGGGGAGGAAAGGAAAAGAAGTGAATTTTTGAAAGCAAAACTTTAGTAAGTTGAGTTTGTGCCTAGTTTATCGCCTGCTGCTGCTGTCCAGATTGCCCCGTGTGTTTGTTTATGCTGCGACTCGGCAGGTCAGTGGCTCCTGACTTTGGGAGGTGTTTTGCTGGCCCCGCCAAAGAGTGCTTTTGGCTGCGCTTTGAAAGTTTCTGTGTTCTGTGGGTTTTTTCCCCTCTTGGTGGGTTAATATGCTCTAGACACAGTTAACAGCAAGGTAACGTGTTTCTGCGCTCTGCTGAATTTAATAAACCCTCCCGCGTGGGTGTCAATCAGCGCTGGAGCAGAAAGCCTCGCTGCGGGGACGGATGCCGCATCCGGAGCGGGGCCGCGCTGCGCGGGACGGGATGCTCCGCTCCTGCCCCTGTGGTTTTCAAACTTCCCAAAATGCTGGCCTGGCGACTGCGAGCCGGGCACTGGGAGCTGCTGGTCAGCGTGCTGGAGTGGGCTCAGCAGCAAGACAGTATTTTCTTTCTTTTTTTTTTAATTTCCTGGAGCTCTTTGTTCTGGGTGGTGGACAGCTTTTGTCTGTTATTGCTGAGCTCGGCATTCAAAGGCAGGCATTGGATACGAGAGGCTCCCCGGCTCTGCTCAGTAACAGCCTTGGAATTAAACATCATTTATATTTAAGTAGGCTTAACTTCTAAATTATTGAAGCTATAAGCTTTCACTAATTCCTGCTCGGTGTGGCTTTGTTGTTTTTTTATAGACACAAAAAAAGGATTGCTTTCTCCTAAATTGGTGTAATACCCCGTCTTTTTTCTTAATATACGTAGAGGGTATCTGGTATCATTTTTCCCCAGTAACACTCGGCGACACTATATGAAATTCAAGCCCACGTTTGGGCTTTGTCTCTCTCGGGGAGTTCAACAGGAGAATCTCAGGATGTGATTTTCCCCACGTGGTGGACGTGGCAGGCGGCCCGTGAAACGGGGTGCTCGTCTCACAACCGTACCCTTGTGCACCGCGGTTGGGACCGGTGCTGGGTGTGCGGCTTCCGCAGGGGTGCGAGCGTGCAGCCACCCGTGCCAGTGGCACACAAACATTTGCCGGGGCCATCACGGTGCCAAAACTAAACTTCTTGTTGGAAGTATTTAAAAGCCAGCCGATAGAGAGGGGAGTAAGGCGGGTTGGTCCCCTCCTGATCTGCCCTGCCACCCTCTGCACGGGGAGTTAGGAATCCTAAACCAGTCTAGTGGCGTATCTTCTTATTACTGGTCAGACTCTGGAACTTGCACAGCTCCTGGGCTTGCTGAGGAGCTGGGCAGAAGGTCGCAGATCCAAGATTACAGCCCGGTTCCCCACTCCTTCCTGCTCCATCCCAGTTTTGGCCCATGTACCCCGGTGCAATGAGCCCGGCATGGGCCAGCGCAGAGCAGCTCAGCAGCAGTCCTGCCCGGCGGAGAGCTGCAAAACTGCTCTCATTTTATGTGTGCAAATGGGAAAGCCTCTCTCTCTCTTTTTTGTCTGCTTGAACTTTTCTTTCTCCGATTTCCTTCCTTCTGGAGAGTCCCGTGTCACAGCGTGTGAAGCGCCAAGGTGACCCCATGCTTCACAAACCCTTGGGACGCTGCTCTTCCCGCACCTCCCTGTCCCACTGCCTTGAAACACCTTTCTCCACCACCTCGCCGCCGCATTAGGATCCGGCTCCAGCGGGAGCAGGATGGGGCCCCGACGCGGGGCCGCGGCACAGGGAGCAGCGTGCAGCGGAGCTCGTGCGAAGCCGCTGCCGGTGCCCAGCTTTCCCCCCCGAAGCAGCAAGCTGATGGGGCACGCGTTCGAGCAGAGCGTGCGCTGCGTTTTGCAGCCTGCAACAGATCTGGGACAGAAGATGCTTTTCTCCGTGCCCCCTTTCCCCCCCTATATTTCATGCTTTGCGCTCCTGGGCTTCTGACCCCGGATATTGCCCTTTTATTTGATCTCACAAAACAATGCAGGAGCCCTCCTCTGCAGATTAAGAATTCCCGTTTAAATCAACCGAATAACATTGAGCAGGAACAGGAATAGTCCGTTCAAAATTACTTTGAAATCACAAACTTATTTGAACTTTACTGGAGCTTTTAGTTTTACAGAGTTTAGAAACTAATAAATTATGTAGCAGGGCTCATGAAAATCTACCCGAGTCCGTTTATCCAAAAGAATATGCAACATTTTGGTTTTGCAAGAAAATAAAAATAATTGTTTACACATGTTCAGGAGTCATTGGCAAGCATATAAACCTGATGGTTAAGGGGGTGAACATGTCAATAATTGCACTTTAAGAGAAGAGGGAGGCAAATAGGCGAGCATACTGAGAAAAGCACACAGCATACTGATCTGCCTTGCTATTATATCAAATGTCACTGGTGTATCGCACCCTCCACTCGAGAGGAGCCCAGTCACTTAACAACCCAGACCCGCTCCTGCGTTGGTAATTTAAAACCAGAGTTTCAGAGCAGAGTCAAGGATTTGTTGCCTTTTTTTTTTTTTTTTCCCCTCCTGTGCTTGCGCATGTGATTGTGTTGATGAAGCTAACTGCAAGCCAGGAGGATGCGGGTTGTGGCGGGTGATGCTGCTGACTTGTGAAGATGCTTTTGCAAAAGGATCTTTGCTGCTGAAACCTGAGAGTACGTGAACAGGCAGAGAAGCGCCAGTGTTTCATTGAACCGGCTCTGGTTTCGGAGCAAGCCGGGATCGGCGCGGCGCTCGGCTCCTTGAGAGGAGTGAGGCGATGCTTTCCTCCCTCCTGAATTTCAGGGTGGGAGGTGATAAGGCAGAGGGCTTGGTAGGGAGGAGAGGGTGCTGCGTTTCCTTTGAATCCCCTGGATGCGATTAAGAGTTTCAAAGGTTTTAATGTGCACAGAAACTTCTCTTCCTCCAGAAGGACCTTGCCTTGCCTTTCCTTGCACACCATCCAGTCCTGCCTGCCAGTACTCAAGCTGAATTTCAAGAGCTGGGCGATGGGGCTGTGCTGGCCGGTGGTTTTGGCACCGTGATGCCAGGGTGCCTTGTGGCTGTCTCAGCAGCCTCGTGCCTTTGTGCTTCTCTCAGCCGCCGTGTCTCTGCTCCACGAGCATCGTTACGTACCGTGCGGCCAGTCTGTGCCCTGCTGGGTCTGTGGAAGGGACCGGCCACAGGGACAGCCACCTCCCTGATGCTTTCTTGCAGAGTTAGGGGCTGAAACCCCGGTTCTGCGTTAGAGCAGCCTTGGGGGCTGCAGCCTGCGGGGACCCCCGCTCTGGGCACAGCTTTTCCCGTCTTGGCCGCCGCCTTTGCCGTCCTCTCATGCGCGGTTGTTTCCTGCTCCGTATTTGTGTTGCTGATGGCCTCTGTGGTAGGACTGGTCAGGGCTGCGAAACACGTGGGGAATGCAAATAACAACACATCCGACGCTGGGCTTTCTGCCGTGCTCTCCGGATGCCTTACTGTGGATGGAGCTACTGTGAGCAATTAACTCAGAAAAGGTCTTTGCCCTTTCCAGCTATACCAACAGGTTTCACCCTGCTTTCTTCAGAGATGGGGGAGTCCAGGAGAACTCGGAGCTCGTCCTGGAAAGGGTCTTTGTGCTGTGAACACTTCCAGCTTCCACGCTGTGTTTAACATCAACCTCTGGGGATTTGCCCAGTCTGGTCTTGAACATCTGAAAATTATTTGGGGCTACTTCTCTGGCTCTTTGGGCTGTGTTTGCCTTCCTCAGCTAAAATCTGTGCCCCCACCGAGGGCAGCGATGGTGGGCACGTCTCTGGCTTCCACATCAGGTGGCCGGGAGGTTGCGTTATCCTCGATGGAGACCTCCTGCAATTGCTTAACGAGTGGATGAGGTTTATGTGCCCTGGTGGAAAAATCACTTTATATAACCTCCCATCCGAAAGGAAAGGGAATAAAAAATTCTGAGCTAGTAAACTTTACTGCCAGCAAGATGTTGGGCCTGTTACAGCCTATTCTTCTCTTCTTTAAATGTAAATTTTTCTGGATGCCCTAAAGAGCCAATTTGCACTTTACTGCAGCGCAGTGCTTTTCTCCTTAGGGTCTGGGTCAGCCTCAGGGTGATTTAAGGGGGCACCAGCTGGATTTTTAGGTTGCCAATTTCATCATCCTGAAACCCGTTATAATCTGCTGGAGAACATCTTTCAGGTCCAGATATCTCTTCCTTCCATATCCTCCCATTTGCAGGAGGCTTTTTAAAAACAAAAAAAACCCCACCACTGAAAAAACAGGAACCATTTTTTGTAGGGCTGTCCCAACGTGCACCCAGGTTTTTGGTCCTCATATTAACCTGCATCCCGCTACATAAAAACCTCTGGTCCTGGGCTCGTGGGACTCCAGCGGCATCTTCTTTTGGCTTTACTGAAGCAGGACAGGAGCAGTTATCCTTTGTGATGGTAAGGCTCACCGGTGGGTTGCTGCTGATTTATGCTGTGTTATGCTGGGAGTGAACACGGTAAATCAGGAGAGGGCAAATTTCTGCTCATGAGAGGCAGCTTGCAGGTGGAAGTCGTGCTGTTGGTGTGATGAGAGAGGAGCTGGGGCTGCCTCAGTCTCCCTGCCGGTGCTCCTGGCGATGCTGCGCTGGGAAGAGCAGGGTGGACCTGACTGCTCCTGCAATATCTCACCTTGCCATGAGCTCAGACCGGGCCCTTGGCAGGTCATTTCATCTCTCTGTGATTAATGTTCCCTGTCTAGAACGGGAGTAATAATACGGACTTCATCTGTCAGGACCACGTGCTCCTGGGGCAGGGATGGCCCTGCTGGCTCTGGGTCTGGACAGGGTCCAGGAGGATGAGCCGTGATGTGACTGAGCTCCTTCGCGATGGATGTCACCGCTAATTAAAGCGGTGAGATTAGCTGCTGTATTTTTCAGAAGCACAGGAGGGAAAGCCAAAACCGTGGTTCCCAAATGGAAAAGGACAATGCTAGGGTATGAGCAAGTTCTTTTGAAGCTTTGAACATGAATCACAGTGTCAAGTAAAAAATAATTAAACTTATTTTTTTTTTTAATGTACTTCAAAGTGTCTTTTAAGCTTCCCATTAATTCGAAGTTCTTTCTCTCAGCGCTAAATAAATCTCTTGGTTCAAAAGCACAAGTGCTAATTGGTTTCTCTGAGTATGCCTGTCTGCTTGATCAATAGGGGAAGTAGTTTTTGTTAAATATTTGCAGATATAGTCACATATTGTATTGCTCAGGGAGATGGTAAATGTTTCTCAAAAGGAGACTTGTAGAATGAGGATTCCAATAATTTTCTTGTGGCCTTTATGTCAGAGCTAATAACGCTTCCTCCTCCATCCTTTTGCAGAAAGCAAAGCAATTTTCCCTCGCGTGCTCCCCGGCGCAGCCTGCCGGCGTTGAGACAAGCGTTGTGCAGCTGCCCGTGTAACACCGCTGCCTCTAACTACAAACTCAAGCCGCCGTGAGCTGAGTTTTACAGTTTCTGCGTCGAGCAGAGAGTGGCTGTGAGCCACGCCGCCTCGCAGTCCGTTTCAGGAGGTGCCCGGGACGTTGTGTGGGATGAGCTGGGTTTGGATACGCAGCCAGCTGTTGGAGAGGGATGGGGCTTTCAGGCTCCCTGAGTGAATGTGCACGGCCTCGGCGATTTCCTCTCTGTCTCTCTCAATTAATTGCACTTTTACTGTTTCCATGTGCATTCGGAGTGTCGTTTACTTCCAACTTTGCAGCATCGTTTCTCCTCGCTGCTAACTACAATCAGTTATTTGTGCTAACAGGGTCGGGTCCCTCTCTTCCCTTGTTACTTCCTTGCTTTGTATGTGCTGTCCCTCTGGCCCGTCTGAGCTGACCCCTGGAGCAAATGCCAGGAGCCTTCTTGTCCCGCCATGGAGATTCCTCTGTGAGTGTCCCTGTCCCTTTGTCTTTCATCCTGAGCATGCCAGGAGGCAGGGCTCTGCATTCAGGGTCTGCCTTCGAGACCTGGAGCCCCACAGAGCCAATCTTGGAAGGCCAAATCCCAGCGTCCCTATTTGAAGCCCGATCCTTGAAAACCACTTTTAATGCAAATAATTCCATGGTTACAGCCAAATGGGTGGAGGGGGGTCTTTGGATGGGGACGAAGGTGTAAGGTGCCCAGTTTCTACCATGCCTTGCACCCAGTTCTCTCGGCCATGTGGATCTCAGGTTGGGCTGTTTATGGACCAGTTTCTCATCCCCGTTCCTGATGGTGTGCAGCATCCCAGGGCCTCATTCTTTTCTGAGAAAACCTCCTGGAACGTGATGCCCTGTAGAAGCACAGCATTGAGAGGGGTGTCCTTCTCACCAAGCCCACTCTGTGCCCAAAAATTAAGCCACGAGGCTGAGTGCCATAGGCAATAGTGCTGTCTTCAAGGTGACCTTTGGCTGGGGAAGAGCCCATGGGTTGCATCCTCAGAGCTTGCTGCGTGCTGGGGACCTGCTGGGTCTGCAGTGCCACGGTGCTGCAGAAACGCACTCAGGTCAGCTTGCGAGCCTGGTTCTTGCCAACCGTGCCACCAATGACTTACCTATTTGTGAGACTCAGACATCTACCCTGTGGAAGACAGAGCCTGTGGTTTTTGCAGGGTGGGATACCAAGGCCCTTGAGGACCAAAGCTCAGTTTTTTAAGGTCATTTTGGATCTATCTGTTTAACGATGCAGGTAGGCAGCTTTAGGATGACTAATGTGCCCATGGTGCCAGGGAAAGGCGTATGCCTCTCTGTGTCTTTCAGCATCTAAGTGCCTGGGGAGGAGAGAGAGACTTTTGGCTGAGTTTGCATGGAAAGGCCATGTTGGGGTGAAAGATGGAGCTTGGCTTCTCCCACATCCCCAGATGGGGTGTGCTTGCTTCTCCCCATGCGCCCATTTTTTTGGTCGCCTGGCCCTGAAGCCCCAGGAATTGGCAGTGGGATTTCTTCAAGGTCAGAAAAGCATCCGTGAAAAAAACCATCCACTGAGGAGGAACCTGTGTGCTTCTGGACGCTGCGAGGTGTCTGTGGGTTACTGTCCGGTTGCACGCTGTCCATTGCACATTGCACACCTTGAGGCACAGCCTTCCTCTCGACTACAGCCCGAGGAGACCCCAGGACCAGCCAGCGTCCGTCCCCGCCCCGGTGTGTGTCTGAGGGCACTCGTCCTACTTAGGAGTGTCATCACTTCTGCTGCTCGTGCAGCCTGGAGTTGGGATGCAGACCCAATGTTTATGGAGGTAAACATGATTATCTCCAATCACAGGCCTTAATGATGGTTATTATAATGACAGCTATTGTGGGAAGGGCATGTAATTATGTTGATTCTTCTTTTTATTGTGCATATAATAATAAGCTGTTTTATCTAAGAGTACAGGGGAGCTGGGGGAAAGATGGGGCATTTATTTCATTAGGGTTTTTTTTCTGATTGCCTGTTAGGTTAAATCCTGAAATCTTGTTCAATCTTTCTGGAGTCAGAAGTCCCCTTGGTTCAGTGGGGAGTCAGGACGCGAGGGTCCTTATCCTGCCTAAATCCCAGGAGCGCCCACGCAGGGAATGGGGCCCCGGCGTGGTAGGTGCCGTTGAGACTCTGGCCACTTTGCAGAAAAATGCGGAGCATTCATCTAATTCCTTAATTTTCACAAAAAAAAAAAGTAATTGATGGGTTTGTGCTGGCTGTAGCCTAACTTGCTGAGAGGACCCCAGGGCTATCTCATAAAAAAGAAGTCACAGTGAGCGATAGATCACTGAGATGGCTGGAGCTAGCCTGACATTTTAAGACTTAATGGGTTAATAAAGTGTGTGTTTTAGGTGTCTGTCACTAAGTAGAGTTTGTCCGTTCCCTGCACACACTCATACCTTGACAGCAGTACCTTTGACCTGCCGTGCGCTACCCCTGCTTCTTTGTCTGCTCCGTCCATCTGCCTCGGCTCAGGTTGCACTCAATGTTTATCCCCCGTAATCCAATTTAAGTTGCCGTAGAAAGCAATGGGGATTTACAGAAAGAAAGAAAAAAATCTCACTGGGTTTGCAGAGCAGAAAAGACGACTTTTTTCCCTTCTTTTTCTTTAGGATAACCGCCTCTTCTCATCTCTCTTGTTTTTGCCATGCATTAACGATCTGCCCTCCACTCTGTTTTTGAGCCTAGTGCGGTGGGATCTGTGTTAGGGACAGGCATTACAAAGACTGTGCGGTGGCTGGTGTTTGCCAAGAGAAATTGCCCACGTGCATCCCAGTTCTGTGGGCAGCTGTGGAGTCGGTCCCCCTGAGCCCATGAAAGAGGGGAGAAGCTGTATGGCAGGTTTGAGCAGCTGGAAACCTCCACCCATCGAGGGGCTGTGGCACGAGAGAACTGTTAGAAAGGCTTTCCCCGTATTTGGCTGAAACTGTAGTTGTCTTACTCTGTTGGAATTTCTTCTCCATTGCTGCTCTTTAAAAAAAAAAAAAAATTACATCCATCCCTGCATTTACACCCTTCAAATATTTATATGACTCCTGTTTCTTGGTCACTTTTTGTCTTTCAGGTCAGCATGTATTTCGGGCTAATCTTTAAACAATAGCTCTATTTCTGTCATCTTCTGTAGTGTCTAATTATGACTGTATGGCAAATTATACCCTAAAAAGGTGTGCTGGACCAAGTGAAGCATAACATGCCAAAGACATAGTGTTTAAACATTCTGTTGGCAAAAGAAGTACATTAGCATGTATCTGTATGATGGGAAGCGAGGGTTTGCCTATTGTTGGTACAAATTCTGCAGTAACTTATCTCTCCTGGACCTCGTTTAGCGTAATTGCTTTGCAAGAAACCTTTTGTGTCGCTGAGCCAGAACATTGTGCATTTGTATTTCGGTGCTTAACTTGCTCTTCATTAAGGACTGAATAGCACCATCCTCTGCCTGTTACAGCGTGAGAGAGACCAGAGCGACAGAAGGGCATGGTGTTACGTGCGAGAGGCAAACAGCCTCCCGCTCTGCCAAGCGGGAGAGGTGTCGCAACGATGCTGGTGGCAATATGGTCCGAATCGGGAGCTGCCGATACCCCTCTTCACCCCCGCCGGCTGTGCTGCAAACGGGTCTGGGGCATGGCACAGCCCCCTCCCTGCCTGGTTCCATGGGGGAGAGCAGCGGATTTCTTGAACTGGTGTGAACTTTGGCTCCCGGGGTGGGAATGGCTGATGTGAAGTAAGCGCTGCCCCATGCTTGTGCAAGTTTTTATTTTGTATTGCTGTTTCCCTGCAAATGGAGGTGAAGAGGCAATTTTCAGTGGGGTATGAAGTAGAGCTGGGGTTTGGCAAGCCACCGGAGGGGTGTGCCTGCCCGTCCCCTTCACTGGACTCTCCAAATGCAGCCTTAAAGGTCTGTGCCTTGGAAAGTGCACCCCAAGATTTTGATAGCAAAGCCTTGGGAGGCAAAGCATGCCCAAGGGTTTCGCGTTTCTCCAAAACACTTGCACCCTGTAGCCCTATTGTAGCTCACTCAATCTGAAATGTTTTCATCACCCCCTGTTTGCTGCCACAGCAGTTGGCTCTTGCTGCTTCTTGTGGACACGCTGCTGACTCCATCCTTCTCTCTTCATTTTAGATTTTGGCCATTCCTCCGAGCTGGCGTTCGTTGTGGAGCCTAGCGATGACATAGCTGTGCAGGAGCAACCTTTGATCCTCTACTGCCAGGTGGAAGGCATCCAGCCCATCACCATCACGTGGCGGAAAAATGGTGTGATGATTGTGGACAGCGAGAATGCCTTCATGTTGGCCAATGGGTCGCTCTACGTCTCCCGCTTCCAGAGGGTCCGGGGAGATGGGTCCTCTGATGAAGGCGAGTACGACTGCATGGCGCAAAACCACTACGGGCTGGTGGTGAGCCGGAAGGCGAAGATTCAGGCAGCGAGTAAGTACGGGCATCGTCCCACCCACACCTCATGGAGCAATCGCGCAAGGGGCCCTGGCTTTGCCGGGAAGAAGGAGGGCAGTGCGGTGGGTGCTGGGTGTTCAGGGAGCAGGGATTAAAGAGAGGAAAGAGGGAAAAAAAAATACCTGGAGCTCATGTGGGGATCTGGCTGGCATCTAATCTGCATAGCTGTCCAGGTGTGAAAAAAGAGCTGATCAGCCTTCTCAGAGGGAGAGAACCAAAAGCCACTTTCTAGCAGTAAATTCCCTGTCCAGGCGGGGTAAGTTATGTTGGAGTCATGTGTTGAAATAGTCCGTGGTTTGTGTATCTCCTGCGGTGGGTTTGGGAGCCCCTCTGCTTTGCAGCACGTCTGGGCTCTGCTTGGCAGGCAGCACTTTCCAAACCATAGGCAAAGACCTTCTGAAGGTCATGGTTTCTTTCATTTTGTTATTTAAGGCAGGCAGTATGGAGGCAGCAAGGTCTTATTTACTACCCAGCGTGGCAGTGCCTTTGGGGGCAAGGCTAACAGCACCAGACAGATTGTCTGGTGGGGGAGCCCAGAGGAGGAGAGAGATGAAAATGTCAGCGAGGGAATGAAATTTAAAGGTGGGGGAGGAAGAATTACAGGGCAGGCTGTGACTCCAGCCCTGCGCAGTACCCGGCTTAGCCCGTTGCATCGCCACAGCCGGAGCCATTGGTCCTGTTGGGTCTCCTGCCGCGCAGGCTGCTGGCTTCCCCCTTGCTGGCTGTGGTTGCTGGTTTGTGTTTGTCCCGGGACTGATGGCAGAGCTGAGGCGTTGTGGTGGTTTCGGTCCCTGTAGTGTTGGTGGCCGGCTTTGCCCGCAGACTGTCTGTGGGCTCTGGGGATGCAGCCGCTAATCCTTTTTGCATTCAACCAGAAGCTGCTGCTGGGTGTAATTTATATACGGGTGTGAGGACGGGTGTCTGGTGTGGCCCCGAGACCTGGCCAAATGCTGGCTTGTTAAATAAGTTTTACTGAAGGGTTCTCCAACTTGTCTGGGGGATGGCTGCCACTCTTCTTTCTGCGCGAACCACTTACTACCACTTCTGTTGTGTTTGTAAATGGCACTGTGATTTTTTGGTGCAAAGCAGGAAAAGTCTACGGCAAAGTCTGGGGCCAGAGTCCCCTGGCTGCGCTCCCCAAACTGGGGGGCCTTTCGGAGCGCTGCCGCTCGCTCCCCGCAGCGCCGGGGCCGGCTGGCAGCCCACCAAGGGAACACTCCAGCCCTTGTGTATAACAATTCCCGAGTACATGAAGTGGCCATCTGCAAACCTAGCTTTTCAGTGGTGTAAGAAGTGACATTGTCCAGGAGCCAAGGGCTTTGGGTCCGTGCCAGATTAGCAGCTGGATCTCAAACTCGTCGGTCTTGTGGTGCTAAACCTTGGAGCACTTTTGGTGAACGGCTCTGGCATTTATGAGCTGGGAGCTGGCTGATGCACAAGCACAATGTCAAACTTCTCGGACCTGTAAACAGGAGACATGAGAGCTGGAGGAATTACCTTTGGGATAGCGGATTGTCAATAAACACTGTTATCTCAGCTCCTGCATCAATATGTATGTGATGTGCCGTGTGTCCCTGAATAGCATTTCCTTTTGTAGCCGTAGTTTCATGTGAATCAGAATGAAAAAGGGATCGTGTTGAAAATGCTCTGGACTCTATTCTGGCTTCAGGCTTGGTTTCTTGCCAGCCCTGAGAAAAGGTCTGGGTGAAGCCAGCACAAAACATGGGGCACCTGGCCGCGGTGCCACAGGTGCCTGTGGATTACGGGAATAAACCGGGATCTTGTGGGCAAATGTAACCTGCTGCTCAGGGCGAGCTCCCACGCTGTGCCTGAACTGCAGGAGCATGCACTTGCACTTAGGACTCGGCTTAAACAGAAATGAAATCTCCTAAGAATGAATCACAGTTGTACCCTCGAGCCCCCATATCTCAGGGTGGTTACACACAAGTAATAGCGATTTTCCTTGCCCCAAGTCCCGATAAGCAAGTCAAACAAAGGAGGAGGGTAATTATCCCCATTTTAGGGGGGGGGGGGGGGGACCATTGCATCGAAAAAATGGGTGCTGACTGCCTGGAAGGAGAAAAAAAAAAAAAACAAACCAAGCGCTAAGCCAGACCTTTGCGAAGCAGAGTAAATACTGCCGGTAGGTAAAACCTCATCCCAGTGCTGATCTCTTCTTCCCTCTGAGCCTGACATCTGAACACAAAAGCAAAGGAGAAATAAAAACCTTTCACAAACAAAAATCTTGAAAGTTGATCAAGGCTGTGCTACTGAGGAATAAAAGGGATCTGACAGACTGGAGCCCCTCGAGAGCTCTGCTGCACTTTTCGCTGTCTTCAAAGGCAGGCTGTTAGTCTCATATCACCGTTACAGACCCTGGCTTTGTATTATTGCTTGGAATATAATCTTCTTGGCTCGGAGGAATGTACATATTTGCATTCAGGAAATGTGGGCTGGATATCATATTTTTATGTTTCAAATTTACTTCAACACTTGGAATTGAGTAAAATTTAACTGGAAGAATATGCTGCTCTCGGCCGTTGCGTGTGCGGCCCCAATGGGCTCGAGGTGCATGCAGTTTCCCCACGGAGCAGGCGCTTCTTAAAGCATTCCTCCTAAAAATTGACTCATTAAATTTGTTTAACTAGAATTCAGGGGAATTTCTGTACGTCATCATTATTAGCCAAAGATGCTCAGCAGAGAGAAGTGGGCCTTGGCTGGTTTGTGGATTGGCAGGTCAGGTGCTAAACACATCGCTAATATTTTTGTAGCGTAACCTTCTTTTGAACAAGTATGAGTGTGCAAGAAGCCTGCGCATGACTGAGTTGAGCAGAGGCCCTCGGCATTTCCACCCTCTGCCTAACACTCCGGTTGGAATTTTTTCGGCTGCTGTTTCTGCGTCTGTTCAAACCCTGGTGTGTTAGTTTAAAAGGCTGTGGAATGCAACATGTTTTTATAATCTGATCAGGTTATTGAATACAGACCTTTTCTTTCTCCTAATGACAGTTTCATAATTTCACATGACTCTGAGCTGTCTTAATTAAAATCAGTTTCGTAGGCAGAGTGTTCTCTGGAGGCACTGCTCGGCTGTGTCTTCGCGGGTCTCTGAGGAGCCGTATTTCCCTTGTGCATGCCAGAAGCTGATGCACGCCTTTGCTGTCGGTGGATGAAGATGCCCTCTGAACAGTAGTAATGGCTAGAGTCCGCTCCTTTGGAAGGTGACCTCCCTAAAACGCAGCCGCCTTTCTTCTCCTCACCACCCTTTGCTTAACTTGGCCTTACTTGACTCTGATCGTGTTGTCTCATGGCATTTCCAGCCCTTTTTGCCGATGCTGGGATTTGATGGAGTTGGCTCCACATCATCATAAATCACAGCCCGGCCGGTGGAGTAAGACCCATTGATTATATCACTCAATAACAAGCAGTTACCACTAATTGGAAATCACCATCAAACTGGGTATCGGATCAGGCTCTGCACGCATCCGGCTTGAGAGTAGCAATTTTCCCTGTTTGATCTGATGCTATAAAAAACAGGAAAGAGGGAAAGTAAGTCAATTGTGCAACTTAGAACCAATGAGGTTTCTTGAAGCTTGGCAAAATGGACCTGCCCAATATTTGAAGTACTGTGGGACCTGAGAATTAGCTCTGGAGATACCTGGGCTTGTAAAGATGCTTTCCTCATCGTGTCTTGCTGCGGGGGGACTGTTTTGTAGCCAAGCTTAGCACCGTGCAACCCTTCTCTGCTCCCTTACCCCCTTCCCTTCTGCATCCTGCCCCAGATCCCACTCCTCCATCCCACTGTGCCTGGCGATCCACGGCACTTACCCTGCCGGCAGGAGGGAAGGATTGATAGCCCGGGCAAGGCAGATGTTACGTCTCTTCTCCGCATTGATCCCTGCAGACAGCAGCAGCAGCTCCTCTCGCCCAGCCTGGGGCCAAGCACGCTCTCCCTGCAAACACGCTGGCTGCTGCGACCTCCAGGCCAAGGGTCTCAAGGTCATCTGCAAAGTGAAAAAAAGGCGGGGGGGGGGGGGGGGTCTGGTGCATATGCATGTTTGCAAGTCGTTTTCCCTGCCAAGCTGTGTGGCTAGGGGAGGAGGTTGGGAATTGTGGGGTTTTTAAAGCAGGAAAGATCTTCCCATCGTTTCAGCTCCTCTGCACAGAATATATTCAGGGTTTAACCTGCAGCCCCCTTTCCAGGCTCTGGGGTGGTGGGAAGAGCTGCTGAGCCCAAATAATGGCAGCATTTATAAGAGTGTAGAGACAAGAAGGAAGTCTAAAAGGATTAGGGAGAGACAAAGGGGGCTGATTATTTTATGGGTCACAATACAAGGCATTAGAGTGAGATCACAAAGGGATGTAATTACAAAAGAAGGCCATACTGGGGGGATCAACCCAGGATTAGAGTGGGAAATGTTTTTACACAGTTTTGTTCCACTCATTATGAAGTTAGCATTTTAAATTAAGGTTTAAATAAGGTGGCACCAAAGTTGTCACCAAGGTATTTCCTGGGCAATGCCACTGTTTGGATGCAGATTGCGAGTCTCAGCTCAAAACATCAAGGCAGACCTTAAACACGTGGGTTTGCTGTTGGTTTTTCTTGTGCGCGTACAGTATCCGTATTGTCAGCGCAGCCCTACCTAGAGCTCGTGCTTAGATCAAGTGAACCAGTTTCCGCAGTTGGAAGCGGCATACTTTTGTGATGACAGGTTTTAGTGGTGCGAAACACGCGCTGGAGGTAAAGGTATGCTTTTAAAGCAAGTGCCCTGGTGTCGGTTTGCGGCTCTGGAGACATGGTCGTGTTACTCCCAGGAACTAATGGTCGCTTGCATTTTATTGCAGTTTAACCCTTGGTGTTGCATGCCAAGTTTCCTCCATCCACAAACAAAATTTTATTTTTTTTCTTTTCAGCTGTGGCTCTGCTTGCAGAGCCCTTTCTTAATGCCCTTTCTTCTCAAATACTGAGCATAAGGGCTCAGTTCTGATGCCAGTGATGTTTCTTTGTTGTCTGTGTTTTGAGTGCTCATGGCTCTTGGTAAACCCACGGCAAGTTCTGGGCTTGTAGCAGTGGGTCTCAGAGGGGAAAAATGTCCATGAGGAATTAATAAAAAAAGGAAAGAAAAAGAAATTAAGTAAAGCAAGAAGACTGTGAGAGGTTTCCAGGGGATGGAGAAGATGGGTGAGATTTCCCTCCATCAGCTCTTTTGGCTGCCTCTAGGACATGCTGGCTCACGTGGTGCTGCCTCTCACATCTGTACTGTTGCAGTATTTGGCCCTGTGTGTGCTGCAAAACAAATATACAAATATAGGAGTCACCGGGGGGAGATCGGAGAGATTTGACTGGGAATTTTAGTAGATTTGCGGGATTAAAAGAGTTTGTCACTTACACCCACTGCATTTCAGTGTCTGCCTGTAACAGCCAGGATTCATCCTGAGACTTGAGCACATTATAAAGCCGTATTTCTTTTGGCTGCTCATTTCTGAGCGGTGTGATAGTTATTTAAATATCATCTTGCACTTCTCCACGAGGCTTCTAACGTGGATGCGCCAACCTTAGCTCCAGCAATGTTATCTCTCATATAGGGGGTTTGCACTGCAGGCAGTAATGTCACTTAGTCATTTATAGAAAGCTCAGGGGAAATATATCAGAAGAATTTCATTAATGGTAGCACTGTTGAGTTATTTGTCTCAATTAACTCTTGGAGCACAGCTGAGGAAGTTCTGGCATCTCTACAGCCTGCGCCTGCAGCACGAGGCTGCTCCCGAGTTCGCTGCCTGCGTTTTTAACACAGGGTGATGCTCTGCCGGTACCTGTGCGGGCAGCTCTGTGGCGACAGCGTGGTGCTTGGCCTCGCGTCCTTTTACGCTGCTTGTTCCTCTGGCTGCTGCTTTGTTCCAGCCTCTCCTCGAAGCACGGGGCCAGGGCAGGTCTCTGCTACCGTAGTCTTCGGCTTGCAGTCGCCACCCCAGGATCTCTTTGGTGCTGTCACCTAGAGCAGCTCTTTATCTACTTAGGCTTGTCTCAGCTTAAGAATTTGTAACGCCACTAGTTATCCGGTTGTTTTTCCAGCGGGCTGGTGATGGCGTGATGGTTATATATGGCTTTCACTCTCATACTGCCCTACCAGGGTCCCAGCTGGCTGATCCAGTCACCATGGTGTGGCCAGTAACACCAATTTGTGCCTCGGTTTCCTCTCTCTGAACCCAGCGTGGGTTTGCCTCGGTGCCATCGTTTGAGGCCCCTCTGTGAGCGTCTTGGGGAGGCAAGTTGCAATTTTGTGTTTACTGGGGACCTGCAGTAGCTGGGGATGGTGTTTCATCTCCGCCAACACTTCCCTCCAAGCCTGCCGAGAGGCGAAGGGTGCGCGGTGCCGGGGAAAGGCTGGTGCCCAGGTGAGAGGGGGCTGTTTTTCTGCTGCTGTTCATTGGCAAGGCTATGAGTAGGAATCGATTTTTGGGGGCTTTTGACCAGAGCAATCAATGCTCTTGATCTAGTGGGTAACCAGTGAGTTAAAGGAAAGCATCACTGCGTTTGCCTCAAAGCTCTGGTCATGGCTGTAACCCACAGTTACTGAAAACAGCAAAATATGTAAATAAATAAAAAGGCACAGAAGCTGTAGAGAAAGATACCTGGTTTTGTCAGGGCCGTGTCTTTTGTGCCGATCCCTGCCCACAGCAGCCTGCCCGCTACGAGATCGGGATCTGGGGACCCTGCTTTGAATGTTTGGAGCCTTTGGGTGCAGTAGTGATATGAACAAGGGCAGACCTCACAAATCCCCTCTTACGGGTGAGTCCCCGCATGGGCGCCAAAGCTGCTTTCCCGGGGATGGCAGGATGAGACCTGGGAGAGCTTCCAGAGAGAGCTCCCCAACACCGAGGGATGCTGGAGCCCTGCTCCATGCACCGCCTCTTCCGCTCTGGTTTTGGCTCTACCCGCCGTTGCAGCCCTGTTGCTGGGAAGGGAGTCTGCTCCCACTACTCCTAGGCACAGCATATGGTTTTCAGAGAGGTTCTTGCTTTAAACCCAATTTTACAGTTGGGTTGACTGAGGCAAAAGGAGGTCAAACGATTCGCCTGAGGTCACTCAATAAGTGGCTCAGATTAAATCTCAACCCACGATGCTGCCCGTTCCCAGCGCTGGCTGTGCCGGCCAGACCAGATGGCCTTCTGAATGCGGCGTCAAGATCCTCGGCTTTTTCTCTACCTCATTGTTCTCCATTGTGGGCTTCTGAATGCAGGACCTTGAAAGTGAGAGTCATTTGGATTTGCCGAGTCCAAGTTATTTTGTTTAATGACATGGATTTGCAGGAGAGGGTTTAAACACACTGCTTTGCTGTGGAGGTTTGGATTTTGCAGAGATTTACCTCTTTGGTTTTCTGATGTTAAAACTCTCTCTGCTCTGACCAGCAAAAATTGGTCCCTTACCCTTTCCACTGCCCCGCCGCTGTCGCACCAGCTGCGGGGCTGCCCTGGCTTTGTACCTGCGTAGTTTGTCCATAGGGCTCTCAGGCCCCGAGCCCTGGGATAATTCCCCAGGTGATTTTGCTGCAGCTCCACACTGTTCTGGTCTGTCTGGGCAGTTTGTGCCTTCCCCCTTAGCTTGGTCCTGGGATTGCAGAAGGGGGTCAGCGCAGGGTGCTGCTGGAGGGACGATGTTGCGCGTTTGGCTCTGGAAACACAGAGGGAGATGTTGACATCTCCCTCCTGATCTGGTGTGGTGTCCCATACGTGTAGGGGCCACGGATGCAGTTAAACCAGCGCGTGGCGTATCACGAGAAAAGCTCCGTCCCCACTCTCTGAATGAAGGAGCTGCCTGGAAAAGCATGGCTCCGTAACCTCTTTTGGAAAGCAGGGGGACAAATCCTCAGGGCGTGCAGAGCAGAGGCCATCTGCCCAGGGAGCAGCGATGCTGGGGTAGCTGTTCCTCCCCGCACGCACCCGCCTGGGGCAGGCTGCGGTCCTCGGGGTGGTGGGGAGCTCTCCTGCGCCCGCACATCCCACTGCATCCAGCTTCCCGCGGGAGGGCCTGCACTCGGGATCGCACCACTCGCATGCCTCAGTAAGTTGGCACCTCTTGAGCATGCCTTGATTAATGGTGCTTTTTTGTCGGTCCTAAGAGGCCCCCATTATGTCCCTTTGATGCTGCATTTTGCACTTACCACTGTCACTGAGCTCAATGACTAATTTTCACAGGTCACGGGAGAGGGACAATGGATCAGGCCACGTTTGGAAGAAACAAATGAAATTTTGCTGCACTAATTAAGAGTGAAGATCAATTTGGGTGTACAAAAGAGATAGTTTTAGGCTGCTGGTGTGTAAATGAGTGGCGGTGTTGCGGTAGCAGAAGAGGCTTGGTGAGTGCATACTTCAGCTGCAGCTACTCCGCTGCATTTGATCGATATTTCTGTGCTATTCATTGAGGAAAAAACAAGTTTTTTTCCTGCCTGCTGTGCCCAGGAGGGACAGGGACAGCAGACCTGCCAGATAAAGTCATGGTTGATCCCCGCAAGATGTTCTTGGCCAACAGCAAGGGGCAGGAGCTTGTGTTTCTTCAGTTGCTTTGCTCATCTTGGAGCCATGGCACTGCAAATTGGCTGGTGGCTTTTGAGCGCCGTGCATTGCGTTCCCTGCCCATCTCTCTGGGCAGGGTGATGCCCATCCTCATCTCAGGCCATAGCTCGTCCTACCAGGGACTGCACTGCTTTGCTGAGACTGCAGAGGAACGCTGATTTGGAGGAGATGTCAAAGAGGGAAGGGGGACGGTGAGCTCTCAACGAGGATGTCGTGGATGCAGCAGGAGGGACAGGGAAAAGCCAAGAGTGTGCAAGCTCGGTTTGTGGCTTCACTGAGCATTGAAGAAACACGATTCAGGTTTGCCCAAGTCTTCACATACCACAAAAAGTCAGAGTTAATGTGCATTTGGGATGAGCTGGTTGCAAATGTCCAGGTCCCCAAGCTGTGCCAGTTAAAATCAGTTTGCAAATCATTTTGGTAGTAGAAATGCATCATGTCTATTTGTGGTTTGATTTGCCTTGGACAGAAAGGTGGGAGCGTTGACTGGAGCGTCCTTTTGCCAAGAGGGTTCTCCAGGGCCTGTGGGGTTCCCATGAAGCAAAGGCTAAATAGATTTGAACCGAAACAGATTTATGATACTGAGCTAACCTCCAAAATGATCAGGCGGAAGCAGCAGTCCCCTGTTTCCCCTCGTTACTTGGTGTGGTTTGCCCATTACCAGTTTTCTTCCCCTGCAGCGCAGCGTCTTCCTCAGGACGTTCAGCCTCGGTCCAGGGCTTTGCTCTCATCCTGAGCTCTCTGCGGTGACGCTGCCCTGAACAGCCAAGCAATGCAGCCGCTTCCCGTTGGTCCCCGCTGTGGCGGCTCCTGCCAAGGTGCGAGGGTGCTTGCCGAGGCACTTCGTTTGTTCAGGGTGGCGTCCATGTCCAGCTCACCATGGTTTCCCACGGCAGTGTGTACAAGGGGTGGGAGGGAAAGTCCTGACTGCGTCTTTCATTAGTGATCCTAATGCTCGGGAGCGGAGAGGAGAGGTGAGGCAGGGCCCCAAGGGGGTCAGCTTGAACTCTCTCAAAAAAAAAAAAAGAGGGGAGAGGAAAAAAAAAGTCTTTATAAAAATAATTTGAGTGAGCCTATAGGTAATAACACTTGGAGACATTTTATGACCATTGGGAAAAATCTGTCTTGAAATTCTTCTGCTGCATTAGAGAGACCTTTACAGAAGGGGACATGGAGGTGATGCTCCAGGGCACGCATGGGGCCCTGTCAGCTGCGCTCCCTGTGCCCCGAGAAACCCCGGGCCTGCGATGGCTCTGCAGGGCGTTGCCTTGCGCCTGGGGTGGCAGGGCAGGCTGCCTGGGGTGGCAGGGCAGGCTGCCTGGTGTACGAACACAACTGAGTTTCGGCAGCCCTGAGGATACGGTGAGTTAGACCCCTTCTCCCTCCTTCCCCACCCCGGCAGTGGTCTCTGCCCGACCTTTCCTGTTGGTGGTGGGGAGCAGAAGAGCAGCAGCACTTGTGGCCCAGGCAAAAGAGGCTCTTTGCGTGCTGGACCGGCCATTTGAAGGATGACAACTAAAATAATCTTTTTTTAATTTTATGGTAACCAAAGAGAAAACAGCTTCCTTGTCCCTTGGGACAGCGATGGGTGCTCTAGACCTTCACGAGGGCTCAGGCTCTGCAGTCTGCAGGCACCCAGCATCTCTAAATGACAAAGACTGGTCAACATCTTAAATACAGAGCCTGGGTGCTAGTTTTAAGGATTCAGGCTTGACCATTTTAGCTGAAGCAGCGTGGTGGTTGATCCCTTGGGAAGCCTGGCTCCGATACTGCCATCCCATGTGACCTCAGCCAACTCTCCCGATGCCCTTGGATCTCCGGGAATCGGGGATGGAGGCATTGGTGCTCCCCAGCTCCTCCCAGCCACTTTGAGTGCGGGGACCCATCGCCAAGCTGTGCCGAGCTGGTGCGGGGGGGAGCCTGACCCTGCTTGAAGCTGTCAGAGCTTGTTATCGGCACGGGCAGCTCGTCCCCACCGCAGCGGGTCTGGGGAGGCCGGTTCCCTCCGGGCGCGCTGCTCGGCGCCGATTGCTCTGTGGCTAATCGGGGTTGAGGAGTTGGGGCGCCACGTGGACCTTGCGTTGCTGCCAGCTGTCAATTTTCATGAGGCTTGTGGGTCTGGCTTTTCTGAGACCTTAGATCTTGCACCCAACCATCCAGGAATGAGCCAGAGGGTTCAGAAGTTCTTTTAGGGGAAGACAGAGGTCCCTGCATCGTATATTCATATGCAACAGCCTCTTAGACAGCGAGTTTTAAAAGCTAGCCTGGGTATACGTACACGAGAGGTGTTTGTGTTTCTGTGCTGGGGAACACGTACAAGCCTTTCTGTTTTAAAGCGTAGTTTGCATACGTTTGAAGCACCTCTGCGATTCATACTGCAGCGTCCCGCGGGGGAAATGGGATTTGTTCTTGTGCAGCTCTCTGCCCAAGGGAAGCCTGCTTAATTTTTCTTTTGCTAACTAGGTTCCCCCAAGAAAGAGAGATTACCTGATCTTCCAAAAGCATTTCCAATGCGTGGAGAAGTCTGGATGACTCACAACTTTTAATTAGCTCTCCTGACCGAGGCAAGGATCCCTCCCTCCCTCCCTTCCTTACAGAGAGGTGGTGATTAGAATTACAATGAAGATAATCCAAACTGTATGTGTAGGGTTTTCTGTAAGCAGAGAACAAAGCAGGACATCCATCTGGTGAGTGTGAGCCCATAATACCTTTCTGCTCATTTCTCCAGTGCAACAGGAGCTGCTTGGGACGGAAGCAGGCTCATTATTTTGGAAAGGCTTGCTGACACACAGAGCGGGGCTGGCTTGTAATCTCTCAGGCACTGAAACCGCTGCTCAGGAAGGAGCATTGCTTTTATTTTTAAGTCCACCTTTGTATTTCTCCTTGTTAAAATCTGCAGCGATGAGGGATACCAACCTCTTCTGAGCCTGCCATTAATTAGTGTATGAATGAGAGATGCCCTTAGTTTTAGCAAGGCTAATCAAAGCTCTGAGGGAGTTTTAAAAGGCACTACCCAGCAGCTGAGCTAAGCCAGTCCTGTGACAAACATCCCAGCAGCAGTGAGGAAATGCATTAGCTGGAGAAAACCTCCTTTTCGAGTGATGCTATTTCCCCTCACTTAAAATCTCCTCTGTATTGGACAGAGCTCCTGCCTCAAAACTTTGGCATCCCTTTATGTCCTGTATTTGCAGCGGAAGGCTCGCCTTGTGCCGTGGGGTCTGCTTTCCCATGCTGTGCCCTGCAGGAGGCAGGGAAGAGGCAGAGTTTGCCGCAGAGAAATGCGATGTTGGGCCCTCGGCCACGGTGCTGCTGTGCTTTACGGTCAGCTGGATTTTGCCAGGCTGCTCCAGCACGGTGAGAGGATGGGCGCATTGTGGCGAGACCGCCTCGGTGAGAAAGGAACAACAAAAAGCCGTTGTGGAGGAGCAGCCGGCGCTCTGTGCTGCCGCTCGCCGCCATGCCGGCAGCGCAATGCATGCTTCAACTCCTGCCATGGCAACAAGTTCATCCTTAGGCCAGTACAACGGTTGGCTGCAACATGGCAAGGCGGCCAGGAGCCAGTCCAGCCTTGCGGCATCCCCACAAGGATCCAGGGAGGCAGGAGGGATGCGGTTAGGTTTTGTGCCTGCAAGATGCTCTGCCAGCTGCAAAATTCAGGCTGCTGGTTTCCTATCCGAAAAGGGCAGGCGAGGTGCTGGGCGATCCTTTTGGGATCTTGAGCTGGGCAGCACAGGTGTGCAGTCGTGATAGCTCTTGCTCTTCAACACAAAGAGCTCCAGTAGGAAGATGGAGAGCCAAGATCCAAGGAAATGTTGGTCAAACACAAGGAATCCGTTCCTCTTATTAGTGCTTCAAGCGCTAAAAAAATCCTCCCTACATATCAGAGCTAGGTGCAGCGTTTGCTTTGAAGGAAATGTCTCTTCAAGCCAGAATCCCGGCTGTCAAACTTGCGGCCGGCACCTCCCGGCAGCCCTGTGCAAGCCAGGCGTGCGGGTGGGGGGCAGCTGGTGCAGCTCAAAGGGAAAATATGATCAGCTGGTGAACTGCAGAGATTTGAGATGTCATGCCAAGGCTTCGTGTTTTGATTTTTTTCGATGCAGGCTGTGAAATTCATAGGTGGAATATTCCTAGAGAGCTGCTTGGCTTCCTGTAGGAAAAGGGGGGAAGAAGTGGAAAATAAATAATGTACTATATTGACAGCTTCCAGCATTCAAAACCTGAGTCGAGCTGTCTTTCGCCTCCCAAAATCATAACACTCGTTCTGAATTCTTGATATTAAAAAATAACAAATTAGTTCCTTTAGGTTGTTTATTGACTTTTAGCTACTATGATACACTTAAGTCATGTTTCTAGCATTTGTGATTCATGGAGAGAAAAAAAAAGCTTGAAAACATCTCGCTTTTAACATAACGAGAGCGAAGGTTGACAGAGCTGTGAAACACTGAAAGTTGGGGCTTCACGGCATTGCCAGACATCACAAGGTCCTTGATGACATGATGAGAGCTGGGAAAGCTGAATAAACTGATGAGCTTCTTCCATTCTGGTCCCTTGTCATGTAAATAGGCTCCAATCTGCATGTCAGATCCCTTGGAAAGGGAGTGTAATAACATTAAAAATGAGGCAGCAAAAGCCCCAAGGTGTGTGTGTGTGTTAGCAATCTTTAAACAGGCAAAAAATATGCTTGGAGGAGTTCAGATCGGGTGAGAGGGCTCCTTGTTACTGCTCTGCTTCTAATGCAAAAAGGGAACTGCCGTGGCTTTAAAGAAAGTACTTTAATGCTACATAAATATAATTGCTTCGATGAAATGTCTTTAGCCTCCTGAGGGAAGTTGTAGTCTGGTAAGCCTTTAGATATGAATGGACGGCTCTAATTGCTATTGTTTCTGAGACACATTAGGCAGGCCTAATGCTGATCACTTCTGACATGTTATGGAAGCAGCGTAATGCAGTCCCATGCAGCGTGCAGGGGAGAGGGTATTAGTATGCATTTTGCAGGATGAAAAACTGACAAACGCTTCAGGACTGGAAGTTTTTTTCCTAATTAGATCGTGGGCTTGCGAATTTTACTTGGGCTTTTTTTTTTTTTTTTTTTCCTGCTGGTATGCAGAGTGAAGGTATCTAATTCTTTGCAATTTAGGTTTTGGATAATGAGCTTGAAGGCAGCATCTCAGAGGAGTGCGGAATTGATGGGTTAGTACATCAGCTCTGGTTAATGCAGTCTCCTGACTCTGACAGGGTCCAAACCAGCTGGTTCAGAGAAAAGGGCAAGACGTGGGTATTGAGAATAATCAGTGTTTAAAAAAAAAAAGAAACAAAAACCTACTTGGTAAAACATGGGATATTCTGGTACATGGGATGTGCATGAACAGCTATGTTTAACAATCAGAATCTGGGCTTAGAGATCATTCCTAAGAGATATCTTGGGTTGTCTCCTCGTTTTGGACACTTCAAGCATCCTGTTTTCCAGCTTTACTTCACGGCATAGGGCCCAGAAAGGCTAGCAGGCTGCTCTGGCACGGTAAGCAACTAGGCAGGAGCTGGACGACCTTATCCCATCCTAGCAGTTCTGGCTTTGGTGGCATTTTTCCAGCGAGCAAGTGAATCCAGGGTCCTGAGAAGCAGCAGTGTAGCCGGGAGGACTGGTACATCCTTTGGGATATCAATGTAATTCTTGTGCTATCAGTTGGACGCAAGCTTATTCCTCATTTTCCACTAGGCAGTGTTTTTAAGTGTTTCTCAGTGCTGTTTGACTGCAGTTGTGTTCCCTGCCAGAGTTGGAGGCATGTTTGCAAACCCAGGGAGGTTTCCAGACCTGGCTGGAAGAATGAAGGCCAGCACTATAGCCATGGATGGCAGGCAACTGAGCTCTCCCATCGCACTGGTACTCACTCATTACAGATTAAAGCCTGCACGTGGCTGGATGGTCTGTAGGGGTTAGTCCATCTCCTGTGTCTTATTGGAAGTGGCATTGCTTGCCAGCTTTGCCATCATTTGCTTTGCTTTTCTGTTAAAGTCCCTTATATCCATGTCTCTCCTCCCAGAGGTAACGTTACTCAGACTGAGACGTGCTCCATGTTTCCAGAGACTGGCCCGCTGATTCCCGGGGTGGGAGCCTGGCTGAACAAAAGCCGTGGGATCGCCCATTTTATCTCTTGCCTCCATGTGCTGGCTTGGACCTTGTCTGTGCCATCGGGTGCTTGTGCAGCCTGGCTGCTGGACATTCCTTCCTTCCATCAGCAGCTCGTATACTTTTGTCTTTGGTGCTCAGAGCTGCAGATCTATTTTCCAGCTTTGTTAGCACTGACTTCTGTTTAGGAGTAGTATCAGTTTGTGGTTATTTTGTTGCTTGATCCTGCAAGAATATCTATCAGGTAGTAGCCAAAAAGGAGATGAATTTCTGCCCTTGGGTTGTGTGGGTGTCTCCTCTAAAATGCTGCTCTCCTCTCACCGTCCCGTGTGCAGCTCCAGCTTGTCTTCCCAAGAGAAAGTCAGTCCCAAAACATTTGGGAGCTGCTACCCAAAAGGCCTGAAAAGAGCTCTTTTGGGGAGAAACAAAAAAAGATGGGGTTAGGTCCTTTTATCCTTGCCCTGTCCTTGTGCAGCGACTGGTGCAAATGCAGTCCTCATCTCCGCTGCACCATTAGCATCCTATTACGAAACAAAAAATAACAACTTACTGATGCTTTCCCTTGAATGTTTAGCCTCAAGTGGTAAATCTTGGTCTTACTTGGAATTTATTTTAATTCTGGAGTTTTTTACTGCCTTCAGAAACTCACTTAGAAGAGTGAGATTTTATGGCTCTAAACTGTTTGGTTTTAAAGACTGCTTTTTTCCCCGTGGGCTTTTTTTTTTTTAAGGAAAATGAGAGGAGCCATGTAATCCTTGGCATACAATAGATTGTCCCAGATTAATAACACACTATTTTTCACAGTGAACGCAATCCTGGCCCTTTGTAATTTACTCTCGATCCTGGCATGCTGTTAATTAGGATGAACGCTTATGTGAAAACTCCACATATGGCCAGTGCCAGCGTTCATAATAAGTTGCCCCAAAAATGTGAGGAACGAGGGGTAGTGAGTCAATGAAAATCCTGACATAAATTGACTTTTTGTCTCCTGGCAGTGCTTGGCTGAAAGCCAATGACAATAAGAGCCCGGCGTGCCAGAATTCACAGGCAAATAACACTTTTCTGCTACAGCATCCTTACGAGACACCCTCCCAGCAGCCGTCCTTCCTTCCTGCCACTCATTCCCTTGTGTCCAAGGAGGCTGTCGAGGCAGTGGGGGGAAACGTCTCAGTGTTGTGACGGGGTGCAATGAAAACATGAGTGACAGAGTGACATTTTGACAGCTTGACTTCAGGTTCCTACTGCAAATGTAAATACATTCATTTGAATCCAATTTCTACAACCAGGAAATAAATGGAGGATTGCTTAGAGGTGACTTTCGGGGATTTTATTTTTTAATCCGGGATATTTGTAGACTTTTTTACGGGTTCAGCTGCAAATTTCCATGATATTGTGGAGGTTGAAGTGGTCTCTGTCCCACTTTGCTCCAGTCATGTGTTTTTCCATCAAATTGCTTTGTTTTCTCCCAGTTTAATGCTAATCCCCGTCTGAGTCGAGAGACTGCCAGCAATGTAGTTCATTAAATGTACCTATTGAGCAGCTGATAAAATTGAACCACAATCCCATCCTCCTCAAATCAAGGACTCTTAAACAGCCAATAGTCCATTTTATCTTTTTCCTAAGGGCTCTAATCTGTTGCTCTTTCTCACTTGGAGACTTGCTGTATTTTCACTGGAGAAAAGTCGCTGAGTGTCTTGTCAGGTGGGAACAAGAACGACTGAATCATGCCTCGAAGAGTGATTTACTTAGACAATCTCAACACCTTGGGGATTTCTTATTCCTCATTAGTACTCCTTGTAGTAACTCCTGCCTGAGATTTGTGTGAGTAGCGCTGGAAGATGCAAACTCCAGTTTGCATTCCAGTCGCAGGAGCGATACAGCTGCGGTTTGGTAAAAGGTGGCACGAGATGATCTCCTGCACAAGAGCATGTGGATCTACCTTGGATGCAGAGCTCTTGTCCTTCTGGGGTCTGATTGCAGCGCTGCTCTGGTGCCTTCCTTCCAGGGTCCCTTTCCTCCTGGTTTTCTCAAAGAGATACTTTTGTCTCTTCCTATCTTCCTTGGAGAAGCTGGGTAGCTCTGGATGGCTGCAGTATTTCAGGTAAAGCAACTTGACCAGAGGGGCTATGGGGATGAGATGGACTGTGGCCAGATACGACAAAAGCGCAGGAAACTGAAGCTTACCTGAGGCCAGGCCCTTATCCCGATGTCTGGCACACCAGAGCAGGATGCGATGCCTGCTGACCCACACAAATGTGGGTCCGAGTGGGCAAGCAGACTGGGCTCAGCACCACTTCCCAAAGGGACCATTTACTAAGGAGGGTTTAAATGATATTAGGAAAAATTTCTTCCCCGAAAGGGCTGTCAAGCATTGGAACAGGCTGCCCAGGGAAGTGGTTGAGTCCCCATCCCTGGGGGTATTTAAAAAATGTAGATGTGGCACTTAGGGACATGGATTAGTGGCGGACTTGGCAGTGTTAGGTTTACAGTTGGACTCGATCTAAAAGGTCTTTTTCAACCTAAATGATTCTATGATTTCCCTGGGTGCTGCAAAATGTTAGGAAAGCACAAGGGGTGCAAACAGAGCTTGTAGGAGACGGCTTTTTATGTAGTTGTGTCGTTGGACCAAGCTAGCGTAAGTGCAAACTGCTTCCCTCTGTTGCCTCCTAGCTGAGAATCTGTGTCTCTTCTACAGGGAGAAGGACCAGGGGAGCTCATGGTTGTGTTAAATCCAGCTTGTCCTTGTGAGGCTGAAAAAAGACTGGAGCTTTCCACCAGACCTATACACATCGTTTATTGTCTGGGTCCTATAGGTTGTGTCAGAGTCTCCTTGTAGCTGCTGGTCCTCAATGAGTAGCTTAAACCCTGGCTATTTAAAAAAAATTGAAAACAGATCTGGGATTTTTGGTTTTGTTTTCCTCTTCTTTTTTTTCCTCCTGAAACCTTTCAGTGCTCCTCGATTCAGAAGTTTTGCAGTCTGTGGCAGGGAAGTCCCAAGCAATAACAAAGCAAGCGCTCTGTAATGCAGCCAGTGTAGCTCATTCACCACCCAGCCTCTCCACAGCTAATAGAGGTTTATGCATGTCTAATAGTGTATGGGGTTTTTGACTGGACAATGCTCCGTTCCTGCGTCTGTAAGTGGAGCAGTTGAGTTATCTTGGCTAAGAGCTAGAAAATCTTTAAGCTTAACCAGAGATACAGAGATCACACAGACCTTGTAGCTGTAGGTGTTTGGCTCGGGCATCTGGCTGCCTTGAGACATGGAGGTGAGAGATGGGCTCCTACCAAAGCCCTGGTTTCACACCTGGAGTTTTGTCCCTCCATCCCTCCAGGGGCTTCAGCAGCGTGCACGTGGATGGAGGATGTCGGCCAGGCTTTCTAAAATGAAGTAGCAGATTGCTTACTCCTTACGCTGAGACCTGTGAACACCCATGATGGATGCTAATTAAGCATCTGCTTCCTTCTCAGTTTTAAGTGAAAGGGTGGCAAGGTAAAGTGACAGTCAGAGTTCATTCTTAATGAGAAGGGTCAGAAGTTTAATGGAGTTCTGCTTAGTGAAGGTGTTTCAGCCTACCCTGTGTTCGTTTGGGAGACATCTCTGCATTTTGGGTCCACAGGGCCTTTTAGCTGGGGTGGTGTGGCTGCCTGGGATTTAATGCTGATGTCCTCCGAAGTCTTTCCTAGGGAGAGAGGTTTTAGAAGAAATCCAGGAGACTTTCTAGCATGTCTGCTGAGACTTGGTAAATGATTTGGATAATGAGGTAGTGAATTTTGCAGACAGCTTTTCCCTGGCTAGCGTGGTGCACGGGGCTGTGTTGCATACATCTCTGAGATGTATGCTGTGCTAAGCGACGGCCACTTTGAAGCTTTTTCCTATAACAGTTTAGACATTTAGCCAATGTACTTAGCAGATACCAGCAAAAACTGGGATTGTTTTTACATTCCAGACTCTTACCTTGTACTTACCACTTCTGAGGTTTGTTTGACACGATGCTGACATATTTACAGTGTAGCCTTACTGTATATAGATGGAGTAATCAGCCAGTCACTCAGGGCTGCATCATCTAGGCAGAAGTAAAGCTCTTTTTACTAGTTCACGTGCAGCACCATGCTGTGTGCATAACCTCATTTCTCAAGCCTGTTTCCTAGGTACTGAACATAGACCCGAGCAACACCTACCCCTTAATGGCACAGACCTCCAGCTGGCGTGTATCAGCACAGCTCCAGCGGAGAACAGCCCTCTATCTACAAAGGACTATGCCAAGATTAGCGAGGGGATTCTTGCAGGGCCGGCAAAGCAGGTGAGCGCTATCACTGTCATTTTTCAGAGAGGACACGACGGAATAGGAGGGGTAGGACGATGCTGAGACAGTCCAGAGCTCTGTTGCAGAGCTGATGTGGAGCGTGAAAGCCTTCAGTCTCTTGTTGGGGCTGCGTGCCCTGCACAGAGAGGAATTCAGACCTGCTCTGCTGGAGTCATTCGTGCTCGTTCAAAGCCAACATCAAAAGGTCCCATTCTAATTCAAAGCTTTTTAACACACAAATGGCAGTAAGATCATTAATTATTGCACTTAACCAACTACAGCGATTAAATGCTCTGTATTTGTGAGTGTCAAGAGCTGGTGAAATCTTTCTGGCACTGTGAGTGAGGAGCAGGGATTTTGCCTGCTGCTGAGGTTGGATAGTGCCTCTGCTCTGCAAGCGGGCAAGAGCTGCCTGCTCTCCAAAGAGGCACATCTGTGCCCGTGTGTAAGCTCCATTTGGCCCAGAATATTTTCATGTCATGCTTGATGGCCTGAGAGTGCTCTCTGGGCCTGCCTTGCTGCCCGGGTAGGTAGGCAGGATCATGCCTTTTGGAAGAGGGAAGCAGTAGTGTGAGTATTTTGTGCTGTGGGAGTGTGGAGCACCTGGTCTCATTGAGACAAATGTCTCTGCGGTCTCCTGCAGATAAAGCTCTGTTGGCTTCTTTATTTCTGAGGGGTTCAGCAGCTCTAACGGTGTTACTTTTTCTCCACTAAGCACAATGTGGTGGGGCTGGAGTAAGGACCATTCCCTGGGGAGGTTCCCCTCCACCTTGGGATATGTTGGCTTGAGGCAGAGATGCCTTGGCTTGAGCTCTTCCCAAGCTGTGGAATTCTGCAGGCAGCTTGTAGCTATTTTTGCAGAACACAGCCATCGGGCAGCTAGAGAGCCAGGCGGTTATTTTCCGTCCAGCCAGGTTTTGTCACCTTCCGCTACCCATGGGGAAAGAATTTTTCCTCTTCCTCAGAGTGCAAGACCTCATTGTTCCCAGCACCTGAGGCATGCAAAATCCCCCTTGCCATCCTGGAGGAAGGTCCAAGGGTAACACATGGCTGATTGGTGAGCCCTGAGCAAAATAAGGGCCAAAAAGCTGACGTACATTACTGTGCAGGGAGAGAAAGTGGACCCTCCAAAGAGGGTGCAGCTCCTGCCCCGGACCTCAGCAGCTGCAATAGCCTTGCTCCCGTAGGGCTGCAGTGTTTGTCCCCAGAGAGAGCCCGTGTTCAGCAGGACTCTGCGAGAGATGCCATTCGGAGGATTGAATTGGACCTGGGATAAACATGCTCTCCGGTTTGGTTTGCGTTCGGCATGGCAGGGACACACATGTCCCTTGCTGGACTAATGAGACTAGGCGTATGTGACATTTTTATGACTCCTTCCCAGGCTATTTCCTCGAAGTTTTTAGTGTTAAATTGGATTCCTTCCCCCAACCCCCTGGTGTTGTTGGGAAAGCCATCTGCAGACGGAAGAGCGATGCAGAGATAACACTCCTGGGGGTGGGTTTGTCTGACTTTATGGCTCTTACATCTTTCCTTTAGGGTTTCTCTGACTTTTTGCCAGGCACAGACACATCTCTTTGGGCACCTCCTATGGCCCTGCATTAAGGGCTGCCCAGCCCGGCGTGTTGTGGACCCCACTCACCCCACAGCCCTCCCAAGCCTTTGTTGCAAGAGGTGTTTTGGAGCAGATGTCCCAAATGAGCATTTCCCAAGTTCTCACCCCACTAGAGATATTCTCAAGAGAAACATGCTTCAGTTTTATAATGTAGATGAGCCTCTTTTTTTCCTTTTTCTTTTTTTTTTCTCCCCCCTCCAGTTTCCAGCCCCAAAAGTAGGCGGTGAATTCTAAGGCTTGAGGGAAGCAACCACACAAAAGCCTATTACAATCCAGTCGCATTGTGCAAGGTGGGGATTTGCAATTTTAAATGGAGGGAGAAGGAATCGTCCTGATTATTGCATATAATACCTAAAGTACCTATAAATACAGATGTATATTTATATAAAGCCTCTCCCAGCACACGAGTTCCCTGTCTGGATGGGGTTGCCAGACCACCCTGTCCTGCACAAACAAATGAGTTAGAAAGTCCGAAATTCCATCCCTGCCTTTCAGGGCTTGTCTGGGGAATTCCTGAGTAATGGAGGTTGAATTGGGTCACAAGGGCAGCAGGGAATAAATCTTCAAAGGTTAGCTCTGGCATGAAGTCTCCTTTTTTAGGCATGTCAGGGATTCTTTTGGTTTGCTTTGTTTTCCAAAGCCCCCTCGGCCCGGGGAACAATACCTCGCTGGGGCCAAGCCTGGCCGGGCACAGCCCCGCAGCATTGTCCGGGGGGCTGGGGAGGGGGCCGGGGGGAGAAATGACATCTTAAAGAATGGCGCTTCTTCTTATGGACACTTAGTAGATCAGTGTGCATTCAATTAACCCTATAAACCGTGCAAGGTCCAGGGAAAGAACCTTTCAGGCATTATGGATGGAAAGTATTAAGGGGGGTGGGGGGAGAGCTGTTGGTGAGTCCTGCTTAAATAAAGCCCGTTAGGCAGGAGCAGTGTGGTGGGGGTGGAAAAAGGGGGTGGTTTTTTTTTCCTGAAAATTAAATTCAAGCGCAGTCTAGTGTGCTGGTCTGGATTTTCTTTACTTAAAGTTAGGAAATCATTGTACAGCTCGGGCTGGGTGTCTTGGTTAGATGTTTGGTCCGGCTGGACTGCTGGAGTCTGCTGGCTGTCTCTGGGTCTGCTGGCTCAGGAGCAAAGAGATCCTGTAGACTGTCTTGAGTGGAAAAAACATTTGATATGAGTATTTGTTTCCCCCTCAAGTTTCTGCTCAACCCTGAATTGTGTCCTAAGGCCTCGGCTGTAATAGCCTGTGGGATATCCCTGACCCTCCCGAGTGCATGCTTGATGGTCCCCTGGATATGAAGACATCTCAATGCTTCTGTGAAGGACCAAAACACCTTGATTTTTCCAGTTGTGTGTCTGACATCTTGCAGGGACACTACAAGCCATTGCCATGTTTTGAAAATACAATATTTATTCCTATTAATGTTTGGAGGGCAGTCAAATTTTGAAACTTTTGTGTGCTGACAACTCCACCCCCACCATCCACCCCAAGGCCCTGGTGCCAGTCAGGGCTAAGTAGCCCATCCAGGACGGGAGTGATATTGTGAGCAGAGAGATGGAAACAGCCAAATTTCTTTCACTGCATATGGCTAATATTCACCTGGAGAAATCCAACCCATTTGTAGATATTAAACTAGACACAGTAATAAGTTCAGTATGTATTTCAATTTACTTTGCTGCAAATAGATTTCATTTACCAGCTGCAGAGTTTTAGATGGAACTGCCTGTATTCCTGCCATTTTATGGTACATTCTGAATATATTATACGTAAAGTTGTAAATTAATAGGCCTGTTTCGGATTTGTTGCACATATGACATGGACATGCAACTAAATTAACAGTGAAGTCTTAGTGTTACAGAGTTTAATTATATTTGCAGATGAATTAGCATCTGATTCCTCTATCCCTTCATTATTGTGAAGTATGCTGGAAATGTTTTTTTCCCTAAAGACACTGGTATTTTGTATTGTTTTGAGAGGAGATCTGTGAGATCTGCTGCATTTCCAGCTTATCTTGGAGCTGCTGTTTGAATTCACAGTGCAACCACTCTACATACAGCTATGCCTATCAATTATTGAGTTATAAGTGGCATTTCTGGTGATGCTGTGGCGTTTCTGGTGATGCTATTGCTTTCTGGACATGGTATCACCAAGAGTCCCACAGTGTTAGAAAAGCAATGTGTGTCCCTGGGACATTGCAGGCCAGATTGGTTCCTGTGGTCATGGAGAGTTGGTGGACTTCACATGGGCTGCAAGTGCAGGCTCATGACAACACGTTGGAGATGGCTAACGCAGAGGAATGGCCTCAGCCTTGGGAAAGAAGGAAAAGAAGTAGCTGGGAGTTGTGCGAGTGGTTTGAAGTGTCCTTCAGCTGGGAAAGTCCCGTAGCCCGCAGTAGAATGTTGGTAATGGTGCAAGGTGGCATTTTTTCCTGTGATGATTGTTCTTGGAAAGCATCCCCCATCAGGACAGCACCAAGGTGTGGGCTGAAGACCCTTTAACACCAGGCTGAGCCTGTTGCGTGGCTGCTCTTAGGTGGGATGTTTCCCGAATTGGGCCGGGATCGGCCAGTGCCAGCTGTATTAATTCACTCTTGTGAGCTAACTCCTAATTGCTGGAGGCACCATTGTATTAGCGAGCTGGGAACAGGGACCTCTGCAGCTGCTCTGCTGATGGTTGGTAAAGTAAAATGCAGCCTGATTTTGAACAAAACAGAGTAAAACAACAGTGAAATGAAAGCAGCTGTGGTTTTGCCTGCTAGTGAAGTTTGATGGTGCCTAGCTTAGTGCCAAATTAGGAGGGCATCTTCCCTTTCTCCCTCTGCTCTGTATTGGTTTCCTAAGGAAATAGCACCTTTGTAGCTACTTTATCTTGGGAAATGCTCCAGAGCTTGGTTGTAACAGCTTTGTGCCCTGTGCTCCTGGAGATTGGCAAAACTGTTGGGCGTCCTGGAGGAAAAGAGCTGATGACACTGGGGCTCATAGTCCTGCCCCAAATTCTTCCCTAAAATGCCCCGTTCCCTCAGAGAACAGGTAACTCTGGGGCTGGAAACTCATTGAGAAGATGTGACTGTGGCGACTGGCATCTGCATGGGTCCCTGCCAGCACCCTGGGACCACGGTGTGCCAGGGTCCCCCTCCCTGGCACTGCTCCCCCGTGTTTGCGGAGGACCTCTGTAGCGTCAAGACTTTGTGAACGTGATCCATTACTGAATAAATAAAACCAGCAGCTCTTTTCTCTGCTGTCTTTCATAGGCTTCAGTCCAGCCTCCTTGGAGGAACATGCACAGCTTGGTTTTCCAGAGGGATGTAGTACCTGTCTCCTTGGGGTCTCCAGATGCATTAGCTTTTCTAGGATCTGGGCCACAAAGTCGACACTTGGTGGCATTATTCTCAGCTGTAAATTGTGTAGGTGCTTTACGGCTCGGCTGGATTGAGGACTCTTTGCACAACACCTTTGAAAGCTGCCTCCATCCTTGGTGTGTTAGTAGCATCTGTTGACCTTCTTTGAGCAGGAGGGATGAGATAATGGTGTCTTGCTTTATTAGTTCTTTTAAAAATTATTCTGACAAAACTAATGGCTTGCTTTCTCCCTGTGTTGGGATGATTAGCCTTTTACATAGCACCATGCCCTTCCCTTAATTTAAAAGTAGCTTCTAAGTCCATTGCAGTGCAGATAGCATCCTAGGAATAAATACTAGTTTCCTGAGCAAATATAGGAAGAGTCAGCAAATATGAAGCATCTTTTTCCTATTGTACAAAACTGTGTCATTCCCTGAGATTGATATGTGCTTGCTTGAGGGTGTGCTTTAAGAGGAGCACATTTGGGATAAAAAGTGGGAAGGGTTCTCAACAGCTTTTAATTGGAACTGTTGCTTTTGATGGGGCTGCACTAATTTCCAGTGGCTTCAAAGCTGGCAGGGAGGGAGGAAGGCTGGTGAAACCCGGGCTCCATCCACGGACAGTGGCAGGTTTGCTGTTGCCTCAAAGGGATGTGGTGTGATGCCGCTGCACTTTGGGAAAAATGAGAATTAAATCCAAACAACACCGCTCCACACACCAGGGCTGTGTGTATGAACTGGAATTTATGAACTGGAATTCAAATTTGTAAATTTGTGTCCGTCACTGCCTAAAAAAGAGAACTGGACCGTGATGAGAGTTTGTAAGGAGCAACCGAGCTATTCCCCCCAGAGCCGCTTTCCTAAGCCATGCCTGGTTGCCAGTAGCTTCCTGTCTCTTGTTAGTTTTTCTTTTCGAATACAATTTAGTTTCTGCAGGCCAGTGGCTTTTAATGATTTCCTTTGAGTCCATGCATCCTCTGGAGCAGCCCTCTTCTCCCTTGACATTTGATGTGGGAATGTGTACATCAGTATTGTTGCTTAAACAATACCCTTCAGGCACGGATGCTGGGCGCTCAGATAAATCACAGATTAAAATGAAGCAGAATTGCTTGATAAAAAGTCTACAGTGTTCTGGCATGCAGGGAACAAACTGCACAGAGTCCAGGTAATGGGAAATTGTGTGTGTTATCTGAAGACCCATGTAATTAATGAACAAGAAACCTGTTTACTCTGAAAATAAATGGCAGAGTTACTATAATGCCTTTCTGCTTTGAATGCTGAATGAGTATCTCTGGAGGAATAAAAGCCCTAGCAGCTCAAAGTCACATCTCAACCAGAAAGGCGGTTTGGAGACGGCACTGAGAATCAGAGCTGTTTTGCTTTTATGAAGAATATGAAACCAGCCTTCCTTCTAATAAACACCTCATTTATTTTCTCGTGGCTCCTAAGCGATCTAGTTTGCAAATCGTGATGCGGACGGAACAATTAGCGGATTCGATTCAGTGCACATGCTATTGCCGAGCAGGAAACAAGCACGCCAGGCATGAATAGCATCAATCTTATTTTCAGGCGTGCGCAAGTATCTGGCACTTCAGAGAGCTTTGCAAACAGGCTGTACTTCTGTTTTTCCCCTTGCTTTCCATCCTGATCATGCTGCTGCTGTATTCATGTGTATTACACCGGGCTCCCTGCTTCCCCGTTACAGCTGCCGGAGTGCTGATGGCTCAGTGGGCTTTTACCATGCTCGGTGTTTCATCCCAGCTATTTTCCACGCGTGGAAAAATGCACCCGTGCAGGAGTCAGTGTTGCAGCAGGCACTGGGAAGGGGAGAGCTGTCCCTTTAACTGTGCAGAGCATGTGGCTGGTTTTAGTTAGAGCTCTTTTAGCAAGTTGTCTCAGCACATCAGGGCCCCGCTTTCATCATGCCTGGCTTTTTTTTTTTCCCTTTCTTTGAGTCCTAGAAGTCAGAGGCCACAGGGGGGGTGACAGAAAGCAGTGACCTCTGCATAAGCGGGGGACCAGATGGCCACTCCTCTTCCTCTGAGCCTTTCTCCCCTGGCCCCAGGGCACAGATCTGTGACCTTCGCTTTAACTGAATGCCCAGACTGTGTGACTGGGGCTTTGACATGCTCTTTAATAGGCATACATTATCCCTCTGTTGCTAAAAGCCCAGAAAACTGGGTTCATTTAGATGGAATTTAAGTAAAACTGTTTGGATTGGTCTTGCTATCCCCTAGCTGCCTCCTGCTAAATTGTTGATCTTAGTGCTAATGAAGGGAAACGCACTCACGGACAGGCTGGGAAGCATTTTATTTTCAGAGCTTTGCAAAACCCAGTGTTTTGCGACAGACGAGGTGTGCGCTCGCGGTGTGAGCCCGCTTATGTGCCCACCCTTGGCACAAGCGATGCGCTGGTACTTGGACCATGTCGAGCTCTTGCCCTCTGCCACTGGACCGGGCTCAGTTTTGCTCTAAGGTCTGTCTCTCCCAGTTAAAGAAAACTTCTGATGTTAAACAGTGGCAGAACTTGGGCTTGTAGCCTCTCACAGAGTTTGTAGGCACAAGGGGGAGATGTTATCACTAATACTTCAATAATTCTCCGTTCCAGCCATAGGCGTTGGTCTGATTTCCAAGTGTGAGCCAAGCAAGAGCATTGCAATGTGGTAGCACAGGATCCATGAGAATGGGCAAAAATACCCCTGAGGAGTAGGGCTAGCACTAGACCGACTGAAAATAGAGAAAATGGAGCAAATACTTTATTTTCTGTGAATTAGAAGTCATTGCGTTTTTCTCCAGTAGCCCAGTAACCGAGAAGTTCATCTGATATTTCTGTCTGGTCCCGTAGCTGTTATTAGAGGAGGCCAGGCTCTCGTTAAGGCAATTTGTGTAATGGTAGCTGTGCTCTTCAGGAATGTTCTCAGGAGAGACTGGAAATACGCTCTTTTCCAGCAGAATGGAAATGCAGAGGTGCGTTTTTCTGCTAATGACCGGCAAACATCTCTTGCGATCAGACGCGGATGGCCTCCAACCTCTGCCAGGCAAGCGGATGCTGAGGAGGGGCTTTATTAATGCCTACCATTTCCGAAGGGTTAAGCACATGAAAGTTATTCAAGGAATTTCCTTTCCAGGGCAGACCTAGGGAGGTAGGTATAAGCAAAGGCCAGCTCAGCCCTGCTGGAAGTGATGGATGCAATTCTCTTTGAAGTTCCTGAGAGCTGCACTTCCTCGCTGCATGGCTGAATTGAATCCAGAGATCTTCAACTGTGAATCCGTAGCCGCAAAACATGGTTTTGGGACTTCTGCCGTGGTTCACCAGCTACTGAAGGTGGGAAGGGGAGAGCAAAAAAACTGTCAGGAATGCTGGTGCGGATGATACCGGAGGTTTTGACTGCTTGCAGCTCATTTTCCTGTTTTCAATTAAATTAGAAAGTATTTGTGGATGAAGTGACCCATTAGTTGGGTAATAACGCTACCTTATCACGCCTGCTTATCAGTATTAGTTATGCACTATAAAACCCATACCAAAGCCCTTGGGGGAATCAATTAAATTGAAGCGGGCAGCTTTGTGTATGTGTGCGGTGGAGCTGCCGTGAGATGCGTGGCACGCTTGTACACCAAACTGTTGCAGGTTTTGGGCAGACGGTATTTCTGAGCTTGTACACTAGCCCTGCCTGTTAGCTGTCAGCTTCACACATCTTTGTTGCCTCTGCCAATTCCTCACTGAACAGAAGAAACAGGCCATAAATTTG
This sequence comes from Pelecanus crispus, assembly GCF_030463565.1. NCBI lineage: Eukaryota > Metazoa > Chordata > Aves > Pelecaniformes > Pelecanidae > Pelecanus > Pelecanus crispus. The sequence goes on from NC_134649.1 coordinate 3,659,889, forward strand.
CTGATTATGTGCATTTAGGCAGACTAGCTCCCTTAATGGTCTTTACGATGGTTGCAGCCGCCAGTGATGGAGTTTTGCATCCCCAGCTTCTAATAGTAGACGCTTGCTTGTTCACACTGTACATCCCGTTAAATAAATCTGAGCCAATGGTAACCGAGTGCTGATGTTAAACTGCAGAGGGAGAGATTAAAAATATTTTCCCTGTCTGCTTCAAAAGCTTGGGAAGGCTTTGTTCAAGTTTTGTGGCTTTTTTATTTTTAAAGAGGAGATAGGAAACACTTTAAGAAATAGCCTCATCTGTCTTTGCCAGTGTTTGAGCCTAGAAGCAGGTAAGGGGATCCTGATTTAATGACATATCAAATAGAGAGCTAGCTCTCATCCGATATACGTCTTTGAAACACTGCCGAGGAGCGATCAGTGCCCTGTCTGCTTGCATCAATAATTAGACTTTATAAAGTATTTAGACTCTGGTGGCACGGGGAGCTGTGGTGGCCTATTGCCTGGAAAGGGCTTCATTTCCAGGTAAAAACTCCCAATGTAGTGATTGAATCTGCTAACGTTTCAGCTGGCAAAACAGGAGCCAGAGAAAAGCAGCCTTCTCCTGAGTCTTTCAGGGCCACAGTGCAAGGAAAAACATGGTGGCGGTTTGCGACGTCCATTAGAGCTGTCGCCCCTGGGGCCGCGAAATGGCTGGTTTCCTCTCGGCCAGGCAGCGAGGAGCGGTCGGAGGGGAGAGCTGAAGCGCGGGGCGATGCGGGGCTCCTCGCCGCAGCCCCTTCGACCCCTCTGGCAGCCCCCCACCGAAAGCAGTGCCGCTGTAGCCGGCTGGGGCTCAGCTCCGAGCATCCTCTCTCTGCTTTGAACCTGAGGAGCCGTCACACCTTAAGGTCAGGCGAGGGGCCCCGTTAGCAGGCAGGGGGAGGTGGAAGGAGCAGGATGTCATTTTGTCATTAGCCGGGCTTCAAAGGCAGGCAGGCATCGGGGACGGGGGGAGAGGAGCTGCAGGGTCACAGGGGGCTGCGACCCCCTTGCCCAGCCTCCCGGCCGGCTGGCTCACCTGGTGCACAGCTGCGCCGGGAGGAAGGAGCCCAGGGAAAGCTGAGGGATGGAGGAGGCAGCGTGGGGAAAGCCACGTCGCCAATGCCTTTCACCCCGCAGCCTGCCAAATTTGGTGTGCAGGTTGTGTGCCGGGGGCACGATCCTTAGCACTGCCGAGATGATGGTGTGAAGCACTGCCTGTGGGTTAGGGCAACTGTTAAAAGCGTAGTCCTTGTGGAGCGGTGCTGCCAAAAATGATATAATGGGGTCCTGCACACTCTTGGAGACTCTGGAGCATGATTTTGGCTTGCTGGGGGTGCTCATGTTGGAGGCTGGTAATAGGGCTCAATGCCCCTGTGTTTATATGTCCTACCCCAGGTGGCCTTAAACTTTCCAGAATCAAATCCAACCCCAAGAAATCAGGAGAGTGGGTTAAAAATGACAGGATTGCCAAAGGAGGAAAAAAATACCCCTCATTTTGGGGATCTGTGACTTTGCACTCCGGGCCTTGAGGGTGCTTTGGGGTGCCCCATTGAGGCTTTTCTCTGTAGCCGCTGGGGACGGGCTTGCTTATCCCAGCCTAAGCCAAGATCCTCCTGCAGATCCCCACAAGCAGGGTCAGGGAGGAACACCAGCCGCTGCGAGGCTGGAGATCAAAGCACATGTGTTGGCAATACTGGGAGGCGTCTGGCATCAGATGCTCTTTGACCTGCCCCTACAAAAGCCGAGGGCCCGGATGCACGGCGCACGTTGGGAGGTGGTGGAGGAGCTGGGCGATGAGATGAGGGGCAGCAGCTCCGGGAGCAGCATTCGGCGTAACCCAGCGAAAGCCAGCGGAAACATGGCACAGCTCCGCTTCCCAAGCTCCTTCCATCCTGCAGCCCAATCAGGCTTGTGTGTTGGTAATTAGGATGTTTGCTGTCACTTCTATGGGCACGACAATGCGTATTCATCAAATATGTAAATTAACACATTAAGCTATTTGCATAAATCTTCTGGATCCAAGAGAATGCTGGAGATGAATTGCTGTGAGAGCAGCTCTGTAAACGATTCCCTGATATGCAAATCGCACTAGGGTCCTGCACGCTCTCCGTGGGTGCTCCGGTGATGCAGAGCAGGAACTCATTTGGGTTAATTAGTGCAAGAAGTCCAGGCGTCATTACCTCTGGAGCAGGATTACAGCTGCATTTGCACAGACAGCTCTCAGGTGGCCTTTCCTCCTGGGGGAGGACGGGTTGGAGGGGTGGGCAGGCAGGTGAAGAGTTATCCATGGAAAAAGCAAAGCTGCCCGTGTGCTAAATGTGCCGCAGGTCTCCGGTGAACAGGAACGCACGAAAGTTTGCTTGGGCTTGCTGTGAGCAGTGAGCTTCCCAACAAGCCCCCAGCACAGCCAGTGCCTCCAACACATCTGGTACTACCAAAAGGAAAATACATAAGACCTGTAACCCTTGCCTGCAGTAGCTTAACAATACCTCTGAGTATTGCTTCAAATACATATAATAAGTCTGAACTAATAAAGTAACGAGTTTATGAGCTTTTTAAAGATTTTACTAGATAAATGGAGGGCCTAATAACATGATTCGATTTCTTAATATAAACAATGTATTTGCTGGGGCCTCTTAAAATATTCCTAACTTTAACTGCAGAAAATCCAGCATCTGATTTATATTTCTGGCTGCTGGAAGCTCTGGCTTTCATTATCTGTATATGCTGCAAATCCAATTATGTAATATCACTGAGATAAGGCATGTAATGTTTCACGTCTAATTGTTCTAACATGCAAATTTTTTCCGAAGCCGGCGTACGTTAGGATGAAAGGAAGGCAGGGGCTGTGTTTCATGGGTGTATGTTATGCAGGTGGAATCAGGCACTCTGCAGGCGGTTGGATGTGTCGACCTGTTTCTGGCTGGGTGTGTTGTGCTGCAAGGTCTCCAAGAAGCTCTCCAGGAATCACAAAGTGATGCTAAGAATGATGCTGGGTTTGGGGTGAATAAAGTGCTGGTAAAATGCAACCGAACAGCAGCCCTTGCCTGGATGGGGAGACCTGGCTGCAGAATATTTCGCTGATCCAAGCGTTGCGACTCATTTTTTTCCCTACAAGGCCCCTACCATGGAGCTTCATAATCCTTGTGCTTTGGTGTGAATGGGACAGCTTGAGTCTACAGCCTCCTTCCCCTCCCCAGCAAACGGCTGTGAAACCAGGGTACGTGCTGAATGTACCCCCGGCAGACAGACTGTGCCTTGCCCGGCTGGCAGTCCAGAGCACCTGTTGATTCACTGTATTGAATCCAAATTTCACACACAACTTCTAGGTGGTTTTCATCCAGAGGTAGGAAGGAGACCACAGATCTGAAGAGGTTCTGGTACATCTTGTTAAACGGCAGCTTATGTGCTTTGCCCCTTCTTTCTGGCCTTAGGTATTATCATTGCTGTCTCTGAATATCTTTGGACATGTGTGTGCTCCTCCAAGACTGTGTAGACTTTCTGAGCTGGCTGTGTCCTTGTCCCTTCCCGTGATGGGGTCCCATCTGGCCTACACACCGAGGTTTCACAGCCAGGGCAGGCGAGAAGGCAGGCAGGGCTGGATGACGCTTAGATCTCCCCTGTCGCATCTTCGGAATGCAGCCAAGAAGCACGTCCTGACATGGGAAGAGGATGTTGTACATGGATGTCACCTGGGAGACCCCAGTCTTCATCCTTGGGGCCAGCACAGACACTCACGTTAACACTTGCCCACAGTAAGTGGAAGGGCTCGTAGCAGTGTGCTGTAAATCAGGGGTCTTTGTGCAGTCTGATCTTTGGCTTGTGCTCGAGGGATGCCTGGTTTCTCTGGAAAGGAGTGGAGAGGGGGTGCATATGGGTTGGTGGCTTTTGATTGCCTTGCTTGTCGACCACAGCACAAGGGCACATGGAGATGTGTCCAAAAACTAGCTTTTTATGGTAAGATTTCTACTGCTCACAGTGGAGCTGACTGGGGGGTATTTCAAACAATCAATTTAAGAAAAATACTGTGATTTTTTTGGCCCGATCCACTTGCATGTGTGATCATTGGATGGGAACTGCAGGCAGAGCTTGCTTCCTCCCTAGCAGCTTCTCAGCCCTTGCTCTTCCTTTTGGCCACGCACACCGTCCCTGCCAGGTTTCGGTCCTGCCATGGTGTCAGTAACACCATCAGCCGGCGGTTCTGGTCCCGGTATTTGGCTCTTTTGAGGAAGTTTCCCGCTAGCTATCTTACAGCTACTGGGCATTGTGCTCTGGACGTGAATAGGTCCCATTCAACCTTGTTTTATTCATCATCAGCAAAGCATGAAATTACAGTGGAAATGCTAATAGATTTCCTAACAACTTAGTATCTACTTGGGTGAAACAGTTATTTGTTGACTAATTAGTAAGTTAATTGTTTTATACTTTATTGAGGTCAGGTTGCTATTTTAATGTAGAGGGAGGTGGTGCGTGTTCTTCTAAACAAGACTCCACTTTAATGAGCGGTTATTATCATCGACTGGGCTAAAGGATTATAGGGAAAGGGTAATGTTACCTCCAAAAGGAGCTTTTCCCCAGCTGTTTGCCATGTACCAAGCCAGGATCTGCACAAACTTGTGGTCCAGGCCAAGTGCAAAATGTATGGGTGTCACATGGGTACCATGCAAATGGCTTGGACCTTTTGGCAGGCGAGGTGCGCCCAGTTGGACCTGTTATTGGGTATTTGTTTTTGGAGCTCTTACCACTGTTTAGGCACATGTGGCAAGCTCTAGCCTGAAGCAGCGCTGGGTGAAATGTCTTTGTGTTGTCCTCTACAAACCGTTCAGAAGTGGGGAGGAAAGGGCTGGTGTTGCTCAGAGCCATACCTGGACCTTGCTGCGGAGCGTGGGACTGCCAAGAAACGGTGAGGGCCTTTGGAAACCTGACCATCTCCCATGATGTGGACACCTACCGCATGCTCCATTTTCCTGCCCGCTCTCCGGTGTGGAGCCGGGGGGGATGAGCTGTCCCCAGGAGCCAGGACGAATCCTGCTGGGACACTCAGCTTTCGCTGTGACCATTAACGGGGCAGGCTTCTCAGCTCCCAGAGCTGCTTGCAAGCTTTGGACACGCTAATTAAAACCATTCCTGACATAAAAAAAGCATTTTGCAGAAAGAAAGGAAAGACCTCTTCTTCCTGGAGTTTATGATTGAATGTATGAGTAACCTGGCCTTGGGTTTCTGGGGCATGAAGTCTTTCCCTGGCTTGTTTTATGTGATTTTTTTTGTTTTTTTTTTTTTAAAAGTTTCCTGCCCTCTTCCTCCTCCTCAGTAGCTTTCTTCCCCTTTTCTTACCCCTCCTGACCCTGTGTTTGTGGCCAGGAGAGGTTTCCTGGATTTAGAAACAGTCTTAAAAGTTATCCATGTGTGCACAGAGGCAGTAGCAGACTGTTGGGGAAGGCTTTTCCAGGGTGATTAAGCCATATTACTTTGGATATTTTTTTCCTCTTCCATGTTCTTCCTCTCCATCCTCCTAATTAGGGCTTCCCGGTAATTATCTGCTTTGGCCAACCCTGTCCTTTCTCAGCACAGCCCCGGAGCTGTGACGTGAGTCAGTGGGTTTCTGCCTCTTCTCGCTTGCCCTGCTGGGGTTGTGTCCCACGTGGGGAGGGATCATTTATAAAGTATTACTCTGTGTCGGGCAGCACCACAGGGAAGACCGAGAAAGATTATTGCTTGCAGACAGCCTGTTTTGTGCTCATTCTTCCTCCTTCCAGCTGGAAATATAGTGTGGAAATTACTGATACCTGTTGGGTTTATTTATCGCGCTGATGACTGGATGCTTTTTGGAAAACTTGCAGTCATCTTCTGCCTCCAGGTATCTACAGGCCTGCTCTGCGGTCTCAACAGTTTTGCCCATACACCTATTCCAGTGTGCCAATCCTGGAAATGCAGAGGTATGGGTCAAAAGAGCACTGTTCCTGCCACCACGCGGTCTGTCCAGTAACCAGAGCAGTTTGTCCTGGCAGCAGCGTCAGCGTGGCAGTGCGGCTGCAGGCTGCGCTGAGACCTGCGGTCGTACAGAGGAACCTGTCCATCCCATGGCCAAATTTGCCTGTTTTTTGACTCTTCCCCTAATGTAAAATCAAACTGGAAATGGCAGGATGGCTGCCAGGAAATACAAGCTGGTACTAGACCATTGCAAAAAAAAAAAAAAAACCAAAAAAATCCCAAACAAAATAGGACTCAAACCAGCCACCAAACCCCATCTTGGTTGTCTTTATTTTTTTTAGTTGCCTGTTTGTATTTTTCCCTGGAGTGGCCACATAGCTTTTAAATCTTGGCTCCTGCTGTCCTGTGTCCCATAAAGCCTTCTGCATGCATTGACTGGCAAGAACAATCCCTGGGCAGCCGGCGAAGGGGAGTATTTTTGCAGCCTGCATCCAAGTGTGACTCCGACGTTTCACGCCACCACCTGAGCTAGGACAGGCTGTGAATACAGATCGCGCCGCTCCTTTCCCTGCTTATCCCAGGCTTCTCGTTGGGAAAAGGGCCCTTGCTCAGGGGCTGGCACGGAAGTGGGTTATAAAAGTTCTATTAGTGAAGTAGAAAGATGTTTCCAGCCTTATTGTTCCTTGGGAAATAAGAGAAGAAAAGACAGATCATGTTTTGCCTCTTTATTAGATTGGGAAGTCATCTATAAAGCAGAAGTGTGTTGGAAAGCGAGCCCTCATGTCTCTCTTTAATGCCAAGTCAGCAGCATCCAGCCGGTCGGATGGCGGGTTTGCATGATGGGGGGCTTCGAATGGGCCCCGTTATAGCAGGACAGGCGCTGGAGAGCCCCGAAGGAGCCAGATGTGAGGCGAGAAGACCAGAGCCACCAGCCCCGGCGGTCCTGCACTCAGCCCCTTGCAGTTCCTTGCAGCAATGCAGCCAAGTGCTAATATTCAACTGTGGCAATCTGCAGGCTGGAAAAACTCAGCCTTAGGAGGAAACTACCTGCCTGGTGGGTAGAGGAGAGCTTGTGCCTGCTCAGGGGTTGTTGGTAAGACACTGAGGGATAGCAGTGAACCATAAAACGTCCTTAAAAGTAGCAAGTTCAAGAAAAGCTATGCGGCTTACAATGTTTTATCATGTCATATGCCAGGGCTATTAGTCCCCTTCTGTGCTTCCGTCAGGCAGCGTGGCAACCAGCAGTGAAGTTTTATCAGATGTTAAAACCTGCTTTTGAAATGTCTCCTAAAGCAGAATGCTAAATCAACCTTTTCATGGTGGTGTTTTTTTTTTTTTTTCTTCTTGTGCTGTTTCCTGCCTGGCAGCTTTACCTTTACGTCCATTTCTCTCTCTCATTTTCCATCAGTTCTATGTGTAACCATTTTGTGTTTTATTGAGCATGAATGAATGGTGATGCCTTTTAGATGAGTGATATTTTCATCGGAAGATGCTTGTTTAATATAAGCCTCTGCTCAGCTGTTATCCCAATGGTGTTTTGTGTTTACCAACAGATTATTTCAACTAGCTTGAATTTGGAGGCAAATGAATTGCGTCAAGAGATTTTTCTCCTGTTCTCCCACCCCAGCAAAAATTCTGCTTCTCTTCTGGTGGGATGTTACAGATGTGGAACACGATTCGGAGGTAGTGTGAGCTGTGTAAGAGCTACAGCGTTGCTCCTGAGGCTGAGTGTAACCTACGCTTACCATATGCTACCACCCTCCCCTTTAGGTAAAACGGGGGTGTTTCTGCCTCCCTGCAAATGATAGCAGCTCCGCAGAGCAGAGACCGTAATCACTCAAGCTGCTGCCGTGTGGGTCTCTGTGCATTTGGGAATAGAATTTTCCATCTGTGGGAACAGGTTATGAATCCAAAGTCATTAGAAAGGGTCTGGGTTTACCCTTGGTGCTCTAAGCAGGAGCTCAGCTGTCGGCGACAGTGATGGATCCCCAAATACCTGCTTGTTGCAAGGCATCGCTGCCACCCCGAGAGGTTCCCCGGGCTGTGCAACAGCAGCTGTACCGAGGGATGCTGAAATGTGCCTCAGTTGTTAAAGATTTGGTTTTTTGTTTGGCCCGAGGTTTGTCGCAGCGATTCCCTGGAGGTCTCTGCTGGTTGAGTTCACCCTGGGGAGGTGTGTGGCTATTTTTTGGCACTGGCGATAAGCGGGCTGCTGCTTACAGCCGTGGCAAAGGCATGCAAAAAGCCAGCGAGGGCATCGTTTGCCTCCGTCGTGCTGGGGTGTAAGGCAGTGTGTGGGGGACAAGCTGCAGGCAGGCAGCACTGCTCGCTGCGTGACACGTGCCGTAGCGAAACCGCAGCGGTGAGAGCTGTCTGGTGTGCCACGCTCTTGCGATGTTCCTTTGATCCTCTCAGGCTCTTCTTTGCCCGCCTCTGAATAAACCCTGCTGTCTCTGATCCCCGGCTCAGGCCGCTGCGGAGCTGGATTCCCATCAGTTCTCCAAAGCAGGTGATGGAGAGGAGAAATGAAATCCCTGTCTGAAGGTTGACTTCCCTTTGTGCCCAGGTAGAGGGGGCAGATCTTTTTGCATGCTCCAGCCGGAGCTGAGTCCCTTCAGAGAGCTCTGACCTGCATCTTATGCCACAGAAACAGAAACAGAACCTGGCCCCAAGTGCTCATATCAGCTTCTTCATTAGCTACTGATCAGCATACGCAGAAGTCCCCAGGGTAGCACCCTGGGAGCTTTTGGAAGCACAGGGTCTCTGCATTGCCCCCAAAGCCCACTGCCGTGTTAGGGGCAGGGGAGGAGGTGGCATCGCCTGTCCCCCATGGGCTGGGGATGGGCTCTCCAGTATGCACTTCCATGCCTTGGGAGCGTTGTGCATCCTAAATTCCCTGTGGCTTGTTCTCTTCTTGCTCCTCGTGCAACACCTGGCGAGGGAGGGGGCTGGAGCTGGACCTTGTGTCCCCCACAAGGTGCTCAGCCAGCCCTTCGCTTCACCAGGACAGCACTGAATTTTACCTTGTGATTCAGTGCCAGGCTCTGGTGCCCTTATTCTGCACCATAGTGCTGAGGGAAACCAGATATTCGTGGCAGTAAATGTTCCTTTGGGGCGCTGAGTCCTCTGGGGTCCACCCTGCCAAAATCAGCAGGGTTGCTCCTGGGGAGAGTTACTGCTGTCGAACCTGGCCCCGAGTGCTCGTATCAACGTCTTCATCCCCTTCCCTGCGTGTACCCCGTGCACAGTCATTTCCTAGCCGATCTGCTCCAACACGGCATTACAGGAACATAGTTAATGAGGCTGATTTTGAGCGCGACGTATCAGACAGGCGGTGTTAATCTGGGCAGTCCCCGCTGCTGCAGAATTTGCATCTGGCTGGCGTCGCGCATCTCACAGTCGAGCTGCGAGCGTTTGGTGAAAAGGGCTGCGCTTCCAGATCCCCTCGCCAACAATTCGTCTTGCAAACGAGCAAGGGCGGCTCGCGTCCGCCCTGGCCCCACTTAATACGAGGGCTGGGCTGTAACTCCGGGCTGGCGCGGGGTTCGTGGCATGCTGCAGCCGGCTCACACCACTCCCTTTGCCGCCGTTCACCAGCCAAATTTCTCGCGAGCGGGCCACGCATCTGCATTAATTTAGATGGCTTAATGTGGGGAGCTCGTCAGCTTGATTTCCCCCGTGGCTCTGGGAGTCAGCTGGGGCGCTGGGGCCTCCCATTAGTGGTCCAGCCCAGTGCCAGATGGCGGGTGATGGCTTGCGGAGGCTCCGGAGCTGACGCGCCCCATTGTACGAGAACACAAAAGCGAGCCAGGCTGGATTTCCAACCCCCCCCACACCCCTTCTGCTTTCATTTTCCTTCAGCTCTGTCATCCTCGCAGCTAATTCCTGGAGCTCTCTTTATTTATTTATTTTGTTTCATGGTGGGGCGGGCTGTGAAGTTGCTGGTGACGTTTTCTATGCGGATGCTTCTGCCTTGTCCCGCGCGAATACCTTACGGACTTTGCCATTTCCTGTCTTTTATTCCGCGCCTGAATGCGCACGTGGGGTGCGCGGTCCCATGTGCATGCAAAGGCACACGAAATCTCTTCTTGGACGATTTGGTTGCATAAAACAAGTTATTAGGGTATCATAGTGGGTCTCCTGGGGAGCCATTATGTGCCACAAGGTTTTGTTAAGATAGATTTAATCGGCATCCTGGATATTTTGGGTGTCCCAGCAGTTTTTCAGGTCTCTAACAGGCTGTGCTACATTACACGTTTGTTACTGAGTTTTCATCTCTTTTGTTAATACCAGAGAGGTGCCTGTTTTGGGGTGCAAGTGTTTTTTCTGATGAAGATGCACATTTCAGAAGAGAGAGGACTGATTCCCCAGGCTCGGTGCAGGAGGGGCTGAACATCCCTGCGGAGGTCCCCTGAAGATCAGGCTTACGGGGCTTTGTCTCTGATTTCCCCAGTGTGCTGCAAACACCAGGGCAAAGCTCAAGTTCAGAGCTCAAAGGCAGTAAAAATACCCCCCTGCAACCCCACCATTCAGGCGCAGCGTTTGACCTCTGCCTGCTCTCTAAAACCTGCATTGCTTTTGCAATGCCGCCATTCCTCAACATTTAGCATCGCTCCAGCCCAGGCAGGTTTGCACACTCATGTGCGCATCCCAACCCCTTAACAAACCTTAATTAAAATGAAATTTCATGACGACAGGGAGCTCAGGTGGCTAAATTTTGTTAACCCTGGCATCTGGATGGGGAATGCGTCCAGGAAGCAAATGGGGATGGCCAGTGGGTGAGGAGGGATGGGGATGGATGGGTCCCAGGTGTGTGGGGCGAGATCGTCCTCTCCCATGGGTGCACCCAGCTGGCAAAGCCAGGAAGCCTTCGCAGAAGGGACATGGTCGCATCCCTCCTCTGCGTCGCAGCTGGGCAGTTGCAGGTTTGCATGGCTCTCCCATCATTGAGAGCCTTTGAAGGCAAATACTGATATTTAAATTTGGATTGCATGGCTGCTCGAGTGTCCAGCCTTTCTTCTAGCTCTCCTTCTTTCGGCAGGAGCTGCAGGTGCTGAGCCCTTCTCCAGGCTGGGCATTGGGTGCTGGGTTTCTTATCAAAGTCTCCTCTTGTCTTTTGTCCATGACACTGAATTTTGCTGCCAGGGGTTGTGTGGAAGCGCAGGTGTGGAGCGATGAAGGGCGTAGGGACTTGGCGCGTCTGCAGAGGGTTTATCTGATGGTTGCCACAAGCCCGCAGGAGAATCTGTGTCCCCTAGTCAGGGACCACTGCTCGGGGAGGCTGGCAGCCTGCCCACCCCGACCAGCCGTGTTTGTGCTTCTTCATGTGTTTGTGCATTCTGAAACCCATTTGGGTAAAATATTTGCAAATTCCACAGTAGGAAATAACACAGGCTCTTCCCATCTCTCCTCCTCCCAGCAAATCGATAGAACCCCTCCTTGTAGCCCTGAGAGCTAATAGTTGTCCTGTCTGGGAACACCCCTTGGGAATTTCGCTCTTCAAAGGCTTCCCGAGCCTCACCACCCTCGCCTCGCGGTACCCAGGGCTTCTCATGGTATCCTGTTCCCGTAAACAGTACCAAAGGTCTTTGAGAAGAGAGGAGAGACACCACCTGAGGTTACCGGTGTTTGTCTAATCTGTGATAAAAAAGCAAAAAAATGTTAATATCTGAAGTATATATCTGGATACCTTAGCAAAGTGTTCAAAGCTTTTGCTTGGCTGCTTGTTTTCACCAAGTCCTTTCCACAGGGAATTTTTATTTCTCCTTGCCAGTAATAGGTGCATACGCAAAATACTGTATTTGGTTGTGACACAGTATGGAGATTGGATGATGGCAGATCCGTGATACATCGCTCTCCTGTAGGCACGGTGAGGTTATCTTTCTACCATATAGAAAACTGCTGTTATAAATCATCTTCTATGCAGAAAACACACCTAGCGAGAGCGGCCCTACGTGGCGTGGCTGTACACACAATAAACTGCAGAGCCCTGTGATGGCCTCGCAGTAAATCAGTGCATCTCCCCTTTCTGTCAGTTTTCTTCCTTGACGTGACACTCTGGGACATTTTGGTGCTGGTGGTGGTCTCACAGGCGGTGTTGTCCCACCAGCCACCACCGCTGCTCGGCACGTGCCGGTAAGGATGCGCTGCCTTGACCCACTGCTCTTCTCCTGCCACCTCTTTTCAACGAGTCCTCGAAGGTAATGAGTTTAATTTGATAAACTGGGCCCGGGGTGAGGTGTCGCTGCGAGTTTGGGAGATAAGCTTCCCCGCTTCTTATCAACCAGAAGCCAGTCCTCCCTGGAGAGCTGTGTTTTCTGGAATGCATCCGTGCTCCTCAGGTTTGGTGATGGTCTGGTGATAGTGAGGAAGATAAAGAGGGTGAGATTTGTGGTTTGTAACTCTGCCATCACTTTCTTCCTCTGTGTGACCATCCTCCCCATCTTTCTTAACTGTTTTCCTGTGTCCTTACTTGTGTTTGTCTGTCTGCGTGCTTCGGGAGGGCGATGTGTCTCCCATTTGTATTTAGGGTGCTGGGGGGTGCACGGGGAGGAGAGAGGACTCTCTGCGGGTGCAGAGGTGCTTTCGGATGGAGTGGCTGCTTCACATGGACCCGGCGTGAAATGTTAAGCTCTCACCTTGTCGTGGGAATGGGTGTTTGGAGGGACCCTGGCTCACGGAGTCCAGCCTGTGTTCCCACCCGTGCTGTCATACATGCACATGTATGCACACACGTGTGCGTGTAGGCGCGCTACTGTGTATACGCCGAGAAGCGATGCTGGGGTGCAACCCCAAATACAACCATCCCAGCAGAGGCGCAGGAAAAGATTTAACATTCTCTGGCTCATGCACAGAAATACAATCCCTCTCTCCTCCAAGCTCCCGGAGAGAAATCGGTGAAAACATCAAATCGCACGTCGTGTACAGTGGGGCCGATGCGCCGGAGCTATGAACTTTCTCTTTGAGGTGGTAATAGTTTGGCTAGCAGCCAGGAGCAGCAGCCGTGAACGGAAAGGGGGACTTCCAGAGATAAGCTATTTTCAGCCAACGGGGCTTCTCGCCGCGAAATAAATAGAAAAAGGACGAGCTCTACGTCTGCGGTCATGTGTCCTGCTTTCGTGGATTTGGCCTATTTTCTGAAGAATGGCTGTAATTCAGCTTGAATTTCCCCTGGATCGCTGCCAGCAAAACAGGAAGCTGTTGCTATTGCCAAGGAGCGAACAGGAATTTATATATGTAATTCAGCCACAGGGATGAGATGACAGCTAACGGCTTAGCCGCTGCTAGGAGCAAATGCAGACCTTGGAGGAAGCTGGATTTTCTCAGTATCACAGCAGTTCAGTCCTTTTTACGTCTTTGATATTATCGCCTTCAATCTGGATCAGGTAACATCATAACACAGTGACTGTGCTCATCGCCAAGGGATGGGAGCAGAGGAGCACTCGGCATTTTGGAAAATCACCTGCATTCGAGTGAAATTCAGCGTTAAAATAACAGAAAGGAGCATTAGAGCAGTGCTGCTAGTTTTTTCTGTATTGAATAACTTCTTTGGTCAACACGTGCACCATTTCCACCTCTATTTCATTCCTTAATAAAGAAGGGGGCAGTTTATCATGCTCGGTACAGCGTATGGACGTGGTGAAAGACATACTGTTCTGAAGGATTTAAAGTTAATTTTGGTCGGACAGAGAGACGGTTGTTCGGGTTACTCCCTCTCGAAGGCACGGCAGCCGCCTTTCTCCTGCGCTCTTGCCGCCTCGGGTCTATAGGGAGACTTTACCTTGTGTCTTTGCGCAGCTCTTCCCCTTGGCCGGACTCCGTGCTGCTGGGAAGTTTGCAGATCTGTAAAGTCGTAGAGTCTGAGGGATACAGCTGAGAGTCAAACCTGCCGTCCAGCTTGCGCTGTCTAACAGGGCACTGCAGAGAGGGGCATCTGGGTACCGCGGAGTCCGTCGTGTTTGACTGCCCGCTCCTCAGCGAAAGCCTGAGTGTCTCTCCGTGCTGTGCTTGCGTTTTTGCCGAGCGCTAAGAGATGTTTTGTTGTACGCACCGCAACGCCTTGGACCACCGGATTTGATAAAGAGATGCGGGGCATCATCTTGGAGGCAGTCCCACCTCCTCCAGGCACTCATCTAGCCCCTGCCCAAGGGATTGTATGAGTCTGTACCACAGGCACCACAGTACACAGGCAGAATGGGCTGTAGTTGAATTTTCTATGGAGTTGGTCATCCCAGCCACGCAGGACCAGCGTGACGGCCGCGGCTCAGCAGCACCGAGCACTTCCTGAGCTGCCTTGCCCAGGCAAAACTCCCACCGCGGCGGGGCTGACCCAGCTGCGGCAGAAGGAAAAATGAAGAGTGAATTACCGGCACTGGTGCTGTTCGCTGTCGGCCCGATAAAAATGGCACCTTGCCTAAGTCTTCTATAAATCACAGGTTCCATTCGGAAAGGAGTTTTCTGTGGTAATTAATGAGCCAGTATAAAGACATTAAATGGAGAATGTGTGGTGATAGAAAGGCTTGTCATTCACTGAGCCATCTTCCCCCATGTGAATAACCACGAGGGAACAAAGGCCAAACTCCTTATAGACTGAAGTGCACTATCTCTGATAGCTGGGAATGAAGTAATTCTCTGAAAATAACAAAGGCGCAGTGAAATACATTAGTAAACTAATTACAAGAGAGCTGGTAAAAACAGATGCTGAAAATTTAAAGCTATTATTGGAATGATTGCTAGCAGAAAAATGGGGGCTGACAACAAAAAATTAAAAAATGCATCTCATTTAAAATTCATTAGCCTGTAAATCAGGACAGCTCCCTGTTTGAAAGCGGGGCTGATGGCATTTCCGTGGGCAGTCATGATGAAAAGCTTCCTTTCCTTCACCTTTCTGGATTCCACCGTTGCCTCCGGAGATGCCGAAACAAAGCGTGTGCTCATTGGTGAGCACGAAAAACCAGGGATGGCTGCTGGCTTTGCAGACCGGCAGGTCTGAGCAGGGATGCTTCTACCTAGAGGTGTTGCAAGGGCTGCGATGGGGCAGCACATTGCCTTGTGCTCGGATGGCTCGTTGCCTCTCCGAGCTGAAAAAAAACAGGATTGCTCGTCCGCACTCAATATTGGAAGTAGTTGGCTGCAAAAAAAAGTGGTCCAGGGCCAAAAACGGCTGTGCGGGAGCTTTCTCTTGTACCATCTCCATCAATATTTGGGAGAGGGATGGAAAACATTGTTATTGTGCAACAAATCAAAATGGTAACTATGTAATTTGTCTTAATTGTGTGTGTCGGAGTAGGAAAAACACGAGGAGCTCCGGATGGGAATCTGGCAGGAGACCTGCCTGCTGGCAGCGTGCTGCACGCTTTGCTTTGCCCTCGCTGAGCCAGCCTCTCCCGGAGGCTTGCGGGACAGCTTGTCCTTCATTTTCTCATTATTCCAGGGGTCTGCAGGGGCACTTGATTAGGATAAATCATAGGTATTTTGCAAAAAGCAAATGTGTGTTTCAGAGGAAAACCTGGGAGGTGGCAAGGTCCTGAAGAAGCCGTTGCTGGAAGCAGTGAGCTGTGGATGCAACAGGAGGGAGCATCTTCTTGCGATGCTGGAGGGGAGCCCTGCTTTGGGGTGGGGGAACCTTGTGTGATGCTGGGGTTTCTTAAGAAGCCCCCCTGCAGAAACTCAGGAGCCCTTCATGGTGACTGGTGCCACCGGGCAGGGGTGACAGCAGCCAGTGTTGCCTGGCCAGCATCGCCCTTGGTGCCGGAGCGCCGTAATGATGACGGATAACCTCCTCCTGCACTGCGGAATCGCTAACCCCATATGCAGTCCGCCCAAGCAAATTAAGAGTTGTTTATGACATTTAATACTCCCCCTTCCCTCCAGCAGCAGGGCGGCAGGACCACAGGTTTGGCTTCACAAATGGTCGCCTCAGGATACACTAAACGCTGTCATGAGCCAGAGAGCAATTTCGGCTTGAAAAATTACTGCAATAGCGCTCCCTGATAAAGGTCTCTCCCAGTGATGCCTCCCTCTCCGCCAGAAACTTCTTCTTTCCCTGAAACCAATTTGAGAGCACTAAAGGGGCTGTTTATTAGTCGATTCCCCTGCAAAACAAGAGGGTGCTGGAAGACAAATAACCACCTTGGGCTGTCTGCCGTGCTGCTCTCCGTAGCAGGTAACGGGATGGGATGCTGCTGTGTGCTCCGAACGCAGAGGGAAGTGAGAAATTTGATCCATGGGGTTGCCAAGATGCGTCTTTCGAGGTGATTTATAAGGAGCAGCATTGCCTGGTGGGTAGAGCGTGCCATTGGTGCTCCAGGGATGATGTTGGATTTGGGTTGTGACCGGGGGTGTCACTTTGTCTCCCCTGTGCCCATCTCTGTAAAATGACCGATAGGTTTATAGGAAAGGTTTGAGGATGCTCAGACAGCCCTGGTTGCTCGCTGGGCTACGGAGAAAGGATTTGTGCTGATGCACTGGGACTCGTTGCTCCTTATTTCCAGGCTGGGATGATTTCTGGCTGCAGCCACATTGCAGGAGGCCTTGGGTCCAAGCGGGCAGCATTTGGGCAGTGCTGCTGCACGAGGCAGAGCGTGGCGAAGGCCAGCTGCCTTCAGGGGTTTCCTCTGGCACAGGCAGCTCCCCTGGCACTCTCTATCCTCCCAAGTCAAGATAGCGAGGGCGGTGGGGTGTCGGATGTTGGAGACGCTCCCTGGTATGCTCTACTGGGGCGGGGTGGGCGCAGTCTCTCTCCAGAGGGATAGCACTTTGTGAGCTTTATAGGAATTGCGAGGTATTTCAGTTTAAAACAGCCCTTGGGGTGTATGGCCCCTGTTTATTTCCACGCATGGCTCAGAGACTGCGTTTATCCAGACAAAAATCTTTCCCACTCACAGGAGATCACCCCTGCATCAACAGCTGATGGTGTTGTTATTTTTCCAATAAGCGAGCTATAATCAATACCATAAATCTACTAAATGTTCTTAGGACTGGGAGACCAGCTGGGAGGCATGTGTGACTGTGCAGGAGAGGCTGGGGTGTGCTGGTGATGGGGAGCACGTTCAAGGGAGCCTGAGGAAGAGGAGTGGAGCTGCAGCACAGGCATCGGAAGGTTTTCCAGGTGCCACAATAAAGTTCCTACAGGGACCTTCACAGGAATGACCCGTCCTTCTCCTCCCAGGCCCAGTCCTTTGCTCGTGCAGGACAGGTACAGCAACTGGGGACCCCTGAGCATGTTCCCTCTGACCCCGTTCCTCCCGCAGTCTGCGTGCAGTGAGATGTGCTCGTTACCTTCGGAGGATATTTATCATCCCTACGCAGAAGCGGCCCCCGTAGGGCTCTGTGCTTTTTTCCGTTTGCTTCTCAAAGCACCAAAACAAACAGTAAATCACGGGGCAGTAGAGTCCATCAGCGCTGCTCGTTGCAGTGCGGCGGGGAGGTGACCTGAGCTGGATTGGGCTCGCAGTCGTTTCACGTGTTATGCAAAAAATCGAGAAGTCCCAGATCAGGCAGCAATTTGCCTCCTGGTGGACTTGAGTCATGACGTGGTAAATTTTTTTTTCCACCCTCTTGTAAAATATCTGTTGCATGTTCCCTCCTGTGGGCAGCTGCTGTGTCCCACTGCGAGACATTAGCTCGGTTGTCTCCCTTTCAGCCCCATCCCAGGGGCTTAGGGCAGGGGGGTAAAAGAAACCGGGCCAGGTGGAGACTTTGTTCCTCAACCAGAGAAGTCTGTCTGATGGGTTGTCTTCTCAATCTTGTTTAAATTATTTCACTCAGCTTTGATTGAGTGTGAGAGCAATGGAGACACAAGGATGCAAAATGCAGAGAGGGCGGGGAGCCTGGACCATCCTCCGTCCCTGCTCTGAGCAGTTGCATCGGCATCGGGGGGAGAAAATGACAGCCAAAGCGAAAGAGGAATAAACATTTGTTTCCAAATAAATAAAAAGCGTGCAGGACTGACCCTCTTTCCCTCTACATCTGCCCAGTACAGAGCGAGGTGGGGCTTCCTCCCTCTCTCATCTCACCATGTATTTTGGTTCCTCTTAAATGAGCTACGTTCTCCCAAAATGTCTTCCTTGCTTCAAACTCTCCTGAGTCTTGCAGCCCATTTTCTTTTGCGATCTGAGGCCCAGAGTGGACAATAGAGATTTGGGATTTTTCACCCTTACGATTAGCGGGCAGGGGCAGAGGGGATTTTCCTCTGTGCTGGGAGAGGCACGGCTGGTCTTTAATATTTCCCTCCCTTTCCAAAGCGGAGAGAAAGGCGATTTTTCTTCCCTTTAGATGTGAGCGAAGGCCCCTGCTCCTGCTACTCCTGGAGAATTAAATAGATAAATGGGCGGCGCTGTTGTTCACGCTTCACTATGCACAAAGCAACTTGCATTCAAAATTGGGCTCATGGCAGTTCAGCAACAACCTCGCACAATAGCATCATTAGACACGCAGGGCCGGCTCGCGGGCGCAGAGGCTGCTCTGCAGCTGGAGTAGCCACTGGGCTGTTGTGACATGGGCTTTTTTTTATATTTATAAAAACGCATCTTTTAAAAAAAAATGTAGAGGAAGAAGATGCAGTGTATTTTTCTTAAAGACTTGGGAAAGCATCCCTGTTTGAAAGCAGGGGGAAGAGAGGATGGGATTTGTGGCATCCGTATGCCCCCCATCTTTTGTGCTGGCTCTTTCTTGCAGGCGAATCCTCCATTTCCAGACCGTGGAGGGGAGCAAATAAGGGACCTGTGTCTGCAAAGCCTTCACCTGCCGACTTTGAAAATATTCCTTCGCAGGTTGCTAACTTAATGGTGAAGGTCTCCCAAGTCAGGAGGGAATGGAAGAAGATGTAATCCCTCTGCTTGCTTTGGGGAATGGAAAGCGTTTGGGAAGGAGTCACAGTGCCGAGGACGATGGGGGCTTAATAAAACTCACAGATATCGAGGGTTGGTTCTGCTGGAGCTGTCAGCCTGATTTGAGAGTGGTTTAGGTCTGGGTTTAATTGGCATGGTGGTCGTTGTGTTTTAAAACCAACCCTGACTTCTGCTGACCCAAGGGGAAATTCAATTTTATTAGTAAGTTGGGAAATTCAGTGTGAAAATGAGCAGCTGTCGCCAGCATCGGGATGGAGCCACTTTTGGAAGGGGTCAGCTCTGCCCATGGCTTGTTCTCTCACACTGGGCAAAGGATTTGCCTCCCAGGCTTCACCTTCATCAGTTGTAATGGAGCTAACGAAGCTTGCCCTCCTTGGCAGGAGCGTCTGCGAGCCTCGGCATGTCCCCATTAAACTCTTGTTCCTTGTACTGTGTTAACTTGGAGGCATTTTAACCACGTGCCTGCATTGGAAGAGGTCTGAATTGAACAGGTTGGTGGAAGAAATGTGGAGAAAGGGTCTTTGCTTGTGGGTTGTTGTTTGTGAACTGCGTGGCGTCAGTGTCAGTGAGGATGCGCCGCTCCTCCCCAGCATCCTCTTGTGTCAGAGCCAACCTGGGTATCTCTTTCCCCATAAGTAATTTAAAAGCAAAAAGCAGTGTGATTGCAGAACTAGTTGGGCTTCCCAAATACTCTCCTAACACCAGGCTTGGCACTGAACCTTTCAAGTCTTCTTCCTCCCCTTGTGCCTGCAGTTGATAATAATGTTTGCGTTTTAATGATTCTAACAGGCCTGGGATTTGCTTTGACATACCAAGTTAATGTTTTCTTTTTCTATATCAAATCTAGGTCACTCTCCGGCTTAGCACTAATGCTGTACTGAGCAAAAAAGGATTGGCCACTAATGGTTTCAATTTAGTTTTTCATGGAGTAAAGAAAATTTCACTTAATACCTATTTTCATTTTTATTCTGTTGGCCTTTCCACAGGGCCTGTTAGGATGGAGAGAGTGTTTGCACTTCAATTAGGGGAGACCCAGGAAATTCGTTTTCCAGAACAAATCCCCTGTGAATATGGATGAGGATAAGAGTTGCTGCTCATCTGCACTGTGTCCTTAGGACATGCCTTTGGGAACTGCATCCTGGTGAGGGTTAGGTGGTAGGAGACCCCAGGCATGGGTTTCTCTTTAGGGAAGAGCCTCACCTGTGATTCAACCTCATCGTAGTTGAGGTCCTCCATGATACAACATGGGGGAAGAAAAGATGAAGAGTAACTCCTCTGCCTCATGCATTAGTGTGGCAGCAGACAACTCAGCCTGAATCTAGCCTTGGGCAACGTCTTTGGGAGAAGGTGCACCCACGCCTGCAGCGTGGGAGGGCTGCTAGGTCCATTCCCCATCTGCTGTGAGCCAGTTTTGTTTTGTCTTTCCCTACCCTGTGCCAGCCTGCGTGTTCCATGGCCAAAATCCAGGTGTGATGATAGCAGAAGCACTGAGACACCGTGGCTCGGAGCATCGATATGGAGCAATGAGTGTGCACATGATTCAGGTTGATTAGGTTGATTTTATGGCTTGATGACTACCCTACGCTCACTGTGTGTGGATGGTACCGTGTTACACATGGAGATGGCAGAGGGAAGTTTAATGGAAACAGGGTGACGCTCGGCCCGTCTGATGACAGTAAAAAGGGGCCTGGGGCAGCACCAGTCCCTCCGTTGGCACACAGATGCTGCATTGCTGGATGACAGAGACCACGGGCAGATGGATTAGAGGGTGCCTCCCCTCTTAGGAGCTCGTGGGTGAATATTGTGATTGCATGTATTTATTTTTAAAATGATTATGGCCATTAGCATAGAAATGAGATGCAGTTCCCTGGCTGCTGGCCAACCCCACCCAGGCTGGTGTGCAGCTCTTCTCCGCGGCGGCTGAAACAATAGCACCCGGCTGCTAACGGGGGTCCTGGCATTTGCTGCAGAAAGACAAGTGACAAAGAGGAGCAAGCACTCTGCTGTATGAGTTTGTTACAGTCAGTTGGGACATATCTAAAAATCTCACCTGGGTCAGCAGAGATTTAGCCCCTCCAAGAGATGCCCTGTAAAGCAGTTGTGCTCCTATCCCTCTCCTCTCCTTACATCCAGTGATTTATTTCCAGGCTGAAAACAGCATCCCAGGTAATCACTTGCGTTCAAGTTTTGTTGCTGTTTTATAGGAGACGCTACAAAGGCTTTTGTCTCTGCAACTGTAAATAAACTCGTAAACCTGTGTTAAAAAAAATAGCATTTTGTAGCTTGGTGCATGAATTTTTAATGCATCTTCTGCAAACCAGCTGGTCTTGGCAAGGGTCACAGTGTTTCCTAGGCATTTAACATAAAACTGTGCTTCAAAGCCACATTATAGGGTCATTGAAGAGTAATATTTTACTTAACATCCTCATAACTGAATTATTTATAACTTTCCATGTTTTATTCATGATAAATATTAATACTAGTGTCTTTAAGAGTAGAGGTTATTGCTGCAGTTTTACCTGTAAGAGGTGATATTATTGAAATAAAGGAACGGCAATGAATTCTATAGCCAGTAGAGCAAAGTCTGTGCCAGGGCTGTTCTCATTCACACCTCCCTCTTCTTATCAACCCTGTCAGCCGCCAAAAAACCTCAGTGCTGAGCATCTGTACATTTGAAAAGAATTTTCCTGCAGGCATCTGAATCTCTGCCTTTTTTTTTTTTTTTTTTTGCCTTTTTTTTTCCCTTTCTTTATTAATGAGCCTTGTGTCATTCTCATTAATTCTTGGAGTCTTCTCTTGGTGAGAGTTCACCGGCTTTGGTTGCAAGATGCTTGCCCTGGCCTGGACCTCCAAATGGCAGCCTTGAAATATTCTGCAGGCTCCCTCGAGCTCTCCTGTCGTGGGCACCTCTGGACCCCCCATTTTTTGAAGCATCCCTTCCCACCTTGGAAGGGGAATCACCTTGTGTGGATGATCCCCCAGCAGCCTTTGGGCTCCTTCCCACATGGCTGAGTGCTGTGGGCCATGAGCAGTCTCGTTTCCAGGCTAAATTTGTATGAATTGGGTAAATTGCCATTCCACCGTTGCGCTCCATCCCTTACCAGAGAGGATATTTGCATTAGCTTTCATCTTGGGAAAGGGAAATATATTTTTGCATGATCTTTTGCCTTGTGCTGGTGTGTTCCCATCTGGCTGGAGCATTGCACAGCCACATCCCGGTCTTGCTCCCATCGCTGAATCCCGATGCGGGGCTGGCTGCCCATCCCACCCTCACGGCTGCAAAACCTTCCCAATCCTATGGCCATGCAGGGCCGGGGCTTTGCTCCGTGTTACTCGATCAGCTTAACAAATCTGCAGTCAGCGGGTTGAGAGCGGTGGTTGGGGGAGCAGTGCGGGTTAATGCAACACATATTTAATGTATGATTGCTAATGGCCATCTCCCATCTGCCTGAGCCCAACTGGAGTTTGCAGATGAATGATTAAGCTGCCCTGACACATAGGCAGCTTGTTCCTTAGCAGAGGTACATTCATTACACTTGACGCATGTAAAAGGGGACAGGGCTTTCTTGTTGGGGAGAGGGGTATTATCGGGCTGGGGTGGCAGAGCGGGGGGCTCTCTTGGAGTTTATTTTGTATGATAAAGTGAGAGATCTTCCCACGGATGCGGCACTATAAATGAATCATGAGCTAAATAACCACTGGGATGTTTATTAGCCTCGAATATGTTTATTGCAGAGTCAACAGGCAGCACCTTCCAATTAATTAATAGTAATAATTACTGTATTATTTATGTAGCTCTAACAGCATGCCAGAGTCTTTCTGCACAATGGTTACAGCTGTGGCTGTGCTGAAACAGGCTGGTCTGTATTCATCCTGCATGGGCACGCTGAGGTTTGTCATTTGCTGTCGGGTGGTCCCAACCCCAAAAGCCTGGCTGGGCTGAGCTGCTGAGCTCTTGGCAGCTGCTCTTTCTATCAGCTGAAGCCTGTTGCTCCACAGCGCGGGGATGTGACCGTTCCTTCTGCAGTGCTGGAAGGCAGAGTATGCAATGAGCTGGAGCACATGCCAAACAGAGATGGAAATCAGGGGCTGTAAGTTTTACTAGGGTATCTGGGAGCTCTTTTGGTCAAGGTATTTAAGCAAAATAGTCAAGCCATGCACATCACGAGGATATTTACAGCAGATAAGACATTAGCAGCAACAGCAAGGATAGACATCTCTTTTCTGATGTGATCCAAAGCCTGCTGAAGCTGTTGAGAGTGACCTCTGATAAGTGCCAGTGCAGTGTCTGTGCATCTCGCTGCCCCAGTAGACCTTGCTGTGGAGCATGCGGGTTGTGGAGCACAGTCTCCTGTCCTGGTTTGAGTCAATCAGTTCAATGTGCAGAGGCAGACATATAGCAACAACTTGCCACTAGTCTCGTTTCTCCATGCAGGAGGTTAGGCTGCAAACCAGCCTTCCGTTCTTGCATTGCAATCCCATTTGCTGTCTCTGGGAAATCGGGGTGTTTCTGGGTCATGTGAAGTTGCTGGATCTCTTTTCACATGTGAATATTTTTGTCTCTCTTTGTGTCTTCCAGCGATGTCCGACTTCCACATCCACCCTCAGAACGCAGTGGTGGAGGAGGGTGGCGTAGCCAGATTCCAGTGCCAGATCCATGGCTTGCCTGAGCCAGTCATCATCTGGCAAAAGAACCGCATGCCAGTCAACACAGACAATGAAAGGTAGGACATGTCCAAACCACATACTGCTGTCCTTTTTCCAGGTGGCAAAAGGTGGCCAGGCTTGCTCTTGCTCTCACAGTTGTGCTGGGACACAACTGATCGGAGCTGAGGGTCTCGGCCAGTGTTTCTGCCATGGAAGGCTCTTTCAGTTAATGTTGTGGGTTGTCTGGGCTCCTTCTGGCCACTGTGCAGAAATACTGCATCTCTCAAGAGAACAAGGTAAACCCTGTTAGCTGATTTTGGAGGGGGCAAGGGCTTGCATTGACCTATTGACCTTCCCTGATCAGCCCTCCTCCAGGTTTACTTTCCAGCGTGAAGAGCCCACCCAGCAATCCTAGCAGAGCTGGGGTAGCTTTGGCATCCATCATCCCTCTGTGGCTCCGTTTTGTGCAACTCTTTCCAAGCCAGATCCATGACTTAGGGTCTTCCATGTGGGTCCTGAACTCTTGCAAGCGCTGGATGACACCGTGGCTGCTAGATTTCCCTTCCCAGGTGGACTCCCTCGTGATGCTTTGTGTGTGGCAGCAGGGAGGCTCTGCAGAGAACATCCCGCAGCGCCCTGGGCTGCCGTTTCCCATGCAACCCTCCTAAAGAGAAACCCCAGCTGCCCCCCTTCCCCAGCCTAGACCTGGGACGGCACGTCCTCGCTTCCTGTGTTTGACAGGCTGCTCCCTTCGCGTCGGAAACATCCCTCATCACGGTTTGATCCTCTGAGCGGCGGTGGGGCCCGGCAGAGGACAGGTGGCAGGAAACGCGTGCTCCATGCCGGCAGCCTCCAGTGGTCCCAGCTGCAGCTCAGGAGCTGCGCAACCCATGGTGGGAGACAATTGGTCGCAGCACACCTCAATCAGGAATTGACATCCGTGCGTTGGGAATAGGCAAAACCAGGAAGCTGTAAATATTTTCCTGAAAGCCCCTATTCTTAAAAACGTCAGTTCTGCAGCAGAATGTGGTTGGGTGCTTTGGAGGCAGGAGAAAACACAAGGGCTGGAACAATGCCTGACCTTTTCAGCGTTGCAGTGAACTTACAGTAGAAGGACCCAAGAGGCCCAACCCTGCTGTGGAAAACTGCAACTGTCAGGTTTTGTTTTTCCTTGCGTTTTTCATCTGAGCTTTTTTTAGCCCAGCACAGGCTTCATTTGTTAAACTTGATCTCCTCTGAAGGCTCCTTACCCACACAAGTGCTAAACTGGGGAGGTGGCAGAGCAGGGCAAGTGGTTCCGAGGTGCTATCAGCAGAAGTAAGTGGTGCAGAAATGGGCCTGACACCTTATGTGCATCCCGATGAGATGTTGCAGGACAGGTGAAGTTCCCTTGAAGTCCTTCATGCATTATTGCTCCTTTCCACGTGAGCCCAGGGTCACAGGTTTGGAGATGGTCAGAGATGTGGTAGGGATTTGAGTGTGAACAGGAATTCTTTTCTCCAAGACCGAGGAGCCCCAAGACCAAGGAGCCAAGACTTTTCTCCAACCCAGAGAGCTCCAAGCTGCTTCTCCTCCAGCACAGGGAGTTTGCCCAAGCCCTGGAGGACGTGGGCTAGGACCAGTTTCCCTATGTTCAATGTCCTGATTTTGAACAGGTTTGGCTTTTTGTAGCAGTAAAGTTACTGGGGAAGGCTTTTATTGTCAGCTCAGTAGATTAATCTCTGACACCAACGGGCCTGGGTGATGAGGGTTGCTTCTCTACCTGAATTGGATTTCTGCATTAATCACGCTTCGTGCATTTCTGTGTATAAAGTGTATATAAATTTGTATGCCGAGTCTTGCACTTGGAGGCTTTGAAGGCAGAATAATAGCTTTGGAATTGAATCTTCTAATGCTGTGGGCAGATTGTTAACAAAAATGAAGGCTTCTTGTGGTATAATTCATCCAAAACAATGGGCATTTTAAAGTCCCAGAGAGATTGCAATCAACTTCGGGACGTGTAAAACTGATTGCTGTCACGCTGCCACCGACACCGAGCTGCGCGTTTGGAACCCAGCGCAGGGAGCAGGTTATAGGCACTTAACCATATGCTGATATGGAAAAAGATATTCTTCATCTTCCAGACGGAAATGGATTATTAACTCATCACAGTGTAATGACTTACTACCAGCCAATTTAAACGCACAGTTGCCAAGCAACCTGTAATGTATATATACATATATGTGTGTATGCATGCATGGTTTAAATGTACCTTATTTTAAATATATAAAATATTGATTTATATTTACGTATGCCTACTCACTATCTATTTTAAACATGCCTTTCCACGCATTTGAGGTTTTAAGATTACGTGGATATGAGTCCTGGTGCTGGGACTGTGGAGCGCACGCTTCCCCTGATGCTTGTCCATGGTCACTGTGCTTCAGCTGATGAGTGAGAACTCCCACGTCCGCTGTTTTCACATGCAAATGCACTGCCAAAGCTTTTCCACAGATTAAGTAAGAAGCACCTACTTTGTAGCCTTCCAGAAAAAGTCATCCTTCCTCAAGGATGCATCAGAAGATAAAGAAAGAGAACATACACCCTGTAAAAGAAGACCAGAGGCTCAAATGTCCAAAAAAATAAAGAACTGATGCAGTGATAAGCATGGGCTCAGCTTGCCGGGGGCTGCACCACTCGGGTGGTATTGGCACCTCTGGACTGGGATGCGGGGAGCCAGCCTGCCTCACCTGGATGGCTGTGCAGCCTGCTTTCACATCACGTCCTGCTTTGCAAGTTTTTGTTTCTGCTTTTCTCTTCCCGCAGGTACACGCTGCTTCCCAAGGGGGTCCTCCAGATTACGGGCCTGAGGGCAGAAGACAGCGGGATTTTTCACTGCGTTGCTACCAATATTGCTAATGTGAAGTTCAGCCGGGAGGCCAGACTCACCGTGTCAGGTTAGTACCAGTAAACACTCTTCTGACTGCCTTTCTGTCATCGTCTTCCCGCTGCTGGTCTGGACCAGGACAGTTTAAGAGAGCTTTATACTAACAGCACTGAGGAGCATCCCTCTGTCCAGCCATAGCACCTTCCTTGCTCTAGATTGTTATTAGTTCCTGCCAGATCAGTCCATTTGATAGCAGATAAATCTGTCTCTTTGCCTGTAAATTAGCACTAGTTCCTGGGTAGAGGGAGGACGGTAAGAAAATGAGTTACAGCAGCTTTACATAAAATAAATTCTTTTGGAAATGTGGAAGATTCATAATTTCCTTATGAGACCTGCCCGCTCTGGAAGTAATTGCAGCACACAGGGTGATCAATTATTTATATAATGGGGGAATTAAGTTCTGTAGGCTGTTAGCATTGCGTTGCGACCAAAGCGGGGCTAGCCTGGCTTTGGAGGACAAGAAGGAGAAGCCCTCAGCACCACAAGCTGACTTTTGACTTTGTTCTCCATCCACATTGGAAGTCAGTGGCAGAAACAGGTTTTCATGTCTGAAAACTCCAGCTGAAGAAATGACGGTGCCTTATGGTCTCCTCTCCAAAAAAAGGGCCAAAATTACATACTTGCTGATTGGTTTCATGCTGCCAGAGGTAGGATGTGATGAAGCTGTAAGGGCAAACCAAAGCAACCCACAGCCACATTTTGCATGTGCACAAGTTTGGCCTGTTTGTGAAAGCACACAAAATGCCATGTGGAAGTGGTGACCTTGGGCACACTGAAGGAAGGGTTAGGGTGAAAATACGCTGTGACCACGTTTCCATAGCTGTGCTACCCTCCGCTGACTTGCCCATTGCCCATCCTCCATTAGCTGTCCCCAAGCTGATCTCTTGGAGCCCTTTCGAGCGATAACTCATCAGCCAATTTCTAAACCTGATGTTAGACTGTCACCTTCTAGTTACGCTTTCTTCGTTTGTCAGTCTTTTTACTTTAAAACACTTTTAGCTTCAGAAGTCTCCCTTGACGTTTCAGTAGCTGCTCCTGGTATGAAGGAAGTGGGAGGTATTAAGTCAAATCATACAACCCAGCCCAGCCCGAGCAAGCGGCCAGGAGTGAATGACATCTTTGTGCCTTCTTCTTAGAAATGCCTTTGATATGCGCAACCTCCTTGTACAAAAACAGGACAGCTCGCTTCTCCTGGGCTTCAGAGCATTTGTGGGTTACCTTCAGAGAAGATAAGAATGCCAAAGAAGTGGTCACCTGCAAATTGAGGCTATGACATCCTGCTGGCAGGATGGCCTCTGAGATACAGGACTCTGTGCAGGTCAGAACCCCCCTGGGATGCTGGGCACGTGGTCCCCTGTGACAGCTCTTGGCTCTTGCATAGGGGACCAGCCTAGATTCCCTGTGGAAATGAAGATGACAGTTTTGGAGATAAGAGGCAAGGGAAGTCCGCACAGGGCTGGCTGGGTGTGTGTTTCTCTGTGAGCTTTTTTTATTTGCAGCAAAGGGTCTTCCTTGCCTTGAGCTGTGATCCTCCTGTCCATCAGATACACATAATTGCTGGTAGCCGATGGCTGGAGGCTTGCCAGCATACGCTCTTGTCTCACAGCCTGCCTTCAGTCTCCGAAACGGCTGCGTGGCCAGTGGTTCTGGCGTAGGAGACTTAACGCCTGTACTGAATGTCAGATTAGCCTCTGCTGACTGTAAAAAAGCGGAGCGTGTGAAATGGGGTGAAGCTGAGGAAAGAGTGATGCTGTGTATATCAACTGACGGGGAAAGAAAGCAGGTTAACTGGTTCTGAAAGACCTGGGAGCTTTTGACGCCTGTTACTTATCTGTTTTCTTGATCTATGTGAACGGTAACCACGTGGAGGGAAAAGAGAACAGTAAATTATCAACATGGTGAAGTTCTTTGAGTCAATTTACTGGTCTGAGTTATTATTTCTTGCAGGGCAGAAAGTGCTAGTTGTTCTCATCTGACCATCCCTCATTTCAGATGGATATTTTCCAGGTTTCCTGTCTGTGAAACATTTGTGGTTTTTCCTCTTCCTTAAAGCAGACGGATGATGAATACGGGCACCGTGTGTAAGTGTTGGTTGAACGGCTTGGACCGTGCTTCAGTGACTGCATGTCAGCAGAGCTGCCGTAACGGGACGTTTGCATGCTCTCAGCCCATGGAAAACCCGTTGCACTGGGTTAAACCTCAGTGGAAAAGGTTTATGCTTCGTGGTGTTTGCTCAGAGCACACAAATATCTGTTAGACCAGCACAGTGGGTATGTGCTAGCATGTTAACGCTAGGCTTTGGCACACGGGCAGAGGCTATGGTGTGCCGCAGAGGTAGCGCAGGAACGTTGCTTCGCTGGCGTGGGTGTTGTATCAGTAAACACTGAACTAACGTGAGTGCCGTTGTGCACATGTCATTAGGCGTGATGAGGTAAGCGGTAATCTTGCAAATCTTTCCATCGCCTTCCTCTTGTGTAGAGGGGTAAAGGGAATGGTGCTCTCTGCTCTTCATCATGGCAAGAGGGTTCCCTCCCATCTTAACAGGGCAGCAGCTCCAGCCAATGCTTTACCCACAGAGAAGCACCGGGTCTGCCTCACCGGGGTTTCCAAACGGAGCCCTGGCTGGGGAGGGAGGAGGGAGAGGATGGAGATGGGCTCCAGGAGCTGCTGCCCTGCGGGGCACTGCCACAGCCCAGCTGGAGAAGAGGAAGAGGATGGCTGCCTGTGGGGGAGGATGGAGCCTGCTCGCAGCACTTTCCTTCCTCTTGCCGGCAGCGGTGGCAGGGCTGCCGGCAGCGAGCAGTACGGATATGTCTTCCAGCCCTACTGATTGATTATTTTCAAGTGCCTGCTTAGCAGAGATGCTCCCGAGGGGCTGCCTGCCTCTCTGCGCTGACACCTTTTCAGCACGAGCTGCGGCTCTCTCTGCTGCTGTCCTTTTGATCAAGATCTAACAGCCCATGCCAGCAACACTCCCGTCCCTCCTAGAGTGCCTGTCACTCCTGGCGGTGCTGGGGACCTCCCCATCCTTGCCACAATTGCTGCTGGCGGAGTCCTTGGGGACTGTGTGCATCATTAGAGCCTTTTTCCCTTTCAGAACGGACACCCCCCCGCGTTGCCCTGAACCCTGTTGTGCTCCAGCAGCACTCGCCTGCCATGAGTCCCTCGTTTTGTCACTCCTTCCTTCCTGACCCTGCATCAAAGAGCTTTTCTGGTTGGAGAAGGAAACCTCCTCCTCGATGGTCAGGCACGGTCAACCCCTTTGCATGGTGCTGGCATCTGACCACCGTGTCCTTGCTGGGTCACCGTCCCTTTGGGCCCTGGAGCTGGCACTGCCGTGGGCGCTGTGTTCGGCAGCAAAGCTGTGGGACCATTACGTGGCCTTTGCAGGAGAAGGTGAGCAGTGGTGGAAATGCCGCTTCCAGAGCTGGGCAGCGTTTGGCCAAACTCAGGGAGCTGAGCCCACACCTAAAAACCTGAATGCCTATTTAGGACTCAGAGTATAAATCAAAGAGTGTGATTTTTTTTTTTTTTGTATTTTATTGTCAGATTAGAGTCCTTTATAAATTCTGCTTTGGTCTCATCTCCCATTTACTGATATTCTTGGGTGACCTTGGACAATTCGTTTCATTTCTCTGTGTTTTGAAATATTGAAATCACTATATAATACGATGATAATATCGTATTATTCTAAGCGTGAACATTTAGTATTGTGATTTAGAACAATAAATCTACATGGGTTTTAAAGGCACTCCAAGGTACTGAGGGGGAAGGTATTGTTTTTCAGATCTCTTGGGGTTAACCAGACAGTCATATGAATTTATTGTGCATTCTGGTTCTCATCAAAAAATCTGCATTTTATGGCTTTCGGTGAAATGCGTTTAGTGAGAAAGTCAGCTCTTAAGTCACACTGACACGGTGATTTTTCTTGGATTTTGCCCATTTAGACACAATCTCTGAGTCGCTTTATCCCTCCCCGTTTAGCCCCTGTAGGAACGATTAACAAACGAGCCGCTCTGATCTGTGCTTGCCCTTGGACCACTGCAAAATCCCCCTGCTAACACCCTGACTTCAGCCCCTGAGCTGCTGTGGAAGGGTAATGCTAAAAAATGTAGGAAGAAAATAAATTTTCTCTTGGAGAAAAGCCCTTTGCAGATAGTTTTTGGTGGATCACTTCTCTTTAACAAGCTTTTTGGACATCGGAAAGTCCATGTACAGGAGTCAGCATGGGATGGTCCCTACAGCAAAGCCCAGCCCGTGGCAGAGCTCAGCTCCCCAGCCCTCCCTGCACCCCTCTCCTGCTCAGGGGGAGACGACCAGCCCAAGTATTTCTCTCCGCAGGTGTACAGAGCATTTTTGCCAGCAGCAGCTGTCACATTGTTGAAATTCCTTATATATTGCTTGACCTCAGCATTTCTGGAGTATAACCCAGCTCTCGTCGGAAATGGGGAGAAGACTAATGCAGAGATTACCAGTGTTCCTGTTTACTTAGGGAGAACTGAGAATATCTCCTTCTTTTCCTCCTCTCCTGCTCCCAACAAATGGCAGAGAAGGCTGAAGGGAGCATTGGCCCAGGGATAAGGCACTTTTTGGGGACTCAGGAGATGCAGGTTCAGCTGTAGTGTACTGGACACAGGATGATGTTTTTGTCCCGTGATCTCCTCCTGTCTGGTGAAATGTGGTTTCTTTTGCTTGTCCGGTGCCTGCCTGGTTTCCAGAGTCCTTGTGCCAGGGCTTTATTTCATTATGGGTCTGTGCATCATCTTGTATGATGGGTTTCATTCTTGGTTGCTGCCACTTGGTGCTACTGTGGTGCAAATAAATGATTAGTGATTGCATCGTGAGCAATGACTGTATCACAATTATAGCAGAGCAATGGGATGCATCCTCTCCCTGCACCCAGTTACACCAGAGTGGGCCAGGACAGGGGTGCTGTAAAAGGCAGGGAAATGACCACCCTGTGGGTTGCAGTCATGGGAGGAGTTTCCTTGAGTTTCGTCTCAAAAAGATCCTCAGCAGGAGTCAGGGACTGGGACCTCCATCACTCTTTGTGTCCCAGGACAGGGCTTTTGGAGCAAATTATACCAGCAGCAAGAGAGGATGCTTGCAGAGAGGCAGATTTAGGCATTGTGGACTGCATGGATTACTTTATGGCTTGAGATGCTGAAAGATAAAGCAACTCCTTCATTTATTTGCATTCCTGTCTGCACGAGCCGTCCTGCAGCTTGTGTCCTCTCTATATACCATGTTTCTCCTGCACATCTGCTCTCTGCAGCTCACAGCGCGGTTCCTTCTTTATGGTGCCCATATCTGGGTGTTAACAGGGCTGCTTGTGGCCGGGTCAGTTGGCTGAGGAGTTTTCCCCAGGAATATCAGTGCACACTTAAAACGTGTTCAGACAATGTGACTGTCACGCAAACGTTGTGCTCCTTTTGTTTCAGGTACATCTCAAATTTATGGAGGATTGCACCAGCCACATCATTTGTACTTAGAGGATGCATGAAGTCCTCGGTGTTCCCATTAAACAAGAGAGAATCAGATGCCTTTTAACGATGCTGCTGTCCTTGCAGGCTCCCACTCCACCGTTTACAAGGACCCCATGATTCTCGTCGGTCCGGAGAACCTCACGCTGACGGTACACCAGACAGCTGTGCTGGAGTGCATCGCAACGGGCAACCCCCGGCCCATCGTCTCCTGGAGCCGCCTAGGTAAGCCCCGGGGGTGACCGGGATTTCCTCCTTTTCCTCCTCCTCCTCTCCATTGCCACTGCGTGGGAAATAGGTAGGTGCCACTGACTGTTTTATGCAACAAGTGATTCACCCTTTCCCTTCCCACTGAAGTTAATTGTAGGCTTGAAGTGCTTTTTATCCTCGTGTCTACGTTTTGTTTTTTCTCTCTGCCAAGATCCTGTTTTCACCTGTTAGAGAAGTGGGTTGGTTAAACCTGTAGATGTTTCATGAAAGGTGATAATTTTGTCTTTTCGCGAGTGACAGCATCTTCTTCAGCTGCATCAAAAACATCATCACTGTTGGCCTAGAGAAGCAAAAGCATACACAAACACATCTTTCACGTAAAACAGACTTGAAAGAAACTTGCTGCCTGTTCAGAGAGTTTTAAAAAAATTTTGAGGGGAAGAGAGTGTTTAAAGTAGTGTGTCTGAAGCCCTGAAAAAACAAAATGCTTGCTGCTGGGGTCTGTGATAATTTTTTTTAATCAGCATGGAAACCAGAGGCAGTGTCTGATGGCATCATACAAGCAAGGAAGAGCAAAGTGCCGTGTTTCTCCCAGTTTGAAAGCAAGGGTTATTTTAGGTTCTAACTTTGTGATAGTAGCTTGGAAACTATTTTGCTCAGAGTGACATTTCCATTGCCCTACAGAAATCTGTGCTGAGCAAAGAGCTGATGGCTTTTGGTTTATCTTCCGGAACTTGTAACTCTGCCTGTGCACACTGTGGGGTTGGGTTCGGTTAGTATTTCCCAAGCCCTCATGATCTGCGAGGTCACGTCATTTTGGGATGCTAATCTCCCCAAGTCCCCCAAGGTGGCTGTGCAGCACAAACAGGGATAATCCTGTCTCGTGCTGCTGTGCTGGATGTGGGACTTTGTCCCCGTGGCTCTCCGAGGGTCAGGGTCTGGCTCATGGGAAGGGCAACTTCCCACTCCAGAGCCATCTGCCAGGGGACAAGGACACGTATCCGGCATCAATCGCACAATTTCTCCATGTTTGCCCTCGTGCTTGCATCCTCTGGTGGCTTGTAAAATCAGCTTGTGTCTGTCACTAACTGGTTTTTTTTTCCTCCAGAGCCATAACCATCAGATTGATGCTGTTTTAAAAATTCCCCAGATAGGCTGTATCACTGTTTTGGTTCTCTTGGACACAAGGCAGCTCTATGTTAGTGCTCAACTATAATAAACTACTTTATAATTGCCTTAATTATAAGTGCTTATTACCTTCTTCAAAACACTTGTCTCTATAGAGCAGTGCAATAATGAAGATGTAATAGCTTTGTGCAATGTTTGTCTGGATGGTCTGAGCTCAGCATTGCCTTCCACCAAAAATAAATACCCTCTCCACGCTGCTTTGCAGCCCAGCAGCAGAATTAGAGCTACTGAATGAGAAAGAGATCCTGCTATTTTCCCTCCCCTTCAGCAGGAATGTTCCTGTCCAAAGCATCGCAAGATCTTGTTAGTATTGCACCAATCTCGACAGCGATGTGGCGTACAGGCTCTCTGATGAGTTGGTGGGTTTGTCATCTCTTTGTAGCCATTTCGGAAGCGCTTTCATGTCTCCGTGTCTGTGTGATCAGGAGGAGGGAGAGGGGGTTAGGCTGGACAGGGAGGTCCTCGGAGCATCTGTCATCCGTACGTGTGGCTTCCTCCCATGTGAGGGTCTTCTTCCAGATGTTCCTCCCACAGAGCTGGTTCAGCTTAAATAACCAGTGAACTTACTCAACTTGGAAAAAAGCCCTTCTCATCCACTTCCAGAAATAAAAAAATCCATGGCCACAAAGTCTTAGAGAGATGCAGCTGATTTAGTAGTAGGCCTGACTTAATTTAAACAAAAAAAAAGTCAATTATATGTGAGCATCTTTCTTGCTTGGTCAAAATAAAGAAGAGTTGTGGCATTGCCATTATGCCGGCTCTTTGCGCAGGGCATGTTGCCATTTTGGAGTGTCTCTCTCAACCCCTTTGCTCACAGTTTTGATGTTGTGGCATTCCTTCCAGCAGAAAGGAGCAAAAGAACAATTTTGCTTTTACAGCTTTCTGGTGCAGGGGGAAGCAAGCCATAAACAACATTTGCACTTTTTGCTTTGGCTTTGCTAAAACCTGGCTGGTTTTCAGTGGGAAAGGCAGCTATATTTTGCTTGAAGGAAATCATTCAAATTCTGGGCCGGTTTTTGAGTGTCACCCAATCAATTTTGAATTTAATTTCCTTGGGAATATGTTGTAGCCCCTGACCACAAACAGAATTCCTGTGTCTCGCCGTGCATGAAATGTCAACATTCATTAGAGAGCAGGCTCTGAGAGAAATGTAAAATCATTAAGGGTTTGTTCAGGGAAGATAGGGCTTTTCCTTTCAGAGCTACGCACTTCAGGCTCGGACCTGCATGTGTGCACAAATGAATATCCTAGGCACTTACTGCAAAGCCTTTTGAATGAATGACGATTTTAATGTATCCTTACCCTTTAACTGACAGGGCACTGAGCTGGCCTCCATAAAAGGTACCAAGGCAGAATAATAAACTATTTAGAGAGATACAGAAAAGTGAGGCGAGAGAGAAAAGACAGTGATTATCTGATAGCGTTATACAGAAGTTGTCAGAAAGGGTCGCACAATGGGAAGGAAATTACTAAAGAGAGCGCCATTCAAGAAGTAAACTATACAACAATTGTAGGAGCCAATTAATTGGTAACTTATTGGACACAGAAGCTTGTAATAGATGGCTGACTGGTTGACAGGAGCACCGTTCCCGTAAGTGTTTAGAAATAATAGAGTAAATTTCACCACTTCACATACTGAATAGTCAACTGTTGCAATGTACTCTAAATATGCTAATCCACAGTGCCCAGTGTCCGCTGGAGCAGGAGACCCATGTGTCTAAAAAGTGGAAGGCTACTATGGCACAATACAAAGAATTCACAAAAGACCTAAATGATCAACATTAGAAAGTTGTTACTTTCTTTCTACTTGCTACTTATAAAAGAAAGGCGTTCATGTTGTTGCATATTCATATCGCCTGGCACGTTTTAACGGGTCTCCGTAATTGGTGCCGGTGTGCCAATCACTTGGTTAGCAGGCGGAGAATGGACTCCAGAAAGCATCACATACACCTTGGAAAAATAAATAATGTGGCTCCCAAACCCCAGGCGTCTTTCATCCAGACTTCACCCCAATGGGGAACCTGGAAGCCCTCTAGTCCATAGCCGGGGCATCCTTTGGGAGCATCTCCCATTTGGGGAATGGTCTCCTTCATTAATCAGTTGTCTGTCTGCTCTTCACAACCAGCTGAACCTCCCCCTTCTGCCCTCATCAAGCGGGGATCAAGAGAGAGAATCTGTCACACATGTCCACCCAGACTGGCTTGTTTTCAGCCCTCAAATTTTCTGCTTTTGACTTCATAAAAAGAAGTAGAAGGTCATGTTAAATGGGCAGCAGTTTCAAGCCTGTATGGGTCCTGAGAGCTTTGGGAACTGAGCAACAGCGTAAGCTTTGGCAGCCTTTCGGATCTCCTCCATGGAGAGATGATTTGGTGATGGAAAGCGATGCCAGGAAGGTGGGTTTTCAGGGTTTGGATCCCTTGATCCACACTTGATCCCCAAGCCACTCTTCAGGTCTCCATGTAAGTGAAACAGGGTTGAAATAGATAGCAACCTTTGCAAAGCAGGTGTGAGACATCAGTCCCTTTGCACAGCACTTCTGCAAAGTGCTGAGCTTTCAGGATGCCATGAATTTCTTGTGTGAATACTCTGTATTATTTATGTGTTGTCAGTGTTACTGAGTTGGACTTGATGTTAGCTGAAGACCTTCTAACTGATCACAGCATGGCTCAGGTTGAATGAGGCACAGTAGACTGAGAAGGAGGATGGAGCAGGCTGGGAAAGCAGAGATAATTCTCTAGAAGCCCTTTTCAGTGCTCTTTGGAAGGGAGGAACTGAGCAAGAGGCATATGGGATGATCTGGCACAGTGATCTTTGCTGGCTGTTAGACGTGGCCACACTCTCTGAATCAAATGGCAGATCCCCTGAGGTTTCTGAGCTTGGAGGGCTTTGTTCTTCAGGGAAATGAAAGATGCTTGGTTGACAGGAGACGTTTCTTCAGACCACCATACCTCTAATTAGTGGTTGGAGCTAGAGAGGCAACTGAGGACATATCAATGCTGGTATTTGGACTGTGTGGAGTACCGGCTGCAGGCTGGGCCTTTGCGTGCTTAAATTATGTAGCACATTATAAATAATACAGTAAAACTGCTGACATTCAAGTCACATTTCTGTGGTATTTCTTAAGGCAATGATGTGATGAAGCATCCAGGTATAGCCACTTCGCATCTTTCACTGGTCCCACCCCTCCCTCGAGAGAGAGATTTGACTTTTATGCCTATTGTAAATATGGACTTCCAAAAGGTCTAATTTAAAAGATGAAATCAAGTTCAATTTGAATTTAATTCAGACCTCTTTACACTTCAGTTCAAATAATGTTTGAAAGGAATGGTTCCTTCTTATTGCTCATTAAATGTGGGACAGGTCATGTTTTACTGTCCTTTTTATGACTGAGCCATTTACTGCTGCAGTGGCTTGGCCAGCTATGTGATCATTTAATCGTTTAATGACATTGTTTTTCTCTCTCTAAAAGACCCAAGCATTTTTCTTTGCAATGCAAATAATGAAGTGGTCTGGCATTGCCTGCCTAATGAAGCAAGGAAACCTTTAAGTTTAAAAATTTCCTGAAAAACAGTATATAAAGAGCATGGCAGGAGATACATTTGTGAAGTGCCTTGTAGCTTTCAGTCCATGTTTTGCCGGTGTTTCCTAGCAGGATGCTGCCGTTAATCTGAAATGGGATCCCGCACTTGTATGGCCCAGGCTTGCGAGCTGATGAACATGCACTGCTCTCACTAAAGCTGCCAGAAACACTTGCTCTCTGTCCCATCACGTGCTTTTCTGTGGGGATCCAGGCGCTTACTGAGCAGCAGGTTGCAAAGTGGCATTTCGGGGTTGATGGTTAATTTGTCCCTCTTCTTGAGTGTCTTCATGTTTTCCTAATCTATTCCAGAACATGTTGGTTATGAATAGCCCAAATCCTCATAATGTTCTTTATTATGCAAAGCATGATATTACATCTAAAGCATACAATTTCAAGACAACTTTTAACTAGCCCTGCATGCCTGTCTGTGTTGAAGCATGAAGCCTACCCAAGGTCAGGCATGAGCCCGGTCTCGGTCAGGGGCCATGTTGTTGTACAGCAGAGGCTATGGAGGAAATCCTTGGGGATAATGCGGTGGTCGGGGTGACTGCAGCAGCCCCGTGGCAACTTGCGTTTCCCTCTGTTTTCCCTGAAGGTTTCCTGTTGCTGGGTTACACCAGATGCAAGCACTGAAGTGGTTGTGTGCCATGAATATTGGTAACAGCCTGAGTCTGAGGTCCTTCAGTGCTAAACGTCCCTGGAAACTGTTCTGCCCAGTGGGTGATGATAAATTTTAAACCAGGTTGAACAGCCATTACCTAGCATCTCTCAGGAGTTGGCCCACAGAGTGGAAACCAGCTAGGGCATCTCAGATCTTTCCCCATGACCCATTGCTTGCTACAGAGCAGTTCTGGTTTTATTTGGCTTCTTCCATTTCCTTAGCAAGATTACGGCACAGACCACTAGAGCTCCCAGGAGGAATTTTTCAGATGAATTTTTCCTTTTACTAGCCACAACTTTGAAGCACAAGACACAGGCTCTTCTGCTGTTGCGGAGCACTCACGTATGGAGGGCTCGTGGGATGGTCAGGTGGGGGAATCACCAGGTCTGGTTCTTGCTTCTGTCATTTCTGTAGGTTCTTTAACCTCCTCCGCAAGCAAAGGTGAGAGAGGAACTGGATTCCTGCTTCCCGTCTGATGAAAGTGTGTTCCCTTTAACTGCTCCTCCAGTAAAACTACTCCCCTGCCTTGCCCCTCTGCTCAGACACCCTGACACATGCTAGGACTGATTTAGAGCTGCCTTTGTCAGACAGTGTCTTAAAACACAAACCAATGAAACAATAAAAAGCAATAGCCTGATACTAATGAAACACATTGTAATTAGAGCTGGCTGGGATTTTTCCAGTGAAAACAGGCTTTGTTGGAAAAAGGTGAATTCCCTGATACTGAACAATTTCACATTAAGCGCTTCAATTTTGAAGACCTTGTGCTGGAACCCAGGCATGTTTTTTTGGAAACATCGCTGCTCTCCTGCCAGTCTGCCTCAGACCCAGCACTCAGGACGGAGGCAGCCCTTTCCAGTTGCCCTTCCAAGTCAGAGCAGCTGGGCAGATCTAACCACCAGCTCAGAGTTTGGCTTCTTGGCCCTGAGCTATTGTGTGTTCAAGAGCTAAGGAATCGAAAATCCAGTGTTCACATAGTTTCCAAAGCCACAAAAATCCATCAAGGGTTAGCAGGCAAAAAGGCAGAACTTCTGGCTCAGGAAATCCCCAAGTCATAAATTGCTGGTGGCTGAGAGAGTGCATCAGGGAAGTACTGCTGTAGGTTGGCTGGTCTTCTCCTTCCCAGAGCATCTCTGGAGCAGGCTGTTGAGCTGGTTGGGTCCCTGGTCAGTCTAATGTAAGAAGCTGATGTGATTTAATTTGGTTTAACCATTCTGTTGAAAAGTGTTCTGGGCACTTCATCTTGGTCTGAACATGTGGCTGAAAGCTTTCACATTTCCTGTTATGGTACCTTGGTTTTCCAAACAGCACAAAGTGTGGTTTTGGGCAAACACCTGAGAAGCCTGTTTTTTTTCCAGAAGGCAGTTCTGCTAAGAGCATCAGCTAAAACCCACTGACTTTACTTGGCAAATCCCAGAAACAGAGCATGGCACTGCTCCATAAGTACTTAGACTGGACCTCACCGAGGACTGTGCCCTGGAGAACCTCACTCACAGGTCCAGCATATGACTCGTACCCTTTTCCCCTTCTTTCAGACGGACGCCCGATTGGCGTGGAGGGGATCCAGGTGCTGGGGACAGGAAATCTCATGATCTCGGACCTCACCGTGCAGCATTCTGGCATCTATGTGTGCGCCGCGAACAAACCCGGCACTCGGGTGCGAAGGACCGCGCAGGGCAGGCTCGTTGTACAAGGTGAGCAAACCTGGGGCTTGGGGAGCGGTGACGCCCACTTCGCTGTGCCCTCTGCACAGGCTCTGCGTGTTGCCTGGGCACTGTGATGAGTTGGGCTGGCTGGATGCTGACTTTGCTGCTCTGATGGTATCAGACAAAGGCCTTTTTTTCTAGACACGTGGTTTTCCAGGTGGGTGTATGTCTCTGTGTCCCATGCAGATGAGTGGCAACCACGTGTCATTTAAGTGAGGCCTCAGCTTTGTGGGTTGCAATGGTTTCCCACCCCATCACAGATTTATTTGGCATCCCAGCAGAAAGCCTGGGCTGAATTAATCAGCTAAATTCATCTCTCACCCCTGCATGGTCCTCAGTAATATGGAGACATGGGCACTGTTCTCATATTGGACCCCTCTGCATGATAGATATCGCTCCTGCAGTGATATCCAGGAGCGGATATCACTCACAGAATATTGCTCTCCAACTGAAATGGCACCAGTAAGTCTAAAACCATTTCCAGAAAGTCAGTGAGACTGTTTTCTTTAGCAGTCGACACTGTATCTGAGCCCCTTGCCATGTAAAGCACCCTTTGGGGGAGATGCCCAGGAGAAGCAGGTTGTTCCCCTTCCCTGCAGCAACTGTCCTGAAATGCCACTTGTAAAGGGTGATTCAGCCCAGAGTAGAGATCAGCACTCAAGAAACCAAACAAACCCCCTCCACATACTCCGTGCAACCAGTTTCCATGGTGAGGGGAGCCAGGCAAGTATTTTAGAAGGCAAACCCAGCTGGCAGCGTGCTCTGAATGGCAGTAATCCGCCCCTGATTACAGGCACTCACCTCCTCTTCAAGCTAGTCCACTTAAAGCATCTCGCACTCTCATCAGTTCACTCATTAACTATTGACTGATGATATCCTGAATCTAAAATTATACACCTCCTGCCGGAGCGAGCTAATTGAACCTTTCATGCTGGTGATGGGGAAAGTGCCCTGCTCCAGCCCTGATGCTCACCTGACAGGTCCCGGGAGTCGCTGGCGGTGAGCCGGCACCACACCACTTGTGCAGCAGCCGTGGTCCCTGGGCTGCTGGCATCCCTTTTCCCCTTTGCCTTGGGAGCAGCGAGGAGCAATGGAAAAAGGGTGCTTACACAGGGCTGCTCGGGCCTCCTGAGTCCCAGGTGCTGATCAGACACAACAGGAGGTGAAAACTGGTCGTTTCTTTTGCTGGTGGATTTCTGGGTGAGCAATGCAATGAGGGGACCGCCCAGCTGGCTGGTGGTGGGCACGCCTCTAAGTCCCCTTATTAAGAAACACCAACGCAGGCGTTACGAACAACCTCGCTGTACTGATACAAACCCTTTAGAACTGCTGCGGGACAGCTCTGCACATGGCGCATGTAGCAGAGGTCTACTAAACCCAAACACAAAGCTGATGTACAGGAGGCAGGCAGGCAGAGCCAAAAGCAATTACTTGGAAAAAGCATGAAGTTGTAAAAATACAGCTATTGAATACTGCTGACTGCTCCTGTTAGCAATTGGATGAGGGAGGGAAAGGTAGCACAACTTCTCATTGCTACAGATCGGCAGTTTTCAGTCTCTTTGGAGATTTGAACATCGACTCCTGAGCAGCTGGTCTAGTGCTGGAGTTCATCTGAGGTAGATTTACTGTGGATTTTCACCTGGGGAACCAAGATGAGAATTTGTCCCTGAAATGGTAATCACAGGGCCAGCGGAGCCCAGCCTTGCTGCAGAAGGGGGATGCTCCTGCATTCAGCATTAGCAAAGAAGTCAGCAGCGGTATGGAGAAGCGTGGCCAGTGCATCCTTGGTGTAGCCCTTAGACATGAGCTACAGCGTCCAGGGCCCCAACCTGTGTTGCCCATCCATAAGATGCTTCATGTTTTTTGGAGGGCTGTCGTTCCCTAGGGAAGCTGACAGCAGACCCTGGCCAGGCAGCTGGACTCATCCCAGGTTTGCTCACCCTCCCTCTGGAAGCAGCTTTTCCTTCCTCTGAATCTCATTTTGCCTGAATTTTCCAGCTGAGAGGTACAAATGATTGCTGTTCAGGTTTGTCTGGGAAGAAAACACCGATAATGACTGACATGGGAGACTGTGGGTTTTATCTTTGTCAAGATGTCAGCGATGCAAATTACATCCATAAAGAGAATAAAAGCAAAGAGCCGGCTATCAAAAGCCTGGCTGGAGAGGAAGTTAGCACAGGGCTAGGACAATACAGCGTCCTCAAAGCATGCCAGGCCAGGTACTTGCTGCCTTTATGCAGGGGCCCTTGAAGTGCCTGGAGGCACAAATTAACTTGCCCCTCATCTTTTGAAGGAGGCACGTTTTATAGGTGGGAAACTGGGGGAGAAAGGGCAATGCTTCCCTTTGTTGTGTTGTAAGGCAAGGAGTTAGCAGGAGGCTGGGACTGAGACCACGTTCACCCTCCTGCTGCCAGTGGTGGTCCTCGTCCCCATCACAGCAGCCCCGTGGGCAGAGGCGTCCTGGTGCAGGGCTCTGCTCTTGCTCCGGCAGCGATGTCCTTTCGTGTTGCAGGCTCTCCTTCAGATCATCTAACGCTGTCTTATTATCTTCCTGGGAATTCCTCCTCCCTTCAGACGAGAAGGCGTCAATCCCCCGCTCCCTCCCTCCCTGCCCTCCCCTGGCCATTTAG
Source organism: Pelecanus crispus (assembly GCF_030463565.1). NCBI lineage: Eukaryota > Metazoa > Chordata > Aves > Pelecaniformes > Pelecanidae > Pelecanus > Pelecanus crispus. Next base: position 3,701,723 of record NC_134649.1, read on the forward strand.
GCTCCTTTGATCTCTTTTGTAAGGTTCTCACACAAGAAAGTTTCCATTTTCTCTTCAGATCCCGGCGCAGCCATTTGAATATTGCTTTGTGCCGGGCTGCGAATGAAAGTCTCACGGGGGGAGTTGTCGAAGGGCCGAATACATCGCCGGCTGAAACGGAGGGTGTGCATGCGTGTGGTGCAAGGGAAGAGCAGGCTTCGGTGGCAAGGAAAAAAAAATATATCAAAGCGCTTTCTCTCTACCTCCTGTGCAATCTTTTGTGCTTTATTATGTGTTTGGTGTCATAACAAACTGATGGGCTGTGAATGGCCAGATGGTCACCAGTGTTCTCCACTCCACGCTTCATTTCCTCCTGAAAGCTATGCAGAAAAATGAGATCCCATCTCATAAATGAGTGCCCATCTTAAGGACATGTTTTTGAAGGCTTTGCTGACAATGGCTGCCTTGTTCGCCTTGCTTTCCGCCAGCAGAACCGGGCAGCGCCCCTTGGTCCAGCAGATCCGGCCACCGCTGTGTTTCCTGATGTTTCTTCCATCGTTCTTGCTCGCTGGCATTGCAAGCCTTGGCTGCGGGGCTGAATTCATCAGCAGATGTATTGCAGTTGCTGTGGTTTAGGCTCGGCTCTGTGGTACTTGGTTTGTCCCTAAATTTAGCCCTAAATTCATGCTGCAAAAACAGCTTCAGTACATGCTGCATGGGTCAGTGTGCCCCATGGGGCAGTCGCCTTCCTGCCTACATTTTCCTTCCCAAGAAAAGCCACCACGCAGGGAGAGGTGGGCACTCGTATCTCATCCATCGGGATGCTGGAGTGAGCTGGGGTGCCTGAGCCCTCCGGAGCATCCTCCCAGGAGCACGCCGGTAGGTGACTTGGGAACACATCCCACTGCTGCGGAGCTCCAGCCTGCACCTTGCGGGGACAAGAAGTTCATGATCCCCACTGAGGGCTGATGGACAGCCTCCACGACAGCCTCCTTGAGTGGTCTCTGCCTGTTTCCCAGAGGACACGGTCATGGGTTCCATCTTTGGCCCTAGCAATCCCACCAGCTCTACAGCTTAACTATTCAAGTTACTTACGTAAGCATCTGGGCGTCCTCTGTTGTCAAGAGAGAGAAGCCAAGTGGGCAGCAGTTCTTTGTCTTAAATCTCCTGTCATCGGATGTGCTGTGCTTGGCTGACTTCTCCATTGACCTGTCTTCTCCTTTATACCCTTATCATAGGTTCCAGTAGCCTAATTTATGAGGTTTTGTTGTTTCCATGTTGTTCTTCCTTCTCCTTGCCCCAGCCTCCCTCCCTCACCCTGCCACTCTGGCTACTTGAGAATTAATGACGGCTTCATACTGAGGTGCAAGGGGCAAGGATTCGTCTGGCACCGGTGCATCGGCTGTCAGTGCTCCCCGATCCTTAGGACAGCCCTTCTCAGCGAGCTGTCAGGCTCTGCAATAAGCACCACGCCGCAAACTCACGGCAAGGGCAGCAAAGCTCCCTGTTATCTTGGGGGACACGCTGGTGGCTGCTCACTGGTGAGATGAGATGTCCCTGAAGAGATGGAGCCCGTCTGGGTCTCCCGTTACAACCCGCTGTTACAGTGCATCCTCATGCTATCACAGTTTGTTGAGCACAGTAAAAGCTATTGAAGCACTTCGTTAACGATTCTGGGGGTGGTATTAAGCGTTATTGCTTTTTGATACCAATGTCACGCCTTTAAATATTCATTAAAGCTGCATGATCCCCTCCCTCCCATTAACTCCTGAATAATCAACGCTCGGGTTTCTTCATACTTCACAAGCCAGGGCTGGATCCTGCCTGCTCCTCCTTGCCAGGTTTGAATCCTCTGCTTTTAGCAGTGGTGATCTTCATTAATATCTTTGTTAAGATCTTCATGGAGGGCAGAGAAGCGCTTCCTCTCACCACCTGCGATGGCCTTTTGGCATACAGTGTGGAAGGAGGAGAGGCGTTCAGGCCACTGCACCTCCGTGCAGGGCGAGATGAGCACTGACGAGCTGCTCTATTAATCATGAGTGACGAGGCGGGTGGAGGGCTGGCAGCAGGCAGGTCTTGGCTCCTGCTCCTTTCCCGCTAACCCAGGGCCAGAGGTGGCAAACTCTCGGTTCCTGTTGAAATCATTTGGAAGGGTAGGGAGAGGACCCAGGAGAAAGAGAGCAGATGTTCTTCTGTCCAGGAAAGGAGCCATTCGCCCCGAGACCACGCGGCAGCAGCCACCTCAGGGCACCCTGCCTGGGGACACTGCTACAAACGCTGGGTCGGGTGCACCTGGTCCGGGGAAGCAGAGGGGCACCTCCCTGCAGTCTGTCCCCATGTTAAGACCCTGGTGGCAACCGGACCGTGTCCTTTCTCTGACACTGTCAGAAGCTGGTGATGGGGACAAGGAGCCTTTTAACTCCCTGGGTTTCTGCTGTGGCCTGGGCCCTTTTGCTGCTACGGCTCCACACTGCTGCTCCTTCTGCACCAAGAGGAGTAGGATGAGACCTGAACGAGACAGAGCAATGCCTGGAGAAAGCCAGGAGGAGCAGGAACAGCGGAAGGGCATCCCATGTCTTGCGGCGAGGGATGCCACCGAGCAGGGACAGCTCGGCACAACGGAGGTGGGAGCCGTTCGAAGGAGTGGCCACCTGCTCCCCAGCGAGTTTAAGCAAGTTAAACAGGGGCCGGGGTTTTGATCTGGTTGTGTTTAGCGAGACAGCAAAGAGGAGGGACGGCGGAGGGGAGCAGGGACCTGAGGAACCCGAGGGGCCGCGGTCCTGAATAGCATCGCTGGCGCCAAGCCAGCGGCCGCAGCTGCACGTTCGCTACCCCCAAGTCACACGCGACACCGCTCCAATTACTCCCTCTTGACACGGGCTAATAAGGGAGGATAAGGAGAGCCGGCGATTCCAGAAGGGTTATGCCGGATGCTTCTTTCCATATTTAAAACTTTGTTTCTGCTGGCACACATGGTGGGTTTGAGATTTGGTGAAGCCGGGGGAAGGCAGAGGCAAAGAGCCAAGCAGCAGGAACTTTAATGAAGCTGCAGCGAGGAGCTGGAAGATGGCTGTGCCCTTCCTTGGCATCGTGGGTTTGCACCTGCGAACATCGCGGGTGCAACTCATGAGCCCAGATGAAAGCTGGGAGGTGCGCAGCCACTTGCAAAATAATTGCTCCTGCAAAACCGCGCCAGCACAAAGCGGGGGGCGGGAGGTTAAGGAAGTCTTGAAAATCAAGTCTCTAATGCTCTCACTGTACGCCACAAAGAGACCATTCACTGCAGGGATGAGGGGGTTCTCCCCCTGTTTATCCATGCTTCCAACTTTTATTGAACCCATCCTGAAGTTTATTTTAATTTATAAGTCTAGAGGGGGGAAAAAACGTAGGAGGGAAATAAAAAGACAAGGGATTGATTGGCACGTGGGGAAGTTTAGCAGGAGGTTCTGGAAATATGTGTCCATTAGGTTGTTGAGATCAGGTTCATTAGTAGACCCGAGCGTCGACAGAAGCGGCCTGACAATAAACTCTGCCGGCGGACACCCCCTACCGCTAACATAAGTCAGACCTGCCATGCTCCGCTTCCCTTTGATTATTAAAAATGAAAGAGGGGGCTCCTTCGAGGTAGACAGGCTCTTCAATGAATTTCTGTGTCTTTCTGCCTGCAGGACTTACAAGGTGCATGACTTCGCTCTTACACACAAGCACCTTTCGCTGTGATTTGGCCTTGTTGCAGCAGTAGCGATGCTCTTCCCTTCCAAGCTCGCAGCCGGGGAAGAGCTTTATCACCCCGTGCTCCTGCAGCAAACCCTGAGGGGTTTTTTTGGCCATAAGGCTCTGCTCTTGCGTAGCTGCTCCCGCCTGCAGCCTGGCCACCCCTCAACACATTTTGCTGGACCAGTTTGCTCCCTTCTCCCATCCCCACATCTCCGCTGGTGGCAGAGCCCACGAACCCCATGCTTGGAAAATGCCGGCGAGCGGCACTGAGCGTGTCTCCCTGGATAATCTTGCTTTTGTCGGGGAAAATTTAACGCTGGCCATCCATTATGTGATGCTGGTCGGTAAATTCATTACGGGCCTGTGCCTCTCGTCTGTTTGTCTTCATTGCGGCTGCTGCCAGTTCCACCTGATTTTAGGTTTCAGCAGCAACATGGGGTATATTTATCACTTTGCCCTTTGAAGCGTAACTGCTTGAATAAACTCACCAATTTGGCAGTGTCTTTCAGGCCCTGCTTTCTGTAGGCTGATACGCTGTTTTATTCTGATAAATGATTTTAAATCTATTTGGAGCTGCTGCAAGGGGGGAAATCACTTTCCGCTTAATAATGTTATTGTTAAAGGTGAAAACATTTGGTTACGAGGTGAGCAGCAGTTACAGCAATGGTGAAGTCTTCTGCCAGGCTTGGCAGGACCCCAAGGGTCCCAGGCTGCAGATCTGGGGTTAAAAAGGCTCCCCAGTGTATTGTTACCAGGAGAGTCTGCGGCAAATCTGATATTTACTGGGGAAAGAACAACCTGCCAGATTGCTGTATGCACATTTCTTTCTATTTGCAAGCAGTTTGCTAATGCCGTACGGGTCCTTTGGGCAAAGCCAGGGTGTTGCTCTAGCTCTGCCATTGATGAAACAGCAGATCACCCCAACCGCAAATACTATAATTGCCGCGTGTAGTTGCAGCCTTCCTTCCTCACCACTCTTCGTACTGTCAATACGTGCTGATTTTTGCCAGCCTCCGTAGCAGAGGGCTCGGTTCTGCCAGGGTGATGGCCACGCACTATGAAGGGTTGTGCATGCTTTCCATTTTATGTGTGTGCAAACGACCGGAGACTGCTGACCTTCCAGCCTGCTCCCCTAACAGGCAGGATGCATTTTTAAATAACCTTTGTCAGATATGGATTGTTTTGCAGCATTGGGGTTGCTTTCAGTGGGAGACTGGGGAGAGATGAGGGGGCTTAGACCTTGATGCTGTTTGCCTGAACCCTGCAGGACTCACCTCGGCTCTCCATACTGAGCTGACCTTCAGGTGCCTTCTATGAAGCCAGGATGGGCAACCAGATTGCAGCATTGTATTGGTTACAGACACACCATCCAAACCATAGTTATCTGCTGCCTATGCTGTGGGTTGACCAAGTATCCCATGTTCCCAGGCAGATGAGGCTTGCTAAAGCCCAAGCTATGAGGTTGCTCTTTGTACCAGGATAAAGTGGGATCATCGTCACTTTTCTCACCTTCCTTCTCCTCCCTCCTTGCAGCCCCCGCAGAGTTTGTGCAGCATCCCCAGTCCATTTCCAGGCCTGTGGGGACTACTGCCATCTTCACGTGTGTGGCCCAAGGGGAACCCCCCCCCCAGATCACTTGGCTGAGGAACGGGCAGATCCTGGAGACCAGCGACCACATTAAGCTGAAGAATAACAACAGGTAAGTCCTCATGTGCTGGCCGCTGGCACTGCAGCATGGGGTGAAGAGCAGTGTGAGACGCAAAGCTGGGTTGTTCCATTCCCCAGCATCAACCTGGAGTGACCGCATGTGGAGGACTGACATTGCCTTCCTGATGGTCCAGAAATAGCTGTCCTTGGAGGTGTAATTCTTGGGCAAAGAGCAAGTTAGCTTATGCAGGCTTCAGCTTTTGCGTAGACAGCAGATTTGAGGCGGATACGTGCAGTAGTTCATTTTGGACCAGTCGGTGAAGGCTGGCAGGGAGCAGTGGGGTCTGCAGCACGTCCTGGTGAGCCGTGCAAGCCCTGCTTTCACCATAGCCCCGTTGTGCTGGGCAATGGCTAGCGTGTTTGAGGCTGAGACAGGCATGAGTGATCCAGAGAGACTGCAGCCCTGCTGCTGGAGAGCCTTGAAAAGGAGGTGTCTTAGAGCCGGCTGGGCTTTGGCAGGCGAGGTGGGTTGCTGTCGTGCAATGCTCCCTGACCCTGCTTTTGAGAGAGGCTGAATTAAAAGCCATTTTGAACTATCTGCACTCCAGTGCAAAAGGGAGTGGAAGAGTTGTTGGCTTGCTTTCTGCATTAGCAAAGAGCTAATGTGAAGGTGGTAATGTTCAGAAGTAGATCTGTGGATTCAGCTTGGGCTTTAATGTACTAAAACACTGCTCCAGTTCTACTAACTGCTCTTTGTAGGCTTACATTTCAGTGCTTCATGCTTTATTGTACCAGGACATCCGCGTTACACTTTGACTGATGATGCAGGAACCCAGCAAAAGTTTCTCTTTTGTCCTGATCATCATCTGGGTATATCTGGAAGGACCAAATGTTGTCCCTGGAGTTGCAGGGACCATACTCACTCTGCAGTGGAGGAAGCACGCTTTAATCCCTGAGCATTGACCTGCCTGGCTGTGTAAATGCAAATACATTTGAAATAATATTTGCGTGGAAGCTGACTTTCACTAAACTTCAGCCTTTTTATCTCACCGGGGAAGAGTGTTTTCTCTGAGTACTAAATAACTGCATTTTCCTGCGAGGGGATGGGGATGTTTGTACTGAGGAAATGATATGGTGGGATGCACTTAGTGTGAAAATTAGAAGTTGACGACATAGTTTCTATGGAAATAGCATGAAACAATATACTGAAAAATAATAGTACCTGTGTTGTAAACCTAAATTATTGGTGGATATTTGTACGCTATGGTGTCACATAGCTGCTATCTCTATTGACAAATGCATCTCATGAATGCAACTACCCAACCTCGCTGGAGGGTCTGGACCTTCAGTTTAGACTGTTGGGAAGTGCTGTGCAGGCACCATGGCTTGTTCCTCGGGAGAGAGGAGTGGGATTCTTCTTCTAAGTTTCTATATAATATGGCTTTTTGTTTTCAGGTTTGAGGCTTTTTTAAAGCTTTGTTGTATGAAGGATGGAAGGATATGCGTTGCAAGAAGGATAAGGTGTGAGCTGTAATAGAATCTTTTCAATCAGTGGAGGTTTTCTCCGAGCTGGAAGTTTTTAGAGCTTCAGGGAACTTTGTGTGTGCACATACAGATGCCACTCTATCCAGGCTCGCGGTCTTCTAGTTCATTGTATGGGTTTCTGAGGTATGTCTGCCCTTACGATATGAACAGAGCAGAAATGGGAGAAGGGAAATTAGTGCATCTCATTTTATTGACCAGGAAGCGGAGTCAGAAGTGACCAAAGACTTTACAAGGAGTCATTAAATCCATGACAAAACTCACACTGAGTCCAGCTCCGCGTCTTGCCCAGATGTCTTGCCTGTGAAATCATTCCTCTTCACTGTTTGGGGAAGGTAAAAGTAGGGTCTTTGGTCACGGTCATGTCTCCTGGCTAGGTCCCTGTGCCTGGAGCTGCGCTGCACGTGCGTGTGAACTGCGACTTGGCAAACATCGCTGTAATCGTTTTCTTATGGCAATCATTTAATGCAATTTAGCATCAGTCTTTTCCACTGCGAGCTAAATGATCAGATTACATTGCATCTGGCACAGGCTGGGGGAGCTCAGCCAGTTACTGGGGCTCAGCTGACACGTGGTATCTTCTCAAGCTATAGTAACGTGATTGTAAAGCTGAGCCCTAAGGCCATCGCACTTGACGATGTTGAACTTTTGGCTTCTTTCGCACTAGTCTTGGTCTACTCTGACCCCCAACTTCAGGCAAGTGGCCGTTCCTGGTGGTTTCCAAAGCTGTCAGTCTGAAAAATGCCCTTGCTGGTACAGTGGGCTGGGAGCTCCATGAACTGGAGGAAACAGATCAACGGCTGGGCTTTTTTCTGAGTTTTTTCAAGTTGTCCGTTGTTTCATTCCCATGGGCATGACTAAGTGCTGTAACCCACTTAGTTCCGGGCAGAATCAGTTTGTGATTATGCCTTGGATTTATCAGTCTATTGCACTTGGAAAATATTTGTCTGTGTAAAGATGGATCTCGAATCTACTACTAATGAAGCTACTGAACTGCACTATGAGCTTTTTAATTAGATTACATGGTTTCCTAGAAAATTCATTTGGATTAAAACTCTGCTTAATATGGCAATAAAGGTCTGAATGCCCCCAAAGGGGTTTTTAGAAAAAAAAGAGTAAATCATCCCAAATCATATCATGTTAATTGATTGCAAAATGCATCATTATGAGCAACTTTGTTCCTGTAAGCGAACCCAGCTAGAAGTGAGGTCCAGACCTGCAGAACACGGCACATTTGAGGTGCCGCTCTGCTCCTGCAAGCTTTGCAAGTACGGCCTCTGCTCGAGGCATCACTCCTGTGGGCAGTAGTGTGTTTGCACAAACCCACAGCCGATGGGAACGTCTGTCCGTCAAACTGTTGCTTCACAAAGTTGTGAAGGGCCCTTTGGCATCTGTGTCACCCCACACTGTCTCTCTTATGCAGTAACTGCAAACCCAAGGAGAGCAAACTCTCAAGGTCAGGGGACTTCAGAAGCCCATCGTCGCTGAGGTGGGACAGCAGCTTCAGGACTGGATTCACTGCAGATTGGATGTGGCTGTTGGTACGACATCAGACGATCGCTTGCTAAGCAACTTCCAGCCTTTCAGCACAGTAAAATAAGCCTCACAGGCTGCGTCCAATAAATACCTCTTCCCTCGCGGTCCCTCAGATGTGAATTCTCATCACCTGATGTGTTGACGGTTTCTGGGCACATTAGCATTAAAGATCAGCCTTCTGCTGTGCCCTCTCCAGAGGTGGTTGTTATGTTTTGAAAATGCCAGCTGTGTGGGAACAAAATACCCAATCGATGATTAGCAAAAATCAAAAGCAGTTCGGGGATAGTGGATAATTGTTAATGAAAAATGCATGAAGGCTCAGGCGTAGGGAATTGTGGGGTTTTCCATTAAAAGCTGTGAATAAAAATCACTGAAGGAGCTGATGATGGGGCTGTCGTGCCATGTGATCCCTGGGTTGGGGATGGAGCCGATAGCTGTCGGGGTGATGCTGTACTCGACCGTGCTCTTGGATGGAGAAGCTGGTGGAGCCTTTTTGACTTTCATGGAGCCATCCCCATGTCCAGTAGATGCAGGATCTGTCCCTCCCTGTTGATTGGAGATGCCATTTTGCCCGTATTCTTCCTGGGGTAATTAATCGTGATCCAAATGCCTGAGAGGCGTAATGGGCATTTCCAGCAAAATTCCTGCCTGGCATCAACAGCCCGTCCCAAAAGCAGGCTGCAGGAGGAAGGGGCGGTTACTGGCTGAGTTAATTGTGGGCTTGTGTAAAATCATGCTTTCTTGGTTATTGCTTCAAAATTTACAAGGAAGCATGAAATAGTACCCGAATTACTGCTCTGAAAGGTTTATTGCTTTTCTTCCTTTGACCCAATCGGGTTCAGGGGGGTTATTTTCAGCCTGGAAGTATATCACACTATGGGGTTTATATTGCCGTAATAGCAAGGAACAAAGGCCAACATCTTCAGAGAAGGCAGGCTCTAAATATTGATTTTCCAAGAAGATTTTATTTACAAAATGGTAATTAAGGGACTTCATTTGTTCCACCGGAAAAAGGCTTCGTTAGAACCTGGGCTCAGGTGGCGTTTGCTCTCCTTGGTGACCTTTGCTTATGAACTTTCTCCTTTTTAAATTCTTCCTCCCTGGTTTGCACTTGTTTTAGTGCTCTGGGAATGACTCACTTCAAGGGCTGCAAATGCTCCAGGTTCATCAGAGAAAATATTCCTTTGTAAATAAACTTCGGGATAACTTTGCTTTTCTTGCACTTGTCATGTTGCTTAATCCTAGTGCAAGCGCTTGGGACAGGACAACCCTTTTGGTACCAAACCCAGCCTGTCATTCACAAGGTGGCTTTTTTCTATAAAATCCACATTAGCTGGGTGCAGAGCGATGCAGCTGGGTTTGTACATCCCTTCATGGCGCACACACCCCACAAACCCTTGAATTTGTAGGGATTTGGGCACCTTAAGGGAGGACAGGCAAGCCTCCAGGTTATTTATAGTTTGAAGACCGTTGGTGACTATGGGAAGGGTACCATATAGCAAATCATATTTCAGTTCCCAGAAGCATGACAAATAAGAACATGGAGGCCTGGGATGTGAACCAGCTGCTCCTGGTTTAAGAATAATTTATGGTTTTGACTTTGTTTGGAAGACACGTGGAAATGGCCTTTGCCAGGAGGGTCTCTGCACAAGCACCCAAAGCCCCGCTAAGCAGTGGGGTGTGAGCATGATCCAGCCTTCCTGCACTGAGCAGGGATCCTGGGCTGGGATCACGCAGCTGTATCCCATGAAAGGGATCTGCAACAGCCGCGGAGCAGCAGATGGCGATGGGCATCAGTCTTTCCTTCTCATGTGGCTGTGATTATTTTGCTACCAAGTTGCCCACATAATTTTTCTCTGTGTGCTGCTGCACTGAGCTGCTCTTGAAGTGCACCAACGATTCAGGGTTTTAAGTGTTTCTTCAAACTGTTGCATACAGCAAAATATATCTGCAGAGAATGGTCCTTGAAGGAGCCTTCAAGGCAGGACTGAGCCCATCAGGGGGCAGCCCAAACTCAGCCTCCCCTGGATTAGGCTGGGTCTTTTTCCTCTCCAAAACCTGTGCCCCTTGCTGGGAAAAAGGTTTGAGGGACTTGCCATTTAGCAGCACATAGCTCTTCCAGCTCTCTGCATTAGCAGTCCAACATAGGCATCTCCCCTCCTTTCCAGTAGCTTTTCCTGAGATGTTTTGTGCTTCTCTGTGGTTCTGCGGATGTAAAGACTTTTCTGCTCCCTCCCTGGGACAGGATTCGGTTAAATCTGTCATTGCGCTCTCTGACTCGTGAAAAATGGTTGAGTGGTAGCCAACATGTTCACCAGATAACCAGCAAGCCTCGTAATAAGGCTCTGGTTGTTGTCTCCTGCCTGTGCCAGGGTGCACTTCCCAGCTCTGCAGGGACAGGAGGATGCAACTCTACCACCCTAAGTGCAGTTGAACCCTCTTGCCTTGGCCATGGATGTGAGGGGACAGACCTTGTGGGAAATTGGAGCCACTCTCTTGGTGAAGGTCTTCTGCGTGGAGCTCAGTGCCGTGCTGGGAGGTGCTCCAAGGCAGGGCTGAGCTGCAGCACCATCTGGATGTGTCCTTCCCACCTGGGGAGGCTCAGACCACCTCTGATGTGGACCAGAGCTGAACCCAGGGACGCAGAGCCTCCAAAGCTGTAGACTTGGGTGTCCGGTTGGCTTGTGGAGCTGAGCCAGCCTCTGCTTGTCCTGAGCATGGTGCCTGTGCAGCAGCAGGTTCCCCAAAGAGCTCAGCATGTGTGCTTGGTGTTCTATCAAGACAGTGCAAACCCGGGTGTCATGAAGCCAGCAAACAAGGGTCAGCATTTCAGGATGAGATGGTGCCAGTACCGTGCCTCCTGTGGCAAATGTGACGCCATTTACAACTTCCCATTTGCAGAAAACACACCATACAGCCAAATCCCTGTCCTGCCAGACTCGGTCCTCTCCCACGGGCATGAGAAGGAGCACCATCTCTAACCAGCTTTGCAGGCTGGGAGTCTGCCAGCCCTTTCATCCAGCACCGGTGGGGAGCGTGGGCTAGTTCCCCACGGCACCGTGCACCCCGCTGGGACCAGCAGCATCCCTCCAGAAACTGCAGTTGGGTGAGTCTGTAACCGCAGAATCAGGCTGGGATCCTGGCCAGCAGGCTGCAGTACCTGCTAAATATAATCCATTTTGTGCCAAAAGGGTTCTTTCTCCTGCATAACACAAACCAATTTCACCTAGGAAGCTCTGGATGGTATTTAATTTCTGGAGGTGTAAGAACATGTTTATAGAGGGCTGGGGATGATCTGCAGTGTCCCTTTGGACCGGTGAATGTTGCTCTTCAAGCTTTGCACCTTATTCTCAGCCTGTGCGAGGCAACCTTCAAATACAGGGCATTTCTGCAAAGCTGCCAACAACCAGCGCTGGAGGGAAAAAAGCTCCTTTCCAGCGCGGCACCGGCCGGCGGCCCAGGAACGGTTCATTTGGTGCAGCACCACACAACGCGACCCGTAACAAATGGAGGCAGAGCAGGGCAAGGGGATGGGGCGTCTGAATGAGGCACCGGTGGGTTTCTGGAGCTGCCAGCACTTCAAATGCTCTCAGTGCTAGCCACAGCCTGCTCTCTGCATTAATTTCATCACACTCCCTCTTTTGTGCGCCTGTGTGCGCGCGCATGCTGATATCCTTCCAGATGGGCCTCTCTTCTTCTTTGTGCTGCTGAATCGATGAAGAGGCTTCCTTCAGTTCTCAGACTTTTTCAGAGGAGCCTTTGGAAAGCCGATCTCCGGTCACCGGCCTGGACCCCTGACCCGAGCCAGATCAGTCATCCTGATTGCCTATGAACTGGGAAGACAGCTTGGGAATACCACGGCTTTCGAGTGGTGGAGGCCTCTCGTTTCAGCTCAGCCGGGTGTGAATCTGCAGCGGCTCCTCTCCCCACTTCCATCAATGCCTGTCAGGGCATTGTGCGGAGATGTGATGGAGCCCTCGGCTCACCGAGCGGCTTTGGTGACCAGCAGAAAGCCTTCTGGCATCTCGCCTCGTCTGACGTGCTCGCGGCACTGCCAGTCTGGCACTCGCGGGAAAGTTTTCCAACAGCAGATGTCTCAAAGTGACAGATTTTTTTCCTGTTGATGGGGAGAAATAAAAGGACACTGCATATTTCAGATGGTTGATGCGCAGAGACGCTCTGCGCCTCCTCGCACGGCAACTACATATTTTCCTTTTGTTTGAGCTTCCTTAAAAAAAGAAAAAGACAAAAAGCAGCAGAACCTGGGAAAGCTGCTGGACCGAACACTGACCCTGCTGTGCCACATCCTCTGCATCCCGGGGGGCGATGCGGTGGGCGAAGGCAGGAAGAATTTGTAGTTAAGATGAAAACGGATGCAGAGCGGAGGTATCAGCTGGGATGGTGCTGGGATTCATGTAACTCGCTGCCAGCTCCTGCCCTCCTCATCGCAGCTACCAGCGTGCTTCAGAGCTCACGCCGGGGCTTGCAGGGAGCTCAGCATCCTCCTTCGGAGGTCTGCCGGTGGGTGTTAGAGGGACCCACAGAGAGAGAGAAAACTCCTATCTGATGAAGCTGGTGTTTAGATACTGAGCGTTCTGCTCACCAACTTCCCCGCACTTAGTTTCCGCTCCTTACCCAGGTTTATAGACATAGCCAAAAATCCAGGTGGTTTATTGACCCCGTTGCCCGCGCATCGTTCCAGGTAATGTGGGCCCTGGGTAACCGATGGCCGAGGCTCTTATTGCACGGTACATCCAAATACAGCCTGGTAAATCTCAATGAAAATGAACTTTTCAAAGCCTGAAGCAAGTTTCCAGCTACCTGCCATGTCCGCTTTGCAGAAATTTATTTTATTTATTTCTTCTGACTTGACTCTGCGTGGCAGTGTTACCGGCCACCCTGGGACCTCTGCGGAGAGGCAGCTCTGATGTCCGAGGCTCTGCCCAGCTCCGGGTCCCACTGGCCAAGGGCTGTCCTGCTCCAGGACCGCTGGCATCCAGCACATCACCTGTGTTGCACAAGACAAGATTTGCACAGCCCCTAATCCTCCCAGGAGAGAGACGTCTTTGGCCCCAGCATCACGCCGTTGCCATCAGGCTCCTTGCACCCTTGCACTGCTTTCCAGCCAGGCTCCCCTCTTCCCTCCTCCGCATCTTTTCCTCTCTCTGTGTAAAGCAAATAAACGCTCTTGGAGGCAGTGGAGCCTAAATACTCCTCGTTGTTCCTGGGCTGCTTTGTGCTTGGGCAGCTTAACGTGGCTCTCAACTTGCGTGCCAGCCGGGCCTGGCTGCTCCTGGGTGCCCAGATGCACAGCGGCCGCGTGGAAATAATCCCTGCATTGATGGGGCAGAAGGAAGCACTGCTGCTCCTTGCACACATCTGCTTGGTGCAGAGCTGCAAGTACAGCTTTCGGACTGCATAATCCTTCCTTCTGCCATCTGTCCTCACAGGAATCAACCCTTGTTGACACAGTTGAGCCGCGCATCGGGGTCATTCCTCCCTGCGCCCCCCTCCCAGCTCTGCCTTTCTCCTTCCATTTAATCAGATACATTGAGCCCGTGGCTATGAGGGGAGCTTAGGGCTGATTCTCTAAAATCACCATATCAGCTGAAACCATCACATTTGATATTCCATTTACAATGTTTCCAAGGAAACAAAGGCACAGGACATAAATAGATGACTGTTAAACATTTGCTCACTCACCATGGCCCTGATAATTTACAAGGCAGAGATGTGAATGTTAAATCAACAGCAATAATAAATTTTAATATAGGAAGACCAATATTTTGCTGCAATTAGAAGAAGCGTTCGTTCTGACATACAGGCAGGCAATGGCAGGTTATTTATCGTTTCCACTTTCTATATACAATTTTTCATTTACATAAAAAGCAGCTTTGATTATGACTCCCAAAAAGCCATGAAGTGCCCCTCGCATCAGCAGGGGTGCTTGGGATTTACTCATGTGCAGTCAAGTCCCAAGTCCACCTGGAATTCGCCACAGGAGGAGAAAATAATTTATTTCTCCCTAGAAGTAAGCAGGGGATGTGGATTTGGCTAGGTCTGGGTTATTTCTTACAGAAAAATAGCAAACAAAAACTCATGCAAGCTTTGGCGTAAGCCAACGAGACGATGCCGAAACTTGGAGGCATTGCGGTCTCCCAGGCATTCATGCCAAGCCAGAAGCAAACCACAGTGCAAATGAACTGGGCAAGACTGGAAATACAGATGCACAAATAGGGGTTAATCCAGAGTGGTGCCTGTATGGGTGATGCTCTAAAATGGAGGGGGAGGCAGTGGTGAGCGGGGGTTTATTCAGTGCCACGGGTGTGTGTCCTATAGCCTATCTACAGCACTAGTCAATCCCCACAATTTGCAGTAACAAATACAATTTACAGTGGTGTGAAAGCTGTCACCAGGTTTAGTTGGTCCAGTCTGGACCCCTACTGGAACTTTATTTGCAAAATTTTCCCCAAGATGCCCTGTTTGTGAGAACATCCTGCCGGGACTAAGGGCATTGTAAGTATGTTGTATGGTAATCTGAACTGCTGCCTCAGGGTTGGTAAAAACGCCTCCAGCATCAAAGGCTGCCTTTCCACTTCCAGCCTGGAGCTGGGCACAGTGTGCTGAGACTCCCCAACCCATGTCTTGGAAGGGAGACACACTGGGTATTTATTTATGGGGTCTTGTGTCTGCTGCATAGTCACAAATCGAATCGCGTTGTTCCTGGCTTGGTTTCTGAGGAAAGGCGCAAGCTCTGGAGAGAGGAGAGCTTTCATTGACAGGTCCCTGTTTGTGAACAAATGTTATTAAGGAGAGTTGTTTTGCCCGCTGAATGGCAAGACAGAGCTAATGTGTTGCACAGTTATTTCTAACTCAATATTTGCTGGCGTTGTTTTAAAGATACTGGGCAGTGCAACCTATCGGCTGGCCCTGAACTTGCTCCGGTTGTACGCAGTCACTGCCAGAGCATCGTGCAGCTCAGAAAGGGCCTTCAGTTCACGTGGCCACATGTATGTGGACTCTGGTTATCACCATGCCCATCAAGCCCCTAAACACCCCTCCTAGAGGTGATGTGGAGATGGGCACCATGCTCAGGAATGCACTCATTTGGGAAAAGCCATGGTTGGCTTTTTCCTGTCTTTATCTTGGAGGCTGAAAACAGCATCTAAGCCTGGTGTGGAGGCCCCCAAAAGCAGGCAGAAAGAACCATCCTGGTTGCTACCTTGGGAGAGCAAGCTTTGATGCACCAGCATCAAAAAGACGCTCAGAGGTTTTGCAGACAAAACCTGCGACTTGCTCATAAGCTTTGGCTTTTGGCTTGTGGTGATCATGTTTCTGAAAACGCAGAAGCAGGAACTGAGGCTGTAACCCTGCCGGATAAGTCAGCTAATCCAAATTTTACCCTAAGACTGCTCTAATGTGCTATAATGCAATGCTGTAGAGCATCACCAGAGGGCTTGCTGGCTGTGCTTGATTAGACTTGGCTTAGCAACCGCGTGCGGTGCCTGGATGGGTCTCACTGGTGTGTACTGGAGCTAAGCCAGTTAGAGCTGGTTTGGGTGTATGGATACACTTGCCACAGAGATATCTCTGTAGTGTGGCTGTGATCTTCCTGAATTCAGCGCTTCCGATCCTGCCGTTTCCTGTCCCACCCTGTGTCCCCATCCAGCTGTACTTGTACCACAGTCTCTGCAAGTCAAGACAGAGATATCTGCCCATCCAGGCAATGACACATCCACCTCCTGGGCTTTTCCTTCCCCAAAAGCACCAGCCCACGGCTTCCTGGAAGCTTTCTGTGGAAACAGAGGCCTGTGGGATGCTCTGCCATCAGAGCCAGCATGGGGGCCATGGCATGGGTCGGGGGGTAGGGACACGTGCTGCAGAGCGCTCAGTGAGATGCTTGTCCCTCTCATGTCCCCGTGCAGCACTCTCTCCATCTATGGGATCAACCAGGCGGACGAAGCCATCTACCAGTGCATCGCCGAGAACAGCGCTGGCTCCACGCAAGCCAGCGCTCGCCTGACGGTCCTGTGGGCAGATGGGCTGCCCGGTCCTCCGCAGAGCGTGAAGGCTGAGACGGTCTCTGCCACCACCATCCAGGTGTCTTGGAAAGAGCCTCTGCAGAACACCAAGGAGATCATTGGCTACGTGCTGCACATTCGGAAAGCTGCAGGTATGGTGCTCTACCTACTTCCTAGAGCATCCTCAGCCTTCCCATAACTTAGCAACGCAGCCCACTAGGTAAACCGGGTCTGCGCTGCATAGACAGTGCTGCCACCCACGTTCTCCATCATCTCCGTGTTTCTGAAAGACAGAGATGAGGCAGTAACACTGCTGTAAATACCAAAAGGGTGAGGAGGTATTGAAGCCACGTAGCCAAATCTTGCTGCCCATTTAGGTCTCTGGCAGAGCGCCCAGAAATGTAAGCAGAAAATGATGTGGGCAAGATACATATCCACGTCAGGGACCAAAATTACCGCTTGCAACTGTTTAGTCTCTTTACCTCTTGCAAAGCCTAACGCCGCTCTGTTCTCTCTTTCTTTGCACTTCAGATCCTGTAGAGATGGAGTATCAGGAAGCTGTTAGCAAGAGCACCTTCCAGCAGCTAGTGACTGATTTAGAGCCCTCGACCAGCTATAGCTTTTATATAAAGGCTTACACCTCCCGGGGTGCCAGCAAAGCCTCAGAAGTCACAGTGGTGAGCACGCTGGGAGAAGGTAAGGAACGCTTTGCGCTTGGACCATCAGATGCTGAAACCCGCTGTGCGTAGCAGCAGCGCCTGTCACCCCGATACCCGCTCCGTAGCGCTTTGGCACGTAGCCTGTGGTGTTGATGTTCCTTGTTCCCGCTCCTCTTCATACTCTGGGATATTGTGTAAAACTCACTTTTATCATTACACGGGGGTCAACTGATTGCCTTAAACGCGGCATTGCCTCTCACAGCTGATGTTGCAGCTGGCGGTGAGTGTAAGTCTGGCTGGTCTCGTGCGTTGCAGCTGCTCTGGGCTTTTCCTAAGCTGCTTACTAAATGCAGATTTCCTGCTCAGGCAGCATCTCAGCATGCTCCAGCAGCTCTAGTACTCACAGCTCTTACTTGATAGGTGCCACACTTTTCTGAATTTGAATTTTTTCTGCTCTACCCTGGAGAAACCACATTAGAGTTGAGCTGTCCTGACCTACAAATCCCTGCCTTGAAGCAGCCTTGTGTTTCAGTGAGAAGTTCAGGCTATCTCCAAGGCTTTTTCCCTGACTTGGCCTCCCAGATGTGGCCACCAGTTAGCTTCCCCAGTAAGAAAGCGGGTGCTCTAATGCAGGACCCTTGCACACAGAGACCAGACAGAAGCCACAGCCCCAGCGTGATCTGTCAGCTGGCATTTCAGGAACATTTTCCTTGAGACTTATGTACCTCTCCAAGCACCTCTGCATCCTGGCTCGTCTCACATATGGAGACTAAGTTTTTAGGAGCATTGCATCATTCTTATGAACACTCAGTAATAATGAATTTGCAGCAGAGAGGGCCTTGGGTGTGAGGATGTTATTTAGGATCAAATGAAAAAATGTGTTGACTTTCAGGTGGGGGATCCAGTTCTCATTCCGTTTTCAGCCCTTGCAGATGTTTACTACAACATTTAAGCAACAATGCCAATAAATCCTCGCCCTGCTGGACCCTGCAAGTTTATTTTCGTTGGTACTCTGCGGGGAATCAGTCACCCTTGGAGTTTGTTTTTCCTTCTGATTTAGAGAGAGAACGATAGACTAAGGCAAAACTTGAAACTCCTTGACCCGATGCTCTGAGTTCAGCTACTGGAGCTAGAAGCCAGCCATGCTTCATAGAGTTTGGTGTTTCTGCAGGTCTGGGTCAAGCCAGAGAGGACTTTTTGTCATTATTACCCTCAATCATGACAGAAATAGTTAGGTATCTGGTAATGGGATCATAAATTTCCTGGCTCTCTGAACTTCCAAGGCACCCCTGTCCTGCTCAAGGCTTGTCCTGTGTAACGAAGCTTCAGCAATTAGCTCCATGTTCAGGATGGACAAGCTGGCCTGGTTAAGATCACTCAACCCCAGCTTACATTTGCCTTGTAGGAAGATAAAAAGAGATTTAAAAGTGCCAGTTCTGGCTTGATTTGTTTGCTTTGCTTCACTCGGGTGCCTGTTGCCTTCTGCTCACAGAGGAGAGAGCGGGTCAGAGAGCCAGGATCCAGTGGCTTTTGTCACCAAATTAAGGTTTCACTGCAGATTTGCCTCTTCTCACAGCCAAACCATTTCATCCCGTGCCTTCCTGAGGCACACCGGAGAGCCATGACTCCCGTGGGCTTGGGCAGCCCCTGGATCTGTGCTAACAGCCTCGGAAAGGGACAGGATTTCCCCGACACGCCGTGTCTCAGCGTTGTCATCCTGGCTCAGCGTGACGCGTGTGAGATGTGCATGAAGCCCCGTGGTGGCAAGACCCCCCTGTCACCATGCTGCTGTGTCCTGCCTTGCGTGGAAAGGACATGGCGGGTGAATCTGCCAGCCCGGGATAGCTCGGTGGAGCCGGGGCCGTGCTTGTCGGGGTGGCCAGCAGGGATGCTGCCAGCTGGAGACTGGTCTGAGTGACTGTGTTGTACTGGGATTGTCTGGAGTAGGAGTATGGTGAACGTACTGAGGAGCAGGGCTGCTTTCAGCTTGGGGAGGTCAGCTTTTCAGGGCTAGGAATATGCTGAGAATGCGCTTGGCTGAAGCCTCCAACGCTTTCTAGAAGCGCGGTGCTCCTTCCTTTGTGTCAGTGATAATTTTGGATGAAAAGTAGAAGGGAGGATGCTGTAGAGAAAGTACCCAAGTGAACCGTGTCCTCCATAAACCTCTCTCACCAGGAAGGTCCTCCTGTCTCCTCCCTGTCGTTCTCCTTTACGCCGTTTCACAAATGACATGGTATTTTAAATCTCAAACTCTCCGCTTCATTAAGCAGCGCACAGTCCTTGTTCTTGTCTTTTAATGCTTTTTAGGGTTTTCTCCAGGACTTTTTGACATTTCTCTAGGATGAAGACTGTTCCTTTAGTCATCTTCGGCTAAAGACGCCTTCAAGAAGAAAGTTGAAATGACCTGGGGAAAATTCCAAACAGCACGGAAGAGGAAAACAAGTATCCCAGCCCTTAGCATGAGGGACACGCCTCACTTACAGTAGATCCATATTATGTCTTATATATACTTCTGTGAAGCACATATACACTGCTGTGTGTACATATATTTATACACACACGCAGATATACTCCATCTGTATACACTTATTTGTGTAATAACATTATAAACAGCACGTGCATTCTGCGAGTGCATACATATAATCAATATTATACATATATATACTCAAAGTTTGAATAAATACTATATATTCCATACTTTGAAGGAGAGAGATTCTTGTGGTTTTTATTAAATGTAAGGCTCTGCAACCGTAAAATAAAGCCAACTCTTCGCAAATCAGGATGGCCCACATCAGTGTTTCTTTGTCCATGGGATAATGCGATTTCCCTTTCTGTGGCGTTTTTCACCCATGATTTGGAAAATGATGCTTTAAGCAAGAGTCCAACTTCTCAGAGGGGGGATCCAGACAATTCCTAATTTTGCCCTAAAGGGAATTGGGAGACTTAGGAAAAAAGAGTATTTAACTGGATTGCAAAAATATGCAGCCTTGGGAAGAATGGTACATTCTGGTATAAATAGAATTTACTGTGTGTTTTACACCCAGAAATTGCAAAGCACGGCCTTCCCGTCAATGAAATCAGAATAAATCCTAGCAAGAAGAAGTACTTCAGCCCATTTTTTTTCCTGTTGGCAGCACTCAGGCAGGATTGGGATCTCATTAACCTGACCGAGGACAGCTGCTCTCTGAGTCTTTCCTCCTGCATCCCCATGGAGATGCTCCCCGGGCAGCAGGGACTTGTTCCTCTCCCTGTGCTTATTTGGAGGGCATCAAGCAAAGCCCCTGCAACCTGAAGGAGGGCATCACTTTGGGAAGAGGCAGGATTGCCCAGACCCTCCTGCTCAGCAGCAGAGATGTCTTTGCTTCCCCTAAATCTCCTTGTGGGAAAGATTGAGCTCTCAGTGCCTGGGAAAAGGCAAACCATTGTGCTGTGCGGTTTTTTGCCTTTACTATTAAATCGAGGAAGTGCCCTTTTTAGCTCTCGTCAGTCTCAGACTGACACAGCCACATTTCATCCGCTTTGCACCATCGCTCACTAAACGGCTGTGCTGAACTCTCTGCCAAAGGACACTGTCAAGGCCGGGTTTGCACTGCTCATCCTTTAGAGACCCTTTGGGGAAAACCAAGACAAAAACCAGCATTGGTCCAATGCAAGCCCAGCAATCCTTGTACTTGGGGATTTCTGAGCTTGTAATCATGTGGGATTGGAAAAATAGCTCTGCCTCAAAGCCTGGAGGCTACTGGAAAAACAGGGCTGTTGTTCTGCTCGCTGCTTTTGCTGCAGGGTTTAGCCGAGCTGGCTGCCTGATAGAGCAGTGCCCAAAAAAACCTTCTCCCTCCCCAGAGCAGAGCCCTGGGCAGGGCAGAGCCGGCAGCGCCTGGTGCTTTGCACCTTCTGAATGGTGCCAAAGCCGGTGGAACTGATGGGAGCATTTGGCCTGGGGGTGTTTTGTGGCAATGAGGTGAAAAAAAATCATCAGTGAATTGTCCTGCTGAGACACGTCCCTGCGTTGGGGTGATCTGTGTACGAGAAAGGGAGGGAGAGGGGAAGGAGGAGGTTTGGGGGAAACGTGGTCCTGTGTGCCCCGGAGCTGCTTAGGGCTCCGGCAGGGTTTGGCACAGAATCAGCTTTGGAAAACCCAGATATTTGCATCACAAGAAAATTGGCTTTGGTTTGCAAATCTTTGCCTCTCAGCCCAGGCCAATGGGGCAGGATGGGGCCGGGCAGCTTTTTGGGGACCTGGGGTGGAAATGGCCGTGACCCCCAGCTGCAGCACACCCCGAGAGTGAGGGCAGGGTTTTGGGGCATTGACTGGAGCAAAAGGCAACCTGGTGGATTTGGAATCAGGCCTCGGTGACACCAGGCAGCAGCAGGGACATCTTCCCAGCTAAACCCTCGTGCGCACCTGAGGCCAGGTAAGTGCCTGCCTACCAAAAAAAGCCGGCCACAGCTGTGCAGGGATCTCAGGCTGCTCAGGTATTAGGGCTGTTAAAGAAGATGCCCCCTTTCTCTCCCAAGTCCCCAGCAGAGAATCACAAACTTCCTCCTAAAGCCGACGGGGAGAGCAAGCTCCCACGCACCCTGCAAGCCAGTGCAGGTACCTAGCATGCTTTTAAGACGGATGCCTCCGGCTCCATCCCTTCTGGTTCCTTCCTCCCTGGGGGATTAATCACTCTGAAAGGTCCTCACTACCCTCAGGGCGAGGGCAGAAAAGTGGAATTTGGGAATGTGTTGCCAAAGTCGCTGCATTCCTGCCCTGACCCGAGGGGGCTGAGCATCAGATTGCAACCGGAGTGTAGAAGTAGCCTCTTTGCTTGCTGAACTGAGCAGAGGAAACCCTTGGAAACTCCTACAGCTCCCTGAAGAAGTTCAAAACTGTTAAACCAAGATCTGGTCTGATCTGACTTTTCTCAAGCTCATCCAGCACGTGTTTTGGCGCAGTGACCGCAGGGAAAGGCTGCTGGGGAATTTGTCATCACGCAGACTTAAAAAAAAGCACATGCAACCCACTCTCTTTCTCTCTCTGTTGCAGTCCCAGCCATGCCATCCCTCTTTATTAAAGTCATTAACAGCACCGCCGTCCAGGCTACGTGGGAGCCCTCCATCAAACTGGGCCAGCACGAAGGCTTCAAGCTGTATTACCGCAAGGTCCACCTCTCCCAGTACACAGGTCCGGTGCTGCTGCCCAGCAACGCGACAACGTACAACATTACGCACCTGGGTGAGTATGGTGACAGCTTGATCCGCGTCCCCTCCTGACCCTGGGAGAGCCTGTCGTGATGGGAGAGCTCAGGTGTGTTGCCCAGCCACTAAACGGGAGGTGCTGCAGCTCGCCCCCGGGTTTTTAGGGTGCTTTCCCAGTAGTAGGTACCTGTTTGCAGCATCTTGCGTGTATTTGGTAAAATGTGTGTTTCCTAAAAAAAGGAAACATTATGTTACCCGGGGAGAAAACGCTAATGATTAAGGCTGAAATGCCCTTCTTGTGTCTCCTTCGAAATAGATGCGTCGGTGGTGTATGAAGTCAAGCTCCTCGCCTATAACCAGCACGGGGATGGAAATTCAACTGTCCGCTTCGTGTCCTTGAGGGAAACTGTGGAGAGGACAGGTGAGACAGGACGCCGGTCTCGGTGGCGGTTTGTGAAAACCGCTTTGCAGGAAGGTGGCGAGGCCTGACGCATCCCGCAGACACCCGCGGCTCTACCCCACCATCTCATTTGCAGCCACTCATTTATTTTCAGCGTCACAAATAATGATGAAGCAAAACTCGGCGGGGCTGGGACCACCTGGTGCTGGTAGGGGTGGCTTCTCTGCCGCGTGGCTTGCACCATCCCCATTGGCCTTTGTTAGCGTTAGCCAGCCAACACCCCTTCACAGCACAGTTCAACCTGGTGACTTTTTCACCAGGGGCGGGAGGACAAACCAAGTGTTCCTGTAATTGCCAGTTTTGTCCCCTAAGCTCAAGGTAGAGATGAGGCCATGAACATGAACAAACCCCCATGCATAAGCTAAGAGCTGCCATCCTCGAGTGGGACATGGTACACTGAGCATCTCCGCGCTCCTGGATATTTTGACCTTCACTGGTGCCGGGAAGGGAGCATGCATGGCTTTGGGAAGCAGAAGGGCTGCAGAGCATGAGCACTGCATTATGTGGCAGAAAAGGGGAAATCTCTAGAGGGAATCTCTAACTGATCACACCTTTCATATTCATCTATGTGTAAAAAACATTCTGCTGCTCTTGGAAGCCTTTTAAGCCTTCCAGTGGGAATATCTTCAAGAGACAGTTATTACCCCTTTGTCTGTGTTGGAGTAAATACTAGTCTCGTTGGCATCTGCCTACTTGGTGCTTTCCATCAGGCATCAGCCTGCTCTGGTGAGGTGGCCGCCTCTCACCTCCCACCTCGGACACAGGGTTTTGGAAAAATTAATATCGGAGTCGTTTTTGTTCATTAATTGTGTCTAATAGCAGCAGCCCAGGTAATGGGGCTGGCTCCCTACCGACCTTCCAGTCCTGTGCTTGCTGTGACTGCCTTTCTGGGGTACCAGGAGCAGTGGAGCTGCTTTGGCGGGCAGTGACCCCCCTGGCCCCCCACCCTGCTCTCCTCTTCCCCATACACAGCTCCCAGCACTGCCCAGGCTCCAGCTTTTGCTCTGGGCTCCCCAAAAGCTGGAGGAGCAATAGGAAAACAGCACCACTGACCCCCTCTCCCCCTTTCTTCTGGCAGTGTTGAATCCCCCTTGCGACTGCATGAAGGACGAGCAGAACAATAAGACTTCCACGACTGGCATCATCATTGGGATCCACATCGGCGTCACGTGCATCATATTCTGCGTCCTCTTCCTCATGTTCGGGTACAGAGGAAGGTAGGCGTTGCTCGCGCCGCTGCTCACGAGGAGCAATGCTCCCTAGTGCCGTGTGGGTATCCCCGCGGGGGTCTCGCACCCCCAACGTGATGATGGGCTGTTTCCCGTGCACATCTCGGGATGCGCATCCCACGGCGTGCGATGGCGCAGCCCGGCTCCCGTGAACGCCGGGTGCTGTTCCCAGCACGGCTCCTGCCTCCCTCCCAGGCCCCCAGATCCAGCAGGCTTCTCTGAATACACCCCATCAGCTCCAGTCCCCACCAAGGGACCTGGTAATTCCCGGGAGCATCACTGTGGCAAGCCCTGACCCTCCCTGCAAACCAAAGGCCCTTTCACGGTGAGGGCGAGAGACATGAGCGATTTATAGGAGGGATTTAAGGAGTGAAGGAACGTAGCAGAGGGATAAGGCAGACTCAGGCTTGGGGGGAAGGAAGGGGGTGGAGGCACCGGCTTTGCTCACCCTCAGGCTCTGCCTCTGTATTTTTCAGGCTGCTGATGTGCAAAAATGTGCAGGAGCAGCTGTCAACCCCGCAGATCCCCAGGAGCCAGCGGAGCGCCACGGGCCTCGTCCTCAACGGGGCCGCTCGCAGGGACGACCGGGACTTGAATGGAAAGCAGCTGGATATGAATGAGCTGGAGAGGTTATTCCCAGCATCCCCGTCCCAGGAGCAGCAGGATAAGGGAATAACGGTAAGTCCAGCGGGACGGGAGCATGCCTGGGAAATGCAGACGCGGCCGTGTGTCTTAGAGCATTGGTGACCTGCCACCGTCATTGCACTGTCCCCTTCTCTCTTGCCAGTCGGCTCACAGCCTGCCGGCCACCCACGACGACACCCAGATATCCACACTCCCTCTGGATGAGTTCAGCATAATTGAGGAGCAGCCAGACCCCCTCCCAAAAAGTCCCCGTGCTGGCAGCCCCGCAGCTCTGGCTTCCGACCACGGTCCTGCCAATGAAGGATAAAACTGCCAAGACTCGAACCCTCTTGTAGGAGTTACCAGAAACCAAACCCGCGGCTGGTGATGTCTTTACAACGAGTCGTCAATCTCAGGTCAATTGAAGATTTCTACGGTCTGATTGTTATTTTTTTGTTTTGCTTTATTTTTATATATATATAAATATATATATATATGTATACAGCCTTTTGGAAACTCTGTGAAGTTTATCTTTCTGACCTCTCTCGGGCCTCTCGGTGTTTTTTTTTTCCGATGATGGCTTTATTGAGACTGGTCACGATGGATTTTCCCCGCAGCTGCTAAGTAAAAGACTCCTTGGCAGAGTTTGGCAAACTCTCCCGTCTCTGACAGACTGGGGGATACGGTGGAGCCTCCTTGTCTTGGCATCCTAGACTTCTTCCTGATGAGCAGCTTTAGGACTACTTTTTGGATCTATTTTTTATTTCCAGAAGACTGGATTCGGAGAAATCCTTCTAACTTGACTCCAAAAATTGAGGCCTGGGAAGGCCGTCTCTCCGTGGATTTGATGATTTTGTACACTTTCGCTATTTCTCAGGATACTTTTTTTTGCTGATTGACTCGAAATAATATAAAAAAAAAAGAAAAAAAAAAGATAAAAAAAGAGTGTGTGTGTCAAAGGATGCCTGCCTGAGGGCTACTGAAAGACTTGGACAGACAACCCGAGTGAACTCAGAACCTACCTCAACCGGAATGAATGTCTTCTGGGAAGCAGAAATACCTGCGTCTTCCTTTGTGTTCAAAAAAACAAGTAGCGTAGCACTTGGTCAGTACAAGCTTGGTCCTACCTCAGCAGTCACGCTCTGTACCTGCCGCCTTGGTGGTTTTGTTGTTGTCGTTCCCATGTAAAGCACTTCCAAACCTTGAAAGCAATGTTCTACCTCAAGCGTGATAGAAACTCGTGTGTGTGTGTGTGTGTGTGTGTCCTCTCCTCTCGCCCAATTCCTGCCTCTCCCGCCCAGCCCCACGTGAAGCAAGATGCTTCACTAGTGTTATGAGCTTTACTGTTAGGCACGTAGCGGGGCTCTGGTGTGATTTTTGTGTGGCAGAGCTTCGTATCATGTTTTTTTTTTACTTTAAAGACTGTTGGGGCCATCACAGGCACGTGGCTGAATGCTCCATGGCTCACTGGCACCGTTGCTCTTGCAGGGCCAAATTCAGCGCTGGTGGTGGCTTCCTTGGTCCATCCTGGGTGTATTCAGGATACGGCTCCCCAGGGCTGATTCCCTGCAGGGTGATTTATGGCACGTGCCAGCATGAGCAGTGTAACGCACCCCTGGGAGGTGGGAACATGTTCGTCACCGTCTTGTCCCTTCAAAGCCCACCCTGCCATGAGGAGCGCCTACGAGGAAACCCTGATACAGCACTTCCGAACCCCCTTGAGATGCTACTGAGCTGCTCCCAGCTCCTCCAGCATATTTCCAGCGAGCAGGGGCTCGTCCCCAGGTGGGCAGGCACGGCCAAGGGATGAGCTGAGCCAAAAAGGGCTCGCTTCCCTGGGAGGGACGAGGCGAGGAGGGCTCCCGGGCAGCGATGCAGAGCGGGGCCCCGTGCCGGAGGATGCTGGGGGCTGCCGGCAGCCGCCCCTTCCCCGTGCCCGGGGTGGGCAGAGGAGCTCCCAACACCAAAGAGAGGGTTTGTGCATGACCCCCCCCCCCCCCCCCGCTCCAGGGACCACTGCCAATGTGCCACCATGGTTTTTGGGTTGTCCTGGCATGGTGCAGCCTTGTGAGTCGGTGTGTGACCAGCATCGTCTGTGGGGCGAGATGGGGGCATGCACGGGGGACAGGAACATCGGCCAGCTGGTGCCGGAGGGCAGCAGCCCTTTCCCTGCCGCGTGGGTTGGTTAAACTGGGCGAATGTGAAGGTTTGAACTCTTTGTATAGGTGGTGGTAAATCAAATGTCACCATATTTGCAAGGAAAAGTGAAAGGAATCAGGAAAGGAAATGAGTTTAAGTTTTAAAAAACAAAAAAAATTGTATTTTTTTAAATGGGACCAGTGGGAGAGTCCCTTGTGTCAGAAACATCCCCCATTACCTTCCCATTTGGCAACGGGATGCTACCGATAATTGTGTAAATAATATGATATACAGGACGATAAGACAAACGTCTCTTCCCCCGTGCTGTGTCGTGGTGCTGGGCTGGGTTCGCTGTGAGCAGGACTCTGTCCTTCCACATCAAATCATCCAGCTTAGCCCAAGCAGATGTAGCGGCATTGACCTTGAGAGCAAGGAGCTCTTGAGGCTCGGTGTTCATAGCCCTCTCCCATTAAAATTCTTCCTCCTGTAGACATCTTGCAGGACAGAAAAGATTGGAAGGGTTAAACTTACGCATTAAACCCCCAAACAGCCGCTCCCCACCCCACCAAAGAGGCTCAATGGGCTGTCAGACCGATTCCTGCTCACACCTGCCATGGGGGGATGCTCCCTCTTGCGCGCTGCTGGCCCTGGAGACAGCCTGGGAAGGGACGGCGGGGGGACAGCGCTGGTGCCACCACGCGAGACCGGTAGCACGGCCCAGCCCATCATGGGAGCCGGAGGGTGCCGGGGCTTGGAAAGGGCAGGAGGGAGGAGGAGATACCAAACAGCTTAAGTTGTAACCTCATATCAAAGAAATCCCAATCTCCTCCTGCCATCCCGCTCCTGCTCCAGCCCAGCTTTTCTTTTTCTTGTTTTTTTTATTTGTGTGCGTAAGGCCGACGTTCACATTGAATAAGTACTGTTGCCAAAGTGAACACAGAATTTAGACTAGCTTTCAGCTCAGACTTCCTGGAGCTGTGAACATGCTATTAATTTAATATCATATTATTGTGATATTGTAATAGTAACAAGTATTTGTCACTACTTCCTTTTATTAAAGGGAAATGCTGTGCCATTTGACTAGTTGAAATACGGAAGTATGTCAAGAATAGAGCTTTTTCTTTTTTTTTTTTTTAAATAATTATGCAGAAATGTAATGGCTTAAACCAATGCAGATTATGTGTTGGTTTGAGATGGTCGAAGATGGATGTGACTCTTTAAAGACTATTTTTTAGATGTTTAGCTTTTCCTCTTTTTTGGGGTTTCTTTTCTGCTCTCGTCAATCCGTACCGTTAGGACCTAACGTAGACGGTTGCAGCTGGTCAGCTCCCGAAGGGATGAGGCTGGAGTCTGGAGATCCAGCAGGAGGACATGGTCTTCCCTGAATTATCTGAACCTCCCAAGTCCACAAAGCTGGGCAAAAAAAAACCCTCAAAATGGCACGTTCTGGCTTTGTGCTGTGGATTATGTCTAGTTGCCACTTAGCTGGAGAAGCGACATGTAACAGCCCCTGAGCTGGGCTGGAGACAAAGCTGTGCTGACTGAAAACTTGGGAAAACGTCACCCAGAATGTGTCTGAGCTTTAATCTGTGAAACAAGAAGGAAAAAAAAAAAAAAAAAAAGAGCTTGTGTTTGTTTTCAGCGTGGGGTATAGCTTCAGGTCTGTCCTTTGTTCATCCAAACTCTTGCCCTGTGTTTGAGAGAAACCACTGGATTTTTATTCTGTGCTTGGGGTGCAGTTGTACTCGGGTAGACACGTTGTACTTGGGTAGACATGTTGTACTCAAGTAGACATGTTGTACTTGGGTAGACAGGTTGTACTCAAGTAGACAGGTTGTACTCAAGTAGACATGTACTTGGGCAGACACGTTGTGCTTGGGTAGACACGTTGTACTCAGGTAGACAGGTTGTACTCGAGTAGACCTGTTGTACTTGGGTAGAGACGTTGTACTCGGGTAGACATGTTGTACTCGAGTAGACATATTGTACTTGGGTAGACAGGTAGGACTGCAGGTCCTCATGTGCTGCTGGTGGTTTGGATGCGGTTTTGCAGGTGTCAAAAATGCTCCTTCCAGATCTTCCATGAGCATGTACCTGTTTTCATGGAATCAGAGGCTTCTTCAAAGGAGTCACCTTCAGGCTTGGGTCAGACTGTTGGTTGAACAGGAGCGTTTCTGCTCTGGGAGCGTGTCTGTGTGCTACTGGCAGCTGCCGTGGCAGCGTCGAGGAGGGATGAGCCCTCCTGAGCCTGGGGGCAAAGCTCCGCTGCATCCACAGTGCAAAACCACCGGCCACCAAACCCACCACCACGTGGGGCTGTGCCATAGCGAAGGGGTCTGGGCATCGTTTTACGTACCCGGACCAGAGGCCCAAACCAGCCGGGCTGTCCCAGGTGTCGTTACCGGTGCCTTGCACCCGTCCTCACCTCACCAGCGATCAGCTAACGGCAGGTGCGCCCTTTGCCCCGATAATTCATTTATACACCTCAAACATTTAAGCAACAGCTCGCCAGATTTCTTATTTCTTTTTTTTTTTTTCCCCTTTTCTTGACGGGAGCAATCAGAGAGTTTTATCCAGAGATAGAACTGCTGGGTAACAGGCAGGTGGTGGATCTGGCACAAGCCGCTGGCAACTGCCCGCGTTTGGCGTAGGAATCTCATCCTCTAGTATTTTTCCAAGCAAATAATTCCACTAATTTAACTCGCTGCCATGTCTGGGCAGATCCAAAAAAAAAAATCCTTCTTGCTTTTCTGGCTGTAGTGAGATGAAATTACAGCAAGGAATAAAGTATCCAAAAGCTGATATTTTTTTTTTTTCTTGGTAACCCATAATGGGCACAACCTATTCTTGGAGCTCTCAAGTTTACCAGAGATGGCTGCTACCTCAGGGATAGTATCCACATTGTCTTTAGTTGAACAGGGAATAGTTTTATGCTGTGACAGGGTATTTTCACGCTGTTGGATTCAGGTATTTATTTGTCTACCGTATCTTTCTTCATCCTTGTTTTGTAAAGATGCTGAAATATTTTAGTGCTGGACCAGTTTGGGAATTTTAAAGCTTCCATCCAAAATTATACCAAGGGACTGTACATTTTAAGTTGACAATAAAAAGAGGAGACAAGTTACCAAGTGTTGTTCCTTCTGGATGGTGAAGGGAAGGTTTTTGCTGCCTGTGGGGGTGTTCATCCGGGCCAACCATCCCACGGCATTTCAGGGGGAATCAGTGCAGCGGCCGAGCCTTCTCTGAGCTGACTGACAGCACTTAAGTCTGGGAAGATTGGTTAAAAAAAAAAAGGAAATTAAAAGCTTATGAAAATAAATGGCAGCAGCGCGCGGTGAGGGGGGGGCTACTTACTTACTTCATCTGTGCAAACAGCATTTGGAAATCTATCCCTCCCCATGCTGCGCCAGCGAAGGCAGAGTAAAGATCCTATCTAGCAACTTGACGCCTGCTCATTTATTTTCCTCACCCGTCAAATTAAAAAGAGGGAAAGGAAAGGAAAGATGCTGGGGCTGGAGCTGCGGGCAGGGAGATGGTCACATGTGAAGCACCAGCATCCCCGGCCGAAAGCGCTGCTGGTGCGGGGCCACGGCACCCAAACCCACCGTAACGCTGGAAATGGGTGAAACGGCTCCGGGTTTCCTCCGAGAGCGGAGTCTGAGCTTCAGCATCAGGTGACAAGAAGGGACGGGGCCGGGGCAAAGCCCAGCGGGTCGGGGAAAAGCCTGATTTCACGGGGCTTTGGATCAGGGTCTTGCAAAGCAAAGAGGGATTTTTACTTTGATCATATTGCCATCATTTAAACTTGCAATATCTTTACGTTTGTAATAAAATAATAATAAAGATGATGCTAAACCTTTGTCCCAGTCCTCTTCGGCAATCAACCGTTAAGAGTAATATTAAAAACCCAAATTGCAAAGCACTTTTCTACTGTTTATTTTCTACCTTTCTTACTTTGAACTGTCTTGATATTTGAAATCCCACTGATCCTACGATTGTTAGCTCTGTATAAAAAAAAAAAAAAAAAAAAAAAACAAACACCAGTTTTTTTGTAGTTTGCTCTGTTTAGATTTTAGCCTGTGGCTACTTGTACAAGAAAAATAAAGCTAGAATAAATGAGCTCGAGTGGCTCAGCCTGAGTGGTGCCTTCTTTGTGCCGCTGCACATGCACAGCTCCGGTGTGGGGCGGCTCGGGGTGCCACCACTTCATGCAGAGGGCTGATGAATTTGGCTCCTCTCAAAGAGCAGCTTCCGAAATGCAGTTTTGAAGGGCTGCAGGGTTTTTATTTTGCTGCTTTGCTCACAAACCTCAGGTCAAGCCGTCAGCGGAGGCGGGCTGGAGTGTCGGGGGCTGCGGGTGGCTCTTTGGCAGCTGGGGAGGTGGCGGAGACGAGGAGCTCCAGGGTCAAGGTGTGATACCTCGCGCTTGGAGGCGCAAATTAATTTCCAATTAATCTTGGCTCTTGCTCACCTATTGCTGCCATCTGCTTTTCCCACCGCTGCGGGCGCTAACAGGGCATCGCTTTACCTGCCGGCTGCTGGCAGAAACCCTGGATTAAAGCCACGCTCCAGCCTTTTCCAGCTGCAAACTGGTCTGCGATGGCTGAGGCAGGATGGGGGGGCATCCCTGGGAGCAGGCAGCACCGAGCTGCGGGCACAAACCTCAGAATCTCAGGCAGAGGGGTTAAACTCAACACCGGCATCTCCGCAAGGTACCGATGAGCCAGGTGGGAAGCCCAAAGCCTAACGGCACGGCGGCATCCATGGGGCTGATGGAGAAGGTGGAGCCTTGCCCCAAAACGGGGGCTGTGAACCATGGGCCACCCTCTTGCAACTCTCCCGCGTGCTGCAGCGCTGCGCGGAGAAGGGAGGGTGTCGGTGCTGGGTCCATTTTCTTTATTACACCTGAAGAGATGGCTGGCACGGTGCTCATAGTGGGGTTTTTGTTTTGGTTTTTTTTTTGGGGGGGGGGGGGGCCCGATGGGGTCACTGACACAGCCCTGCAGGGACTAAAGGAGCCCGGCCAACTCCCACCAGCCAGAAATCCAACCCGGTTATGACAGCCTCTATTTTTGGACTGGTTCAGCCATGTTTTCAGGCGCTACCTGCACAGAGGCAGGGAAGGGAGCTGGAGACAGTGCCCCTCCACACAGCCCAAGCTGACCACAAGCATCAGTTCACCGCCAAAATCAAAATACTGCAATGCTCTTGGCCTTCTCCAGGTCCTTTTAGGGTTTTTTTTCTCGCTTCATTTGCACCAACCACAGCCAGAAAGTCCCTCCCAGGACAAGGGCAGCTGCTGCCACCAGCCACTTCAGAAGCACGCAAGCCGCAGACGAGCCTTCTTTCACCAGGCAATGAGTTTGCCAGGTCTCTACCGGCACCGCCGGCATCACCAAGCCGCCAGGCGAGCGCCGGGCATGCTCATGGCGATGGGTTTTTAATGAGAGCCAGCAGGTACCCCGCAATAAAACCTAAACACCCAAAGCTCAAGCAAACCGCGCGTCCCAAGGGATGCTGGAAGCTGCTGCAGTCGATGCTTTGAGCATCTTAACAGCCACGGAAAGGGTTTCAGTCACCCCTAAAAGCTCGCCTGAGCACGCAGAGGGGTTTGATGCCGAGTGGGGGATGCAGAGGCAATTAGCTGCTGCCGAAAGTAATTAACTGCCTTGTGAGCGAGGAGCGGTGCGTGGGACTCCTCCGGAGGAGCTGGCATCTCCCTGGTGTGAATGGCAAAGCCAAGCCCATCCCCGGCAGCCCCAGGACGGGTTGCTTTGGGAAAACACCATTTATCGACGAGTTGGCCGGAGGAACAGCCCCGTCCTCTCCTCCTGCTGCTGCTCTCAGTGCCAAAGGACGGTCAAAGCGAAGCGCTGCGGGGAATAAACGAGTGAAGCCGAGCCCAGCGGCGCTTTCTAAAGAGGGTTTCAATAAGCAGGTGAGCAAAGGGTCGCTTCCAGCAATTCCCCAAAGCTCTCCAAACCGCTAAATTGCAGCACCCATCGTCTAAATATATACTCCATAATAAATACAAGCATAAAACCTGATTTTATTTCCCAGTGGCACTACAAGAGGTGAAAAAAAGATCAGAGCTAGCTCACTCGGGGGATTTTCATGTAAGTTCAGTGGAATACAGTGCTTCAGATAGCAGCTGCCGAGTCAAGGTATTGTAGAAAGCTCGTGGCTTTCATTAAAAAAGGACTTTCCCTGCCTTCATGGCAATAAAAAGAAGGCTTGACAATATTAGTCTAAAGTCTTAGAAACTAAGGAAATAAAAAAAGCCAAGCAATACGTTTAAATCGCTTTGATTTTTTTGGCTGTTGGAAATAGTAGTAGTCTCAAAAAAAACCCTACCTGAGTGTTCAAAACTCATCTTTAATAAAAGAAATTGCCTTTTGACTGCACACATTCAAATTTCTGCTGGAAACATCTCATATCAACTCTTCAGCTCCAGAAATACGAAAAGAAAAAAGAATTGAGTTGGATTTTTTCAGCTCCAAACGCTGGGTTCGTGCCTGAGGTATCGCTGGAGAAGATGTTACCGCTCATGTCCTAGTTATAACCCTGCCAACGCAGGGAGAATTTATAATCTCCCATAAAGCCCTAACTATCCGAAAGGTCATTTTAGCGCTAATACCACTCGGGCATCCCCGTTTCATTTGCTGACACTTTTACGAAGCCACGCTTAATTCCAGCACAGCTGCTGTAAAACCTTTATAGCGACTGTCTCTGCCTCGAAAAATAATCTTTAAAAATCAAGAGCTGGAACATCTTCATCTGCGGGTGCAGGCTGTGCCCACTCTCGGTGCCGGGTCCCCCAAAACCCCGGGCTGGGCACCCCAACCTGCTGCAGACCTGATCCGGGGCAGAGGGGGTTAATCCTCAAATCTGGGTCTCCAGCCCTGTTTTTCACAGCACCATGAGAGCCCACCAACGCTCGCTGCCTTGGCTAAATTAAGTCTCCTAATTTCATACAAAACTATCAAACCCTCGTCTTGCCCAGAAAGCCATTTCCTTAGTGCTAAAATAGCTAAATTAGTCTTGCTCGGCGTCGTAAAGGAGCTTGTCTTGTTTATTGAGCGATAAATATAAAGCTACAGTAACTAAATTCATCAGTCCCTAAACACAGCCGCTGGGAACGGCCATTCCCAGCATCCAATCTACGATTGCATGAATATTTCAGAGCCCTCTTTCCCTTGGGCACTCGCCTTATCTCTGGAGCCTGGATATTATTTTCTGCTTTTCAGCTTTTTGGATGTATTGGAGGAAATGTCATTATTTGGACCTGGGTGGATTACAGTTGACTTTCCTAAGCCAATTTATATTGGCAAGCTGCTGTTTTTAAAAACCCCTATAAATCACTCCTATGAATTTTAATAATATAATGTGGTTTCAAACATGCTCCCTTAATACGTGACACACTATTACAGCCGGCAATCGCTCCTCGGGTCGCGAACTCCGTTTTACCATCACCTTTGGCGAGCACCGCAGGGAGATGAGCAATGCCTCAGCCCAAATTATGGAAATACCCGCTCCCGCCCCAAATAGCTCGTTGCCGCGACTGCGATTTAACGGTGTGCAAAAAAGCGCACCTCCGCTCACGCTGCCCCGCTGCATTTGACGTTATCTGCCGACCCAAAGCGTAAAAGGCGGAATTAAATCTTAATTGCATGAAACTCTCATCTAGGGGCTTACCCAGAGCGTTTGAAGCTCCGGAGGGAAGGAATGGGGGTGCTGGGATTCGGCCCCATCCCCTCGCCTGCGCTGAGCACTTGCAAACTCATCGCAGCTGCCCCCCGTCACAAAAGGGCGTCCCCTTTGACGATGGGTCTGAAAGCACCGGCGTGCTGCCGGGGGTGCACCGGCGTGGCTCCCCACCGAGGGTCCCCTCCAGCCCACCTCCGCCTGCCCGACCCCATCCTCCCCCAGGGAGCATGGGTGCTCTCCCAGCCTCACATCACCCCACGAGCCCCAAATGCTCCTCGAGATGGCCCCCAGCCCTCTGCGGGGTGTCAGGTACCGGTCACGGCACGGTCATCATCAGCAAATAATACGTTTGAGGCCGTTTAATTAATTTCTTTATCTGAAACTTTGTTTGGAAGATCAGGAATTTCCTCCCTCCCTGCCAAGACCCCGTTCCCAAGGCAGAGGCGGGATCCAGCGCTTGGGGTGAGACCTTAAAAGATGCCGGTGCAGAAATCGCTGGGATTAGGCCTATTTTCTGATATTTCCCTTAATAAATATGTAAGACACACGTCCAGAGTGTGACCCCATGCCGGGATTCACAGCTCCAAGTGGTCCAGAAACTCCCCCGTGCCAGCAAATGAGGCCAGACCTCCTAATCACCTATTGACTTATTTTGATGAGCTCTGTCCTCCTCTTGTGCAAATTATATTAATTTTCTTCCCATCCCCATTGCAATGACTCCACGGCGCCTGCTGACTATCAAGAGGTGCCCGCGCGGTGGGGAGTGGTCTCCTGGTCAGAAGAAAAAGGGCTCAGAGGGATGGGGAGTAAAAGTCAGGGCAGAAAGGAGACCTTGGGAGACCTTCTTCAAGGAACCGGGTCAATGGAGCATCTCCTGCAGTTCCTCCGGAGGAGCCGATGATGGGGTTTGATGCCCCAGGGTCGGCACCGGTGATGTCCCCACCAGATGGGTGACTTTGCCTGTCCACATTGCCTGGTTTTAGTTGCACAGGACCAAAATAGAAGAATATAATATGCGCATCTTCAGGGGAAAAAAATAATGAGCCAGACTTCGCTTTTTGGCTTCTTGAAGGTGGCGAGGGCTCCCCGGACGGGATGCAGCAGCACAGGGCAAATAGGTGCAGGGACCTCCCCGGACCTTGCTACTGCTTGCTTCGCTGCAGCTGGCATCGCTGAGCCCCAACACAATCACTGGTTTAATGTTCTCAGCAGAAAAAAAAAAATATCCAGTTTGTGCAGGCAGCGTACAAGCTTTTCAAAGGCTTTCGCTGTGATGATTTGCCCTGAAATGTTGTCACGTTCATCATTAATCTATTTTTTCCCTTTTCTGTAACTTAACCTGCGACAAGCCGACATCGTAAGTGCTTGATTTTCCAAGAATAAATTACAGTTTCATAAATGGTATTTTGCTTCGCTGCTCAATTTGCAAGTGAAATGATGCCAATTGCTTTGTTCACAGGATTTTATCCAGCACGAACAATGCCATCCTCGAGATTTTTTTTTTTTTTGAACCCTCAAGTTATTTTCGTATCCTATATAACAGGAATACATGGAAAAGTACACGACAACCCATATGTTTTTGCATTATTGACTAACCACGAGCAGATACAAGGGCACACGTGCCTATAAAACCCCACGTACGGCGATCTAGAAATGAGATAAGTCACACACAGAGCAATCCACTTCCCAAAGAGAAAATAATCCTTTAGATGAGAAATACTTACGGTTGCCACGTGCTGGTTTATAGAGTGCCCCAAGTGACTTTTTACGTGCTTGAGTGATGATTTGGGTTTGGGAAACCAGCCTCCCCAGCTTCTCCCAGGGACCCCCAAGTTGCTCCATGGACCTCCCCCCGCCTGCCCCATGGACCAGCACAGCCCCGACGGGGCCTCCAGCATACGGGGTCCCTCAGCCCTGTTCAAAATATTGTGGTTTTCACAGCAGTTCAGTCTTTTTTGTTCTTGTTATCATTATAAAATGATGAGAAAAAGGGGAAAAAAAAACCCCATCTTCCCAGCTATTTACATGTTTAAAATGCAGAGGTGCCCTCCCTGTTGGGGACACCAGGGACAGCCGGGCCACCGAGGACACCCGGCCATAGAGCCACACCAGTCGGGCCGTGCCACCGTTAAACCTGGTAAATCCTTTCATCAGAGGAAGGAAAAGAGGAAAAAAAAAAGTCCCTGCATGTGAGATGCTGGATATTACAAGATTCGGTTAACAGCCTCTAGCTTCTCCCGGGACTTTTTTAGCCTGCACTTTTGGGTAGACCTTGAAAGAAATGACCTCTTTGGGGAATATTTTGGATGTTATTCGCCGTCCTCTTTCAGTATACAGGAAAAAGTGAATGGAAATTCTTATATTGTGTTTGAGGTGCTTGTGTACATCACCAGGACGTCAAGATGACTTCATGAAGAGCCTGGAGCTTCGTCTCCATCCTTTAACCTGAGCCACCCCACCAGAGCTGGCTGGCTCCTGGTTGTCCTGCTGTTGATAATCCATTTAACCTAAAACACCGAGCTCCGAATCTGCGCGACTCAGAGCGCTGCGGGTTACATAGGCAGGTAGAGGCCATATTTACATTTCCAACAGAGAAACTGAGGCACAGAGAAAATATTTGTCTTTGCTGATGGCTTCAGGTATGAAAATGCATTCACATACCTCCTCTGCTTCCCACCTGGGTTCCCTTGCCCCCTGGATGAGACCCCAGGAAAGATTTTTGCTTTTCCCTCTGCAAATTGATGTTTCAAGACAGTCCTAGACTCCTGGGGGCTTTGGGTTTCTTCCAGCACTGAACAAGGACAAATTTCCAAGCCGACAGCCCATGACGAAGCAGAAGTATCACTTTTTGGCCAACCCAAGAGGCAATGCCAAGATCTCAGAGAAATGAAATGAAATATTTGCAGCCAGACAAGGCACAAATTGAAAGAGAAGAAAAGAAAAGAGAAGAAAAGAAAAGAGAAGAAAAGAGAAGAAAAGAAAAGAGAAGAAAAAGAAAAGAGAAGAAAAGAGAAGAAAAGAGAAGAAAAGAGAAGAAAAGAAAAGAGAAGAAAAGAAAAGAAAAGAGAAGAAAAGAAAGAAAGAAAAGAAAAGAAAAGAAAAGAAAAGAAAAGAAAAGAAAGAAAAGAAAAGAAAAGAAAAGAAAAGAAAAGAAAAGAAAAGAAAAGAAAAGAAAAGAAAAGAAAAGAAAAGAAAAGAAAAGAAAAAAAGAAAAGAAAAGAAAAGAAAAGAAAAGAAAAAAGAAAAGAAAAGAAAAGAAAAGAAAAGAAAAGAAAAGAAAAGAAAAGAAAAGAAAAGAAAAGAAAAGAAAAGAAAAGAAAAGAAAAGAAAAGAAAAGAAAAAGAGAAAGAAAGAAAAGAAAAGAAAAAAGAAAAAAGGGAAGGGAAGGGAAGGGAAGGGAAGGGAAGGGAAGGGAAGGGAAGGGAAGGGAAGGGAAGGGAAGGGAAGGGAAGGGAAGGGAAGGGAAGGGAAGGGAAGGGAAGGGAAGGGAAGGGGAAAGGAAGGAGGAAAGGAAAGAGGAAAGGAAAGAGGAAAGGAAAGAGGAAAGGAAAGGAGGAAAGGAAAGAGGAAAGGAAAGAGGGAAGGAAAGGAAAGAAAAAGCAGGTTTTGCAATCCCAGAGCAAATCCATCCTGCCCGCCTTCATGCATCTTGGTGGGCAGAGACTGATTTTATCACCAAAGCCTTAGACCCCAGACCTGGGGAATGCCCAGCATCCCCGCTAAGGACATCAGCAGATTTTTACCGATGTCCAATGAGGAAAACAAGATTAAAATTAAATGTAAAATAAATGAGGGGGCTGCCCACTGCAGGTACCAGGAGGATGGGTCCCTCCGGATGCTGTTTTGCCATGCACAGGGCTGCTGGCCGTGAGCTATGGGCTGCTACGGGCTATATGAGCCCAGGCTGCTAATGGTTTTAAGCAGCTGCTAATTGATCCGTGCAGCCACTGTAATTACGGGCCTGGATATGGTGCTAAAACACGGGCAGCGCATGAACTGCTGCGGGAGAGTAATCCAAATCATGGGTTAACTGATCTTTGGGTGGGTGATGCTGAGGATCGCCCATTGCTGAGGATTTTCCATCACGCCTGGAGAAACGCCGAGGTTTTCTGCGGAAAGGTGCTGATTTCAGGAGCACTTGATGGGAGGGAGGATGGCTGCTTTGCTCTTTTTAGCTATTTCTTTGCATTTTGCCTTCAAACCCGGGCTGAGCCATTGCACGGCTCCCTGGCTTTGCCCATGCCGCGATGGCAGCCCCTAATAAAAAGGTGTCCAATGGAAAGCGCTGGGTGTCTTTGTAATTAGTTAGACTTAACGATGACCTCCAGCAGCATCAGTGCTCACAGCCAAGTGTTGCAGGGTGTTGTACAAGCCACCATGAAGAGCTGCATCGTGTGTGCAACAGGGACCCGCTCCGGTCCTTCTTCCTAGTGCAACTCATTTAATTATTTTAATTATTTTGATTAAAACACACGTTGGTAGGTACTTCTCAAGGTGAGGGGCTGCGTGGGGCTGAGGGGGAGTGGGCTTAGTCCCCAGCTCCTGCTCATGGCCACGGGCTCCCAGTAGGAGCTGGAGGATGGAGATGGGATCAAGCAGGGGAAGGAGAGGGAGTTTGGAGGATGGAGATGGGACCGAGCAGGGGAAGGAGAGGGAGTTTGGAGGATGGAGATGGGATCGAGCAGGGGAAGGAGAGGGAGTTTGGTCCGGGGACAGTGCTGGGAAGTGACAAGGTGTAGGAAGACGACGCTGTTTTGCAATAACCCCCTCACCTTCGTTAATACTGCTGTCACAGCGCGGATGTGCTGTGGTAATTAAAACAAATGTTACGTGACAGAGGGGGGAGGGGAGGTGCGATAATTCCATTATTTCTCTCCATGCTTGCACCTCCTCGGGCTTCATCCTCGAAGAGCGGGGCAGGGGATGCAGGGGACTGGGGTGCCGTCACCCGTCCTGCCAGGACTGGGGGGCTCTGAGCACCCGAATTTCCCCCGACCTGCTGCCTCCTGTCAGGGACCTGGTGCCAAGGGAAGGATGCTCGGGGTTCTGCAGCTGCTGATCCCCTCCGGACCCCGCACCGCTGCTACGACAAATCCCTGCCTCCACGGCCGTGAGGACCCACACACGGACACGCCGAGGGCGGGGAGGTCTCCGGGGCCAGGAAAAACATCCAGCAAAGAGACAAACCCTTCTCTCCCACAATTAGCAGCCACAAGCAACAGACAGGTACCGACTGACAGCAAATCAAGGATTTTGCGAAAATGCCTCATCTGCAGAGGCTGTTCCTCCCCCGCTCCCGCACCTCTCCCTGCCTCCGTCCAACAGCATTCCCAAAAGACTAAACACCTTTGGTTTCCATGGCAGCCTGATTTTCAATGAGCATCCTTCAAGTCCTAACCAGAAAGAAAGTGTTTCATTAATGCATACAGGACACACTGGCATCTCCCCGGTGCGACAGTATCCTTCCCCCCCAAAACCAGCACCTTCTGCCCATGGGTTTTTTTTATTTTAGCGGATTGATGGGAGCCAGCAGCCTTCACTCCTGCCGGAGCCGTGGGAAGGGGCTGGCCGGGCACTGCCGCTCGCTCCCAGGGATGGAGTTAGCTTGCAGCCAGGAGAGGGAATTGGGATGCTTTTTCTTGGAGGAGATTAAATAAAGTGCTGTTGAGCATCAGGAGGAGGCATACGGGGGCTTCCCTCCGGAGTGGCTGCCTTCCCTCCAGCCCATCGGCCAGGGGACAGTGACATCTCCCCAGCCGTCCCCTCCTGAGCTGTCCTGGAAACAAAGCACCTTGTTTTATTTTGCCTGTCACCATCCGGGCTCTGCTTCTCATCTCGCATTTATCACAAGCCCAGTGGTTTGCCCACTCGCGGTTTGCCCGTTTCTTTTGGGTTTAGCCCCGTTAGTGGCAGGGTTACCAGCGCAGTACTTCAGTCCTGCAGGATTTCATCTGAAAGTGCCCATCTAAGAGTCAAAGAGCGTTCCCCACCAGCCCACGGGTGTCTGGGGCAGGGCAAAGCGTTATGTGTTTGCTATGTCATGTCCAAATAAACTAACGATTAAGCCGAAGCGGGGCAATTTTTTTGCAGAGGATGCCTGGGGGAGGATGCGGAGGACACGCTGATGCAGAGCAACCCTGCGCTTCGCTAGCCTGGGACCCTTCAAAGATTCTTTAAAAAGACTCCAGGTCATGGCGCAGCCTTGGCCCTGGCTTTTCCCAGCCCGGGGGATAATTGCCGTCCAGCCGTGACGTACCCTTTCGCTGACCCTGCCGGGGTCCCAGCCGCCCTCGAGAATTTGGCAAGGACAGATATATGGCTGTAACTCAGGGGGCTCCTAAAAGCAGGTCACACTGAAACAATAAAGCTTTGTCGGAGGCAAAGAGGGAACGAAGCCGCGGTCAGCCCCGAATGCTGCCGCAGGATTTACGGCCTGCAGATGGGCCGGCGGCTGCAGATGATGCACCGTCCATCGCCCCGGGGCAGCCCGGGGAACAGGGAGCCGGGAAAGTCTCCCCACAGCCGGGACATTTGGTTTGGTTTTCTGTTTGCACATGCAGCAACATCTCCAGCTGTAGCAGAAGCTCCTCTCCGGAGACAAGGATTTGGGAGGTCTCCGGTAGGGAATCAGCAGGATCCAAGTGTCTCAAACAGACCCAGACTCAGTCCTCCATCACTGAAAGGGAAGAGGGACACAGCCATGCCATGAACATGTATTTATCGGGACATATTTATGCCAGAGGTTAGGAAGGAGCCATAGGGACACGATAAAGAGCTTGTCCATGCACCAAGGGGTAGGTCAAAATGCATCAAAGGTAAATGCAGATAAAGCTGGTGCACAGGATACAGCTGAGATCAAAGGTATTATTTTTTAGAAGATCATCTAATGCAAGTTAATTTTAGTGTACAACAACTGCTGTCCTTAGCGGCTCCTTCTCCACTTTTCTGCTCTTGAGAGGACACACAATTCTTCGTTAAGACTCAAAAGCTTCAAGCATCAAAAAGAAATCCCAACACATTTTCACTTGCCGAGTGCCACTGCTGTCTGCACTGCACATGGCTTTTTAGCCAAGTGTATTTTCCTAATCCTTCTGCAAAAACAGTGCAGTTTTCAGAGCTGAATTTCAGACCAGCCTTGCTCCGCCAGCCCGGATGCATTTCTGCAGCACAGGGCAGCCCACGAGCGCTCGCAGCAAAGCCTCCAGCCCTTGCACGAGGCAGCTCTCTGACAGGAGAGAAAAGCCATTAGAGCTCCCAAGAGCAGAAACACATTGGAAGCCGGTAACATCATTAAATGAATATTCATAAATTATTTTGCTACATGAACAATATTAATATCACACCTTCCACCTTCAAAAGCTCATCACGGGCATGGATTCATTAAGACCCCAGACTTCCAGAAAAGACCGCTCACAGACTTTCGGTTACATTTAAACTCAACAACTTTATTAAACACTAGCAATGTATTTATTTTAATAGAGTACAAAGCCTGGATTTGGCCACCCTAAAACACCACTCAGAGCTCCGAATCTCCAAATAACCCGATCAAACAAAGCTAATGTGTGCAATATATCTTGGGTGAGTAATATACAGCCACATTTCCTGCTCCATTTACCCAGTTTTAACTACACCTGACCTACTCTTATCCTAATAGAAAACGGCTGCTCTTCTCATTGCCCCGTCCTCCACACATGTTTTTCTGATAATGGCCAAACCTAAATCACTTCCCTTTCTCCGAAGTGCTGGGCACCAGCTGTCTTGTGACATTTAACTACAACAAGTCCTTTTGCAGGACCTCCAGGTTAGTTCCTGGGGTTCTGGACCTCCGTCCCTGTGTCCTGTCTCCATCCTGCATCCGGGCATCGGATCTAAGGCATTAGGCTAAGTGCCGGGTCCTGCACTTGGGTCACAACAACCCCATGCAACACTACAGGCTTGGGGAAGAGTGGCTGGAAAGCTGCCCAGTGGACCTGGGGTGTTGGTCAACAGCCAGCTGGATGAGCCAGCAGTGTGCCCAGGTGGCCAAGAAAGCCAACAGCATCCTGGCTTGTGTCAGAAATAGTGTGGCCAGCAGGAGCAGGGCAGCAATCATCCCCCTGTACTTGGCACTGGTGAGGATGCACCTGGAATACTGTGTCCAGTTTTGGGCCCCTCACTACAAGAAAGACATTGGGGTGCTGGAGCGTGTCCAGAGAAGGGCAATGGAGCTGGGGAAGGGTCTGGAGCACAGGGCTGATGGGGAGCGGCTGAGGGAGCTGGGGGTGTTCAGCCTGGAGAAGAGGAGGCTGAGGGGAGACCTGATCGCTCTCTACAACTACCTGAAAGGAGGGGGTAGTGAGGTGGGTGTTGGTCTCTTCTCCCAAGTAACAAGCAATAGGATGAGAGGAAATAGGCTCAAGCTGCCCCAGGGGAGGTTTAGATGGGATATTAGGAAAAATTTCTTCACCAAAAGGGTTGTCAAGCACCTGAACAGGCTGCCCAGGGAAGTGGTTGAGTCCCCCATCCCTGCGGGTATTTAAAAGATGTAGATGTGGTGCTAAGGGACATGGTTTAGTGCTGGACTTGGCAGTGCTAGGTTAATGGTTGGACTCAACAATCTTAAAGGTCTTTTCCAACCTAAATAATTCTATGATTCTATGATCCCAGCCCCATGGGATTTCCTTGCTTGGCCTCACCCAGGAGGTACATGGAGGAAAAGCTGGGAAATGCCCCAGTTCTTGCTGCTGCTGGCTTTGCAAGCCAACATCTCGCTGCATCAGCAAGGATGATGCTTGCAAGCATGCACGATGCATCAGTTTGAGCCAGGGTGAGAGGTTTCCCCAAACCTGTGAGCATCACCTCGCAGACCAGGTTGAGTTTTGGCAATGAAAAAAAATCTGCTTCCAACCGTGTTTTTCTCCCCGTGGAGCTTAGCTTGTAGGGATCCATCGAGGTGGATTTAAAGCTTCCTGAGCAGCATGCTTAAATGGGCAATTTGACCAGAAAATGTGCTTGATTCACAAGCACTGGCTGCGTTTCTCCAGCGCTGAGAAATCACAGCTATATTTCATTATTGTTACTAATTGCTATAAAGTATTATGGGGAGGCGATGGCACAGGCAGAAAGAAATATATACCATTTGCAGTATATTGACCCTGGATAAAATTTCCCAAGCTTGCTTAGGGGTGCAGAAATTGGTGCTTGGTGCAAATAAATGAGCAAAAGCATTTTCTGAAGGAATTAGCGCATGGCACAAGCAAATTGGAGCAATTGTCTCTCTCCTTTCTAAGTGCTGAATTGCCTCTATAATTCCCCATCATTTAGCTGCATAAATCTTGCACAAATAAACCGGCAATTTGCATATGCACAGAAAAGAAATTATAGAAACACGAGGAAGGAAGTTATATTTTTCCTTCTCAAGCTGGAAATAAATATGCATTGCTTACTGCCTAAGCTGTGTTTGGCCCAGCTCGGAAATAAAAATTTAGGAAACCCTTTAATTTTCAATAATAAATAC
The DNA here is from genome assembly GCF_030463565.1 of Pelecanus crispus. NCBI lineage: Eukaryota > Metazoa > Chordata > Aves > Pelecaniformes > Pelecanidae > Pelecanus > Pelecanus crispus. Next base: position 3,745,663 of record NC_134649.1, read on the forward strand.
ATATCAGAGGATGAAAAAAATAATTTGTGGCATATGGAAGCCCATAGTTTCTGGGTTGTTGCATCATGAAGTGTGACGGCTGCAGCGGTAGAGCCGGGCATGCACGAGGAGAGTGCAGCGTTACGGGCAATGCTGATGCCCTTCGTGACCATGGCCAAGGGACGCAGCTCGCTAGTGGGGTAGTGCAGCCCCACGGCTGATGGGAAGAGCAATGCTGAGGGTGTGAGCGCAGATGCCTCCGGCATGGTTTGATCCAGCCCTTACTGAAATAAATGGAGAGGCTTTTGGGGAAGCAAATGTCTCTTGAAGGCAACAGCCCTTTACAAATCATCTCGATTTTCAGTCCATAAAATGCCTATTCGTTGCAATTTCTACGGATGACGCTGAGATCTTCAGTACTACAAAAAGCCCAGAGTCAAGCCCAGGAATAATTAAATATATCTCTAAATTACTGAGTCATAACACAGCAGCTGGCCTTATACCCCATGGGTGGAAAAAGGCAAGAGCAGGCAGCAGGCGGTGGGAGCGACTCCAGTAGTCCGACTGTTCGTCATAGTGGTGGAGGCTTCCCAGAGGAGCAAAATAGCTGTTTCCGATTAACTCCCTGTGTGACTGATCTCATTCTGGCATAAGAGGGTGTTATTCCAAAACACCATAATCCTCTTCCAAATTACTTAATCGCATTTGGAATAATGTGCTTTTCTTCCAAAACATTCATATAGGGGGAAAAAATCAGGGGTGAAAAAAATCAATCAGAAGCAGCCCTTTGGAATAACATCTCATGCAGAATAGCTCTCAGTGGGGTCATGCGATACTGTGTGGGTTTACAGAGAGTTAATAAATCACTATTTGCAGTAATTCCTGCAGGCTGGGAGAGCAGGCAAGACCGAGAGGAAGTGGCATCTCCTCCTTCCTCGCTTTGTCTCCAAAGCTATGGACCTCCAAAGCTATCCTGCTATGGATATTTTTTAGTGTTGGTGTTTCAAGCACCCACCTGTGTCCCTGGTGGTCCCTATGGACCATGTAACGTGGCACCTTTCCATGCCACGTGGCTGGAGCGTTGCTGCAAGACTGCTGCTCAGGGACGTGTCAGGCCAAGTTGGAAAGCTAAAAGAAGGTGACATTTTAGCCTTGGAGGTGAAATGAATTATGCTTCTTTAAAATAAAAGATCTTTAGAGAGTGGGAGAGAGAGGGAGAATTCAGTTTAGCCCAGTAGATCTTTACCAAAGCCACTCGTTAGCAGTTTCAGTTGGTATAATAACACCAATGCTGCTTGCAGAATGAAAACCCATGGTTTGGAAATCTATCTGGTTTGGAAGGGCACTGCTCAATGTTCATTGCCCTGCTCAGACCGTGGTGGTAACAGCTTCAGCTGGAGCTGTGGGGGCTGCATTGTAGATGAAAGGGCTGCCTAAGCTCCATGGCAATGGTGGAAAACTGGCGAAAGAATTTATTTCATCAAGGGGTCCTCCCGTGTCATCTGCTGCACCAGGTCCTCTTGGTTTCACCATCATGGACAAAAGCAGCGTTTCACTTCACCTTCCCTCTCCCCAAAATCCAGTTGCCAACTGTGGTGGTGCCACCCAGGAAGACCCAGACTGTGTCCCCAGGAGAAGGTCCCACCAACACCCACTGGCTCCTGTCCCGCAGCCCGTCTCTCGCCCGCCTTTGCACCTCCCACGCCACTGGGGCAGGAGGAGCCTCGCGTCAGGGAGGAGGAACAAACAGCGACCCTGGATGAAAGCAGGAGCTCTCACATCTTTCATCCATTAACTAATCACTCCTCCTGCATGACACATGCGCCGATTCATCATATGTGATCAATACCTTCCTTGAGGCCCCAGGATGATGAACGTCTCTGCTGATATTCAAAAGACCTTGAGAGAAGGGGGGAAGCTCCCCCGGGCACAGGTCAAAGAGCCAAGACTGAAGCGCTCTGTAAGATGATATGTGGTCCCAAGATCTCTCCATAAGGCATAGAGAAATATTTTTGGCTAGAATGCTTCACCAGCAACATGAGGGAAGATTTTAGATCATGCAGAGGCTGGAAGCTGATGCTGGACCAAGAGGACCTGGATTTTGTGTGCCAGGCTGGAGCAAAAGGCTGTGACACCCACCTGCGAAAGGGCAGCGTGGTTACCCATCCCATGCTCTTGCTCTGGGCTTAGGGTCATCTCACGGCATCACTTTGGGCACAGTTAGAGATGGAGTCAGAGACTGATCTCAGTTCTCGTGTGTTCGTGTAGACCATGAGCCCCACATGCTCCTGCATGGCTCCTCTCTCGGGTGCAGTCCCTTGCTCAATCCCATGCCTGGCCTAAGGTCACATAACGAGTCTGTGGTGGGGTGAGGACCAACTCTCGGCCTCTCCAAATCACCGTGCTAACATTCATCTCACCAACCCAGCAGAACCCAGGGGCTGCCCGCCTCCTGCATGAGGAATTTCTGTCTTCAGCCTTTGCCCATTGCCAGCAATGTCAGGAGGAAAATAAAGCCCAGTCCCCCTCTGTGTGCAATGCAAACAAGGCTCAGCCCTGCAGGTTACCTGTGGACTACGATGCGTAGGGTTTGCTTTTCTCAGGAGGGGGGAAAAAAAAGATAACTAAAGCCGCATCCCCACCTCCAGACTCTGGAGAAGTGAAAACCAACCTTTTAAGATAGCTGTTTGTCCTGCAAAGCTCCATGTTTTGCCCCAAAAATGATAATTAAAAGAAATGTTGAGAACCAGGAAAGCTCCTACAGTAGTTGGTTGCGTGATTTAGGTTAAAAATAATTGCTGTCCAGATTTATCTGCCTGACATAAGTAATTAGATAACAGAGTACTTATAAGCTGTCATTTCCTATAAGCATATTTTAATATGGCCTTTATAATTTGACCTTTATATCTGCCATGGTTTCATCCACTCCCTGCTCCTGTGATGGATTTATTTTTGGAGATCAGATGCATGCTTGCCAGTCCTCAGGCGAGGATGCCGCGCAGGAGACATGTTTCAGACCCAGCAGTCTCTGCAGCGAGGAGGAGAGATGGTCTCCAGCTGCTCATGGCTCTGCCGGTGACAGACATGCCAGACCCGGACCCTGCTGCAGCTCCACCAAAATCAATCTACAGGGTTAAATTTATTGTTTGCACCAAGGGAAATGACTGATGGGCACTAGAAAAGGTTGGGCAGTGTAGGACTGGTGGGAGATGGCAACATGCCACTGTAAGGGAATGGGCCTTATTATATGAGATGTATTCATATATATTCATATATATTCGTATTTACACTTTTCTCCCCAAAACTGGAGAAGCCTGAAGATCCCTGCTTGTACATCTCAAAGAGCAGGAGATGCGCTTCCTGCCTTGTGGGGGAAGCACCTCCTTCCCTCCCAACGCCTGGAGAAGGCCAAAAGCAAAATGCCAAGAAAGAAAAGAGCCCAAGAGATTTAGATCACCATCACTATTTTCAGATGTGAAAACAGCTACAGGGAGATACTGATGCCCGTGCACAACAAACCCTACAGATACACAGCAGGGACCGGAGTCCTTCACGGCTGAACGGCTCTGAGTAAATAAAAAAAAAAACCCAAATCTTAGACAACATAGACTACTTTCTTTTCTTTTTTATTAATCCCAGACTTGGGTAGGCTCCCTTTTAGTGTCAACATCCCTTGAGAAGCAATTTGACTTTGCTGGAGTTGTCAGATTTCTAAAATAAGAGATTTCATTTTTATACCTCACTCAGTATTTTTTATCAAATCTTCCTTGCTTTCAAAAAAACATTTTCAAACTCCCCTCACAACTGACGGATTTGTTTTTCTTTTATTGTCATTACTTCGTTAATGACATAAAGACCCTAAATTTGAAGAGTAAGCAGGGATTGCTAAAAAGACACTGTTTGTATTTATTGCAGTGGTGTCTGGGAGGCTCTGCTAAGACAATATTTCTTTGCATCTTAAAAATCTACATGTCGACCAAGAGGCATGAACCTGCTATGGGAAACCAGCTAACGCACTGCCAGTTTCAGATTAGGTAGTCAAAAATAAATTCTCTATTTATTCGTTGTGCCTCTAAGATGAGGCACTGAAAGGTTAAAACAAGCCCGCCACGATTAAAGAGCAAACCACAGGAGAAACCTGGGCTAAAACACACACTGCCACCACGCAAAGGGCTCCAAGGCGTTCATGTCTCAGGAGGTGTAGTAATGCAAAGTATTGTTATTAATAATAAACTCCTGACTTAAGCAGGGTACAAAACTGTGCTTGGAGGAAATGTGGATCCTAATAACCTTTTCTGGTTCCCTGGAGCCTGACCTCCACCGTGTATTATTACGCTTCCTCTCTGCAAGGCTCCTAGTTAATCCCAGGCACAGGAAGACCTGGGTATCTTTAAAGACGGAGGTGTTTTCTATCCGAGTTAGGTATGTTTGTTATTGATTTTATTTATTCACAGGAAATCAGCAACACTGTGTTACCACATTTTCCTATGAGAAAAAAAAGGCAACGTGTTAGGAACTCAAGAGCAAGAAGACCACCAAGCACCCATCAATGCAGTGATCCTTTTTCCTAGCAAACCAAGAAGCCAAGCAAAGGCAACGTTTGCACACGCAGTTTTCAATGGCCGATGATGCTGCACGCAGGTGTGTGACAGGCACCAAGCAGCCTTATCCTGGCTGTGCTCAGCATCTCCACGCAGTGTCAGCTAAATGCACTTTGCATCAGGCTCCTCTGATAGGAGTCAGAGCACCAGCTCGACTCCCACCAAGGTTCACCTCCCAGTTTGGCCACTGAGATGCTTTTCACGGGGTTTGCCGTGGCACCCCTGGGTCCCTTTTTTGCTCTGTACCCAACCAGTCAAGGGTATTGCTGCTCCTGTTTGGGTGTGGATGGTGCTGGGGCATGTGGTCGGGACGGCTGCCCCGGGTGCATGGAGCTGGAAGGGAAAGAGAGGAGAGGAGGCATAGACTGAGCTACCCATGTCATGAGCTGTGGAGGGCTCAGCATTGGCCACGTTGCTGGTTTTTGCATTTCCTCAGCCACAATAAGAAGCAAATATTCCCTCTACAGCCCCTCTGCCAAAGCAGAGCTTCCCAGGATGGTTTAAAGAGCCTGAAACATTAGGTCTTACAGTGGCTTTAACATTCACAGAGCCATTATGTGTCTTCAAGGACTGAAATCTCTATTTTATGAAACCTGAAAGCTTTAGAGAGCTCTGTCCCTCTCTTCATGCAGGTAAAGTCAGACACTGGGGTCAGAGCTATTTTGGTAGAAGGACATATAGACTAAGAGGTCTTCTTTTTTAGGGTACCAGGCTGAAAATCCTGGAAGCTGCCAGCCAGGTACTCTTCCTGCTGAGATTCCCCAAATTGTGAAGCAGAACAAGAAAGCTGAACCTCACCTCCAGCTGGCAATGGTGGGAGCTCTCCTGCCCAGCTCCTCTAGCACTCCACACCTTTGGGGTATGTGGAAAACCCAATGGGGCAATTCGTACCTTTGATTGAAAAGATGCTATATCACCCACTCAACCAGCCTTTTCCCCAAGTGCTGCCTTCCCACCACATCTCAAGCAAGCCCCCAGTACATTTGCCATGGTTGCCTGCTGGTAGCTCAAGGTGGATTTGACGAGCTGAGAAGGACCATCAGTCCCATAGAAAAGCTGGGGCTATGTTAGATCTTCAATTGATTTCAGAAGTGGTACAGATGGAAACAGCTGCTGCAAAACAGAGCTGTTTCCCATCAGGTAGACAAAGCCAAGGGTCTCTTCCGAGTTTGCCAGGAGTTTGTTTCATCTGCGAGTTTTCTCTCTTTTCAGGGGAGACAGAATAGCTCTTAATAGGATTTCAGGACCGGTTTATCTATCGGGGACAAAATCCCACAATGAGACAATATCACAGAGAGATTATCCCCTGTTCTCTGAAGGAGAGATCACAAGATTATCCTGAAATGAGGCTTGTTTATGTTGAGCTAATGACAGATAATTGGTAACCCCCTTTGCATAGCTGGGTGACCCAGCGAGCGGTCAGAAAGTAGAAAAGCAGCAGCATTTCCAAAGGGAAGGAATCCAAGGTCTGACGTGGACTCATTCTGAAAGAAAAACTTCTGGAAAGTATCAGGGCAAGGCCATGAATTTATGAAGTAGTTGTTTGGCTGACTCTAATTTTTAAAGCATTATTATCCTTTTAGCGGGGCTGTCGGGTAGATGGAAGCCAGAGCTGGCATGATGAAGAGCAGCTGAATAGTGATTTGCAGCAATTCCTGCCTTCCACGCTTCATTTTTTTTTTGCAAAGCTGCGAGCCAAATTGCTTGTAAACAGCTTACTGCAGCCCAAAATGCTGCAAAAAGGGAAATTTCTGGGCTTGTGGTGTGAGGAATGAAGAGGGAGAATGAAAAAGGAAGAGAAACAAACACCAATGGCAAGTCCTGAGATCCACCGGCATTTGAAAGCCCAAAGCCAGTCAGAAGGCAACGGGAACATTCACTTCAAATCCTTGGAGATTCCTTCTAGGCTGACCCAAATGGTGCAAACCAAAAAGCCACTTCTGCAGATATAAATGCACTCTGTGTGCCCTTGCAGCAAATCCGTGCCTTGCTCACAACCGCATCATCTGCATTTCTCCTGCATTGCGTACGTGCAAAAGCAGCTCGGTCAGATGCTGAATCTCTCTAACCTTCCAGGCGCTCATATGCCACCTTCCAAGTAATGCAATCAAAACAATCCAGCTAAAAGCATTTCATCTGGCCTAGACTGACATGAATTGTTCCTAATAAAAGTAAAGCTCTGTGGGACAACTAATGGGTGCTTATTAGTACAGGCAATGGACTATTCAATCAACCATATAGGGAAACTAATGGGGATTGATGGCCAAAATACAAGATGAGGACTTACCTCTTTAAATAAATAGCTGATGGGCTGGTGATTGGATTAATCTTAGGTTTCTATGAAGAAAGTTTATACCTAGCTAATAAAGAGAAAAACAAAACGTGTGGGAAATAGCATCACCGGGTCCCTGGAGGTTTTAATGTTATTGCTTTTGCAGCCGTGGCGGCAGGTGGGTTTCCAGAGACACCCATCTTTCCAAACAGCACTGGTTTAGGAGAGGGTTAGCAGGTGGTGTAACCCAGATGATGCAAAAAATTCACAGAGCAGCTGGAAAACCTCTCCCAGCTTTTTTAGGTCACCGGCTCTTCTGTTCATCTCCACTTGTGACAGTACCATAATCTTTGCATAGGAATCATGGGCAGCAGGCTCCAGAGATGCGCCGGCACACAGCATGCTGCAAGGGCAGCCTGGGGAAGGCAAGCTGTAACCTTGCTTCATTTCAGAAGTCAAAGCCTGATGTGTGCAATCTGCAAGTGGGGCAATACCCCTTGCCCAGGCACTACTTTTAATTTGCTTTCTGTGCTGTGGTAGTTTGCACCAGACTTCAAAGCTTGGTCGATTCCCTTCAACTCAGACATCCCACATCTAACCTGAAAAGTCCCTGAGCACAACGGAGGCTGCAGAGCACACCAAGAACACCCTGCAGGCCTCTCTTCTGCTCTATTCTTCTTTGAGCATCACCCTCATCTTCTTCTGGGGAGAGGGTTCAGGTCTGGATGAACCTTTGCACTCACTCAGTATGGCCCTTTTTTTTTAAACCACTTTGCAGACAATCCTACCGGTCCCTGCTTCATCTCCTCCCTTCAGCAAAGGCTTCCCAAGGTTTTTCCAAAACCCAAGATTTTTCTACCTTTGTCCTTGAGCTGATGGAGGAATGGAGTGATTTGTAGAGCTGAAGGAAGGGTATGTGCACCTCTGGGGCTTGCAAGTCAGTCTTCCCTGCAGCAAACCATTCCTTGATCTCCACCCTCCTGTTTCCTTCCCTTTGAAAGGCCTCCAACCAGATCACAGATGGCAATTCCTATGAGACAGATCCTAATGTCATTATTGACGACAGACCAGATGTCCAGGGAGGCATATTGCTCCTTTTAATCCAAAACTCATCAAGACCCTCACCTTTGTAGTTTAGGGTGAGTGTAAAGGTATCTTCATGGGAAGGTAGGGTGGGGGGCACACATTTTTTTTCCCTCTTGCCTCATTTTTCCTTTTCCTTTGAGGAGGGGAGAGCTTCGCACAGCATGGCTGGGAGCGACTAAACCTGACACCAAAGGGGTCCTGTTCTGGATAGCAACATCATTAAAATGCTACAAAAATCTCTCTTGAACTTTACAAGGACACGGGAGGGGATATGGTTTGAGTGATAGGGTACGTCTGAGCCTCAAGCCGTTATAGCATGCTGCCCATGCTCCTTGCTGCATCTCAGGTACCTAATTACTCATCAAGAGAAGGAAATAATTCCTATTTTGGGTTACGGAGCAATCCTGACTCTTAATGTATCCGTTTGTCTCCCAGTATTCGACAATACCTGACCGCTCTCAGTTGGATGTAAGTCAGATCCAATACTCACTTGCAGACACTGATTATGCCAGTGCAAAACTGCTCACAGAGAGACTCAACCTACGCAAGCACCCAGCATGTTTTTTCTTCTTTAAATCACACGAAATGCAGTTGTCGTTGTTGTGAAGGTGCAGGCTACTGACCTGGCTCATTTTGTCTTTGCCTGTCAGCTAAATACGACGCATCTTTCCGTAGATTAAGTGCCGTATATGTCTCCCTCTATAGGGCATGGCAGTTGGATAAAAAGGAAACTACACGGGATCAGCTGTAAGTGGGAGATGTGGTGTGGACTGCAGCTAGTTAGCACCAGCTAAAAAACCACAGGTGACTTGTTTCCACTAATATTTTAAAGCGAGAGCTCTCACGCTCGTTATCTCTCTTGGAGACAGGGAAAAAATCCCAACAGCCTTTGTGGCAGCGAAGACAAAGCTTTGCTCCATGGGAGATGTCCTATATGGCATAATGTATGCCGGGAGCAATCCCGTTGTTTTATGGGCCGGGTTAGTGTGAAGTGCAAAACAGGCTTGGGGCTGAAGCTGCATTATTCATGGGGGAGCTTAAATATTTCAGTGCGAGGCGGAGGTAGGGGACAACATAACAACACTGTATTGTCCATTTTCTTTCCCTAAAATCATCGTTCGTGTTTAAGAAGGCACGAGAGGAATATTCTTTTCCTTTAAACATAATACCGTGCACTGACACATCCCAGGGAAAAGCAGGATAACAGCGGGGCAAGCCCCACAGCCCCTGCGAGGGAGAGGGAATCGCCCCGTTGCTTCCCAGCTCCCAAGGAAATAGCAGTCCTGTCTTTAAAAGAGGAACAACTCAGTGCCTGGCATTTATTTTTGGAGGTGATTCATCGGTTCTGCTGTGCTTGAAGGGGACAAATCAGCAGGTGGGCGTACAGACAAGGAAAGTTTCTTGCAGTTTTTCCCCTCCAAAGCAGCAGACTTATTTCCATGCCACTCTCGGAGAACTGTCCTGTGCACGATTTATTTGATCAGAGGCAACGGCCGGTTCACACCAGGGCAGCAGGAAGTTGCGTTATAACCCTAAGTTGCAATATTTGGGGCAATGTGGTCAGAGCAGCAAAGGGAAGAGGCAGGTGAGCAGGCAGAGCTGCCTGTCCCAGCCCTGCTGCCCGCAGCTGCCTGCTGGGTCCCTCTGTGCAGATGCACTGCTGCCATCAGCCGGCAAATGGAAACCAGCACAGGGCACGATCCCGGTACGAGGAGAGCTAAAGCAGGGACAACACACGCTGCGTAACACGCCAAACCCTCCTTTTGCTGTTTTCACTCATCCTTCGGCACGAAAAAAGAGCAACGCAGCAGATGGGATGCTCAGACACAGGGGAAGGCTGGACCTCTCCAAGCAAAACTCGCCTTTAAGTGCCGCTTTATCCTCTGCAACGCCACGGAGCTGAGAATTGCAGAAGCAGAAGGCTGGCGTGATGGTGTGGACGGGCCTCTCTGGGTCCTGGGTTGGGTATTTTGGAGCTCGGCAGAAGTGGGATTGCTCAGGCAGCTCCCTACATACTGATCACACAGTTCTGAAGACACACCAGAGATATACACCCCGTTCAATATAGAGATTAAAGAGTCCTGAGAAGCAAGAAGGTTCATCCATCATCATCAGTTCATGGCTCTTTTTTTTAGATTTTTTTTACATCATTCACATTCTAATTTCCAGTTCCCGTCCTCTGCCACCTCCTGCCGAGGCCCCCAGGACCTCGCCGGCCCCAGGAGCTGGCGGCACGGAGCTGCCCCTTGCACAGGCTCGTGCCATGTGAAATTGCGACTCTGCAGCGGTTCCCTGACCTCCTGCGGGGCGATTGCTGCCAATCTCACAGCTCATTGCCTGCCCTCACCTCTAAAGCAAAAGGCTTCGTGGCCCTTCCCGCAGTACGCATCTGTCATAGGCTGGTTTGAATCACAAAAAAATGTATAAAAGAGCATGACAGGTGTTTAAAAGGGAAGCAAAAACTGATTGCAAAAATGCTATGGGCAGAGGCTTAATGTTTCCCAAGCTAGAGGCTGGTCATTTCTAGGTAGTGGTGTGCAACCAGCTCCATCTCCACATCCCACCCAGTGCCCCAGGGGGGCTCTGGGCACACTCAGGCAGGAGGTGCGGAGGGGAGGACTGGGGGCTCGAGCCCACCTGCTCTCCGTGCCGCCCCGCTGCCCAGCGCGGGCCGGCACCTCCACCCGATGGTGCTCCCTGTGCCAACAGCCAGCAAAAGCGCACACCTCCCACCACTGACTGCGCAGAGACCTTCAGCTCCAAACGGAGCCAGTCCAGACTGCTCTTCTGGGCTCAAAAAACCATTTTTTAGGTGCGCAGTCTCCTAGCAGACAGCCCGAGTCTTGCTATTTATCCCCACATCTCTAGTCTGGCATTGAGAGTCTCATGCAGGGTGGGGTTTGGCCAAACTTCAGATAACCAGTTATTTCAGATAACATGATTTTGGCCAGATCTAGATGAGATTCCAGACCTTTCTCACTTCTGTTTCCCTTTCTGTAAAAAAACCCCCAACAAAGATAAATCTTGGCAGCTATCTTTTGTAGGAGATAAAACAGAATCAGGTCCCCAGATCTGAGGAAGTGCAACAAAATCCCTGTTTCTGCTTGTCAGAAAGAAACCCAAGTGACTTCCCCAACAATAAGAAACCCTGAGGTGTTCAGGTCTCACATTTAGTTTCTGTTTCTCTCCCACGTTCCTTCTCAGCTCAGGTTCATGTTCATAGCCAGAGGTTCATATTTCGTAGCCAGAAAACCTTACGATAATCCATTGTAAGTGCTTGCCGTTTATTTGTGACCTGGTGCATGCGCTGCAGAACTTTCCCTTTGGAATCAGCCCTCTGAAGGCGGGGAGACGTGGGGCCTCAAATATCTCTGAGATAACAGCCCTTCTTGATTTGTGTCAGGGTCATGGAAAAACAGTACTTTAAAAAAAAATACCCCGAGGCTGTACGCAACATCCTCAGTTTGGGGCGCTGGGCAGTGTCACGCTTGGAGGACGAGCAGGGTGGCCGTGAGCCCCCTTTGCAACCCCCAGCCCCGGGGCTGCAAAGCTGCATTTCCCAAATGGGCACCTGGAGCATCCAGGGTCTCCTGGGCATAGACAAGTCCTTGCTACGTCTCTTTGCCGCGGCTGCAGCAGGAGCGGGTGATGGAAAGGCATTTACGGTTATCCCCGTGTGGCCAAGAGTAGGCTGGAGGGGCAAGCTAGGCAAGCTTCAAAGCAGCTTTGTGTCACCATATACCACAAGCCGTTTTTATCGGACAAGGGAATCTGGCCCATAACAAACTCTGTCACCTCATGCCGTAGCGTGGCAATACTAAAGAGTGATTTATGGAGCCGCCCGCCTTTTGCCAACGAAGCAGTCAGAACAGCACTTTGCCAGGAGATGTTGCTGCCTCGAGGACAACTGTTGCCCATCCCCAGGTCTCTTCCTACAGGACTGACCCGACTACTTTGAAGACTTCTCTTTTGTTTAGATTACCTGATAAGCAACAGGCACAGCTCATGTTGCATTTCTGAGAAGATGGAGGAGAACACAGAGATTGCAGTACAGGGCTGGGCTTGACCCGCACGCGTCCCAAGCCAGAGCACTCAGCTGCCTCCAGCAAGAGCGTTCCCGAGAGTCAAATCCTGATGCAGCCCCTGTGCTGCCCTGGGGATGCCCACACTGGCTGGCTAGGCATGGGATCGTATCATTTATCTCCTTGGAAAAGCTGCAAAGCTCTCATTTGGGAAGGGGGGAAGGAGCACAAGGTGCCTCCCTTGTTGCAGGGGTTTGGTGGAGGGCGGCAGCGGCCGGGCGGCCCTGCAGCCCCGCACTCTCCTCGTGCTCACCAAGTAGGTGCGGTGCAGGCGTCGGGGGTGCTGCCGTCCCCAGCTCCTGCCAAATCTGACCCGGAGGCTCGCTCCTGACCTGGCTCGGGTTGGAGCCCCTGACCTAGAGGTGAACTGCTCTATATCCCATATCCAGTCTCCCACTGAGTTTATTTTCTGGACTGTCAGATCAAAGACTGCTGTAAGGAGCAAATCTATCAAAGGCTCAGCACCCTAAGATAGATCCAGCTCGCTTTTATGTTTACTTTTAACAAGCATACTCCTTCCTATTGTTTAGCAATTGCTTTAAAATGGATAATTATCAGATTTCCCTATTAATGGGAAAAATCAGGCAATCGTAAATCTTAAACCGTGCTACTATCTGCACACTGCATGTATCACATTAGGGAAAAAACAATCTGTGGAGCAAAACTATTACCGAGTGACCACGTCTCAGCTCAGCAGCTGGTTTTCATTTCAGCAAAAGAACCCCTCTGCTTCCCAGCAATGCCACCAGCCCTGCTCTTCCCACCGCTTCTCTGTAAGTGCTGCAAAACTCCAGCGCTGGCCTCACACATCACATGCTACAGCAATTCAAATCAGGAGAACCGATGCATCTGAGACAACGAATGCCAGCTCGTTGCTGCATCTGCCTTGCTTTTCTATACACCGTAAGCCCAGCTCCCTTCACACGCTGGTTTTTCAGTCAAAACTATGCTTGCTTTAGTGGAGTTGTTCCTGAATTTCACCTAAATAACTGAAAAGGGCTTCTCTGGCTGCCTGATCATAGACATAAGCCATCAGAAATCTCTGAAAAATTGCCACCTAGTAGGAATTAACTGACAGCACTTTGTATCCTCTGATGTGTCTGGATGAAGTGAGAATTTCCTTTATTTCCCCCACATAGTGATCTACACAAAGCTGAACATGGACTCAAATGACTGCTGGACACGCCACCTTTCAAGTCCTGGTATCTTCCTTATTGCACAAAAAGCAAAAGAATAAGGCAACATGGGCCAAAAGATAAGGGACGTTCTTGTGGTAAAAGCAGCAGACTGGCATGCAGGAAATTCGAGGTGAGATTCTGGCCTTCTCCCCCAAAAAAGGTTGGAATCAACCATAGCCTTGAGGGCTAATTTGAGTTTTGCTACAGCTTGCGAGTGGCTTTGGGTAAATTGCTTAACCAACCTCGTTTCCCACTCCCCACGCTAGCTGTGATACTCGTGCCTGTTTTGCTGGGGTGTTGCATGAATTATCTGGTATTTGGGAAGCTCTTAAATGTAACATGTAACAATTAAATGTGGTCCTGCTTTTAGATTAGACCTACAATAATTCAGAGCTGGCCACATTTTGGTTTGATTTTCTTATGACTATATGAATTCACCAAGACAAGTGACAGAGAAACGTGATTCATCACATTCATATGACTATTTCCAAAACAGTTCTTATCTGAGCAATTGGAAAATGTTAAAGGCAAGACTCTTACCCAGCTGACTTAAGAAGGTTGTTTTATTCCACATTTCTGTTTTCAATAAATCTCTCAGGACAAAACCATCCCCTGCAGCATATATAGGCAAAGGACAAAAAGGCGTTAAATCCTAAGGGGGGGCGGGGAGGAGAGATAAATAGTTTACTTCTATTATCTTTACCATATGTTCTATTCCAACTGGTTACACATAAACAGCATGTAATCTTCAAGCTCAGCTTTAGACTCTTTGAAGTGACCTGACCATACTACTGATTTATTTCAAACTAACCTTTCTCTTTGAACCCTAGGTCAAGGTTAATTCTATAATAAAACATACCTTATACAGCTGGCTTTTCCAGTGGTGCTAGCAAGTAACGAACCTCTCAGTCATAAGCATTTGTTTCACTGAGTGTAGTATTGTATTTCTATTTTCCCTTCCCTATATTAATTTCCTTCACAGACCCTAGTTAAGGGGGAAAAAAATCTCTTTTCCGGTCCATGGGATCAATTTTAAATACACTGGAATTAAATGAAGACATTTAAACCACATTTCTCTGCTGAAATGCATCCACCAACACCAGAAACTATTTTTATTACAGTCTATGTTAAATAATCAGATCTTCAATTTCATAAGAAGCCATACAGCTACGTTATTCAAATCCCTCCACTGGCAATGACCCTGGCAGAACCTTTTACAAAACCATCTTTGCGCTGAATCATAGCAAACCACCGAGGATAGCTTTTCTATCTAGGAAAATAAAATTGGAAAAGGGAAATATGTTTGAAGGGCACTTCTCAAAAAAAAAAAAAAAAAAAAAAAAGAGCTCCTTGCAAGTGCCCCCAGCCAGTCTCGCCTGCCTGTAGGTATCAAAAGGAAGAAGCCCTCCAAGCAGGGGTGCAAAAGTGCGCGAGCTAGCTTGGCGGTGTGGGACGCCGTCGTTAAGAGACGCTGAGGCGCACACCATATTGTTCAAAGGCTGCTCATCAGGTTGTTTTTAAGCGGACTGGAAAGATGCTTTTGAATCTCAGCCTCCAGCCCACAGCACATACTCGCAGCACTTAATTAAAAAGCGGCAATGCACAAGCTAAACCAGCAGCTGTTCTGTATTTCTTCTGACTCCAAAGCCTTGCCAACACGGTGCGTGCTAGAGCTGTCGGGAGAGGGATGAGATGAGATGAGATCTTCTGGGTTTGGGGCTTCTGCGAGGCAGAGGGTGGAAGACCTTATCTGCCGTAGCTAACACCAGGGGGGAATTGTGCTTCCCCTCCAAATGCATGATGACTTTATCCTGGCTTATCCTCACGCGTTTTCACGGGCCTGAGTCTACAGCGGGTTGATGTTCGGCATCGCCAGCGCACAAAGATGCACCTCCCTTAAAACTGGCACCAAAAGCTTTCAGTATGGCATCTCTGGCTTAGCGGCCGCTTTGCAAAACGGGGTTTTAGTCCGGTGTTAGACGAGTTTGATCAGACAGCACTCTCGGTCAGCATCGATACAGCAAACTTGTTATCTCATCAATATCTGTCACTGCCTAACTCAGCTGAGCTTGCCGTAATGGAAGCGCCATCCATTTGAAATCCCAAAGGTAGGCATCAGTTTTGGATCAATGCTCTCAGAATCTCCATTAACTGTTACGATGCCAATGATGGTTTAGATCTATTTTGGGTTTATTTCTTCATGCCAGGACAAGTCAACAAAAGGCCTTCACTTCGAGAGACTCTCTTACGGTAGTATCAGAGGGGTGGCACAGCAAGCCCAGCACCTCCAGAACTGACGTGGCTCCAAGGAAATCCCTTTTCCCCCCAGCTCTCCCATCCCATTTCACCACGCTGTCCTTCTCTTCTAGCTTCTCCTCGGGGACTATCACTCATCCCCACTTCTTAATCGCAAGCCAGAGCCCCAGCTGCCGATGCCGTATGTGTCCTGCCCTCCGCACCATACCCTGCCCCAAAATCGCAGCCCTGGACACCCTGTGAGATACAAGGCACAGCATGCTCCCTGGCACATAAAAGTCCTCAACAGGAGACCAACGCCTTTTGCTACGTGAAGCATCTCTGCCTGTCCCAGGGATATCAGAAGTACTTTTCCTCTCTTCTCTACCGCAATAAGTGGTATTTTAAACGAGGGCACTGGAATTACACCAATTCAAGAGCTCAAAATAGCACTGCAAAATTCCACCCAAAGGCGTTGAAAGGGAAATTTCTACCATTTTCTAATACTGTTCTTTAACAGCGCCGAAAATTATTACATCTAATGATTTATTAGTGACTGAAATCAGCCAATTAGACAGCCAACGACTGATTTTCAAAGGGATCGCACCGAACAATTTAATATAATGCCAGATAATAAACATGTCCCAAGCTGAATCACTGAATGATGTCGCTAACAGCCTGTCAGAGATATCAGATATTTACAGCAGAATAAGGCACCACATCAGATAAAGTAAAATACATCCTCTCAAGGATATAGAAATATGGAAAGGAATCTCTCCAGCTGCATTTCAAGTCCGGGCAATTTACATAACTCCTGAGAAAAAGCTTTGTGTGGTGCCAGACCTCTTAGAAACATAGAATCAGAGAATCGTTTAGGTTGGAAAAGACCTTTAAGATCATCCAGTCCAACCAGTAACCTAGCACTACCAAGTCCACCACTAAACCAGTTACAGGTAGAGTAAGAATTTCATGTTTCCTGGCTTGGGGGCTGGATTATTTTTTAATGAAAGTAAAAACTAGGAATCATTAAGGTTGGAAAGGATCTCTAAGATCATCATTCCAACCATCAACCCAACACCCCCATGCCCACTAAACCACCTCCCAAAGTGCCACGTCTACCCATTTTTTGAAGACCTCCAGGGATGGGGACTCCACCGCCTCTCTGGGCAGCCTGTTCCAATGCTTGACCACTCTTTCTGCAAGGGAATTTTTCCTACTATCCAATCTAAACCTCCCCTGGCGCAACTTGAGGGCATTTCTTCTCTTCCTATTGCTAACTACTTGGGAGAAGAGACCAACACCCACCTCACTACAACCTCCTGTCAGGCAGCTGTAGAGAGCGATCAGGTCTCCCCTCAGCCTCCTCTTCTCCAGGCTGAACACCCCCAGCTCCCTCAGCCGCTCCCCATCAGCCCTGTGCTCAAGACCCTTCCCCAACTTCATTGCCCTTCTCTGGACATGCTCCAGTACGTCAATGTCCTTCTTGTAGTGAGGGGCCCAAAACTGGACACAGTATTCGGGGTTTCTTCTTACAAGTCGCCCATCCACGCTGCTGGCATGCGGGAGACCCTCTGGACCAAGTGCAGCATGGCTGCTACCCAGTCTGAGAAAGCCAACAGCACAAAATACAGCGGGGAACTGGGAATGTGCTGGTTGTGACAAACCTCTATCGGCATGAGAAGTTCTGCAAAGAGCAGACAAAATCTAGATTTCAAGGTTTCATCCAAAACCTGGACAATAATAATCCGTTACAAATATGTCAAGAAGGAAAAAATAGCATGGACCTCACAGGCTGGATAACGTTTTAAAGATAAAAACATGTATAGATATCTAGTAGATTGGGTAATCTAAACCAAAGGTACCTTTAAAATCATTTCACTACATGTTGCCATTAAATATGTCAGACTCAAGCAAGTATTTGTGCTGTCCTAGAATTGATGGCTTCATATTGCAGGCTTGTTCATGCAGCTGTTACTGAAAGATGCACTTTTGATAAAACGGTAAAAAGCAAGTAAACAAACCTACAGATCAATTCAATTTATATACACCATTGTGAAATCATTTCCAATTTAATATAACTGTGCACAGTCTATGATCTATTCAGTTCTATCCAGAATTATGAAAGCTCCTTATACACCCAAGCCATTCAAGTGGGTAAGAATATGAACTCTGCACTTAGGAATGAAATTTACATTTTGTTTGCTTTGATATCACTTTGCCAGGTATTTAATACAGCTGGTGTTCCTGTTGGTCATGAGTAAGGCTGTAAATTACAGCTCAGAAAAGGAGCAAGGCCACCTTTGGAGATCCCGTTGCAGGGTGAGAGCCCAATAACAGGCATCCACATGTGACCTTAATGTTTTTCCGAGCATCTGCAATAGTCTACATGTGCGGCACCTATATCAGTTACTCCATGGAGATGTGCAATATCCCTCCCGAATGAAGAAACCAAGAAAGGTGTTAGAAGACATCTAATATGGCTATACATTTCCTAAATTGGTCAAAGTAACTTGCACTCATGAGACCAACGAGTTTGGGTCGAGGAGACCTCTACCCTGCTGATGGTGACTTCTAATACATCCTGGAACTGGAGAGAGGCCTCAGAGCCCTAACACCGTGCCAGCATTTCAGAGAGGAAGATTAAGCCCCAATCTCAGGCGACGTAGTGAACGCAACCTGGTGAAACCCCTGGTAAGAGGTTCAATTAAAAAGTAAATTCCTCTCCCTTAATCTGCAACGCCAGCCTGTGGGAGATGACTGGATTCATTCTTTGAGGCTACAAGCTTGGATGATAAAGGGAATTGCTAAGGAGTAATAGCATCTATGTGCTTTTGACTTACTATCACATAACAGCCCGTTAAAATCAGAGCTACGTAACACCGCATTTTACATGAAAAGCAGTCTCCCTGAATGAGAGGGCTAATCCGGTCTCCCTGGATTAGCCGTTCTGGCTAATCAGCGTTGCTGTTCCGCATGAATGCAATGTCCAAGCTGGGAGTTTGCATGTGCCGAGCCCCAGCAGCCGGGGACGAGGGCTCGGGACCCTCCCGACGCCGTGCAGGGGACGGGGCACAAGCTGCCTGGCAGGGCCGCAGCGCACACCTCGCATCCCAGCACGCTGCTGCCGTGCCCGCCAGCCGCCATCCCCCACCTCGGGAGGTACGGAGAGCTGGGCTCCCCTTCCACGTTCTCCCTGCCCCACGGGCCACGGCCCTGTCCCGGTCTGCTGCAGGGAAGACGCCATTTCCCTGTAACCCCATCGTGGTCTCTGGCTGAGGGGAAGGTGCCACTTCCCTGTACCCCACCCCAATCTGCACCCGAGGGGAAGGCGCCATTCCCCCCTGTACCCCATCCCAATCTCCACCCGAGGGGAAGGCACCATTCCCCCTGTACCCCACCCCAATCTCTACCCTAGCGCATGGCGCCATTCCCCCTGCACCCCTCTCCAGATCTCCATCCTAGGGGAAGGCGACATTCCCCCCTGTACCCCATCCCAACCTCCACCCGAGGGGACGGCACCATTCCCCCCTGTACCCCACCCCAATCTCTACCTGAGGAGAAGGTGCTATTCCCCCTGTACCCCATCCCAACCTCCACCCGAGGGGAAGGCGCCATTCCCCCTGCACCCCACCCCAATCTCTACCCTAGCACACGGCGCCATTTCCCTGTACCCCACCCCAATCTCCACCCGAGGGGAAGGCACCATTCCCCCCTGTACCCCACCCCAAACTCTACCTGAGGGGACGGCGCCATTCCCCCTGCACCCCACCCCAATCTCTACCTGAGGGGACGGCGCCATTCCCCCTGCACCCCACCCCACTCTCTACCCTAGCGCACGGCGCCATCCCCCCTGCACCCCTCTCCCGGTGCCCACCCTAGGAGACGGCGCCATCCGCCGGGCCTCCCCCGCCCCGTCCCCGGGGAAGGGGCGCAGCCGCGGCCCGGCCGTGCGGGGCAGGAGCGGCGCGGCGGGGCCGGACCCGGGCGCCGGAGCGGGCGGAGGCGGCGGCGGGGCGGAGCGGAGGGGCCAGGCCGCGGCCCCGAGGCGGAAGGGGCGACGCGGCCCCGGGCGGGAGCTGTCGCCTCCTCCGAGCGGCCGCCGCTCGGCAGCCCCCGCCGGGCATGCCCCCGGCCGGCCCCGGCCCCGGCCCCGGCGAGGCGGCCTCGCTCGTCAGGGAGGCGGCGGGGAGGGACCCGCTGGCCGCCGACCTGCGCTGCAGCCTCTTCGCCGCCGCGCTGCAGAGCTACAAGCGCGACTCGGCGCTGAGGCCCTTCCCGGGCAGCTACGCGGGTGGAGACACCAAGGACTTCGAGGGGCTGGTGAGTGCCAGTGCCGCCGGCCCGGGGGTGCGCATCCGAACCGGGAACCGGGAGTACGGCTGCTGCCCTGGGAGCGAGCGAGCAGCCTTGTGCAGGGGCTGGCGGGGAGCGGCAGCAGGCCCGGCGTGCCCGGGCCGCTCTGGGGGAGAGGCGGGCGAGGGTCCCCTCCGAGGCGAGGGCGGCGGGGCCTCGGCGTTACGAAGGAAGCAGGAGGAATTGTGTATCCAGTCAAGGACCCCAGGTTCTAAAGTACAGCTGGGATTCTGACCAATAAACCCGCACTTGGAAACTGCCAAGTCCCGTGTGTGAAGTGTTAGAAGAGCTTGCCCTACGCGAAATTCAAGTTCATTTTGAAATTCAAATTCCTTTCGAAGGGTTTGTGTTCCACATGGCCTGAACACCCCCGCGTCTATCCCACCGCAGATACTGCATTGTGACGGCTTCTTTTCTTTCAGGAGTTTGATTATTCTTCGATGTACCTTACAGATACTCTTGGTAAATACAAGGATTTCATAACTTGCCTGGTAGTTGCTTTTCGAACAAGCGACAACCTTTCCCGCAAACTGGATACAAACGTTTATATCTCAGAACAGAAACTGGTTTTTAGTTTACAGCCTATTAGGGTGAAATATTGTTTTGTTTTCACTAGAGGTCTCTGTTTAATCACAATGAAAAGAAGGAGCTTGTACTAAATACCTGTCTTGTCAGCTTGCAGATACCAATGCTCTACCGAGCCTGAAAGAACTTCTGGAGTCTGTCCCAAACACAGAGAAAAGAACCTGGGATTTGTTTAGTTGGATTTTATCATCTAAGGTCTTCATGATACACAGTACTAAGAAACAGGAGGTAAGTTTTGAATTCTGAAAGTCTTGATTGGAGTTTGTCTTTTAAGGCAAACTTGCACTTTGGAAAGTACTTCCTCCTGCCAGAAGTTAGCTGGTTATTGCGAGAGCTTGACAGTTCAGCACGAATGCTTTTTTTTTTTTTTTTCTGTATATAGAGAGGGGGTTTTTTTTGAAAACGAAATTTTCAGGAACACTACTTGGAAGAAATAGTTATCACTCTCAGTAGTTGATGATGGGCAGTGATTGTAGTTGGTTACTCCCATTAACACAGAATGTACCGGCATGTTCTAAACCAAGATAGCCCGACTCAGGTGTCATTGAGCTAGATCCTGCTTCTCACTGAGAAAGACAACTTTGTGCTTCTGCATGCTGCCCCAAAAACGGAAAGGTTGAGAGCCACTGAGGAACTTCTGTAACAGTCGTAGAGATTAGCAGCGAGATGAAAAGAACTTCTGTTTTCACTTTTTTTCCCTCTTCCAAGATCAAGCTGATGAATATATCATCTTAGTAGCCAAAGTGGCATGGTAGAATTGTGATATTGTCCTTACATCATCAGTTAAATCATAATCACAATTAATGGTTTTCTATTTTTTCTGGAAGGACGAATTAGGATTTAGCTTTCATAGCAAGGAACTGTCAGAATTCGCATTCTACATTTACTCCTGAATTGTGACAGTGTTGAATTCTAATGTGGAAAGCTTAATCAAAATACATAAAGCAACATGAAAGACTAAGGGACAGTAAGCAAAATTTCCAGTGAGTAATCTAACCGCATAAACTAACACTCAGATTCCTTCCTGTTTTTAAGTACGAGAAGATCCAAGAACTCACAGGGGTGTCTGGGGCTGCGGTTCCTGCTCCGGACTACCTCTTTGAGATCGTGTACTGCGATCAAATGAATACCAAGTTTGCCGAGACCAAGGGAGAGCGGGACCTCATCTACGCCTTCCACGGGAGCCGCCTCGAGAACTTCCATTCCATACTGCACAACGGCCTGCACTGCCATTTGAACAGGGTGAGGCTCCTGGTATTGGCACCATTTTCTGTTGGTCACTTGCAGCTAGTGACACTTTTTAAAAATAGGCCCAAATTCCTTTAGGGATATGAAATGTGCTGATGATCTTATACTGCTATTTTCATTTCAGTGTAGGCTTTTGTGGATGGTTGTGTTGGATTTTCTAGTGCAGCCTGAGGGTAAAAACTGGAATCAGCACGAAACCCTTTTCTCCAGTGTGACGAATTACAGCTATCCTTTGTTTCTTTGTAAGAAAGTGTAATGCCTCTGAAAATACTGGCCTATCTGTCAGCCTGCAGCTGGAAAGTGCCTGTGCACAGAGGAGGAGGAGAACGGCCCAGGCAATGTAGAGATTCTCTCTGCCTGGCTTCAAGTTTAGATCAACTAAGTTTTAGGTGCTACTTCCAAATGGAGCCTTCTTTAAATGGCCTGGTTAAGGGGGACGTCCCGTAGGATTTGCACCTCTTCTGATTTCAGCAGAAAGGCAGTTGGGACTCCCGGCTTTTTATGTCATCTGTAAAGCAGCTTTGACACAACAGCTGCTTAACCTCCCAGTCAACCTGGACCATGTTCCCCCCCGCCCCATTCTTTATAAGCAATGGCTTACCAGGTACAGTGGACTTACTGGATTAATAATTTCAGCCAGGGTGGTAAATCCCTTGATTCAAAGTTATTAAAACAGTTATGTTTGAAAGGAATTCACAATTGAAAAGTACTTCTCTCTTTTCTAGTAAAGCATGGATTTAAATGCGAGTAAAGCCTTGTCTTGTTTCTGGAGGTTAGATTATTTGAATGACGGCAGTCTCCATAAATCAGTGAAATGCCTCTAACAGCAGTGCAGTCATGTTGATATAAAATACTTACACTGGCAAACTAAATCCAAATCCGGGAAAGCATGAATCTGTCCACACCAAGGGCCGTGCCAAGCAGCTAATTTGAGGGATGGGAGAGGGCAGCTGCCCCACCCCAAGGAAGTTGTGCCAGGACAAAAACAGTGCATGGACCAGGCCCAGCGCGGGTCAGAAAAGCCTTTCTTAATTTACCTTCAGAAACAGAACTGCCAGGCTGAAAGTGAAGAACTCTTGTATGTTGTTTATAGTTTGTGCTACAGGATTTTAGGTTGTATTTCTGCTCCGTTTCAGACGTCCCTGTTTGGTGAAGGTACCTATCTTACCAGTGACCTGAGCCTGGCTCTCCTTTATAGCCCTCACGGTCTTGGTTGGCAGCGAAGCGCGTTGGGCTCTATCCTTAGCTGCGTAGCTGTTTGCGAGATCATTGACCATCCAGATGTAAAGTGTCAGGTCAAAAAGAAAGGTGAGTCTATTGCAATAATAACTGTGTAGTTCATCTCTTACTTTGCACATCTCGTATTTCAGCTTTGTGCATATGTGCTATCGTGTAAACAGTGCACTGTATATGTGGATACCCTTCAGCAGAAACTGGCTGCAGACTCCTTTTCTGATTGAACCCCTCAACAAATCCACAACAGCCTCATTGTGCAGCTTCTCTTAAAATAGTCTGTTTAAGGAGTAGAAAATATTTTGGTGGCGTCAGTCATTTTTCCTAGTTTCATTAGTATGATAAAATCATGTTCCATAATGCCTGATCATCTCACCAGTGATGGTGGAACAGCAGCATCACAAATGTATCAAGAATGAGCTATGCTAGATGTCTAGGAAGCCTCTGCTCCGATTGTCCTTCTCCTTTGACTGCTTCCTGCTTGCAGGGCTCCATCGGTCCTTCAAGGTTGTTTTTCTTTCCCTATTCATGTTAGCAGCTCCTCAAGCCCTGTGTGGGAGACCCGCCTCCTTTTCACCCTGGTCTGGGCCATAATGCCATCCATACCAAGGATGACTAGGAGTGGTATAGCCTCAAGCAAACTTTTCAGTCTATTCTTGGATGCTAAGGGATTCAGGGGAATACCGAGACTAGATCTTTGGTTATCTCATTCCCACTCCTGCGTGTGTACATGTTGTGGGGGGTGAGGGGGTGTAGGTTGCTTACTTTTTAACAGTTACTTGAAGTTGTGCGTCTCTTTTTGCTTTTCTGTTCCCCAAAAGGCCACTTCTTTTCTCTTACTATGCAGATTCAGAAGAAATAGACAGAAAAAGAGCAAGAGTGAAAAACAGCGAAGGGGGTGATGTACCACAGAAATACTTCGTTGTCACAAACAATCAGCTTTTACGAGTTAAATACTTGCTAGTATATTCACAGAAACAGCATAGGAGGTAAGAATTCAGCTGTCTGGAGTGATGAGCATGCTATGACCGCCAGATAAGCACATCTCATTTTTGAAAAATGACCGAAAACAAGCAAGAAAGATATGCTGCACTGCCAGAATTTGGTTTTAGTCTGCTGCCTGTGAAATAAGGCTTACACCCTCACATCGCCTCTGTCTCACTCTTTGACACTCCCAGGCTCAGCTAAATTTGCTTTTTCATCAGACCTGTAAGCACATGTATCTTTGAGAGCTCTAACAAACTGTCTGTGGCAGGAAAGGGAGTGAAACGCTGACAAGTGCAGCTTTTAAAACTAGGGCAGTTTTAACTCTGCCCTTATCTATCCTGCGCGGCAGCATTCGCCCAGCTAATCAACACGCACGTACAGGCCAGGCAGGTGCAGCCCCAAACCATGGAGCAAGGTGTGAGCATGAGGAGAAGGGGCAGGATTGAGCACGGAGACTTGGGGAAAAGGGATGGGGAATCAAGCTTTGTTAGTTACAGGGACTGTGGAACAACTTTCTGGTTTTACTGCATTAGCTTAACCGTTTAAAAATCACAAAACCTAAGATACTCTTTGCCAAGGTATTCGTGCATCTCTGACAGAATTCGTGCACTTTTCCCTTTTCAGGCCTCCTAGTCAATCTTCCTGGTTTTACACCCACCGTTTTGCCGTCATGATGATGCTGTACCTGCTGCTGCTAATAGTGATAGGGGCCAGCAACTCACCAACCTTCGTCTACTACTGGCACAGAATGTTTGGCTCGGAGGGATGAATTGCCCGAGGTGATAAACTGTTATTTTCACCACGTGCCTTAATAACAGCCAATCTACAATGCACTGCATCTGTTCCAGAGCTCTGGAAATAAAGGTGCCTGGAGCTTTCCGGTTCTGTCTCCAATATATTATCCTCATGGCATCTTTCCAGTTGTTCTTATTTCTGTGCTCCAGTGATTCATGAGGATGCCCGGTACAGCTGAAAAGGATCACAGTGGTGCAGCTTAGTATGAATCAATTGTTAAGGCTCCATGGGAAAAAGTTATTTAAAATTAATGAAAACGCAGTGTGGAAACACTCAGGTATAGCTATTTTCTGTCAAACTGAGGTGGTAATATTTGCGCAAGTTGGAAAGGAGGATTTTTCTGTATGTCAGGCAAAGCAACCTGTAGGGAGTTTTACCCATTTGGTTTCAGAAAAGGAATTCAGTGGTGTTTAGCATGTGTCAGTGCAGATGGGATCGCTTTTAAAACTACCTGTGGCCAGGAATTTTTATATTTGAGCATAATGATTGTAAGAAAACAACAAGAAATAAAACAACCACCAAAATGGAAGAAGTTAAATGGTTTCTAGTATGGTTTTTTCCCCCCCATAAAACATGTACAGGGTTTGTGCTCAGCCACAAGACAGATATCTTGTCCTTGGTTAGTGTGCAGGTCAGACAAACTCAGGCCCTTCAGCATTGATACTGAATAAGGATTATGCCTGTCAAACTGCCTTCCGCTTGTATTTTCTGCACCAAGAAGAGGGAGGGTGAAGGGTTCCACTTATGCTGCCACCTGACAGGCTTTTTGGGATTGGGGCTGCCTGGGTTTTGGGATCTGGTTCAACCTTTTTGCCTCTGTTGAATTGGTTTTCAGCCTCCCTTTACGAGCAAGCAGGCCGTAACGTGCCAACTGTTTCCTGAAACACTTGTAAGAAATGGAGTAAAATGGCAGCAGAACTAGTAGGGCTGTATTTTATGTCTGTGAACATTTGTAGTACAATTAACTTCATGTAGACTTCACTTAGGTCTCCACGTGACAACTTGTGCACAATACCGTATGTAAGACTGTCCACAGTAAGTTCTCACAAAGAGGTTGAGTTTTCTATGGTCAGAATTATGGCTGTTACACTCTTTGCAAAGTGCTTTGGCTTGATGCCGGTGTGTAAAACCTCAGTATCTCTCAGCTTCATCTTTTCTAATCTTGAAGGAGGGCATTTTGGGGGTTTGTTTGGAAACACGCACGTAGGTATGCACAAGTTAGTTGTGCAACATAAACAGGGCAACGCTCTCCCAGTCCTGTCCAAGTCCTTTGCATTTGCTGTTGTTACAAAGCAACCTACAACTGCCTGAAACTGAAAAAGGAGCAAAGGACTGTCCTCCGATTAGTCACTGCGCGTGGGATAAACCTGGTGAAGAGCCCAGGGATTCTAGGTAAAGAAAAGCCAGGTATGTGCCACGGTTCAAGCTCGCAGTGTAGCTTTTAGTAGTAGGCTTGATAAACGCAGGTTTTCATTGCACAGTGAACTCTAACCACAAAACAAGAAAAAAAATCATCACATATTTCCACCAAATGAGTCTATGATTACTACCTTACCCATTAAATATTTCAAAGAAAATCTCTTCTTTCTGTGATGTTGTTCTGGTACCTAATTGCCAGAAATAATGACCTGGTAATCAGGTTTTCTAACTCAAAGCTGAGAACAAGTTCATTTACAGCAACCCCTTTTCTTGGTGGATGGAGCTAGAAGCATTTATTCCAGTTAATTTTGCTGCCAGAACAAATTTATTTATTCACCATACAGCTTGCAAAACAAGAACATTATAATCCAATTCCCCATTGCCTTTTACAGTCCATTAATAATGCTCACTCTTAAAGCACATTGCGTTGCCTCAGCCCAAGGAATGTACGCGCTAATTATAGCGTTGATTTGCAATTAAAATATACATAAACTTAACAATTTATTGCACAACGGGTTCAACTACTTTATAGTAGTTGATATTCCAATGCAGAAACCTGGAGTTTGAGACTTGCTTGGGGTTCCTGGGAGAATTTGCCCATTTCTGGTCCACCTCAGCACGTTATATAGAATCATAGAATGCTTTGGGTTGGAAGGGACCTTGAGAGATCATCGAGCCCAACCCCACTGCAGTGAGCAGGGATTGAACCTGTATATATAACATTGTGCCATGTATGCATCAGTTTGGGGTAAAACCAGCCAGAAAATCTAGAGGTATTTGATGCTATCTGAAGGGTATTGTGTTGTTAAAAGGCTTGTACGTCTGCAAATGAAACATCTTTTGGAGCAGATGGGCTGTCAGGGGCCCTTTGGAATTGGAGGAGGTTAGGCAGCCGTGGTGGGCTGTTTGCACGGCAGGGGAAGGCACAAACCTGGGAGTCCACGAAAGGAACAGATGGGGAGGAGCGCAGCAGGGTTTTGAGGCTCGCTTCTTAGGGTTTCTTTGCATAGGAAAGTTTCTGAAGAGTAAGCAGAAGGAACAAATGTGTAGCGGCCGTTCAGCACTATTTCCTAATGTCTCTCTACACAGGCTTCTGTTTGGCTTTAAGCCGTTCAGTGGAGCTCTCTTCCCAAGCGTGGGGCAATAGCATCCGCGTACGGAGCTAATTCCCAAGGCGATCTTCTGCACCAGCTGCTCCAGGCTGCATCCCCAGAGGGAAAAGTATTGCGAGGGCTCTCATGGCAGACACATGCAGTCCAGCACTGCAATTAAATCAGCAGGTATCAAAGCAAAAAAAAAAAAAAATCCGCTTTTTCTGCTTTGAACAGCTTAAACAGACCCACAAGAAAGAGGTGGGTGCAGGTAGGGGCTGAGTCCTGATGGATGTGTCTCGAGTGCCCCTCAGAGGGCTCGTGGCCCCCTCCCTCACGTTGCCAGGGATGCTAGGCACAGCCTCCTCGGTGCTTCAGCTCCACATCTGCGGAGCGGGGTAACGCTGTCCTCAAAGGCAATGGGAAAATAAAGACGTTTAAGGTGCTCAGATCCTACCTCAGCAGGCCAGCAAAATACTTAATATCCTACTCCCACGCTTGTTTTCTGTGCTCCCTGCTGATTTCAGCATGTGTTTCCCAACGTGGCGAGATGCAGTCAGCTGAATTCAAGCGAGTATTGTGCTGAGTAACTAACAATATTATGAATTAACCCAAGGTTCGTGTTAACCTCTTAAGCCGCTTGTGTGGCTCTTTGAACATGCACGATACTATAAAAATGCTAATGGGGAATGAATCAGAATTTCCTCCCAAACAAAGGACCACTGTGCCCGAAGCAGGGAGCCCAGGGCGAGGTCAAGGAGTTGTAAAATATAGAGCTACCTGTGCTTATTAATATGTTCGTTGCATTACTGCGGTGAATTTTAAGGAACTGTTACTGAGTCAGAGAAATCCCACCCTGCTGTGACTGCAAGGAGAAGCATGGCAGCTGGTGTTTCCCAGGGGGAATGGGCAGATATTGGGGAATTGGGAGAATTTTCCTCCCATAAGGGGAAATAGATAATAAATACATATATGGAGAGATCTCAGGAGCCAGCTGAGGAGGAAGGCAGGTGCTGTTGGAGACCAGGGTTTGAGGCAACCTGGGGAGAGAGGGAACCACGGCAGAAAGCAGGATCACCCCCGGGGCAGGGAGGAGTGAGGCTCCGGGTTTTGCGTTCCTGATGAGCGATGCAAAAATCTTTTGCTCTCTAAAGTACGAATGGATTTAAGAAATGCAGAATCAGAAATGTGGGGACATTCAAACCAGGCCTGGGCTTCGGTCCACCTCTGGCAGGATCCAGACCCGGGTCGATCCCCAGTGACCTGGAGGCTGTCCCGGCTCCCCGGGGATGCGCTGCCCACCTGCTCGCTCCCCCTTCCCACGTGCATTGGGCACACAGCTTGGCAGCATGCTTTTCTGGTGACATTTTCCTTCTATCATGAAAGCTGTCACTTTGGGCACCTTGCCCACGCTCCGGGCTTCCCAAAATATCAGCCTTGAGCACCAGCAGCGTGAGGGAAGGTATCAAGAGGAAGGCAGAAGGAGCAGCAATGGAATGCCTGCGAGCATCCAAGGGATGCGCCATGCTTCCCCCAAGGACCAAGATATGTATTCTTGCCAGCATCCTGATTTTCCTACTCTTCGCCTAAAGCCAAACCCACTTCTGCCCTCTCCATACCCATGGGGTGTAAAGGTGGTGGGTCCCTCCCACAAGGGAAAAAGTACTTCTTGCTCCTCAGAGAAGGTCTCCGAGCAATCCTGCCACTGTACAAGAGGGGACAAGTGGCCTAAAGTGTGTGAGCAATGCTGGGCCTGTTCTCTCCCACTCAGCAGAAAGCAGATGAAGAATGTTCTTAGGAGATTAAAGACACTTTCCTGCTTATTTGAAGCTTGCCAGAAAACCAACACACCTTCAAGGTCTGCCTCCCATTAGCCATCATCAGTAATATAAACAGTGAGACCAAATGAGTGTCTGATGAATAAATTAGCTTCCCCTACCACAAATCATTCCCATCACCTTAAAAGAAACTCTTATTTCCACTGGTCAAGCCGAGCCAGCCTGGCAGCAGCGAGCCCTGCTCCCATTAACATTGCGTAATTAACCTTGAGCAGAAGGAGCCCAGGAAAGCCAAACAGTGATTACGCATCTCATTGCGGTTTGGATGCTTCCTAAAGGGCTCACGCTAATCCCCACCAGCCGGCCTGGGCTCCTGCAGCTCTAATTGAATTTTTTTCTCCTTGGGCAGCATGTTTAGCATAAATGATAGTTAGCATGGGGAAAGGCAAGTGCTCAACACCCGTCCACAGCTTGGCATGACCCTGAGCACCGTGGCTTTCCGTATCCTCACTGCCCATCCTCAGCCAACCTGCAAACACCACTTGCCATCTCTCTAATTTTAATAATTTGTTAGCCAGGGCACTGGGAGACCAGTCCAGATCCTTTCTGACCAATGGGGATCCATCACCGCTTGGAGACAGGGTTGAGCAGATCCCCTCGATGCCCAACGGAGATTTGCTTTCTTGGGGGGAGACATCTCCCAGCTTCCCCACACACACAGCTGCAGCAAATTAAGAATTGTTTTTAAAGCAAAGCTCTTTCATCCTTATAAAGCCCAGATGCTCATTCAAAGCTGCAGTGGCCACAGAAATGCCCAGGGACCTGCATCCTGCCAAGTCCAGAGCCCCTGAGCTGCCCAAAGACTTCACAAAACCAAAACCAAAAAAACCCCACCTGGCTCAAAACTGTATTTCTCTTCAAAAGCAAAAAATGCATTTAACAACAATCAGCACATAACAAACAAATAAACGATCTACTATCTCAAATTGCACAAAAGGGAACAACACAGTTGAATAAAGCCACCTCTTCAACCCACACCCGGAGAAGAGGCCTCCACTTTGTACAAGCAACTTCTGGCACAATGGTGAAAAGCAAAAAAATCCATTTTACTCACCACAGCTCAGCCGATCCCCTCCAGCAACCTCCCTTGCCCTCCCAGTGCAGCCAAAGACCATCAGCACCCATGGGTGCCAGGTGGGTGCTGATGGGCCCCTTCACCCACAGGTGCTTCCCAACACCTTCATCGTTGGGACAGCCCAGGCATCACCTGCAGGGTGGCTGCACCCACCCTGCTCAGGGCAGAGATGAGGTGCTGGCTTTGGGTCAAGCCATTAAGGTGAAGAAGATGTGTATAAAGGAGAGAGGGGAAAACAGAGAGGAGAAAATGTGGCGTTTGCTCCTGTTAGCCCATGCCAGCTGCTGGGGACAGGCCAGCGCATGGTCTGAGACCTGCCGGCTCATGCCGTGGGACACAGGGACAGAGAGGGTCAAGAGGGGCTGGGCAATGTCAGGTCTGGTTCTCACTCTCCAGTTACCCCAAGTACTCTCTCTCCTGGTCAACCCTGTGTCCCAAAGAGCTGCTGTGTAAGGATGTGTTCATACTGCTCCCTGCATGCCAGAACAAGGCGGCAGGGACTGTTTTCCCTTCTGGCTGTCTCCAAAAGGGAGAAGAAACCCCATCCCATCCCATCCCATCCCATCCCATCCCATCCCATCCCATCCCATCCCACTGCAGTTCTTTGCACCCCTCTTGCCCGAGCCCCTCCATCCCTGCAGCATGTCCTCCCTCCCCAGCGTGGAGGCAGCCCAGGGGAACTAATGTCCTTGCATTAGTCACTCCCCAAAGATTTACATCCTTCCCAGGCTTCACACGTGGCTGTGGGAGAACCAGGTAGGCTCCGAGCCAGGAGAACCAAAACATCCGGAGAGCCTTTCCTACAGCAGGTGGAGAAAATGGAGTAAGAGCCTGTGATCACACCTTTGCAGCCTCTCAGGGTGACACCACATAGCGCTGTGCGTCTGTGCAGCTCCACACCTGGGTGTAGGTGCAAAGGGCACTCATAGATTGGCAACCCTGGGAGACGTGGCCCTAGACCATGGAGGAGCCAGTGTGTCTGTTCCCAGGGGTCCATGCTGGAAGTGTGGCAGATGCCTGATCCCAGAATCAGGGCTAGAGCATGTGTAGGGTACGAAAAGGATGGTTTTCTAGTTGTCATGGGGCTGCCAGAATATGGAAGAATGACCATAAATACCCCCAAATGTTTTTCACCCTGAGTACGGGCAGGAGACACATTTTCAGTTTCTGGCTAGAGACCCTCACCCACCAAAGTTGGGTGGCAAACCTCCTGATGAGTCTCCAGAGTGATCCTGTGGGACAAAGCAGCCCCCAAAGCTGTGCCTCCCGTCTCCTTGTGGGTACGTCTTCAGCAGACTGTGTTGACAGTTGTCCCATTGGAGACCCCTGATGCCACCCCACCATTTGCAGTACCATCCTTGATGTTCTTCTCTGAGACTGAGACAGGTTTGTGTCTCTCGTGCCTGGTAATGGCTGTTTCAATGCCCCTGAGACACAACTGCACGTCCTCCCGAAAGGAGGGGGTGTACAGTCCATAAATGACAGGGTCGGTGCAGGTGTGCAGCAAGCCAAAGAGAAAGAAGCTGTGGTTGACATACTCTGGCATCTTCTGGATCATGGCTGGCTGGAACCAGTACCACAAGCCCAGGAGGTAATATGGGGTCCAGCAGATGATGAAGGTGGCAACAATCACTATGGTCATCTTGAGAGTCTTCATGCGTGCCTTGGAGATGTGGTCATTTTGATTTCTTATCAAACCTGCAAGGGAGAGTCAAAAGGATAGCTGGAGATGGGAGAAAACCCGGAGAATGTAACCATTCATAACTATGCTTCTGCCAGAGAGGGGAGACCATCTCATGGTCTGGTCCATGGCCCACAGGAAGCAGAAAACAGCAAGGAGGGAAGTCAAGAAGTTTGTGTAAAACCCCTTGGTTTAGTTGGGTTACCCTTCAAAGGCTGTTGGAACCGACCCAACAACGCTCAAGGCTGGAGCAGGTTCAGTCACAAGAGTCATGGTGGACACTAAAGGGCTGGGACCTGCTTACCTTTATTGATCTTAAGCTGCTTACTGATCTCCCAGATGATCCGGATGTAGCAAACGATCATGATGCTCAGGGGGGTGATGTAGAGCGTGGTGAAGGTGAACATGTTGTAGACAGTTTCCTCCCAGTGCGCTCGGAAGCTCCCGTGAGTAACACACTGGGTGAAGTTCCTTCCTGGGACCGTGTGCAGGTGGAAGAGGAAAAGCTGAAATGGAGAACCATATAATAACTCAGAGAGGCTTTGGAACAGGGCACCATGTCCTGCAGGTGCTTCTGGTTGTGCATGGAGAGCACCTCTCTGCCACTGTCGGACTGGGAGAAGTGCTCTGGGCACCTAACTCATGGCTATGGCCAGGATGGGTGGGATCTGACGGCTGTGAAATCCCATTTTCTGGCCATACTGAATATTATTTTGGTCAGAAACTGCTCCGGTTTGTTTTGGTCTGCTCCAACATGTTTTGCAGTGGTGCAGTGATGCATTTTTAGAAGATAACCATCTGCACGAGGAATAAAACATAGGAGAGACAATTTTTCCCCAGCCCTTAGTGTCACACCCTGATGGTGTTGCAATGAACGGGTGCTATAAGGAAGGTGCAAAGCAGTGTTGAGCACCCAACACAGCAACCACGCCGCTTCGCTCAACGAAGGCAATCTGGTGGTGTTGGAGCCCGTGGATTGGGATGGGCTTGCTGGGGCTGCCGGGATGGGGAAGCCCTTCTCCAAAACCACCCCAGCCTGGGAAAACCACACGGGGAGGGCACCGAGCCCTACCTGGGGCAAAGCCAGGAGCACGCTGCTGGCCCAGGCGGTGCAGAGCAGCAGTCCGTTG
This sequence comes from Pelecanus crispus, assembly GCF_030463565.1. Taxonomy (NCBI): domain Eukaryota; kingdom Metazoa; phylum Chordata; class Aves; order Pelecaniformes; family Pelecanidae; genus Pelecanus; species Pelecanus crispus. The sequence continues at coordinate 3,778,531 of NC_134649.1, forward strand.
CGGCGGCGAGCGCGGGAGAAGGGATGGAGGACAGCCGCATGCCGGTCCAGGCTGATGACCACCAGCACCAGGGCAGCCGCGTACATGGCAAAGAGCTTGAGGAAGTTGAGGAGCCTGCAGGAGATGTCCCCTCCGTACCACTGCACCGTCACATTCCACGCCGCATCCAGGGGCATCACCACCACTGTCACCAGCAGATCAGCCAGCACCAGGCTGAGGATCAGAGGCCGCACATGGGATTTCTTCCTCTTCCTCAGCAGGCTGCCGAGCACTGCCGCGTTGCTGCCCACCGCCAGCAAGAAGAAGATGGCTGTGATGATCACACGGACCCTCGCTGCTTGCGTGAACCGGGGCTCGACCCAGTGCTCAGGGCAGCCAGAGGCCGAGGCGTTGGTGTCCCCCTCCGCAGTGGGGTGGCAGGGAGATGCGGGGACCTGCTCGTCACTCATTCCCTGCTGAAACGCAAGCGGCAAAGTGAATCCCCTCTTAGGGGCTGTGTCGTGTGCTGCAGCTTCAATGTAAGGAGAAATGGGGAGATGGTGGGATCTGCACCGGAGGCACCAGCAGCGACCTGCCAGTCCCGGCTTCTCCCTGCCTGTCCCTTCCCTGTTGCCCGTTTTGCCGAGCCGCTGCACCTCCTGGTCACGGTGACACTGCCCGGCTGCCCTCCTTGGCTAACCCCCGCCATAGCTACAGTGATTGCTCACACAGACATATATTTTTAGCTCTTTGCGAGGCGGTTGAGCAGCTGGGAAGCGGGAGCAGTGGCCAGGACCACGGGACAAGCCGCTGCCCGCCAGCACCCGGCTGGGAATGGGTCACACCGGAGCTGGCTGAGTCTGTGCCGGGGCAGCCATGCCCAGTTCAAGGACTTGTCCTTCCAAAGGGGCTTTGCAAAAAGGCTCAGCTTTTTAGAAACCCTGCGGCACGTTCCATTAATGTGTTAAACCTTAATGGTCCACCTCCATCTCCAGCACCAGAGCCGGGGCTGTGGGTGAGAGCACCTGGGGGTGGCCAGGAGGGGAGAAGGGGGATCCCACGCTGTCCGGGGACTGACAGCGGCTCTCGGGGGAGGATCACGGTGGCATTCCCAGGACCCAGGCAGCACCAGCTCAACACCTCTGTCACTTTGCCTTTGGGAGGTGAAGAGGGAGGAGGAGGTGAAGGTTGAAGCACACCCACGCCAGGGGTGGCTAGGGTGTGATGAGCAGTGTGGTGGTCCCCCACAGCTTGATTTAATTGCCCTTTTTGCCAGCACACAACCAGCTTGGGGACAACTCACATTTCAAGGGCAAATACTTCCAACTCTCGGGGACACGAGCTGTTAACAGTCCCAGCCGCGGGTAGGGTGTGCCTCTTACCGTTTCAGGCACCTTCTGGTTTGCTGATACCAAAATAAAGCATTCCCCCCCCTTTGCACAAATAACATGAGCAGCAGAGATCAAATCAGTCTCCCCAGCTCTGCGGGATGGAGATGCCGACACCTGGCAGCAAGCCGCCCTCCTCCAGCCCCACCACCCGTACCCCAACCCCCTGAAACCGAGTCCCCTTGCTGCCTTTGCCCCCTCCCTCCCCAAAGACCAACCCAACAAGCAAGCAGCGAAAAGAAAAAGTGCCAAGCTGCTTGCTGGCTGTCTGGGAGAAACAAGGGGAAACCCATGTCGAGGTCTGGATTTGTCCCAGCTGATGGGAACGTACCTGGCATACGCATGCCCTGATGCCAAGAGAAGATGCTCCTTGTTTTGCCCCACGGGTCTCCCACCGCCGCGGCACCGAGTCAGGATGCTCCAGCGCGTCTTTGCATCACATCCCTGCAACAAACCCCTTGAAGCAGCAAAATTTCCCCTCGCCGGCGGCCGAGCCAGGAGCTACGCTGTTTTTAGCACAGGCATCTGGAGATGGCAACGCTGATGCAAACATCCCCGGCACTGGGAAACCAGGAGCGGGGCACACGGAGGTGGGCATCCACGGGCAGCCCAGCTCAGGCAGCTGCCGGTGTTTCACCCCCAGGCAGGGGCTGGCACCCCTGCCCTTGCAGGCTTAACGAGCTGCCCGATTTCAGGCTTAATGAGCAGGCAGCGGGGATGATGACAAAGCCGCCGTATTGCAAGAAATGGCCACAATTCAAGATGTTGTGGCCAAATGTGGCCCCGTCAGGGGTAAGTGCCAACACTCCCTGCATCGGTTTTCTATAAATACAGGGAAATGAGTTAATTATCCCTGGAGTTAATGATGAATGTCCCGTTGCTCAGACAACCGGGAGACTCGCACCACACGCACACACACACACCCCAACGATGCTCCTGGACCACACAGGTCCGTGGAAGCATCATGGGTGAACACAGGTACGTGCCTGGACTGGAAATGCTGCAAGGAGGGAATTGATAAGGAGCAACTTGGGTCATTTTGCCGTTTTAATGAATACACTCTTTCCTCTGCGCTCTAGCAGTTCCCACCTTGTTCTTTTTGTATTTCTTTCAGCATAACGCAGTGAGAGCTTTGGTGTGCGGCATGAAACCCTGGGAGGGACAAAGAGCTCACAAGGGCTTAAAAAATACGATGTGCAATGCAAGGCCAGGGAGGGAAACAGAGGACACCCTGCTCCTCTGGCCAGCAAAAGCAAAAGAGGTGTGGGGGTGACAGAGGGCCAGCCTCAAGCCTCGCTGGGGCTGGTGCTGGCACGCACGCTCCCAGGGGCACCATGGGGACTTTAATGACATGCAAACAGGCCTTCACATCTCCCGGTCTATTGAATTGAAAAGTACATGGCGTACAGAGTGACCACAGGGCCCAGGCTGGCGGCCGTGCCTCTGCGTTGTTCCCCAAGAAGATGAGGTTCATTTGCTGGATAGGAGGTTTTCCGTTGTTAAACCTATTCCCACTTATTTTCAGGAGGAAATGCCCAAGCTCTGAGGGAAGGTGGGAAGATGCACCATCTTTGAGGCTGTTCTGCTTGCAGGAGCACTCCTGGGCACAGCAAAAAGGTGGGGTTTTTTCCCCTTTGTGGGTTTAAGAGTCAAATTGTGTGGCAGAGACACCAGCTCCTGAGACCCAGGAGATGCTGCGGACGCTGGACCACCGCAGCCCTTCAGGCATCACCATCCATCGGGGTCCCCCAAACCCTCCATCACTCCTGCGTTTAAGCACCAAAAGGGATCAGGCTGGAAACTCGCTGCTCAGAGTCGCAGAGGGCAATTTTTGTGTTCAAAGTGCTTTACATCCGAGGGGAAAGAGAAAAACAGACCCACCCTCGGCACTGCCAGCCCTCCACCCAAAATGTGGTCTCACAAGCTGAGAGAGAAGGGACGTTGTCCTGCCAAGACCCAATTTCAAAGCTGCTTAACAGCTGCAGCCCCGGCATCGACAATATCTCTCCGGAGGGGGATACCAGCCCCTCGATCCTGCTGGAGCCTGGCTGAAACCCCGAAGCCACCGTGGGCAAAGTGGGAGGGCAGGTGCCCCGCGAGCACCAGCCACCCCTGCCACGCAGGAGGGCACCATCCCCATCACCTCCTTACCTGGCCGGAGCATCGCCCGCCGGTGCAGCGGGAAAGATCCTGGTCCCTGGGGAAAAAAAATAAAAAAGCATGGAAACCACAAAGAAGTTGGGTGGAAGCCAATTTATTGCAGCAGCCATCTCCTCCTTGCGTTAGACTCCTGCTTAAAGCCGAGATTAATTCGGCCCCACATGCTCATCCTTATTTTTCCTTTCATTTAGCTCTTTGCACCTGCACTAAAGCAATTAAATAGCGAGTCAGGAATGTATTCCCTGTTTGTCCTCCTTCCCGGCTGGCTGCCTTCTTGTCTAGAAATGTCCTCTCCATCTCCGACTCTATGATGCAAGATAGGGACAGGATTTTTTCTTCGGAATTTTAAGCCTTGCTCATGCCACAACAAAGCCTTTGGTCCCTGTTCAGAGAGGATTTTTTTAGCATGCCATCATGCAGAAATGTCCTGGGCATGCATTAGCAATAAGTCTTATTTTAAGGGTGGGGTCCCTTATTAAAATGATTATTTTTCTCCGACGTTTGCACAGTAACCCCCTTGTGTTTTCTCTTTTTTTTTTTTTTTTTTGCTCATCTCCTCAAAGGTCAGTTTGGATGTTGTCTGCTCAGCAGCCATCAGCTGAATCTCTGAACACTGGTTTAACGATCAGAGGTTTTTGGTCCCCAGGATTAGGAAACAGTGCTGGCAGGCAGGGCTTGTTTCCATACACCCTGGTTCGGCTCTTTCCGAAATCCCCTCCTTTTGGGATGCTGCCCCAGTACATCCCCGGAGCTGCAGCCCAGCGCTGGGTCATGAGCAGTCAGAGCATCTCCAGGCTCCCCAAATAGGACTTTTCTCCCCAGATCCATACAGATCATCCCAGGATGCTGGAGAAAACAGAAACCAGCAAGCCACAACAGGTAGCACAGCCCCAGTGGCAATTTTTTGCATGAGCAGACCTTGAACAGAAGTGCAAGTGCTGTGTTTTTCCATTGGACATCCCATATAAATTGGGATGTCATGCAGGGAAAGTGGCATGGGATATAATTTCCATTAACCTAGTGCAAATGTGGGGCAGGGAACCTGCTGCCGTTTATCCTAATAAATCACTGCTGGGGGCTTGGCTTCACAAAAGAGAGAAAAACTTGTCTTTTCACCTCCGAGAGAAATCCTTCTGCTGTTGGGCATTACGGGGGGGTAATGATGGCTCTTCTTCAAGCAGAGCCATCCCACAGCAGCACCCATCACTTGCACCCTCACCCCCAACACCATCACCCCAGGCAGGTGCTTCTGCCGGGCTGGCTGTCCAAAAATTCCCCTTTGCTCAGAAAAAACTCATGATTTCAGAGTTTTTAATGCTGATTTTTTTTTTTTTTCCCAACATTCTTCTCCTCTTGCAAGCCTTGAATTGTCTCAGGAGCAGCTCGTCCAAGGAAATTTTTGTCTCATACTGGACTCGAAACAGAAAGTCTAGTCAGGGACATCTGACATGCGATGTTTTTGTGAGTAAATACCAGCATCCATGAAGTCATTTCCTGGGGTTAGAAATGAGCTCACCTCTGGAACAGCTTCTCTCCTTACCCAAAGTTCACAAGTCAAGCAGTTGTGAAGCTCCCAGTTTTCATCCTTCTCATTACAAAACAGCGTCGGGACTGCGTGCGGCACAGTGCCGCCTCCGGCTGCATGCTACAGACGGGCGCTGGGCAGCGGCTGTCGCAGGGCATCATCCTAAATTCCCCAAAATCTTTGCAGCAAAAGGCAGAGGACCAAAGCTCGGCAGTCACCGGGCATAAACCAGCGGCTCATTCCGCCTGCTCACCTGGCCCTGGCTGCTCTGCTGAGCCTGCCAAGAGGGACGATAATCGCTGTCCCTCGTGGGGATAAGCTGGGTCATCCCGTCCCCCTCCTAAAAGTCCTTGTTTAAAGCAGAGGGAGGGATCCCTCCTGCCAGCTGGGCTCAGTATCTTGGCAAACCGTGTCTTTGGGCCGTTTCTTGGTGAAATAACTCGCTGTTTCTGATTCAGCTTCATATATCGGAGCCTTGCTGGAGCCCTTGCTGGTAAAAGCCCTTCTCCAGGGGGCATCATGCCATTGGACAGCGGTGCTGAGAAAAACATGCTCTTGATGCTCAAACCCGCTGCAATTCCCATGTTTTAATACCCTGGCTGGTGCTCCTGGCATTGCTGAGCCTAGCACGTCATGCTGGATGTCCAAGTCATGTACCCAGCTGGGATGGTGTAAAGGACAAGGACCCCACTGGCAGGGAAGCCCAGATGTCCAGAGCATCATTCCCAGAGGTTCCCCAAATTTACATCTTCCCACGCAGAGCAGCAGCTCTTGGGGTCTTTCCTCCATCTTTCACCAGGACATCTCAACCAGAGCAAAATCCCTCTTCCCCTTCTCTAAACTAGATAAGAGAGAAGAATGAATTTACCACCCTAGACCAAACCCTGAGGTCAAACTCCAGAAAACGTGGTGGCCTTTGGTGCCGAGCCCTGTCTGCTCACCGCCAAGCAATAAAACCTGGATGCGTGCATCGCCGCTCCACCCACAGTGCATCTTATCCACAGCAGCTTCGCTTCCTTGCCCAGGCTGGAAACCCCAGCTGGGGGGATTTATTTGGGAAGTCTCACCCGGCACCCCAGTGCCGTGATGCTCCTGTCCCCAGTAAACCAGGAAAATCACCCCTGGGGTCAACGGAGGGGCCGTGGGTCCCCTTTGGCTCCAGCACGCACCGACTCGGCCAGGGCTTTCGCTACCCTAGCTGGGTATTTTTCTTGAGCTGGAAGAAATTATGAAATCCCAATGTTTTCATTGTGACTAACCCATGGCAGTGAACAATTTTGCCCTTGTTTTTGGATGGGTTTTAGTTGCTCTCCTTGTCTTTGCCTTTCGTGCCCTCTTTTATCCTCCGCTTTTTTTTTCCTCCCTGCGGGACCTGCCCATTGCGTTGCTCCAAACATCAAATATCCTCCTCTCTCCACACTCCCAGATTGGATTGCGTGCCCCAAGACCACGTTTCAGCGCTCCCTTTGGATGCTCCTTCCCAAACACAGGCCAGACTCGAGGGCTGGTTTCCTCTGTTTTGCTGGGGGAGAGGTGAGATGTGGGGAAAGCCAAGACCCTGTGGGACCCTCAGCAGTGTTATCTGGCGCTTGCAGGAGCGAAAAGCAGGGAAAACCTCCCCTGGCACCTCTTTCCCCTGTGCTTGGTATCTCCAAGGAGTTTTCAAGGCTTAAAAACACCCTTGGGTGAGCTTCAAGTGGGGACACAACTCCTAAGAAATGATCAGTGGCTTGGCAGGGTGAGGTGCCATTAATGCTGAATTAAATGATCCAGAGGAATACAATTTCTCTCCCCCACCCTATTTTTACCCTCCTGCGAGAAACCTGCTCTAAGCCAAGCCCTGGGACTGCAGGACCCCGGTGTCCCTTGGGATGAGCATTGGTGCTGACATCTCCCCCTGGCTGGATTTGGAATCCTGGGGAGGCATTTCTGGGAGGCAGCGCTCGACCCAATGCCGGGAGCATTGTGCTGAGATTCTCTCAGGAAGGGTTTACCTCCCGTGCCACCTTCCCAATCTGCTCCCAGCGGTTTTCATCTCAGCCGGTCCCAGGTGCTCACACCGGGCAGCTGCCAGCCCTTCCCTTCGGCAACGTTTGGCCCCGGCTGAACACCTCTGCCTGCGCTGCGGGCAAACGCACATTTACCCCCTGGTGAAAGCTGATACAGCCACGACCGCCCCAGGGGGAATCCCAGCAGTGCTGGAATTAGCTTGGCAGAGACCGGCTTTTCCAAGCATGCCCCCAGAAAGATGCATGAGGTCGTGAGACATTTTACGGCTCCGGTCACCGCCCATGACCACAGGTGCTCCAGGAAGGGGAGGCGTTTCCCTGCCCTCTTTGGCCAGCGCAGATGCCGGCAAACTCTTTCAGAGCCAAAACTCAGAGGTGGATCGGCCCCATTACCCCAGCCCAAGCTCAATTCCATGTTGCTCAGTGCAATAATTAACCTGAAATAAATTCATGTGTGGTTTAATGAGGGCTCCCCACCACCTGCCTGACTCCATCCCTTGCACATTTTCTGCCCATCCCAAGTAGAGGCTCATCCGCACACTAAAAAGCAACTTCTAACCTGATGCTCCAGTTTCACTGCCAACACCAGACCCTCTGGTCCGGCTTGCACAGCCAACGTGCTGCCGGTGCACATCAGCCGGGAATCCCTGCAGAGCCGGGGGGAGACAAACCACAGGGTGCTGGAAGACCCAAATGCTCCCCAGCATGCTCGCAGGTCATGCAGGATTTTGCCATTTTTTGAAAAAGCGCTTTTGGCCAGTGCTTTGCTGGTGTAAATCAGCTATGAACTGGCCCACCTTGACATGGTCCATACCAAAAAAATCGAGGAGGAAAAGGCACAGATGAGATCAGGGACCGCCATCCCATGGGTGGGAGGCTGCCCTTCCCACCAGCATGGGTGCACAGCCCAGAGAGCATCCAAGCCCAAAGCTAATGGCAGGAAGTTCGAGCAATAAATTAAGGATTTCTTCAGGAGCAATTAATTGCCCAAAGTAACATGTGCTTCAACACAGGACAGTCTTTGTCCACCAAGCCCTGTCCAGAGCTAAAGCAACCAACCAGCAGGCTGTGGGTTGGAGCTCTGCTCCTGCTCTTCCTCTGTGGTTTAATTGCCCCCATTGAGGTGCTGCCCTGGCTTGGACCTGGCCCTGTTCCCATTGCTCCCGTTCGTGCCCTGCGACTGCGTTTCCATCGCCAACCCGAGGCTGTGCGATAACTCAGGCACTGCTGCTGGCCCACATCTGCCGGCAGGATGCTCCCAGCAAATACTGGTGTCACACCGGCACGTGGCACCGCGTGCTGCCCCGCGAAGTTAATGCTCCAGGCGCGGTGCAGGGAGAGGCTGGGATGTGCATTACTCATGGAGGGCTTGAAAATAATGGCCTTCTCCATCTCGCAGAGAGTTTCTAAATGAGCCAGAATACTTATCTTAATTTCCCCAGCTCAGCCATGTAATTAAAATGGGATTGGCTATAGAGACACTTCTGGCACTCTCATAGCATCTCCTGTCTCTGCTCTTCCGAGCTGTGATGGGGAAGGAGAGACGGCAGGGCTGGACATGGCATCCAGGAGGAAAACCCCGGCAGGACCCTTCAGCGGTCCGGGATATCCCAGTGACCAGCGAACCCCCCTCCAGGCGATGGGGGTCTGGATGCAGAGCTGTATGTGTGCAGCAGGGAGGCAGTAACAGTCCCTGGGCACTCAGGGAACAGCCATTCCCTGCAAAAGCACTAGGAAAAGCCCTTTTCCTTGACAGATGTGATCACAGAACAGCGAATACCCCCCGGTTTAGATGCCAGGGGGGACCAGTCATGTTGTGCCGGTGCCAGCAGACATTCGGGGGCTCACCCCATGGCCAGACCCCACGAGCAGCACAGCCGCAGCTACTTGCTCTCCCCCAGCTCCCAGCTCTTTCACCGCTCCAGAAAAAGCCTTCCCAACCTCCAGAGCTAAAATCAGGCTTTCCCTAGCTCCTGCCTTTCATGTCATCCCCCGCTCTGTGGTGCTTTTTGCATCTGTTTCATAAATGATGTACGTGGAGCTGAGCACCGCTCAGCCACGGTCGAGGCTTTAGCTCCTAAGTAAATCCTTCCAGGGGGAAAAGGTCCGCTTGCTCCTTTTCTCCCAGCCACAGCCTGTAAATCCTTATCCACACAATAAAAACAAACTCCAGTAGTTCGTTTTTTGGGCTCTTTTCCAAAGCTTTTAGGCAGCTGGAGTGCGATTTTGTGCTGATGAAGCGGTGGAGGAGGGCTTAAGTGAAACAATATTGCGGTGGCTGCGTGGTTTGCTGGTGGTTCAGAGCTCAGAGTGAACCCCAGGGACGCGCCACATCTCCAAGTTCTCCTACAAACCGTGGAAATTGCCAGCCCGGCTCCTGGGATAGCAAAACAGGATTTAAAAAACATTAGCCACCCCTGGAGCATGGCTGGAGAAATGCCAGGAGCCAAGTGCTTAATGAGATCCCAGCTCCCTGCTCGCCCTCCTAAACCACGCAAACTTCCCCAAAGTGTTTGGGATGGAACAAAGTCATCAATCAGTTATTTTAACTCCCATCTCCGTAAACAGGAGCAAGCCCAGAAACACACAGCAGGGGAAAATAACCGTCAGCTTCCTTCGGTGGAGCGAAAAGGGTGCAGGGAGGGAGGACGGGGGCAGCCGGCGGGGAACTGAGCACAGCGTCAACCCCAAAGGACATAGCATGGCCCCCATGGGGTATTTCATGGAGCCCATAGGGTATTTCACAGACCCCACAGCCTGTAAATCCCCCCCACAGACCTGAGAGCAGCCCTACCATCCCTGCCACCCTCCCAGCACAGTGCAGTCTGCTTTCGGCGACGGTCACTCTGCCGATGCCGTATCGGAAAGGGTGGGAGGTACAAATAGCCAGGATGAGCATCCGTAGCCTGTTTTCCCCTGGATTTATGAGAGGGGCATGAGAAGAGCGATGGAGACAACCATGGAGGAGCATGGAGAGGGAGATGCTGTTGCACCATCAATTATCACAGTCCTCTTACGCTGCCCCATCCTTGGCATTGGCTTGGGGGGAGCACTAAGCATGGCAGCGTTCACATAAATATATTATGGCCCTGTAATCACATATCGGTGATGAAACCATGGAAAAATCCCATGAGAGCTGGGCAGGGCCCCCGGGGGTTAATCCAGAAGGGGAATGCATCCATGGGGCCGTGGCTCTGCTGCACCAATGGCTTGGTTGGGAAACACCGGCCTTGGACAGCAGAACCCACAGCCAGGAAGATAAGAGCAGTTTGGTCTGGGTTGCATCCTTCCCTGCCGGCCAAGGGTGCTACGGCCCTGCAGAGCAACAGCCTGGCTGCACCTGGGCATGGGGCAGCACCCACCTTGTCCCCTCCGCCCCACGGGTCGGGGCATGGCCCACCTCAGGCAGCCGGAAAGCAGCCGAGCATTCCCTGAGCTGCGGCTCCGCCGGTGGTGCTCAGCGCTGGAAACATCTGGGGCTCTGCTTGTGCTGCTCCATCCAACATTAGCCACACGCCGGAGCCGCAGCGAGGGATGGCCAAGCCAAGAGAGATTGCGCAACCGGACTGTTCTAGAGACTTGGTTTTAGCATGAACTCACACGTCCCAGACCCACTCCTGAATCCACACACGTGTCTCCTGAGCTTGCCTTGCAGGAGCCGTGCTGGGGAGGAGACACCTATGTTAAGAGGAGACACCTGTGCTAAGGAGGCTGCGAAATCCCGTGCAGAAACACCTGTGTCTGCGCTGGGCGAGAGCTAATGCCTGGTTTCCATAACATAAATAATAACATCTTTTGCCTTTTGCAGAAAAGCATGTTTCCTTACCCTGCAGTGCGACCCGTGGAAATCAATGCCAGCGCGTGCCAAGTAGCTGGCAGGACTGGAGCTGCCTTGTCGAGGCATCGGTGCCGTGCCAGGGACAGGCTGGCTGCGGCAGAAGGTAGGTGCCGTCCAGGGAAGATGAATTCCTTGCTCTCAGTCTCGGCACCATTCCCACATCTTGTCCTCATCACAGCCGGGAAACGCGGCCGAGCTCCGTGTTTATCTCACACATCCGGGGCCTCTGGCTCGCCGGGCAATCCTTGCCCACCAGATAAATATTCTGCTGGTTTTTGGCACATCTCAGGTGTTTTTTCCTTTTCCCTCGTAAACGTAAACAGGAGCTGGTGCAGGCCACCGCCAATTATTTTTTATGTGACACCTTGATCGACGTTCCTCTTGCACCGCTCCCTCTGGCAGCAGAGCCGGCAAGGATTACTAAGAGGCAGCCCGGGACACCACCGGCACATCCCGCTGGCTGCCCCAACGCCCATCCCCATCCCTCAGGGATGGCTCCCGCCGTGTGCTGCACACTTTTTCGCACCACGCTCCTGCAGCAAACCAGCAGCACGGCCCCGCGCTGCCCGGGGCTGCGTGCATGGGTGGTACTTGCTCGCACGTGGCCGCACGCTTCGCGCAACACCCAAGAGCCCCGAGCCAGGACCGGCTGCCACGAGTTGCGGGGGAACAACGTGGCTGCAGAGGGAGGAAGGACCTGGGGGGTTAAAGCCAGCCTGGGGCAGGCGGGGAGCTCTCGTTAGGGGTCGTGGCTGGATCTCCCCATGGTTCGAGTGAGACGCAGCCACATTTATTTGCAAGGATGGTCCTGCCTCTGCAGCTCTGCGCTACCCCGGGTGTCCAAACCGATCCATCTGGCTTTGTCCCACATCCTCGCATCCCCACAGCATCCTTACTTGACCCCTGCCAGAGCCAGTGCCAGGGCAGAGGCGAGCGGGCAGCGTGGGCAGCGCAGGGGATGGCACTGAGCCGAGCCCTGCCCCACGCCTGTGAAATTTGGGAACCCCACGGGCAACGCTGGGTGGGCACCGTGTTTGTCCCGGACCAGGTGAGAGCCAAAAAGCATCCCCAAAAATCATGGCACCGCGTGTCTGTACGCTGTATTTCCATCTTCAACGCTCAGCAGCATCTATTTGGAATCTGGACCCAGGGGAAACCCCTAACGGTGATGGTGCCGTGCCGGGATGCGGTGCTCACACCGGGACGTGGTACCCACGCCATGCCCTGCCCCGCCACTGGCAGCACCCAGCCGTGCCGTGGCATCGCTGCCAGCCCCAGCGGCTGCTGTTTCGCTGAGGGTTTGTGTTTACCATCACCTTGTTACGGGATTATTCAGCCTGCGGTTTCCTCGCTCGTCCGATCTGTTTTTGCTCGGCGGCCGGTGGCTCGCTGCCATCCCCTAAGCTACACGCCGGGCTATATAAGCGACCTCGCCGCCTTGGCTGCAGGGAGGCTCGCGCGCAGCCCAGCTCGGCAGTGGTGCAGGGGAGGTTTCGGTAAGCTGCAACTCTCTCTCTTCTTCCTAAGCAGCTGCAAATCCCTTAACCCGCAGCTGACAAGCCCTCGCCTCGCCCCCGGACCGCAGCTCGGCTGGCGGCTCCGTGATGAGAGGATGAGACTCTTCTTAATTGGGGCTTTATGGTTTTTGTAGGTAACAGCAAAAAAACCCAACCCAACCCTGCTCAGTTTTTCCCCGTCGTCGCAGCTAGCAGTTATATAATTTTGCTGTGTTATTAAGGCGGCGTAGTTAAGAGCGGCTGTGATTGAGGGCGAGGCGGAAATTAATTGATGGGCAGATGAGGGCGCAGAGGCTGCGGGCTGGAAAACATCAGTGGGGACGTGGTTCTCCACATTCCGCTTCTCCCCTCCTCATCCCAGCTAATGGGTTTGGGGCAGGGTTATGGGGCCGGCCGGGGCGGGGGGCTCGGGGGGACACAGTGTTTTGCTTACATGGGGCTGTTTGTTATCCCACGGCTCCGTTCCGTGCCGGCTCCCCCAGCCCTCTGCCAGAGAGGGGACGTGGGCAATGCCGAACCCTCCCCATCGCCGGGATCCGGCCGCTTGAACTCCCCCTTCCCCAGCATCGCGTGTCCCGGGGAAAGAGGGACGCATCCCGTTCCAAACCCGGCGCCGAACAAGTCGCAGCCAGCTCCCAAAATAGCTGCCGAGTGGGAAACAGGCTTTCAGCCTGGATTAATTTTTCCTGGTTATTGTCTGGCTGCGAGTTCATGACCCCGTCGTAAGCCCACAAAACACCGCTCATGTGTTGCTTGTTATTTTTGCTTGACTGGGATTTGCTGAGCTATAATCAAAGTATTTCCTAGTCCCACATTCCCCAGTCTCGGAGGGAATGGTTAATACCGTTTACAAATAACAGGGTGTTCTCACTGCCAGCTGCTCGTTGTAAGCTTCATTTTATGGGTAAACTGAGGCACTGAAAGGCTGAGGCAATATTTCCAACCCCCACACCACCAAGTTCATTAATTTGGGGTGCATAAAACAAAGCACCTGTAACTCCAGCTGGTGTCACTCGGGATAACACCAGCCCCATGGTACCTTCAGAAATTAAATACCCCAACGCTTGAAGCCGCAGGGCTAAGGGACTCACTAAAACAAGATCTGAACTTGCTGAGCAGGGGAAGAGCAACACAAAGCCTCAGTCCCTCATCTCTGCGTGCAAAAAAAAAAAAAGGAAAAGGAAAATATTTGGCTTCTTGCTCACATTTGCAGCAAAGGCTTGGCTTGTGCATGGGATTTTCCGCTTTCAGAGGCACGCAGGAGCCTCCCCCTTCCCCACGCTCCCGGGATGTACTGGGACGAGCCGCTATCCTCGCACTAAGCCCAGTTTGTAGGCAGAGGCATGGAGAGGTCCCTGCTCATGTGGGGGGCAGAGCGGGGTGCCAGGGGGCTGGTGGAACCGCGTGGGCTGCGAGAGCATCCCTGCAGAAGCATTTAAGCTGTTAAAAGGCGCTTTAAGGAGATGTCGTTACAAAGCAGCGCTCTGCAGAATAGATTTGGGCTCAGATGTGACGGCAAAAAGCAGAGGGGATGCGAGCCCAGACACAAAGCCCCTGCTGCTCCCCACTTTGGGGGGGTAAGTGGGGGCTGTGGGTGGGTGGGCAGGGGTGTAAGCAGCCCCACAGCATGTTTTGGACTGGTTCAGCCCGAAGAAGCTCCCTGAAGGCAGCAGGACACTGGGTGAGCCGCAACACGGCCGGGCTTGTCTTTGCAGGTCTGGGGAAGGCGTGAGACGGCTGTGGCTACTCCAAGAAGCCCCTGGTCGCCTCTGGAGACAACAACGATCATGGCAAAAGGATTGATCCTCCTCCTCTTCCTCCTCCTGGGAGCCACATCTGTTTTAGGTGAAGGTTAAACGTTTCTATTCCCATCACCGCGCTGTCCCCTGCCCGCGGGCACACCGGCATGAAGGCACGTCTGCCGGCGGCCGCTGAGCCAGCAGCCATGGGCCCGACACTGATGCCAGGTGCTGGTCTGGGTCAGTGTGGCCATTCACCCAGCCAAACAACTTCCAGACGAGGGCTGGCGCCTGTCTGCAAGTCAGCCAGCCTCTGGTTGCCCGGGCAGGAGCCCACTGGGTGTGCTGGGACCATCCCTGCCTGCCACCCTGAGACCCTGTGGTGTCCAGCCTGCACCCCGGCTCCCATCCCGGGTCCCCTCTGCTCTGAGCAGACCCACCCTGGCCGGTGCCTTATCCATCGCCCGAGCACAAAACCACCCCAGCCTCGGAGCCAAGCCTTGGGGAAGCAGCAACGTTGCTCTTCTCCAGGAGAAGATGCTCGAGAGCAGCAGGATCTGCCCGCTGCTGACTCCAGCGGGTCCCACATACCAGAGCACTGAGCGATAAGCAACCTGCCCCTCTGCTCCGGCGGGTCTCGCAGAGAAAACGTTTGCAGGCTCTTTGGATTTGTTTTCCAAGGCTATAGAGGAATTTTGCCCTGAAGTGCTCTGGCCAGATGCCCAGGGATAAGAACAGGGAGAGTCAATTTGTCGCTGGGGAGATGCCCAGAAACCCTGCTGAGCCCCCGGGAGAGAGCCGGCGCTGGGCAGCTTCAGACTTAGCTCCCCAGTTTAAATGGGACCAGTCCCAGTAAGCACCCTGGGAACCACCAGCTCCCCTTGGGCACGTGGGGGCCTAGCAAGTAAAGAAACCAGTCCATGTCCCGTAGCGACAACCATCCTCGTTAGGTCCAACCTCATTCACTTCGGGTTCATTTCTCCACACGCAGGGAAAGGCAGGATATATTTTATATCTCCAGCTATAAAAAGATGATTTGATCTGAGCTGCTCCAACACAAAAAGCACAAAAAAGTTGTTCTTGGGCGCTAAGGAAAATAGCAAATTTGCGTCATACCTGAGCCACAGTGATGCTGTGGGACATTTCCATGATGGCCTTCACTTGGTGTCTCCTGCATGTGATGCACCGCACCCCACAGGAGCTCTAATCAGCCACAACCCAAGGGGAAATCTAAAAAAACTGAGCCTAAGGACGCCCAATCCCTCAAATCTATTTTATTATTAATCTAATTTAGTCTCTAATTTATTGACCTTTAGGTCAAAGGCTTCTGAAACCAGCCCTCAGCAGGATCCAGATAGGACAGAGAACCTTCACCCCGCTGGTAATGCTCAGCTTGGAGAGTAAGTTATTTCCCAGCTCGGGCAGCTTTCCCTCTCCAGGACAAGGGGTGTTTGCATGAGTGTTATTTTCTTCAGCCTTAATTTACAACCAAACAATATTATTTGGGTAGATGAGGACGTTTAGGCAATGGAATAAATGTTAATCATCTGTGACCTCCTGTAGGGTTTTGGCTATCGCTGACACATGCTGTTGGCTCCCCTCCTGGAAAAGTGAAGGTCAAGTGCATGACCACAGCCCCAACTCCCGCGGGAGGCATGTGCAGCCCCTCGCAGGGCTGGGAGGGTGAGGAGAGCCCAGGGATGGGCAAGCGCATGCTCCGACCTGCCTTTTCCCTGCCCAGCTCGTCCCCATGCCCAGGACAGTTTACGACACCTTTAGGATTCAAGCCCGTGAGCCATTAATCACCCACAGAGCCCACTCTGTTCATTAATCCCCAGGAGATACCCCAACCCCTCAAGCCTTACTGCCCAGGGCTCAGGATTTAAATTCCAGGAGGCACTGCAAAGGCTGGACATGCCGATGCTGTAGCCAAGGGATTAGGGGACTTTCCCAGCCTTCCATCCCACTCCCAGCAGCTCTCTTAGCTGCTGGGGAGAATCAAAGCACCGAAACCACGGATGCTCAGAGAGAGGTCCCCTCCACCTGCTGGGAGGTATTTTTAGGAAAACTACCAGGCAAATTGCTTTCCCCTCAAAGTAGATGGCACAAGGCAGTGATGCTGAGGCTGGGGCTTGCAGAGCAGGGGGTGACTCCTGCTTCTCTAGGGAGAAATAAAGCAAGATCTCAAGGTTTTGACCAATATAATTGGACACTAAAGCGTCTGCCCTTGGCAGCAGTGAGCTGTAAACTCAGTTTTTGCCTCCAGGAGAGGGTGGGCCAGACCTGGTCAGGTTGAGCAGCCAGGCTCGGTGCAGCCGGGCTGGCAGGAGGGACTGGTGCTCAGCCAGGGAGCAGGCAAAGCCTCCCCAAATCACCCCGCGCGTCCTCTGCCTGCAGGTACGAGGAGCAGCTCTCGCCGGGGAGACCCGATCTTCACCTACACCAGACGCAGTACGTTCCTGCCGGCCGGTGCCGCGGGGTAGCCCTGTCCCTCCCCAAGTCCCTGCCACTGCTCAACCCCTCGGGCTTCTCCCTCATCCTCTGCTTTCTGCTTTTTCTGCTGTCGAGATGCTACCCAGAGCCACATAATGCCATTTTCCTCCACAGGACTCCCCTCCTCCTTTATCATCATCACCGGCCTTGCAGATTAATGCAGCCGATCTCAAACAAGCTTAGGATCTTACTGAGACCCCACTTTATGCATGTGAAATTTTTGCTTGGGGCAAGTACAGATGGGCATTTATCCATGTGCTGCCTGGGATGGGACCACCTCCCTGTGTCCACCTCCTCCTGCATCCCCCCAGACCTAAATAAGGTCTATGGGATGCTGAACCGGAGATGCCAACATGCCAACAGATCAAAAACGCACCCATCTAAGCCAAGCGCTCGCTCCAAACCAGACGCAATGCTTCCGTAGCTGCTCTCATTTAAATGGCCTTTTCCAGCCACTTGCTTTTGTAAGCCAGGGGTTTTCCATTTTCGACCATCACTATTCCAATAGTCCAGCCGTGTGCCTGTCTGCCTTTCTAGGAAATAACCCGACCTGCGTTATTACAAATGGGGTGGAAGAGTAGGTGTGCGAGATAACACAGCCCACGTTTCCAAGAGCCCTCATTTTTAGAAACTTCAGTCACAAGCGCATCCTCATAAACGTTATTAGAACATTGTCATTTAAAAATAAACCCAAACCACAGACTTGGAGTGTATCTCATCCATTCAAAGCAGCTTAAATTAATACCATCTAGTAGCCCAGTTAAAGAAATTCCTTCAAAAATCTAACCGCATATTAAACTCTCAACAAACCCTCTTTGTGTTTTACAAAGCAGCTGGCCCCTAACATGCTCAGCCTGTGCAGTAGCATCTCAGGCTTCTGTCTGCACACAGTAAAACTGGTGCTTGCAATAGGACACATGCTTGCCCTATAGAGAACATATGTTGAAGCATGGTTAAAGACATTCAACATGATCATACCAACAATTTTACGCTCATTTTTGGTTTTGGGGTTTTTTTTGTTGTTGTTGTTGTTTAACCACATTTGAAACACAGGCTAGCGTTGCCCCTCAGATGGCATTTAAATGACAATGTGTGTTTGATTTCCTTTAAGCCAAAGTTATTCAACGCTAAGCATGAGCTGCATGCACTTTGCTCCCCTCCAAGTTTATCTTAATCATCCTGAATTCAGTAGCCTGTAGGGAATTAAGTCAGAAGCATTCAGGCGCCTTCTCCTGCTTTATTTCCCAGCTCCCTGAACATGCTTTGAGTTTGTTTAATCCATGTGGTGCGTAATATCCAAATGCATCGTCTGAGCTATATAGAAGCTGCTAAGAAACCAACTGCCCGCTTTTGGGCAGCCATACGTGTCACGTGCGTCTCAGTAACACACCACTGATGTTATTCAAGGTCCACCGGTGCAAGATTCAAAGCGGTTTTTGTCTCCGTGGTCAAAATGGAGCGAGTGCTCAGGGAAGTGCGGCCAAACCGGCGTGCAGAAGCGGACCAGATCCTGCGTAGCTGAGCGCCTCTGGGGCGTGCACTGTAATGAAGCAACTGAGGAAGGGCGGCTCTGCATCGGACATGTGTGCTCAGGTGCTCCTCTAACCTCACTTACGGGCAGGGGACAATGTCCGGATCTCACCCCCGCGTAGGCGTTGTACTCCCTTCACTGCCGTTTTACCATCTTTCTCTCCTTTGCCAGAATTTCGTGATGCTGGTGCCTTCCAGAGCAGGGCTGGAGAATACTAAGGGAGCAGAGCGTGGGGAGTTTATAGCTAAATAACAAGATGGTTGCGGGGGGATATCCAGGTTTGGGGAGTCATCAGGGACCCATAAAGATCCTGGGGACATAGGAAAAATCCCGTTAATGGTGTTGTAACAGCAGCTCTCAAGGTGAAGTCAGCGACTGCAGGCAGCTGTCTCCATGCAGTCTCCAAGAAAGAGATGAGTTGGGAATATTGAATTGCCACAGCCCCTGCTAAAGGAGCTTGTAATTAATTATATTATTCTTATAATCCCCTTTTAAACAAGTCACTCTGAAAATAGTCCATGTTTTCTCCAGGAAAGTTGTTTCAGGTTTTCCCTGATTTCTTCCAATTTTTTTTTTTATAGCTGGAAATAAATCATAGAATCATAGAATTGTTTAGGTTGGAAAAGACCTTTAAGATCATCCAGTCCAACCATTAACCTAACGACTAGGTAGCTGCTGTACCGGGATGCTCTGTGATTGTAAAAGCCCTTACACTGGGAAGGGACAGAGATTATTTAGGATTAATCACTATAGGTAAAGAAAATGTTTCAGAAGCACTGTTTGGGAAACCATTCGTTAAATCCATCAGATAATGCTCTTTTGGCAATTAACCTATGTCTTGCCCAAGTCAGGATACCATTGAATAAGGGGAGACAGCTTTTAAGATAGACCAAAGTCATGACTTTTGGGCATGAGTTGATAACAGAAACCTACAAAGTTTAAGGCATTTGGATTTGTAATTTTGCCAGGGTTGAGCTAAGGGCTCACATGCTGATCTGGATTCAAATTTCCCTGAAATTCAGCCCTTTGGGGAAGGTAAATAACAGTTCCTAGCTGTAATTATATCCACGTGGCTGCTTTCTACTAATTGTCAGGTTCAAAACGACATCATCCCTGTGTTTCTAATGCACAGCTGTTGATAATCAGTAAAAATATGTTTTGGATACAATTTATTCCTTATGCCGTATCTGCCTTATTGCATCTAAATGAAAAGCAGACGCGAGACCGTGCCATGAGCGTTACGGGGACCTGGGGCTGCTTTCTGACCCACATACCTCTCCTCCAGCCTGCAACATCACCTGCCCCATGGGCCGCGTCAACGCCGACTGCGACGCCTGCATGTGTGAGGATGCGACCCTGCACGGGAAGGTCTCCCTTGAGGATGGGTCACCCGCTGCCGATGCCCGGGTCTACCTGCAAGCCAAGAACCTCAAGCTGTTGACAACGGCCGATAACAGGGGCATGTTTAGGATCCCCGGAGTCTGCCCCGATGGCAAAAACACCCTTAAAATAAAGAAGGCTAAATACGCAACAGCGACTGTCACCGTGCCTAAGAGCAACAGAAGAAACCTGGCGATCCAAGTGCAACTGCAACGATCAGGTAGCCCCAAAGCGGGAGGAATGCAGGAGGCTTTATGCAGCAATCAGAAATAAACCGTGATTTTTAGGAGGGGAAGAGTAACGAGATGGCCTTTTCCTCTTCCTGCAGGCAAACCCTACATTTTCAGGAGCCCCGAGGACAAAGCGAGGAGAGTGGGACAAAGCGTGTCGCTCTGCTGCGATGCCCTGGGGAGCCCGGCCCCCGACCGCTACTTCTGGTAAGGAACTCGAGTTTGATCGGACAGAAGTCTTACCTGCCCCCAGATTCAATTTTTACCTCCTTACCATCTCCATAAAGGTGGTTTTTTAGCTATAAAGCAGCTAAATACACCGAGAACTGATTGCTGGGAATGATGGTTTCCTCAAGATGTGCAGAGCTGGCGTTTCTCACAGGTGCGGTAATGTCATCTGCAGAGGGACTTACTAGAAAAAAATACAAATAATAGTTTGAAAAACCTCAGCAGGCACAACCAGCAGCTCTGCCTGCCTGCCAGCCACACCTCATACTGCCAGGGGAAGGGGAATAACTTTTAGGTGATGCCACCCAGCCAGACTACAAATGGGGAAACTGAGGCAAGAGGTCTGGCAAAATCCACATGGCAAAATGCAGGATTAGGCCATCGCTCTGCTCCAGCCAGGCAGTCACTCTCTGTCCCCTTAACTGCCTGCCTGTTCCTGGCAGGTACCACAACGGCTCGCTGCTGGATCCCTCCTTATACAAATATAAAAATAACCTGATTCTGAAGAACTTGAACAGAGACCAGTCAGGAGAGTATTTCTGCAAGGCCAGCAGTGCCGGGGGATCGGCAAAGTCCCAATCTGCCAAGCTTGCTGTCATAGGTAAGAGAAAACATGCATGATGCTATCCAAGAAGCTGGGGAAACGGTGGGGTGCAGAAACCAGAAATTGTGATATCTGCGGGAAAGAAAAGTTGCAGGAAAAATATCCGGGGTTTATTTCATGCATCCGTTAGCAGAGAAGCTTGTGTGAGCTGGTTATGAGCCAGATGCTCTCTACAAACTGGAGCTCTGGACTGCAGGTGACCTGCCAAGCTCAGCCTGCTGAAACCAGCAGATTTCTCACCGTACTTGCTGCCTGATGTGTATTTCTGTTTGCTTTGGCTTTTTTTTTTTTTTTTTAAAAAAAAAACTGGGACACATTTTGGTCTACCCATAGCCAAAAAGCCAGGCAGCTGCAGAACATCTAGCTGAGGCTGGGTTGGATGGCAGTGGTGGGTAAGCAGCAGCTGGGACACTCCTGCAAACAGCCCTGCTCTTAATCAGGTACCTAGAGTTAAAGCTGAGCACCTGCTTCACCAAAACAGAGGCCAGATGAATTCAGCTAACCAAAATCCTGGAAAACATCTGTTTTATGGCTGCAAATTATGGGTATTATTGGAAGTGATGTTTAGCTCTGAGGGTTTCAGACCACACAGCGATGACTGTACAATTATTTCATGCTGCTCATTAAGAAATCCTATTCAACAGGAAGACAAGAGGCAGCCTGCAACTCCCAACCCCAAAGCCACCTCATCCGACTTCCGCACGACTGCTTCCAAGAAGCAACCAACTCCTTCTACTACGACGTGGGCAAGTGCCCTGCGAAGACCTGCGCTGGGAAGCTGGATAAGGGACTCCGGTGTAAGGACAACGTCGCCTACTGCTGCGGGGTGTCCAAGATGGAAACCAGAGACATCTCCTGCAATGGGTACACGCTCCCCACTAAAGTCGTCATAGAATGTGGCTGCAAAAAATGCACCGAGACCAAAATAACAGTTCGAGGCAGAGCCACAGCGGCAGATAATGGCGAGCCACTGAGGTTTGGCCACATCTACTTGGGGAACAAGAGAGTGAGTATGACCGGCTACAAGGGAACCTTCTCCATCCACATCCCAGCAGACACGGAGAGGCTGGTTCTAACTTTTGTTGATCGGCTGCAGAAGTTTGTGAACACAACAAAAGTTCTGCCCTTCAAGGAAAACGGAGGTGCTGTGTTTCATGAGATCAAGCTACTAAGAAAGAAAGCCCCTGTTACTCTGGAATCCACTGAAACCAATGTGATTTCCTTGGGAGAAATGGAAGAAGATGATCCAATCGCCGAATTAGAAATCCCTCCCAATGCATTTTATAGGAAAAATGGAGAAGCCTACAGAGGCAAAGTGAAAGCCAGCGTGACATTTTTGGACCCAAGAAACATCTCAACAGCTGCTGTGACTCAAAGCGACCTGAACTTTGTAGACGAGGAAGGAGACATATTCCCACTCCGTACGTATGGCATGTTTTCCGTGGACTTCACTGATGAACAGGGCACCGAGCCTCTTAATGCAGAGGAGGTGAAAGTTCATTTGGATGCTGCTCAGGTCAAGATGCCAGAGCACCTGCAAGAGATGAAGCTTTGGTCACTGAACCCGGAGACAGGATTATGGGAGGAAGAAGGGGACTTCAACCTTGAGAAAAGCAGACGGCGTAAAAGGGAGGAGAGAACTTTTTTGGTTGGGAACATGGAGATCAAAGAAAGGCGGCTTTTTAACCTGGATGTCCCAGAGAGCAGACGGTGCTATGTCAAAGTCCGGGCATACAGAAGCGAGAGATTTCTGCCAAGCGAGCAGATCCAAGGGGTTGTAATTTCTGTTATAAACACAGAGCCAGAACCTGGTTTCTCCTCCAACCCCAGAGCATGGGGCCGTTTCGACAGCGTGGTCACTGGTCCCAACGGCGCCTGCGTGCCCGCCTTCTGTGACGAGCAAAACCCTGAGGCCTACGCAGCTTATATCCTGGCGAGCATGGGGGGCGAAGAGCTTGAAGCTGTGTCCTCTGCTCCCAAACTCAACCCTAACGCTGTTGGGGTCCCACAGCCATACCTCAACAAGCTCAACTACAGGAGAACAGACCACGAGGACTCCAGCACTAAGAAAACGGCATTCAGCATTAACATGGCCAAGCCAAGCCCTAATTCCCCAGAAGAGAACAACGGCCCTATTTATGCCTACGAAAACCTAAGAGAATGCGAGGAAGCTCCATACAGCGCTGCTCACTTCAGGTTTTACAGGATAGAGGGAGACCAGTACGACTACAACACCGTTCCTTTCAGTGAAGATGACCTCATGAGCTGGACCGATGACTACCTGGCATGGTGGCCCAAGCCCATGGAATTTAGGGCCTGCTACATTAAAGTAAAAATAAACGGGCCCCAAGAGGTGAACATAAGATCTCGTAACATGGGTGGGACGCACCCACGTACCATTGGCAAGCTCTACGGCATCAGGGACGTCCGCAGCATTCGTGACTCCGAGCAGCGGGGCGTGTCGGCAGCCTGCCTGGAGTTCAAGTGCAGTGGCATGCTCTTCGACCAAGATCGCGTGGACCGCACGCTCGTGAAAGTAGTCCCACAAGGCAGCTGCCGCCGAGAGAGCGTCAACAGCATGCTCCACGAGTACCTGGTGAACCACCTCCCCATGGCCACAAACAACGACTCCAGTGAGTACACAATGCTGGCTCCTCTCGACCCGCTGGGACACAACTACGGCATCTACACCGTCACTGACCAAGACCCGAGGATTGCCAAGGAAATCGCCCTGGGCAGGTGTTTCGATGGCACGTCTGATGGCACCTCCAGAATTATGAAGAGCAACATCGGTGTCGGGTTGACTTTCACCTGTTCGGAGAGGAGCGCAGCGGAGCAAAGCATCTTCCAGTCTCAGAGGAACTTGGGCCAGCAGTCCATACTGGTTCTGCCAGGGGAGAGCCCCGCGTACCGAAGGGAGCCGGCGAGCCGCCGAACCACCCAAAGCAGGATGCCGATGAGAGGTCAACGTTCTCCCACATACTAGAGCTGTATAGGAGCGTTGGTAAAGTCACTCGCACTTGATTAAATATAATTTGAAAGTAACATCTACCTGCTAATAACCTAATTCAAAGCTGGTAGGTGTCATTATTTTTGAGACATAATTGAGGTGCACTTTTTTTTTTTTTGGCACCAGAAAGGAAAGACATAAGGCAAAAATTGGGAGCCAGTAGTGGTAGTGGGTTTGTGTCTTATTAAATGCATCCATAAAAATCTTCTTTCTGCCTGACATTAAACAGCTTCACATGATAGTCTAAAGGGAAGACTAAACACATAATTCAGTTAAGTCATGTACATAAAACATTCTTCTGTCCTGCATCTGCAGACTTTGCCAGCCCAAGTACCTGCACAGTAGTTGGTAACATGAAAAGGAATAAACTGATTTCCCCATACTGAATTCAACTGCAAGGTTTTGGACTTGAAATGTAAGTATTTTATTTATTTCTAGCTTGTTTTAGAATGACTGTATTCAAGCTAAACTACCGGCAGCTGCATTTCTAAAAACTCACAGGCTCAATAGCACAGAGAAGCCATGCAGATTTGTAGGCTCCACATGGGTAAAACTACAGTTTTCTCTTGCTGCTTGCATTATTTGACAAGAAAATCCATGCTCTGTGATAGGGTAGGTTAATAAAAAACCCCTCAATTTGTAACTTCGACAACGCTGTGTTGCTTTTGTGTTTGACATGTCCAAGTAAACCATGTCTAGAGATGACCAAATAACCTGCCAAATTTCACCTTCCTGCTCACAAACAGGTCAGAGCTTTATCAGCGTGAGACTGATCCTGGGTACGTGTGAGGGGTTTGGTGGGTAGCGGGTGCTCCCCCAGGTCCAGGGCTTGGCCACGGCACGCTGCGGTCAGGGAATGTCCCCAGCTTGAGATGCGGAGAGGCAGCAACAGCGCTGGGAGAAGTGGAGCAGCACGTCAGGGCAAGCGATAAACTAAGGAGAGAGCAGCAAGGCTCCCAGAGTGGGACAAGATGGGGGGGGGGGGGGGGGGGGGGGGAAGGGAGCTGGGAACCAAGCCGTGCTTTAAGGGCGATAGGAAACAAGGCTGGGAGGTGCAGAGACAGGGAGGAGACAGGCTTCCCTCCACATTCAGCAGCGGCAAGCAGGATGCTGCTGGGCAAGAAGCTGCTCCTAGCTGAAGGTACAGATGGCCACAGAAGGGGTCAGGCAGTGATCCATCTCCAAGTGACCTATGACATTGTCCTATCAAACCCCCACTACTTCTAGCACAGAATCAAGGACGTCCCCAGCACACAGCACATCCTGTGTTTATACCCAAACACACCACTGGCAATAAATTTTAGGGTGCAGGCAGGCCAGCAAGCCTCCAACGCCGAAATTTCCACTGATAGATCACAAAAAGGTGGGCAGTGCTACTGGACGAAAACTCAAACGAAAAATTCAAACACATGCTCAAGCGTGGATCTCCCTCTCCTACCCAATCCCCTCCTATGGGTATGAAGCCAGTTCTAGGTCTATGTTGTCTTACCTACAGCCCATTAAGGGTCTTACCCCCCCCATTAAAGGCGTGGGGAGTCTTTCAACAGCCTTTAGCAAGCTTCGGAACAGGTTCTCAGGTCTGACACGGGGCATGCCGGGCATTAAATACAGAGCTGTGCAGGACCGAGTGCCTATGCAGCCTGAATTATGCTTAAAAAGGTAAAAAAAACCCCCTTAATAATCCATGGGTTTATGCAAATTGACAGTTATCAAAGAGCAGAAAAGGGAGAGCTGTGGAATACTCTGGCACATCCTCTTCATACCAATGAATCTAGACTCTATGTGTTTTCTTTTGTGTCTAGTCTGCTGCAAGGGCTTGGCGTGAGCTGGGGCCAAAGCAGCCAGTGGGGAGCATTAGCTTGGACCTTCCCACAGAGCTCTTGGCTTGCACTGCAGACTCGCAGAGAAACGTCTCTTCCCTCTGCTCCCCTCCTCCTCTGCAGACAGAGAGCCAAATCCCAAACTTAGTTTCATCGCTTTGAGGGTGAAGTAACACAAATGACTTCTACAGACCAACCCAGGAGATACATGGATGAAAGCAGGCTCGGGATCTCGTCCCTGGGCTGCATGTGAGCTTGCCAGAGCCGAACACAGCAGAATACAGGGCTCTTCCTTTTGGGGATAAGTGTCTGTTTAACAGGAACGAAACAGTCACAGCCCTACAGCCTGAAACAGCAAGAAGCTCTCCAAGTTTCCCCAAACTGTCCCCCACTGCAGCTTAACTCCAACTTGGAGGAACAAACTAATCCCTGCACTCACTGAGTCCCTGAGCTCTCAGAGGAGGCTGCTGGCAGAGTACATTGGATACAGAGCAAGACAGAGAGCTTTCAAACATGGGTGCTTAAGCACTATCAACAGAAAACAACCTTGGTTCAACAACCACCACTCAGTGCTAACACTTCATTGTTATTGATGAGCCACCATGCCAAAAACATTAAGAAAGTTTATGTAGGAGAAAAGCTACAGCAGTAGCATCCACCACTCACACAAGTTTTATGCTATAGCTCAATGTCAGTTCTGGCTTCTCCAGCTCGTGTGTATGGTCAGCGTATGGCAATGTCCTTTCTGCAACCTGAAACCTAACCCACGCTCCCATGTATCAGAGGAGAGCATCAGCTGGAGGAATGCAGGAAAGGCTGCGACTCAGCTCCTCCCTCGGCCCTAGCCTTCAGACCACCAACCTTGAGAAACAGGCTGAAGCAGGAGACCTGGCTCCTAAACATCAGCAGGTTTGTGGCTAATACAAAGCATCTTCCATTAAGGTCACTTAGTTTCCAACCCTCAGATCAATCTGGTGACCTATCCCTCCTCCTGTTTTTAAGAAAGGGAAAATATTGCTTCCCAGAAGCTATCAGGCTGTCAGCAGTTAGGATAAACAAAAGGAGACACATCCTTGTCTAGTCTCAACCTTCAAATTATTCAGGGATTTTGCAATCAACTTTTTTAAAAAACTCAAGTGCACCTGTGATTAGTCACGTACGCTTTTTGTTCATTTGCAATTTATTCAGCAGAAAACAGGAATAAAGAGGTTTCCTAGGAAGCAGAGGGAGTAGTAAGGTTTCAGATCATGAAACAGATGCATCTAACTGCGAGTCACCAGCATCCTAGGAAACATCACTCCCCCTAACATTTGTTTGAAATCCAAGATGAAATCATCCCTATCCAGCACCAGAGCCCTTCTGCTGCCCAGATGTTTTGCAGTTCTACCAGTAATTTGGCTTCAGTGATCTTAAACTGAGCTGTAGCCAATGCTGGGTCTATGAATACCTCTGCGACTCTCCCTCTCTCATCCGAGAGGAAGACAGCTGTTTTATTTTGCTACATCACCTTCCAATTGCTAGGGTGGCTGTACTTGACCTCAGCAGTGGTACTGGGGATTGAATCACCATGTCTGTGTTCCAGAGTCAACCCTGACATGCTATTCCACACCTCATCAGTGAATGCCCCATTTTTGTTTTGTCTGTTCTGCAAAAATAATCAGATTTTCATTACCTACAGAGTTAAATCCCTACACGGCTAGGTGAAAGCAAAGTTTCCAAAGAGACATTTTGGCTAACACCTGCCTGGGGAACACCAATTCCCTTTAAAGCTTCTCTGCCATGTCAAAAATAGCATGCCAAAGATTTCCTCCATAAAAAAAAAAACAAATTAGTCTTGCCCTCTTTTCCTCCATAAAACAACTGGGTTAAAGTTGTGCCTATTCAGAGCTAGGACATTAACTGTTAAGCAACAAAGAACTGTCTAATCTTTGATAGCCTCTTGCATAAAAAACAATTCCGAGAAGCCTTAAAGCAAACTCTGCACAGATCAAAAGATTAAGTTATAAGTATAGGTATCCCGGCTACAATATGGTTTAGACATTATTTGGTATTAAACAATGAACTGAAGACATTCTGTACCAGATTTTCACAATCTTCTGTCCAGCTGACCTTGGTTTTCCCCCCAAGAGACGCAGCGAGCTCCATCTACCGGGTTTCTGAGCACACGCCACCTCAAACTCCCCCAAAGACACAGGGAAACTCTTCCCTGTTGCTTTATGCTTTAGTTAGAACCGAAATTACCACCTGCCAGCAACAACTAACAGCAACAGATCTCACACAAGGCACAATCTAAAACAGCGAGAGATGTACAAATTGCCCTACGGGCTCTCTCCGATGCTAACATCCAATACAGGCACTGCGGGGCTGGAAACTGATATTCCAGCTAGCAGCATTAACACCACCCAGCAAGAATATTGCTTTGCTCCGTGTCATTTTGGAGATGCAAGGGATAGAAACATAGTTGTTCTTTGCTACCAATTTTACGATGCCAGAGCAGATTCCAAAAAGCAAAGGAGTTAAAGAACTTGCAAGCAGTTTTCCTCAAGAGCCATTCCTAGGAACAAAGCGGTTGATTTAACAGTTTGGTCATCTAAAAAAAACTTTTAACCTTAAATTGCCTGAACTTTTGATACTGTATTGTTTCTGTGGGAGTCGCACCTCACTGTTCATTTTGCTCAGGTCATAATGAATCACAATTCATTTTCCAGTGCCTGGGGACCTGGTACATCGGAAAAGTTGGGTCCACCCATGCTAACAGATAACTAAAATACTTCACTTCTAAGTCCAAAATTCTGTATCATTTGTGCTTAAAATTATCTATAAATTAAAGTGGTGGGTTGCGTTTTGTTTTTTTTTTTTTGTATACTCATTTCTCTGCTAATTCAACTTCTGTCACAATCCATGCCTGAGGCCAGACTCCTACCATACAACTGATTAGTGTCAAAAACCCTCACTGTCTATGAAGACGCTTTCAAGAAAATGTTCTTATCCTCAGCAAACACTCAATATCTGAATTCCAATGATGCCTATGAGTGTTCTTTGAAAATAACTGATTCCCAGAAGCTGCAGCTGGGAAAACACAAGGCAATCAGCCATACAACCGAGACCAGTGATGTAACAAACCCCAGAAAACCCCCAAACCCACCCACCATCCCTTCTATTGGCATAAGGTGGTAACTAACCTTTCATAGACTGATCTGAACAGAGTAAAAGCAAAATGACTTCACAACCTTTACTTGCAAGTAGGTAGGAGGGAGCAAAGCACTAAAATATATCATTTGCTTAGAAACAAACTTGCCAGGTTTATAATTTCTGCAGCACATATTGCACCCTTGAGTCTGCAGTCAAAGACAAGAGGAATTCTCCACAGGAGCCTGACTTCCACCTTACTGTTGTTTCCAGCTTTTGACTGATCCACAGGCTTAGATTTCTTGGAGAATCGTGTGTTCTGGAAAACCTGTCAGAGGCAGATTAATTGTGGGACCAATGGCAATGAAAGAAAAATAGTGCAGCATCTGCTTCAACAGATGCTTTTTCAGAATTTTTTTAATCCATGTTATATAACACATCTTTCTAGATTTTTTTGCTTGCTTTCATTCAGCGTCACACTCAAGCATGTCAAGCTCCTGTAGCTTTGATATGTCTCATGAATTCAACACCTGACTCAAGCTTTAAGTTCCAGACATGAGTGCTTGAAAAGGCATGAATGCATTGAAAAGTCTGAAGAGCCAAAAGGGAACATGGAAGAGTATGAGCATGAGCAAAATGGAACCATTGTAACAGCAACCCTACAAAACTCCCACCTTTTTTTTTTTTTTTTAAACTCCTTTTGAAGCTTCCAAAATTTCAATGACAATGCTGTAATATGAAGCTAACAGAACAGTGTCTCCCTCAGTCCAAATAGCTCCAGTGGCTCTTTTACTTCAGCAGTATTCAGAAAAAGCAAGAATAAATTGAGCAAGTAACACTAGAGCAGCTCCTAAGATCTGGCTGGTCTTTGTTTTGCTGTTACCTTCACAGTGCTACATTACTTCTAAGACAGGAAAGTAAGAGAGTCATCAGTTTTGGGGTTCTTCACATGAAATGCTCCTTCTTATACATGCCATTAACCAAAGGCAGGTTGAGGAAAAACTTGGATTAGGTTAACAACTCCTCATCAGGTAAAAACTTCTCTCACCAGAGAAAAAGCATGACAGTAGAACATGAATTTTCTGGATGGATGTGACACAAATATTAATTAAATAGGACATATACTAGGATATGAAAACAAAAAGGAGAAGGAAGAGATGATAATCAAAATGACTAAATGGGAAAGGTAAGAAATTGATCAGAAAAGCTGAAGATAGCAAAGAAAAACATCTACTGAATAAAGTGAATGACAAATTTATAGATTAGAAACTGAATCAATGAGATTACAAGTCACTTGTATTGAAAAGCAAATATACACAGTAAATTTTTCTTTTCTGAATTTAAAAGGAAACAAAATGATGGGCTCACATCACATGCAGGTGACTAAAAATGCTCAGCTGGCCTTCATGGATGACTTTAAATAGTACCTACTGCTTAGAGCATTTTCAAAGTCAAAAGGCCCAAATAAATGTGATGGTCTGAAGAGAACTGGATGAGATCTCAGCTGAGAATAAAATGGGAATATTCCATTTATTCCCTTTCTAAATCTGAGACTTACTGAAACTGAATTCCAGTACAGTGAAAGTGCTGGTAGACTTCAGACTATACAATGAGAATATGCAGGAAGACACATGTAATTAAGAAGTTGGCAAGGACTGTTGGGATTAAGAGGGGGGAAAAAAAAAAGTTTAACCTTCCATGAATCAAGATTGACTGTAACATTTCACATGACAAGATTTCCCCTCCTCCTTAGATTCAATTGCAGAGTTGTTCAGAGGGATTAAGAATAGAAATGATTTAAACACAGATACAGCTGAGCTCTGATGTGGATTTAACTTGTAGTACTACAGGACATTATAACTAAAGGGGTCAACAATATGTAATATCAATAAAGCACATTAGCCAGTTCTGTATCCAATTAATTGAAATATCTAGTAGCACAACATGAAGGAATTCTACAAGATCAACACAAAGTTTGCAATTAATCAAGCACCATAATGTTGCTTGTCAAG
The DNA here is from genome assembly GCF_030463565.1 of Pelecanus crispus. NCBI lineage: Eukaryota > Metazoa > Chordata > Aves > Pelecaniformes > Pelecanidae > Pelecanus > Pelecanus crispus. The sequence continues at coordinate 3,809,123 of NC_134649.1, forward strand.
TGACATTATTGCTGGTAAAAGAAAATATATAAATGACCAAGAATAGAAAACAAAAAAGGGAAGTTGATCACACAGAACATCAGACTGTTCAGAAAACCCCACCCAGCAAACAACCCAAAAAAAGGCATATCAGCAACTGCACAAAGCTCCAGGTACGGTATTGTATCAAGATGCTCTGTCAAAATCCAGTCAGAAGTAAGGAATGCTTTTTGTGTTAAGACCAGTTGACTCTTAAGAAAACTATCACAGACAGGAAAAGATTCTCCAGATGCTCCCAGCTAAGGCTTAAGTTATTCATCTCAATGTGGGGATACAAAGGTAGTTTAAGGGTCTGCAGAAAAGCAAACTAGACGATCTAAGAGCCTCCGTGAGCATTAAACTCTGAGGTAGAGCAGACAGCCATGACAAATCCCATCTGTTAATTTCACTAGAAAATATTCCACGGATAAGTACTGCAAAGCTGTAAGAAAAACACTGCATGGATACTCTTTTGCTAGACATCCTATCAAAGATGAGGAGATATTTGACATAAATTATTTGGAAATGAAACATGTTTCTGTCCTTAGAATCTCATTTTGTGAAACCACGTATGAATTACAGAGAAGCACCTTTTTTTAACATTTCCACATTAAAGTAACTGTGCACAACTTGTGCTTGAAGAAAGTTATACCGAAAGTCCTCAAAAATAAATTGGAAACATTGTATAAAAATAAATTTATTACCCAACAGTGGAAACAGGAATTTATTCACTATCTTCAGCAGTCACAGAGATTTTCTTCCTTGATGGGGAAAGAGAAATGAGTATCATCAGGAATCCACGATGAAAACACGCAGATGTCCATAAGACCAAACGGTTTGGGAGGAAAGCCCTTAACTAAGTTGAATGTTATAGGTGGGCATTGAAATATTTTATATTACTATGAACTTACAGACATTTTCCACATTTTAAATACATCTACTGTTTTACATCCTGAGCCAGTATTTTCCTCTCTTTCAGAGTCTTTTTTGTCGTGCTAAGTTTGAGTGTTTGAAATCTGCATTCCTGATGAACTGTTCTCGAGTTCTGCTGGAACCAAGAGTGCATATACCCATTGTAGAAGTCAACCGCTGTAAGCTGCTTCTTTAATACGACCGTTTTAATTCCAACCCAGCCTTCCTAAAAATAAAACCAAAAAATTGGCAGTAAGCTTCTTCCATGCTTTAAAATTACGATCTTTAGCTGTCACAAGGTTGGCTTACAGAACACATTTTATTTAATTTCATCATGTTTACATTACAAGTCAAATGTAATGTAAAGTGAAAAGTGTAAGTGAAAGCTTGCAAGTGAAAAACCTGCTAGTGGAAATTAAAAGTTCTTCAAGGTATCAAAAAAAAAGACTGATGCTAATCTAAACTAGTTCAGTGAATAATGGTGGATAATTAAGACAAAAGTTATGTAACACACAAATAGTAAACCCCTCATCTTCAGGGCAGTGAAGATACAACAAATGGGAAGAACCTACCTTGCAACGAGCTATCAGCATTTGGGACGCTTTATGGTATAGTAGTGAACCAGGAACAGCTCCATGGTCATTTAATATTTGATCTAAAAACAAAGCAAGATTGTCTTGCATTTTTATGCCAACAAGTACAAAAAAAGTTTGAAACGCTTATGTCTCTTTGAAGCATGATAATCATCTTGAGTCACTATTTTGTTCAAAAATACTGTATTGTATTCTGTGTTTTATCATACCCAAATCAGCAGGGTAGAATCAGAACAGTCACTCTCTGGCCCCGCTCCCTCTCTCCTCCACAAACAGACATTAAGCCCTGTGTGCTCTGGCACTCCACTCGGCCCACAAGGCTCTCAGACTCACAGGCTACTACAGAAAACGGTTTAAGCGACAGTACACAGGGACAGCTTTCCTCGTGAGAGATCCCCAGACGATGGCATTAGAAGAGGATCTCCTAACTAATCACAGAATTAAAATCCTCCGGTCTCAGGATTCACAGGACTGTACCTGCTGCTTGCTCAACATCACCACAAAGCAGGAATACCCTCAAAACCCATCTTATGCTCATCTTTGGGCACATAAACTTACTGCACTCTGAGTACGTATGAGACTGACTTAGTTCTGCTGGAGTTTCAGAAAGCAGTACTTAAAGCTATTGTTTAATACAACTGGTTACTGTCTTCAAGTCAATGTTTGAAAAGACAGGAAAATTTAACTTAGATTAATTTAAAAGTAAATACCGGCAAAACCAGGGATATTATCCACTTCCACAAAATCCAGAAGTTTAACAGTACTACCCTTCCAGAGCGTCTGTAAAGGAAACTGGAAACAGAAACAGATGACACATTGAAAATATTTTCATTATTTCCAGGCAACTGTCCAGGTTTTTTTTTTTTTTTCTTATGCAAGGTAGCTGCGATAATAACATTAGGGGACAAATTTAGGTATACATCCAGCTAAAAGACTTTCTTCACCATATCTAGTTTTCCTCCTTCTTCATCTCATTGACAAGCAAACCATTAGCATACGCAGTAATGAGTTAAGCAACTAGCTCTAGTAGCTGTTCAGTTGTGCTGTTTACTGTCATGCAAAGATGTCAATATAGTGTTCTGAAACCCTCCCAAATACATCAGTGGAAATCTGAGAGCTAAGGAAACAAAATAAAAACTGTTGAGCTGATTTCACACGTGGGATCAAATTCAAGAAAATTCTCCTCCGCTCTAATTCCATCTCTAACAGTAAACTACAATGGGATTTTAAAACACATGCTAGGTTTCAGAGGCTAAAATAACTCATCTTGAATTTTAGTCATTAGTTAAAATATTTACACCAAACTCGGACATCCTACAGGACAGAAAAGGGTTAAAAAAAAATCCACTGTTTTACCATACTTCCTATTGCACGATGCAGTTGAATTATCTGTGCAGCCGTCTGCTCTTCCCATTTTATACAACTCTTAGCTATAGATATTTTAGGAGCTGGGGGGAAAAAAAAAAAAAAAATTAAAGGACTTCGTATCTTGGTTTGTATCTTTTTGCAAACAAACAGCTGTACTATTTTATCTTATTTTAAACTATTTCAAAACAGATTTTATCCTGACCAATGGCAGGTTTACCATCTAACCATACGTACTTTAGACAGCACCTGGATAAAAGATTTTGTAGAAACCTCACATTGGCTTATTTATATTTTATTCTCAGCTGTCCTCTTATTTACCCACTGCACTGAAAACCTACAATGTACATTCACAAGCACAGCTGTAACATTTTTTTAGTGTTACAGCCACAAAGAATAACAAACTGGCACAGATTTTGTGACATTGCTAGTGATTTTGATATTGTACTTGCAACTGGAAAAAACACATTAATGTAGTAAGTCTGAAGAATTCTGAAGCATTTTTCCCCTCTCTGTATGACTTTAAGCCAGAGAAGGCAATGAAGAGACATACCAATAAAGGCATCTTAAAAAAAAAAAAAAAAAAAAAACAAACCAGCACAGTAGGAAGAAAATTAGTTTTCCAACTGAGAAAAGAAAAAAGAAACAAGTTGCATGAAATATGTGTACCTACCAAATGTTACTCCTTCTTTTGGTTGCTCTTTTTTATTTTTCAAACTTTCAGGCAAGTTTTTCAAAACCGATATCAGCTGCAAAATTAAATTTTGTACAGAATATTAACAAAGCTAAGTAGAGTACATTTCTTAACAGTAACAGTAGATCCAAGATATATAAATGCAGTATTTAATGTTTAGATCAGTGAAAGTTTCTTGCGAGCTTTTGGAAAATTGGGTCACTATATTCAGAAGACTTGTATCGTACACACAAACACACTAAAGGCATCCTTCCCGCTGAATTAAAAAAACCTCAAGTATTCTTTCATGGATAATCTCCCCTCTGATAGTAATACTAGAACAGAACGAAAACTGATTATTAAGATGAAAAAGCAGATATTCACTTCAATGAAAGAAGCAACTGCACTGTTTCCATGCAAAGCACTTGAGTTCTTCACTGAATAGAAACAGAACAGCAATGCACAGGACCAACCCTGACAGCTTATCACACACAGCTCAGCTTCCCTCTCAGCAAGGCAAAGTGCTCACAAACACTAAATTTCAGACCACTCTCCTTTCAACAGTTGCAGTCAACTCAGAACAAGATTAAAGAGAACTCTGTTTACACATGTTAAAAGCAAGGTACTAATCAGAAGCAACACTAGCTTGCACGCCTTTACCATGTTTGCACCCATCTTTGATAACATCACTTCCAGCTCCTTTGCAGTACAGCGGGGAGGAACAGCAAACTCTTCTTGCTTAATGATTGGGCCTACATCAAACCTACAAAGCAGAAAACATACACGCTTACTGGAGAAACTAAAACTCAATTAGCAGTTCAAAAGTCTACATTCAGTACATTAACTCAGTCACTAATCGCCCTTTTTTCCCCCCTAAAACTTCACTTTTCACACATTATCAAATAATGTTTGGTTCACAAGACCACACAGAGAAAAGAACATCAGATATATCTTAGCGAGTAAGATTCATCCCAGCAAGCTGAGATTGTTATAAATGCACAATTTCCAGTTCAGAAGCATAAGGCCTCAGAAGAAACAACCTGAAGCATTCAGAAGAAATGTTTTGCACTTTCCTGAGATCTATTATCAGACAAGCATCTAAGAAAGAAAAGATAACTATGATAATGTGTTTTCACAAGCCTTTTAAGCCATAGTTTGTGCTGAAACTAAACCATATAATCTCTCTCTCATTCCTAGACAGGAAATTTCTTGTCCTCTATTTCACTTACAGGAGGTTACAGGCAACTCTGAAGCCTGAAAGCCAGATCTTTTCTGTCACGTCATACCAAGCCTACCCACCTAGCTGTGTGACTGTTCTCTGTCTGCTCCCTGTAATAATGCTAAGAATTAGAGAACAGGCTAGAGTGCAAATTACACACTCACTAAAATACCGTATTTGTGGCAAGTCTCACATGGTCAGATGAAAGTTTCTAAGTGTTTCAAATTTTAATATTAAACACACACACACAAAAAAAACCAATTACATAGAATGATTTAAATGATGACTTAAGTGGTGATGATTTAAAGTCCTGAGAGACAACAGAAGCAGTGAGTTGTTTTGGGAAGTACATTTAACCTACCTTTTTGGTCTTATTTCCATAATTGTCACCCCAGTCACTTTATCACCATGAAGCACTGCGTGGATTATCGGTGCAGGACCACGCCATCGTGGGAGACAGCTGGGATGGACATTGAGCACGCCACTGAATTGAAATATTTTAAAGTCAGAATAGGAACAGTACCTGAAGTTGAACCCATACGTAAATGGGCATGCAGCATTTATTACACTGAAACTACTTTAAGAATTAACTCCTCAGACCTTCTGAAGCGTTACTGGATTAAATATACATTTAAAGGAAAATTCACACTATATAACCTCCAGTTTCTCAGCGGACGCAGAAAGGGAAATGAGAGGAATAAAGGTAAACACATTATGCTGAACATTTGCATAGATCTACATCGATGTGTTAAAGAACAGCAGTGAACCTCACAATGACAGAAGTAGGGCTCAGGCTAACCCAGGGAAGAAGCTGGCCTCACCTGCTGCAAGTCATAGGTGTTGGCTCAACACCAGAGTCTAGCTTTGCTAATGAAGCAGCGATTAGGTGTCCTGTCACTCACTTACTATGGGAACTGGAGAATAAGGTCCTCGTTTAGGAGACGTCCGAATGATGCCACCACACCCACATCAAACTGCCCTGCAGGTCCCGTGTGTGGCCACTCATGAACAGGCAGCTGGAGCTCCCGGGCACAGCTCCTCACAGGCAGGTCCACAGGCAGGCGGGAGGGCAGGGTCACCACCTCCAACCTGGACACGAGCGCACCCTCGCTGGGCTCCCTGCGGCAGACAAGGCGCTGAAGGCCTCACACAGGCAGAGCAAGGGAGAGGCGAGGGCGGGGTCACCTCCGCCCCTCGCTGTGCCCCTGTGCCCTTCCACAGCACCTGCTCCTCCAACTCCTGTCCCCTGCTTGGGCCCCAGCTTCCCTCCACTGACCCCAGCCTCTCCACCCTGCCACCCCCCGCCCCCTCACCCTGGCTTCCTCCTTTCAATCCCAGCCCCCCCGCCAAGTCCTGACCCCCCGTGAATCCCCTCCATCGACCCACTCGTGACGCCATGGTCTCTGGCCTACCCTAAGGTCGCTTCCCCCCGCGCTTCCCTACCAACCTCTGCCCAACCCACGGTCCCTGCCCCTCTCGACCCCCGCTCATCCCCCAACGGCCCCTGAACCCCATCACCGGCCCCCATCTCCCATCCCTCGGTGCCCAACCCTCCCCCACCGTCCCCAGCCCCTCCCTCCACAGCCGCTGCCGTGTCCCCTCAGTCCCCGTCCCCTCAGTCTCCATCTCCCCACCGCCCCGCCCCGCCCCGCCCCCTCCCCTCCCCTCCCCTCCCCTCCCCTCCCCTCCCCTCCCGTACCCCACCCCGCAGGCCCCGGCCCCGGCCCCACAGTGGCCCCAGCGGTACTTGGCCGCCTGCAGAGCTCGCAGGGCGGTGACAGCGAAGCGGTCGGTGCCGAAGAAGAGCACCCGCCATGGCGGCACCCCAGCCCCGCGCGCCGCCTTCACCCCCTGGTGCCAGGCGCGCAGCAGCCGCATGGCGGCGCTTCCGGCGCTGCGCGATGACGCAGTACGCACGCACGCACAGCCCGCCTCGGGGCGGGGCGAGGGAGGTCGCGCGGCCGCTCCTGGGGGCTGAGGGGGAGGCGGCGCCATCTTGGTCTGGGGCCGGTCCGGAGCAGCGCTTCGAGCTGCGCTTCAGGGCTGCGTGGAGCCCCACGGGAGCGCTTCCCGGGCCCCCCGGCGTCCCCCCGGGGGAAAGGCCAGCGGTGTCGGGGAGCGCAGCCAGGTCTCTGCCTCAGCCCCGGTCTCGGCTGCGCACCCCGAGCGCGGCCTCTAGGCCTGGCTTCTGTCTTCCCACAGCGTCGGTGCTGCCCGAGCGAGCGTCTCCCGTGGCGGTGGACTCGTAACCCTGGCCCTCCTGACCGTGAATTGGCCTCTCTGCCTCAGGGCGAAGATAACGCGTGAAAATGTCGGGGCAGAAAGGGGTGTTGACACCGCAGCCACTGATTTTCTGCTGGCTCTGATGCAGCGTTTGAAAAGCTAACTTCTGTGTCTTCCTCTGTGGACAGCTTTGTTTTAACAGTGATTAAAGAATGTTTTCTTGTAAACTGTGGGGTCACAATAAGCACTTAAAACAACTATCTTCTCCCATAAGAATAAAAATATTTTATCATTCTGCTAAGAACATTCTTTTCCCCCATGGGGAGATGGTTTATTTGTGTAGCTTTTCATTTAATGTAAATTACATAGACAAGTTCCCTATGCATTTAAATCACAGTATATCCTACAGTCTTTGACACTAGGATTCTAAAGCATGGAATGTAAGAATCTGGAGACGTTTCCTATATGCCAGTGAAAATGTAAATTACTTGAAAACTGGGTGACAGAATTTGTCAGACTTATGTCAGACATGAGGGAAGGATCGCTAAGGAAAGTTAAATTTTGTACCACACTAAGTGGCGCTGTGCATATTCATTCCCTTTTTCACGTCTGTTGTGCCCATCATTAGGGCATTCTCTCAGACAAAGGAGAACTAATGAGAAAGTGCTGTTATAGGTAAAAAAAAAAACTAGTTAGGCCACCCTAACTGAGGTGCTTACATTCCTGCACCCTGAGAAAAGCAGGTTACGCTACCAAATACCGAGGTAATTTCCTAGCTGAGAACCAGTACATAAAAATCAATTGCTACAAAAAAAATTAATTCTTTATTACTTGGAGAGCCCCATGAAAATCCTGTTTAGTCAGAGGCAGGATGCTTTTCAATTCTAGCTGCCTCATCTCAGGGTGCATAGATGATACAGTAAAGAATAAAATAATAAACAAGCAAGGATGAAGGAATGCCTTCTGCTTGAAAAGAGATTAGAGCAACCAGCGTAGCTTATCTTGGAAAGCGGCCGTGGGGAGAAGGGCAGGCGAGCGGTCTGCCTTATCGTAGATAGTATGAAGCTGGTAAACAGGGAGCAATTAGTTGTCGCACAGTAACGAAGCGATTACGGGCACTTAACAGGTATCAGGCCCCGAAAGAGAGGAAGTGGTGTTCCACCCAGCGTGTAATTTGACCCCATAATATCTCAGACGCTGAAAAAATTTGACCACATAATATCTCAGATGCTGAAAAATACTCATGGTTTCCAGTTGCTGGAAGGCGGGCTGGAAGGAGACGTCCTGTGTCGTGCCGGCAAATACCAGCTCTGGGCGAAACCCTGAATTTATCACCAGCGCTTCAGAAAGGCCAGGGATGTACCATGCGTGTCTGGGTGGCCCAAACGCTGCCCGAAAGCTGGGAATTTGAACCTGGCATCCGGCTGCTGCTCGGTGTTAATTTCCAGGTATCGGATCCCAGCACGGGAGGCACTGAACGTGTCGGCGGCACGGCGGCACTGTGTGCGGAGCTTCACCTGCCGCTCCTCAGGGCACTTAAACCCTGGAGACGGATTCCCAGCTCCAGCTGTAGTTAAGGCTCCTGGAAATACTGAAGCTCCGTGCTGAGTTTTTGCCAGACTTGCGCATGAAGTAATTAATGTTTCATTTGCAGTGAGTTTATGAAGTGGACTTAAATTCATTCCAGTGTACTTGCTCCCAAGTAATTCATCCTCAGCTCTGATACGACTGTACAGTTCAAACGGATTACAGCTATTATTACGCCTTGGAGACTGTACATGAATTTTAACTGAAGATTTATTTCGATGTAAATTTTTCCAGCAGAATGAAAGCAACAATCTGATTGTTTCATGAAAAAAGAAGAAAAAAAGCTCACAAATCTTGCTTTCCTGCTGCATTCAAACTCTGCTTTTGTACATGGAAAAAAAAAAAACAACCCAACCCTGAATGTTTAGTTATTCTGTAACCAGGCATTTCAGGTCAAAGACACAGAAGGGATCAAAAAAGATAAGCAAAATTAAAACTCCAAGGTCAGGCAAGTTCTTCCTAAGAGTAGTGAAGACAAATCCAAGGAGGAAGCAGAACACAAATCAACATCCTATCTCCACTTTGCTTCCTAGCCAAAGACACTGAAAGTGTCTCCAAGTAGTAAGAAGATATCTCCCTTTAAAGAGCACCAGTGTTGTCAAGGGAGATATGAAATAAAACACTCAGCCATTGCCGAAGAGATTGCTTCTGAGTGTCTCCGTGGTCCTCTGGGGAAGGAGAGGATTGCTGGGTGCAAGGGCCAACTCTAACCGGTGGGAAACTGGTTTTGTTTCCATGTACATCATGCTAAATCCTAAAGGCATCTCACCACCTACCTGCATCTTGACACTATTTTTGGGGGGCGTTGGGGGTGCGGGAGGAACTGCCTCGCTGGTGCCCTAGGGCTTGGCCCCGGCCCATGCCGCTCCACCCCGGGGAGGCGAGTGGAGGTAGCCCATCGCTTCCCCGCTGGCTGTGGGACGTTGGGCTCGCAAGGGCTGCAGTAGGGCTTTGAGGGTCTCCTGTACGGGAGGAGCTGTCGGACAGCTCTTCTGCAAACAGCCCAAAGGCAGGATGGGACCCGAACGGCCACTGCGGAGCTGCAGAGGTGCCCATGACTTCCCAGGGGCTGCAGGCACTCTGTCTCCTATGATCAGGTTTACCTGGTTTCAGAGGCTTCAGTTTATGGAAATGTGGGTTATACTGTCATGCCCAGCTTCCACACAGCAGTTGAGAAATTTTTTTTTTCATTAAAATACAGATACATAAATCAAGCCATGTAGGAAATTGGGATGAAGAGGGACCTCCTGGGGCTTTGCAGTCACCCTCCTCCTGTTACCATCACCTCTTCACCATGGCTAGCGTCTCCATCCCTCTACTCAGAGAATGCACTTCAGGGGCCAGGCGTTTTCTTTGCACCTTTCTCAAAGGCAGCGAGCCAGAGGATTTGGTTGTGTACCTTGTGAGACTGCTTGTTGGCCTGTCACTGCACCCCATCCCTGGCAATGGGAAGGTCACAAGGACACTGCAGGAAAGCGTTCCCTAGTGCGATAGAACTTTTAAAATGATCCAGCTAAAAACAAGGAGGAAAGATGGCACCATTGTGTGTGTGATGCCCTGGCTCAACCTGCCTCCCCCAGCAGAGAAGAGCTGTGGTTTCCCGGAGGATGCGTTTCTGAGCGAGAGCTCCCATCCGATCGCTGCCAGGCTGATGCTGAACAGTAAAACATCTCTGGGGAGTATGCATGTCTGCTGGGTGAGATTTCACAGGGGCAGCCAGAGGAAGCTGAGTCGGATGTGAGGTGGGATTCAAAGGATTAATCACACTGGAACACGGTTTCAATGCCAAAGACACTTTATTTCAAGCTGGAAAACATTGAGAACAGGACAAACATAAGGAGACTGTGCCCCTCTCCAATTAAACTTAGGCTAACCAGTGCTAATTGTGTGCTCCAAGCCTATCACTGAGGGGTATCCAGCTTGCTTTGCAGTATGCAGCTCCCTGCATGGATCAGACAGTTCAGGGAGAAGGAATCCTCCCTTCTGAATGTGGCTGGCACAAAAAGGCAGCACATCAGCCTCGTGACGCTGCAAAGCCTCTTAGTAGCCTATTGACTTAGCCCGCTCTGTTGCCAGTGCCTGTGAAACAGGGATGGCAAAATCGCTGATGGGTGCTTTGTGCTTTGCCTGCCAAGTCAGTCGCTCTTGTAAGATGCGCTGAGAGCCTTAGGATGACCATTCACTAAAAAAAAGAAAAAAAAAAAAAAGGGCTAATATGTGCTCTATCAGGACATGCTTCCTTTATGCAATGAGGACCGAGCCAGGCAGAGTGAACATTATCATTTATTTTAACCCCCGGGTAACTTATTACTGTCATTCTACTTGGCATGCTCTTTTAATACTGATTACGCCAATAGCTTGAGCAAATAAGCTGGAAGTTCCTGCGGTTCATTCTTTGGGAAAAGGTCGTTCACCCGGTGCTGTAAATGGACCCACCAAAGAGGTGTGTTTTTTTCAGGGGCTGGAGTGAACCTCACCTGTTGGGCTGGCCTTCGCACATGACTCAGGAGCAGAATGAATCACAGCTCGTAGCAGAGCGAGAGCAGGAGGAACGGGAACCTTGTCCCCATAGTAAGGCGCTGACGGGTGCTCGGAGGAGACGTCTTCAGATGGCAGGGCTTAAGGAAGAAATGTAGCTTCCTCTGTGCTGGCAACTGCGTGTTTCTGGTGAGTAAGCGGAGATTAACGGACATTCCTGGTGCACTAGCTGGTGGGTTAATTTATAGCTATCTGTAAAGAAAGGCTTATTTATTTATGTCAGTTAGAAAGCTCGGATCCTTGGAAATTTTAAGCAAAGGCTGTATGACTTGTTTAAAGAGAGACTGAATGGCAAGTGAGAATGGCAGGCTGGGATAACTCCTGCATATAAACAGCCTGGAAAGCAGTCAAAGGAAAATACTTAATATAACTCAGATTTGCTCTTTAACTTTTGACTTTACAAAGGTTAAAAAATAGTACAGACTGCCTTCTTGCTTTAGTATTTTAAATATTAAACATATCTCTTGTGTTCTTTAATTGAACTCAGTCCTTAATGTACCTTTATAAACCAACCCATCCATTTGTATCTCCGTGGTGTGCCATTGTACATCCTGTATGAATCCCAAAGACAGGGCATCCCACTTTTATAATGTATTTGGAGTAACTGACACATTTTAGCACAATCAGTTAAGATAAGATAACCACCAGAGACAGAGTCTGAATGACAAGAGGAGAATATTTTACAAAGGCTGGGACATCATAAGTGCATTGCCCCGTATTGTGTAGTGAGCGGAGTGTCCAGAGGGACATTATCATCTTAACAGAAGCTGTACTTGATGGTCTTTCCAGAAGACTTTTTTTCCCCCCATCTTTACTTATATCAATATAGGAAGTATCTCAAGACTTCTCATTTGCACAGTGAGGGCAACATCTGGCTTGGTAAGCAGCCTTGAGTGGTAGACCTGATAAAAACCAACATACAAAGCACATGGTGGTTTCGCAGCACCGCGTGCTCTGCCCTGGCTGGAAAGAGTCCACATGCAGCAGGGGACGTGCGTGTTCCTACACGGGACAGGCCCCTCGCCAGGTTGTGCCAACCTTTAGAGCATGGATCCCTCAGCTCCGCCTTTTGCGTGCAGTGGGTCTCATATCTCCAAAGGCTTCCATCATGAGGAAGGATTTTACCGTTTAAGTGCTGGGATCAATATGTAGAGCAAAAACCAGTCACTTGCCATTTTGCTGTACTTTCTTTAGATTTCATAGGGTGCCACCAAAGGCCACAGATCCTCATTACGAACAAGAGGATTTGGGACAGATTTGGCAAGTGACTCTCTGTTCCTGAAGTATGCACAGCATATAAATTTTGCAGCTGTTGATGTGAAAATCTCATTTGCAAAAAGGAAAGAATTACAGAATTGTTCATATATAAAATGTAAATATAACGTAAATAAATATAAACTCAAAATAACACAAGTAAAATGGGTTAACACAAGTAAAATGTGTTAACACGAGTAAAATGTGTACACCTTGAGAGGTGCTGGCCTCTTTGTTCTTTCTACCTCCTTCCATACAAGATTAAAATGCATGAGCTTTCTCTCGTTTGAGTTCCCTGTGTTGTACCCAAGCTGGGAAGCAACCTTGGGAGAGGCTCCTCAGGCTAGGAGACCAAAGTCCACAGCTTAGAGTTGTCAAAGGCCTGGATTTAAGGGCTCATCCCCATCCAACAGCAGCCAGAGTGCCTGCTGAAACGTGTGGGCAGGGGAGCAGTAGTGAAGACATCACCCACCCTCTCTCAGCTTGTTTGGTGGAGCAGTGCTCACCCACGCCCGGATGTGGGCGGCGGGGCAGAGCAGCTGTGTGGGGGAAGCTGGAGGAGATGACTTTAAAAATCTCTCTTTCAGGCTGGGAGATCCAAACTCTCCAGCGCATGTCCAGCTCAACTGTGGGACTCACTGTTTCCTCACTGGGGAAACTGGTGGTGCCGGCAGTGTTCTGGATCCTGCTCAGGCTCTCCACTGGGGTAGATACGCTGGCCTGAGCACACCTTGTTTTGTAGCTTTGGTGAATGAAACTTCCAAACTAATTTGATCAGTTTGACATAGACGTAAAAATTCTTTAATGGGGGTTTCCCTTAAAGCCCTTTACCTAAATTTCCTGTTAACGCATGATAAATACCCATTCTACTACTGTATTGTACCTGAGACGTTCTGGCCTCCCACATCTGGGGGAGATTTGGCGGTCACTACTTTATGAAGTAGTGAAGTACTTCTCGCAGCTTTCTAGCATCCCTGCTGTGCATGGCAGCTTTAGTGTGGACGCCAGGAGGTGGCCCACAAGTTATGAAACACCTTAGGAGAAAATCAGCAACATGCACGTCAAATATTCCCATTCAGGCAAATGATTAGACAGAAGCCTTGCACAGCAAGATTTAACGCATTCAAGTGGCACTTCTCATTAGGGCGTAGCAGACTTGTAACTTAATTTCATTGGCACCAGGACTTTATTTCCTCCTTTCTGAGGAGTGATTCGTGTGAATAAGCTAAAACTTACCTGGACGGTAAGGTAATTGGCATACCTAACTGCAGGGAGCAGCTTTACCCCTATTTTCTGAAATACAGAGTCAAAGTTGACGGTGTATTTCAGAGTTCCATCCTCAAAGAATTACTAACAGGTGGTTTTCTGGCAGCAGAGAGCAAGCCTGCATGCCTAGTTGGCTATAAAACGTGAACTTTGAATTGTGAAGACATTGAGAAGGGGGTGAAAATAGTAGCCATCATTAGGTCTATAACCAGTAGGACAAATGTTACCCTGAGGAGTCAGCAGCGGTGTTGTTGACACGCCTGGCATGGTGGAACATGCTCGTAAGTGATTTCCAGGGAACAGTTGCAGACAGTGCCAGGCCACACTTCAAAGGTGAGTGAAAGTTGAGTGTATCAGACAGTTGTAAAAGTCTAAGTCTTCATATAATAATTCACGGCCAGTGGGGCCAGCATGTCTGAGGGACGCACGGGTGTTGTGGTGTCATTCACCTGTGAGTGGGTGACGGTTCAGGTGAGGCCAGCGAGTGGTGGCAGAGCAGTGGGCTGGGGAGAGCCGCCGTCTCCAACTAACTCACGGTGGATGGACGGGAACCCTCTGCTCAGGTCAGGTCCCTCCAAAGGAGGCTGAAGAAGTGGGTTGGACAAGCAGCCATAAAAGCTGGATTGATGCCACTGACAGATGAGGGACTGAAGGTCAAGGAGACGCTTTCTGCTTCCCTGAGGGATAGGAGATACCTTTGCCTTAATGGCAAGCTGGCTTTTCCTCCTTTTGGAGCTGAGCCCTCCACTTCCTCATCTTCACACCCTTATTCTGCCATCCATGGATTGGCAGCAGGTGGTCACTACCCACAGAGTATGTATTCTCTAAGGATTGTGGCAGGGGAGCAAGGAGGGAAGCAGCGAGGTTAGTTGGGGAGGGGCTGGCTCTCAGCATCTGAGCTTGCATCTGCACGGGGTCACCTAGGCAAGGGCTCCAACCCCAGGCAGCGCACCCTGTGCCAGAACCACTCTGCTGTCACCTCAGTGGCTCCCAGGATGGCTGCACCCTGTCCTGGCAGCTCAGACTCACATTCACAGAAGAAAACAGATGCCACAGCCTCAGGGGTACATCAGGTCCCCTCTCTGAATACAGAGCTGGAGCAGGGACAGAATCAGCATGAGCTGTTTAAAAGATCATCACTACTACTTGTGCTTTTGTCTCCTTTCATCTGCTGTAGATACCAGAGGAGAAACATGCTGGCCTGCTGTATCCAGTCCCTCTGAGTAATAACTTGTATAATTCAGGGCTCCCACCGATAACACCAGTGGCACCGCGCAGTGGGAGCTAGCAGAGGATGCTGCGAGGTTCTCTCTCACCTCTCGTCTCTCTCTTTCCCAGGCATCTGCGCGCTGAAGAAACACCGGTGAAGGCGTGATCCATCCCAGCTGCGCATACAAATATGAAGTTCTTCTGGATAATCCCATTTTTCCTGCTGCAAGGTAGAGTCTTGGCATAGAGGATAATAATGTGGGTGAAGTAGGTCACACGTGCTGAGGCTGTGTCTCTTCACAGGCTCTCACCCACACCAAGCTCAGCAGGGATTACAAGAAGACATTGTCTGCAGGGCAGGTTCGCGGGAGCTGGATGTACGCGTGCAAGAGTTTCCAGTATTGTTGTATGGCCTTATGAACGCCTCACTGGCTGAGGGCAAACACATACAGATAGTATTATGGAAAAGGCGTGCATTAAAGACTTTAACTTCCTGGAAATATGGTTTCTTCCTCTCCGTGGGCCCATTTTCCTCAGTATACCCCAGCAGCAGCCTGGCTCAACCATGGAGAAGGTTGCACCCTAAGCCTGTGCTCACAGCACTGTTGCAATCTCTTCCACACCTAGGAAGGCACCTGACCTATGGAGATTTGATTTTTTTAAAACCCAATATCAATGTCTGTTGGCACTATCTGCACCCCCACTGTGCAGAGGGATGTTCCAACTGACACTTTAAGGTTAGACAGCAGAACTGGAAAGACCTGACCCCCAAACCCTTCCCCTCTCTGGTTCCCCAGAAACAGAGACATTGGAGGCAGTTCCTCATTCATCCAGCTGGAGCAGGACATCAGGCCGTCTGTCCCCAGAGGCAAAGGAGGAGCCAGCAATGAGGCTCACCAAAAGGTCTGAGCCTCCTCCACCTCTTGGAAAAAAAACAAGAGAGCAGCCTCCCACCTCCCAGAATCAGCAGGAAGGGGCTAAGCGTGGCCTGGGCTGAGCACGGGCCAGGCTGCGCGGTGCTGTGGGCTGCCACCAGCCAGCACACCAAGGGGCCCAGCAGAGCTCAAGTCTAGGAGAGGAGCTTACCAGCATCTCTTCTCTGGGGAACAGCTACAGACAGAGCTTCAAACAGAGCTCAGCACAAGTCGCAAGGGCAAACCTAGCTGGGCCCACCCAAAAGGACGTGTTTGAGCCATGTTTGCTGAGAAGTGTGGGGTAGGGAAAGCTCAGCTACGAGCCCAGCAGCCCTGGCAGAGAGAAGCTGGGCTGGAGGCAGTTTGCCTCTTGGATGCCTTTTGCCCTGCGCTGAGTTCCCAGTGCCAGAACTGGGTGTCATTCCCATCTGCCCTGTATGCTCTGTATATTCTGCGCTTAGGGGATGGCCACACTCATATGCTGGTTTCTTTGCAGACGCTGAAGCTTTTCTGATGAAAAATGCTGAAGTCAAGCTGTGTTTACAAGCCAGCCCGACGAATGGGGATTTACTGCTGGAGGACTGTAATCCAGAGTCAGATTTCCAGGACTGGTCTTGGCAAGGCGATTCTTTGATGAATCGCGGCACGCAGAGCTGCCTCTCCGTGGTCGGGGCCAACAGAGTGCAGACAAGTCTGTGCGGCAGTGCGGGCTACACGAGCTGGGACTGCTCCAATTCTCTGCTCTCTCCTCTGGGCAGCAGCCAGGGCTACCTGGTGGCAAGCAGGAAAGGAGTCACTCTGAAAAACAGGAGAGGCTTGAAGGCCCAATGGCAAGCTGTCGCAGACAGGAGCGTGTGCGAGGAGAAAGCAGGTAAGTGCCGCACACCCGGGGAGCAGTGGTACACGCACACACGCTGCTGGGGAATGCGGAAAGGCACAGTCAGAGTCCTGATGTCTTTCCAACCCTGGGTGCCCCACCACAATGGGATCTGCAGTGCGAGCCAGAAATGCTCTCCACTTCTCGGTGTATGAGATAAGGCTGTGCCCTCACGGCTGCGTCCTGCCTGCTTGGAGGGACATGCTGGGCAACACGGGGAGCCAAGGGGAAGGCCATTTCTGGCCCCAAGTATTGCAGTGAGCAACCATTGCATCTTTCTGGTCTTTTTCTCCACAGCCGAGGCAGAGCAAGACAGGTACTTCCTTGCAGCCCTTGCCAGCACACAGGTGTACAACCACACAGCAGGCAACGCGACCCTTGCACTGGGTATAGATCAAGAACAGCTGGAGGAGCTGCTCTGGTTCTTCCGCAGAGAAGACCGTAAGTCCCATTGACATTCCTGGGTTGAGAGTTGAAATGGAGATCCGCAGTCCTTGGCTGTTAACCCTCCTGCCTAATGGAGATGCCCAAGGGAATTACCCGAGGAGGTGATTTACGCCAGATATATAAACCCTTAGTCTCACCTCCAGAAGAAGCAGGCCATGGGTGAAGGCAGGCACGAGGCTTTGCTGAGACAGTGTCTCCTCCCAGAGTGGGGTTCAGCGTCTTTCCAGGCATAGCCTGCCAGGAGAGCAAAGGTCTGGGATGACCAGCGATTTTGGCAGGGTGGAGGGAGCAGATCGATATGAGCAGGTCAGCGCCCCGAGGATCAACTTCAAAACCACAAAAATCAAGGACGGAGCATCCGCTGCCATCTGTGCTGCACACCCCAGCCGGTGTTCGAAGGCGAAATCTATCTGCCTGAGCGTGGCAGCATCGAGAAAGCCTGCAGAGCGGAGGGGCCCTTCTAGCAGTGCTCACGGTGGGGTGCTGCAGCGCTCAGCCTTGGTCCCACCCTCGGGCACAGCCGCCCACAGCTCTCAGGCAAGGTTGGAAAGCCACGCCAGGCAGATGTGGGCAGCGTGAGAGATACAGAGCCCGAGGCGGGGGGCTGTGGGTGGCAGAAAGCAGTTGTGTAAGTCTCCTGCCCAGCGAGGGAGAGTTGCCTGAGGTTATCCCCAAAAACGTGACCTGGGTGCTCTGCTCTGGATGCTGAGCTGGACACCAGCACCTCTGCCCTCATCCTGCAGCCAAGACATGGTACTCTGAGCTCAGGTATCCTCAGGAAACGCTTGCCCGGGCTCCGTGGGCCGCACTGCTCTGCGCATGCTAACACTGCCTCTCCATGCTTTCCCACAGCGTCGGCGTGGAATTACTCCATCCTTGTGCTTTCCTTCGTGGCTATGATTTTGGGTCTTTTCCTCCTGGCCGTTAACATTGTGCGAAACAGGTGAGTCAGAAAAAGTTAGGGGTCTTTCGGTGTGTGGTGAGACCCCCCCCAGGCAGACAGACATATTTGTTTGGCAGGGCAGGGCAGGAACATCGCTCCTCCCTGGGTGACAGGGAGAAGAGCAAAGACAAACTCCCTTTGAACTGTGCTTCACTGTAAAACCTTGCCTGACTCCCTGCTCTCCTCCTGCGTCCCTTGGAACGAGCCACTTCACTGCTCCAGGCCCTGGAGCCTCACCGGTGAAGTGTTTGCAGCAGCTCTGCCCGGCCCAACAGAGCTGTTGGGAGGGAAGCGACATTAAATGCGTGCTGTGAGGTGCTGTCCCGTAAGTACAGGGGCACGGAGGGGCTCTGGAGCAGCACTCCGCAGCCGTTCCCCATCTGCGTTCCCACAATGTTCCCCTGGGCCACGCTGCTGCACAGCAACCCTGCGGCTGAGGAGCAACTCGCTGTCTTCTACAGCAAGAAAACTTACATCGGGGTCAGAGCTTTCATCCTAAAATGAGAGAAAAAGAGCTAACGTTACGAGTCTGCCATGCTCTCATTTTAACGATGGCTTGCTGGGTGTTACTGCCTCGTTTTGGGCGACGCGGTGTGCTGTGCGTTCTCCAAGCGTAAACCCCGTGGCTGTGCGTACTCAAACACTTCAGACCACTTCCATGAGACAGTGCAGCTGGCGGGGTTTGCCCGTAAGCAGCTCATGTGTTCCCAGGGCCAAGGCATGAAGAGATGGACGTAACCATCACCGGGGGTGGATGCCTGTCCCCAGACGTGCGCTGAGCTTGCTGCTTCACTCCGCGTTTCCTTTTTATGCCTTCCCTGCAGGAAAAGGAAGATGCACATGCAGAGAGAAGCGGCTCGAACCACCAAGCAGGCTGAGCTGGAAGCCAGTCAAGCCCTGTTGGCTGTGAAGGAATACAGCCTGGCTGGACCACAAAAGCAGGAGCCAGTGCCCCAGGATCAGGGATCAGGAGAAGTGGTGGTCCAGTGGAAGGACGGGACCGTCACGTCTCTGTACGCAGGGATCTGAGGATGCCGTGTGACAGCAGCTGAAGTCAAACCATTTAGGCCCTAAGGAATGTGTCAGAATGTCTCAGTGCATAGTGATGGAAGTCTAAAAATGCAGTTTAGCCTGGGGAAACAAAACAAAAAAAAAGAGTAAAAAAAGAAAGTGGCAGAGCTGCACCAGCAGAAGTGGCTCCAGGCTCGAGGCAAACCCGTGCCTCCCCCGTTTCAGGTCCCGGCTGGCTGCTCTGCACCCGCTGCGCTCGGCTGCCTCCAGCCTTCTCTCCCACGCCAGCTTCGCCCTCTCCCTCAGATGCCGCCTGCCTGTGCCGCAAACGGGCGGGAGCCGAGCCGGGGTGGGAAGCAGGAGGCTTTTCCTGCGGTCAGCCGGGGAACGCGCCGTCACGTCCCGTCAGGAAAACAGCCACACTGAAGCAGAGGCGCTTCTGTTCTTTTCAGAAATCGTCTTTATTAAAATACTTCCCAAAGTGGTTGATCGAAATCCTGTATCGAATCTCTGTCGGTAAAGTCATATACATATATATATGTACAAATATACACGTGGATATTTTACTCCGCAGAGTAACTGCAACTCCAGGGAGCAGCAGAACATTTAACCTGATACAGCAAATGAAGCCGAATGCGCAGCCCTTGGCCCTGCCTTGGGTGCAGGCAGAGCCTGGTCTGCTTTAGGATTCACTTCACGCCCTTCACTGGGCACGTGTAGAACTCATGAAATAATTTAAGACATTTTTGGAAATACATCAGTCTTTTAAACAAAGGCTTTTCAGAGTGTGTCCTTGTCAGTGAAGCATCTCTCCTTGCAAAGCCTTTGGAACAGTAGAGTGTAAAAAGTTGGTTAAAAACCCAGCTATTTTGGTGTGACTTATTTCAATGCATGGGAATCAGTTTCAGGACACCTGAGGCCTTTAGTCGGCTGAAACAGCATCTGCACCTTTCTCGTTCGGATTAAAAAAAAAAAAATTCCTCCTACTTATTGCTCGGTCAGGGGACCCATGAGACGAACGAGATGGGTGCCTCCACGCTTGATTAATGATTCATTCCCCCTTCCTGGGCTCCCATCGCTGTGCGCCAGGCGCCCAAGCAGGCTGGGGAGCCCTGGGGACGGCCCTCGCCCTCCCGGTGGTGCCCGCGGCTCCGGCTGCTCCAGGAACTGCCCAGATCCGCACGGAAAGCCAGGCTGGACCCGGTGCCAGCACAGGGTGCAAACACCACGGCAGCGCTCGGCCAGGGGGGACGGGAGCTGGGGCGGGGGCAGGCAGAGTGATGCCACGGCCAATTTCAGACTCTCGGCACCCCGTCTGCTCACCCAAATGTCACCGCAGGCTTTGCCTCGGCGCAGATACCGGGGCCACCGTCTGCCAGCGGCTGCTGCGGTGCCCATGAGTCCACTGCGGATGGTCTCAGCCCTCACAGAGCCGGGGGGACAGGGGTCTCTCACCACCTCCTCCGCAGGGACGCGTCCTAAAATATCTTGAAACCTTTCAGCAAGGTGAGCGTGGGAGCTTTCCTCTTGCTCTGAGCCCGCGAGGACTTGACAGTGACCAGCTTGGCCTGGGCCACCGAGGGGATCTCCTTGTAGTTGACGGTGGAGAGGGTGTTGAAGGTGCAGCTGGCCAAGCCGTGGTGGGTGGGCAGGGCAAGCGGCGTGGCCACCGGCGGGCAGGGACGCTCCTCGGTGATGAAGAGCGGCCGGACGGGTGGGCTCCGCTCCGCCTGGCGCCGCACCTCCCGCACAGCTTCGTGGAAGACGTGCTGCACCCCCGCGAAGTCCTGGCACGCCGACACCTCGTAGAAGAGGCACCTGAACCTGCTCGCCAGGGACATCCCTTCGGCTGCGGGCACCTGCCTGGCGGGAGCGGAGGGGATGGGTGCGGCATCCCTTGGGGTGCTGCAACCACCCGAAAAGGGGAGCAAGGGGTGCGGGTGGGGACCCTGCATCCCACGCCTGCTTCCCGGTGAGCACCGGGGCCGTACCCGCTCGTCCCAGCTCCTGGCACAAGCAGGGGACATGAGTCCAAAAGAGTTTTCCTTTTCCTGACATCCCAGAGTGATGGGCTGCGCGGGTCCCTGCAACCTCCCGTGCCAGGGATGCGTGCCAGCGACACGGGGTCGGACGCACTGGCAGCGCACGGGGAAGCGGGGAGGAGACGGGGCAGGTCCGTGCTTTGGGGAGGGGGAAGCCTCTGTGCTGGGAGCACCGGGGCGGGGGTTCAGCAACATGCGTGACTCAAGGACCCGTGGGACCAACACTCAGCACGGCCCCAGAGCGGCACAAAAGGCCAGAAAAACACACCGGGGACATCCAGTCCTGGCAGCGGGGACGGGGTGAGAAAGGGCTCCAGGGAAAGGGCACATCCAGAGGGGAGCGAGGAGCTGGATGGTGACGCTGCCTTACCACGCAGCCGAAAAACATCCCGCCAAAAATACCAACGGGCTCGAAATAAACACATCATCCCCCCCCCCAGGCAGGAGAGCAGGAGCCTCGGAGATGTGGGAGGATGTGGCAAATACTGACAGGGGTGGAAATAACCACAAAAAAAAAAAAAAATCAGATTTGGGTCTTGCATGCCAGCCAGAGGGATGGGGGGATGATCTGTGAGCTCTCCCCCACACCGGGAAAAGACAGCCTCGCCCCGCGCCCGATACCTGTACTGCTCCATGTCCAGCTTGTTGCCCAGCAGGAGCACGGGGCAGCGGCGCTGGCAGCCCCTCGCGTGCAGGGCGAGGACCTCCAGGTAACGCTGGCAGCCCTCGAAGCTCTTCCTGTTGTCGATGCTGTAGACGACGAGGAAGGCGCTGGCCCAGCGCAGGTAGCGCTCGCAGTTCCCGGGGCCATCCTGGGGGCGAGAGGAGCGGCTGAGCCGCGGTCCAGCCCGGTCACGCCGGGCGTTTGGCACCAGCTGTGCTGGGGCGCCTCACCTGATCGGCAGTGTCCATCACCTTCAGCAGCACGGGCTGCTGGTCCACCAGCTCCTCCGAGGTGTAGGTGTCCTCTGCAAGGAGAAGGGTGGTTGTGAGGACGGGCTGGGGTGTCCCGTCTTCTCCAAAGCCAAGCGAAGCCCTGGATGCTTGGAGCACCATGGGAAAAGCTCATCCCTGGGCAAGGAGCACCCTCCACCAATGCCTCCCACCTCGCTCCTTCCTGAGACAACATTACTTTGGGGGACCGGCGGCGATGCCGCTGGGCAAGCCCAGCTGGGAGCAGTTCTTTCCCCCTGCATGCCGCAAGCGTGGGCTCCCACGGGAGAAGGAAGGAGGGGAAGGAGCCCGGCGCGGCCATCACCGCACCCGGGCCTCAGCCCTTGTCTAAATGTCATGACCTGGCGAGATAAAGTGAGCTGGAGGCTCGACACCGGGGCTGTTTCCCAATAAATCAGGCAAAAGGAGCACCCCTTTCTTTTGGAAGGAGGGCAGGCAGGGAGAGCCACTCAACCGGTCCCCTGGGAGGAAGATGCCTCCCCCCAGCCGGGTCCTAACGGATGCGTTTCGGAAAGGTTTTGACGTGGGAAGATGAAACCGCATTCCCAAAAAAGATCCGAGGAGGAAAGGATTTATCCTTCTTTCCTAAGGGTTGCTGAGTTATTAGGGCTGGAGTCAGTTCCTGGACAAGGTCCATATCTCCCTAATGTCCCCGATAAATCATTTACGGTTCTTCCCTGCGCCCTGGAGTCAGGCCTAGGAAAATAGTTATTAATTGCTCAAACGAGTGGAAAAAAAAAAAAAAATGCCCAGAACCGCTCGCTGCAAAGCGCAGCCCCAGGGCCGCCCGCTCTGCAGCCCCCGCTCGCTCCCCCAGCCCTTCCCCTGCCCGACACCCCAGGAGCGAGCAGGAGGCACGAGATGCTCCCCAAGGACCCCCAATAATTCGGCTTTCAGTATCTTTGGGGTGATGCGAGGAGCCGACATTTCCCCGTGAGACATGCCTGCGGAGAGAGCGCTGCTTTCACCTCTGTTTTTACAGGCGGGTTTGGGTCAAATCCAGCCCTTCCGTTGGTTTTTATGTAATTTTGGGTGTTGGGGTTTTTTTTTCCCATTAAATGCCGTATTTGTAGGGAATGCGGGGGACAGGAAGGATGCTCCATGGGAACTCATCGGGGGGAAACACCCGCGGAGAAAGCGTCTTACCCAAGTTGGGATCATATTCGCTTATGAACCTCTTGGTTAGAAACTTCACGGTCAGGGCTGCAGGAGATGAAAGAGGTGGGTGAGGCGGGCGTCCCCCCACGGCACCCCCCCAATGCCCAGCCATCCCCGTGGCATCGGGGCACCCGTCTCACCTGACTTGCCGGCCCCTCGGCACCCCAGGATGGCCACGTTGCACTCGGCGAGGGGGCTCTGGGGCGGCCGCTCGCCGCCGGCTCGGGGTTTGCCGAACATCGAGGACATCCTCGGTCCTGGGGGAGAGAGCGGGGGGGACATGGGGCACCCGCTGCCATGCCGGATGGGGCCCTTCTCGCCGCCTGGCTCGGGGGTGCCCCAGCCTGGGGGAAAGGGGGGCTCAGCGGCACCAGGGAGGGGGATCTGCTCTCCTCCATCCGCATCCTGCAGCCAGGGCAGCCGGCATCTCCATCCCACGCTGGCAGCCAGCACCCCGTCCATGCAAAGACAGTGTTTCCCCCCCTCAGCCCTCTGCCCGCCCTTCGCACCCCAGGAATAGCAGAGAAACGCAGGCTCCCACCTTAAAACCCGCCGCCGGAGGAGACGCGGGGCTCGCTGGGGTGCGCGGGGGCCGAGGCCGGGGGAGCAGCGGCCCCTGCGCCGCTGGGGCTGCCGATGAATGAGGCAGGCGGAGGCGAGCACGGCTCCCGCTGCTCGGGCCCCAGCCAAACTCCTTGTAAGGAAAGCTGCCGCGCCGGCGCCGGGCTGGACACGCTGTCCTGGCCGCCCCGAGGACGGTCACCCCGGCAGGACACACGCCATCCCCCCGAGCTCCCGGGGCTTCGAGCAGGGAGCTCTGGCCCCGAAACCCGTCGTGCTTGCGCTCGGTGGCCACTTCGCCGTGCCCCCAGCACCTCGCCGAGCCCTCGGCAAGCAAAAAGCCTGGTCCCGCTCCGCTGGCTGAGGCCGGTGCACTCATTACACCTCCCGCAGGCAGCAGCAGCACCCGGGAGCGATGCTGCCAGCACCACCACCCTCCTGTCCACCGCTTGCCCAGCCCATTTAAGCACAGACACCTTCTGCTGCCGGCAGAGACTTTGCAGGGGTAAAAAAAAAAAACAAAACACAACCTTTTTCCACCCAAAAGACACAGTCCTGAGGAGGGAAAGGGGAGCATGGGGAGTACTCACCGCCGCTGCCCGCTCCGAGCCATCAGCCAGCACCCCACGGGCTCGGAGCCCGAGTAGGTGGCGTAGGCTGAAGTCAGCGTTGTCATGGCGATCGCAGCCATTTGGGATGGGGCTCAGCGCCCGGGACCGCAGGATCCGGCCCCTGGGCTGCTCCCAAGGGGTTTCTGGGGGTGACCATACCCGGAGCCGGGGGGCAAAGGCTGCTCCGCGGCCATGTGGGGCTGCTGCACCGTTGGGATAATTGCCCGTTAATGCAGGGAGGATATTTTTAAACCCTCCCAAAATAGCCTGGGAGTGTGGAAGTGTCTGCAAGCCCCAGGGATGGGGAGGATGAGGAGGATGGAGAGGATGGGGATCGCTCCCCTGTGGGAAGCAGAGCCCCTCTGGGGAGCCCCCACCCCCAGGCCCCCTTTGGACACAGGTCAAGGATGCTTGAAAGCAATCAGAGCTAAATGTGGTATTTTAAGCCGGGTACCTGTAAGGCTCAATGACAGTGACACAAGCGCAAAGCTGTCACCTTCTCCCCTAAACTGAGATTTTTTTGGGGGGACCTGCTGGGGCCACAATCCTGGGGCAATGGCTTTGCTGTCACGCCATGTCCCGGGAGCTCCCGGCTGCTGGGATGAGGGGCTAAGGAGGGAGGAAAAAATATGCCTTTGGCAAGGTGGATTAAATTATGCATCAACAATAAAGACCAGTTGCAGGTGGCGATGGGGGGAATTGGGGGCCCCGCTGCCGGCCCTCCTCGGCACCCCACGGCAGAGGTGAAATGGGATTTCTAGCCAGAAAAAGCTGTGAGTAGCACACAAACGAGCAACATGCCACGGATAACACTTTGCTTCACCATCAACCTCTACATGAGTCGAGGGGGGAAGGTTTCCTTGCCCGTGGCCGGGCGTTACAGGGGAGCGGGGCGAGCCCTGCAGCCGGACAGGACTTTTCCAGAGAGAAGTGGTTTGCTGCATGTCATTTTTCTTGTCACGGGATCCCCAGGTGAAGCACAGGCTGGTTTATGGCTCCTTGAGCCAGGGATGGCTGATGCCCAGGTTGCTCCATGCCTCCTACCTGGGGAGGGTCGCAAAGGGAACGGCCCCGGAGAGGTCTCTCCCTGCCCGTGACCACGCTCGAGGGGTGGCAAAGCCGCTTTCCCATGGCTGGGCTGGACGGCACGGAGATCTCCTGACGTCGGTTACCTCCCTCCAGCCATAAAACCCACTTTTATAAGGGGAAAAAAAAAAAAAATAGCGTAGCAACATGCTCTTCCAAGCCACATAAACATGTTGCCCTCCCCGGGGTGCGGACCATCTCTTTAGGGCATCACAAGGAGGATGCCTGAGAGCAGGGAGAGCGAAACCCATCTCCCGCGGGGCAGCCGAGCATCCTCCGTGGGACGAGCCGTGATAGAGCCAGGCATCTCTGCCGTGAACCGCGCCGGGCGGTGACGCCGGAGCCCTTTCTGTGTTTTGGGTGGGCAGCTGAGCTCGGCGGATGCCTTTGAAAGGCCCCGGTCACGAGCTTGGCTATCTTTAGCCGAAGGTATTTATATTACAGGGCAGCGGCGTGGCGGCCGCCGGGCAGTGCAGCAAAGGCATCAAAGGGTGGCGGAGGCAGGAGGGGGCTGCGCCGGGGCACGGCACGGAGGAGCACTGGGTGCTGCTCTGCTGAGCCCCTGGGTGAGGATGACCCCGGAGGAGGAAGGCTCCCGGGCAGAGCCGCCGGAGCGGGTGCGTATCCGGGTGGAGGAGCAGTCGTTCTGGGTGGAGAAGGCCTTGCTGGTGGAGAGCAGCGAGTACTTCCGTGCCCTCTTCCGCTCGGGCATGAAGGAGAGCACGCAGGAGGAGATCGGGCTGGGGGAGCTGAGCGCGGCTGGGTTCTTCGCCATGCTGCGGGTGCTGGCGGGTGAGAGGCCCATCCTCAGCGGCGAGGAGACCTTCCAGGCGGTCGAGTGTGCCGCCTTCCTGCAGGTGAAGCCCTTGGCCAAGTACCTGATCCACTCCATCAACTCCGACAACTGCATCCTGCTGTACCAAGCCGCCGCCATATTCGGTCTCCTGGACCTCTTCCACTGCGCCGCGCTCTACATCAGGGACAGCTACGCCGAGCTGGAGGAGTACCTGGACTGCCTCTCCGATGACCTGCTGGCCTACGTGGAGACCCTCCTGCCCAGCACCTTCGTGGCAGTAGGAGCCCACACGCCCACCTTCGAGTTCCTGGAGGACCTCTCCAGGACCATCTGCTACCTGGACGAGGAAACCAACACGTGGAGGACCCTCTCCTGCCTGCCGCTGAGCGCCAGCACGTTCCTAGCTGGCATGGCGACCATGGATAATAAGATCTACATAGTGGGTGGTGTCTACGGGGCCAGCAAGCAGGTGGTGGAGAGCAGCTTCTGCTATGATGCCAATGCCAACGCCTGGAGTGAGTTCCCCAGCCCTCATCAGCTGCGCTACGACGTCAGGCTGGTGGGCCATGAGGGCTACCTCTATGCCATCGGTGGGGAGTACGAGAAGATCTCCCTGAAGTCCGTGGAGAGGTACGACGTGGCCTCCAATACCTGGACGTTCGTCTCCGACCTGCCACAGCCGAGCGCGGCAGCACCCTGCGCCCAAGCCATGGGGCAGATCTTCGTTTGCTTGTGGAAGCCACTGGACACCACCGTCATCTATGAGTACGAGACCCAGCAAGACACATGGCTTCCCGTCACCGAGCTCAAGCGGCACCAGAGCTATGGGCACTGCATGGTGGCCCACCGCGACAACCTCTACGTCATGCGCAATGGCCCCTCGGATGACTTCTTGCGTTGTGTCATTGACTGCTTCAACCTGACGTCGCGGCAGTGGACTGCCCTGCCCGGGCAGTTCATGAACAGCAAAGGAGCCCTCTTCACTGCCGTCATCAGGGGTGACACCGTCTACACTGTCAACAAGATGCTGACGCTCCTCTACTCCGTGGAAGAGGAGACCTGGAGGTTCAAGAAGGAGTGGGCGGGCTTCCCACGCAGTGGCTCCCTGCAGACCTTCCTCCTGCGGCTGCCGAAGCGTGACCACGACATTGCGACATAGGTGGCCCCCCCCGTCCCACCTTGGGATGCTCTCCTTGCACGTGGCCTCGGCTCTGCACCCACCGCTCCCCTGGGCTCCTCTCCTCCTTCGTGGAGCTGTGCTTGGGTCCAGGAATGCATCACGTTGGACTTCGGAGGTGACGCTAGACCCTGCCAGAGGGAAAGGGGCTGCAGGCAGCTGCTGCCTGCTTCTGCCTGCACTGCACAGGCTGTGTGCAAAGTCCTACCAGACATGGGCTCCCGAGCCATCCGCGTGCAGGGCTTCGTGGCTTCTGCAGAGGACAGATACCAATGAGATGCAAACATGGGTTCTATTTATTTTGACCACTCTCTGAAGGTGTGCAGCATCCCACCTCCTCTCTGTTCCGATGGGAAATCATTCGTTATATCCTGGAATTAAAAGGAAAGCTATAAAAACCCCAGTGTTTTTCATTACTCTTGGGCTTTGTTTTTTTTCTTTCCCTGCTCTTCTGAAGGAAAATACCTCCTAACAGGGATCCACGTCAAGGCTTGCTCCTGCCCACTGAATGCTTTCTCAGCTGCAGCTCCATTTCAGAGCCGTACGTGGGAGCGCAGTTCCCACACAGCCCCGCGCTCCCTGGGGAGGTCTCCACGGCCGTTCCCGGCTGCAGCGGGGTCCTGAGAGGAGGAGGGGAGAGGGGAGATGTGGGGGTGAAGGAAAACATCTGGGCATCAGGTGCTTAAGGCACTGAGGGGGTTCTGGGACCTGGGAACCACCCATCATCCCACCGAGTGTGTTAGCCAGCTATCGTCTTCTCCAGGCTCATCTGCCAAGCCCCAGCACAGACCCAATGGGGTGGCAAGTGGTGGCCCTCATCAGAGGCTCATTCGAGCCAAGACAGGGTCTTTTTAGGACATGGCAAACCTCGGAAATACAAAAGGGTGCAAAAAGGGAAGGAGAGGGGTGAGCACCACCATTGCATGGCGATGCCAGGCTTGCAGAGGTCTTCTCCATTAGCAGAGCTCCGTAGCCAGATGAGCTGTTCTCATGAGACACCATCCCCTAGCGTCGAAGGTTGTTAGGCCTCCACGCCAGCTCTGGGGATGGCTGGAGAAGGTAGAGGTCCCCTTTGTGACCGCAATGCTGCTGGGAGACCTGCGGAGACCAGGACAGCAGCAAACCCAGACTATGGCTCAGCTGATTTCCTATCCATGGGGCAGGCTTCGGGCTGCCCATGCCGTCCCAGTCAAGATGGAGCGGAAGAGAATACCAGCTGGGATGCCTCAAATACCTCCACTGCCGCTCCTCGCCAAGTTCTCAGCATTTTCAGAACAGTTACCGCATTTGAGAGAAAAACCCACACAACACAACCACAAACCAAAACAAACAAGAAAACCCCAGCTCGTATCCCTGTCCAGATTGAGAACCACTTGATGCATCTTGTCCCCATTTGCCCTCTGCCACCGGGCCAGGCCACCACTCCGCTGTCACCCCCGGGATGGGGACGGCAGCTGGTGGAGGTGCAGGTCTGACAGTGGCATGGGGAAGGCAGGGGACACTGGCGGCCCTCACCCAGCTCTACACCGGGCTGCAGCATTAGCTGAGCGGCGTTACTCTCCTCGGGTGGACAATAAGCAGAAAGCCCATCAAGTCACATCCTTGTTCCCTTCCTAGGCGAAGCCAATTAACATTTCACACTGTCTTCCCCTAACTGAAAGCAGCACATGGAAGCACACTGCTTTAAAACCATTTTAAGTTGAACAAACAGCTTAAGCCCTCTATTAAAATAAAGTTAAAATCATTCCGTTACTAAAATATTTATGACGGGCTCCTGTGGCTAACCCGGGACAGCTGAACCTTGGCAGGCTCTCCCCTTCCCTCCAGCTCTGACGCCACCAAGCAATACAACATCTTCCCCCACCTTCACACACTGTTTTCCTGACAGTTCAGGGGTTTACAAAGACATTTGCCGACAAAATGCACAAGGTTTTAAGATTTTAAGTGTAGCACCTGGGGGAAAGAGCAGGTCTTGGCAGGTGCTGTTGAGTGTGGCATGGAAGCTCCCAAGCGAGGAGTAATTTGTTGCATCCATTAATCCAGACCATGATACAGAAAGTACCACAAGATAATTTTAGGTGCACAGGGAGGAAAAAAGATACAGTTCTTACCTCTGCAAGCAGGGGGAAAAAGTGATGAGCCAGGACCAAGCAAATCTCTAACAAGAGCAAGAGGCTGCTCAGCCTTTGCACAGTGAGTGGGCACGACGCTGCAAATGTGCTTCGCTCTACCAGATTTTAGCCCTCAACGTTACGCATTACTGGCACCAGCACAGCACCATTATCTTCCCCTTTCAATCTTCATGGTGTTTACTCCGCCAAAGATTACAGTTTGAGGCGAAGCGATCTATCTAATCACAGTTTAACCTTTTGCAAGTTTCTTTTTTAAGGTGACATCATCTTGGCAAGGATGAACGTAATGAAAAGCTCTCTGTAGAATGGACTTGCCTTATAAGGGCCGTATCAAAAATAAAAGCTTGTATAACCAAGGAAAAGCCGGAGGAAAAACAGGGCTGGGAGCTCCAAGAAGAGCCTGTGAGCTCCCCACGAATATCTCCCCTGGCCAATACAAGGTGCCACATTTTCCTTTTCAATGCCATTAAAGAAGAGAAGGCATAAAGCATCCTTGGGTTTGGACCGGTCAAGTCCCCCAAAACCTGGATGCCAAGTTTCCTCACTGCATCCAGGCGAGGATGAAGGCAGCCACGGAGGGCTGTACCCTCCTGCTGGTGTTTGGCACCTACCTAGAGATACACAGAGGAGGGACACGGTGTTTTAACTCGATGGCAGCACGTTGGGCTGGGAGATCATTTGGAAGGATACAACGGAAAAATGGTACTAATGCAACTAATTAAGGATTTTCTCTGCTAGGTTGTGCCAGTTGGCATTTTCACAGGAAAAGATACAAATATATTTCAGAAGAACCCTTCCAACCATCTTTACTCAAAGAAATTGCATCTGTATCTAATTCACAGGAAAATAATATACTTTTATGTGAAAATACTGTCTGCTGTTGCACTGCCAAGCCAAGAGACACATCCTGTAAGGTGATCTGAATCTCCCATTCTCCATCCTTCAGTTACACACAAAAATTCCCCCAGGCATCCAGATTTTCCTGATCCTGACATTGGTACTTAACTTCATTTGCAGCCACTGTCTCCACAGTTTAGGGAAGCATCCCCTGAATTTTCCTGATTTGGGCAGAGCATGAGGGCAGCCGAGCCGTTCCCCATCTCTCTGTTCTGATTTCATGAAATTGCCCACGCACAAACCCTTGCATAAGCCATTTTTCATTGCACTGGATAAACTTGATATATTCCTAGAGCAAGAGCAGCCCGTTTTCTTTCCTTACCCTCATTGAATTGTGTATTTTTCTCAAGGTTCTGGTTTAAAAGCAGAAGCTAATGTGATCGGACTGGATTTCAATTACGATATTCAACCATGACTAAGTCAGCTGAGAGTCTTCCCAAGCAAGGACCAACAAATGTTTCTGCAGAAGCTGTCAGTTTTTATGAAAACAATCTCTTCTGTAGATTTATATAATCTTTTTAGAATCCACATTTGATTGTAGTTGAAAACATGACACCCATTACCCCAGGTGGAGGAAGAAAACTTTGTTTTGTGTTTTGCAAAATCTAAGCTGAAGGCGGTTTGGATCTTATTGCATCTAATGTAAGCAGCTGAGACGATCATGGGCGGAGATGTGTGGGTGAGGAGATAAACACTCCTGCTATAAAGCCTCTGCCTTACTACAGTGACAAACACGCTTATGATGGATGTCCATAAAATGAGATGAGACGCTGAGCCAGTGCTTTGAAGGTTTGTGCCTGGTGAGCCATGCGGCTCGGGGTGGGGATGGAGCAGCAGAAGGGTAAGCGCGTGCCGACCCACCCGAGTCCGTCGGTGGTCTGGTCTGGAGAGGAGAAGCTGTGAGTGGGGTGCAGGATGCCGGTCACTGGGTTTTCATCACAAGCTCTTCCAGCGCCTTCTCCCTCTGATTCCCACAAAGCAAAAGAACTTCTTTGATTTCATTTTGCTGGAAACCCATATCGTTAAACTGAGCTAACAAATGCAAGAATTCAGCTGCCTGGAGGAAGAAGGAAAAGAAAGGAGTG
Organism: Pelecanus crispus; assembly: GCF_030463565.1. Classification (NCBI taxonomy): domain Eukaryota; kingdom Metazoa; phylum Chordata; class Aves; order Pelecaniformes; family Pelecanidae; genus Pelecanus; species Pelecanus crispus. The sequence continues at coordinate 3,840,671 of NC_134649.1, forward strand.
ATGTTATCATGGGGTGTAAAGGATGGATTTATCGTAGAGTTGCAGCAGAAACAGCGTTGGGTGACGAGGCTGCAGCCAGACGAGCTGGCCGGGTTGTATTACCGCTGAAGGGCACTGCTGGTGCCGCTGCCAACAGCAGAGTGAGGGCACGCATACCACTGCTAGCATTTAAAAGTGTGCCTTTACATCAACTTTTTAAATAAGAAGTATATAACAAAGTCAGCCTCTAGCTTCACTTATTCCTTATAAAGTTTAATATTAATTCCATGCAAGCGTTTGCCTGTGTTATAAAGAAACCGGGGAAAGGCAATGAGCGCAAGCTGGAATTAATTTGTCCTGCTTCCCCCCTTGCTCAGGCTGGGCCCCAGCACCACAACATCTCCCGGAGCCACGTCCTCAATAAATAACCCCCCGCCTGACACTGAGACCCGGGCGCCCTCCCGCTGCCACAGCCCTGACGAGCAGCGAGCCAGCAATCCTACGTGCCGTCAGCATCACGGCAAACAGCGCCAGCCCAAATCTCAAGCAGCTTTTCTCCCACCCCAGCTCTTCGCTACCCCCAGGAGGAGATGGGTGATGGAGACCAACAACCGGCATGCCACCACGGTTCTTCTCCCTGGGGGGTGAATACGAAGGGGGAGCCGGGAGGGAGGTAGCGAGCGTGGGTGCTGGTGGGCTCGGGGTGGGGGATTGCCCGCGCAGGTGCTGAGCAAGCATCGTGCTTGCACGGCGGGGTGAGAGGATGGATGGAGAAGAGCGATGGAGCGGGTGTCCTTCCCGGGGGAGTCCTTATGGTGACGCTGCCCCGGGGATCTGCCGCGAGGGTGGGCTCACTGCTTGCAGGGCGATGGGTCTGACCTGCCGGGAGGCTGCGCGAGGCGCGGCGGAGGAGGAGCGGAGCGTGCAGCCCACTGGAAAAGCGAGCCCGGAGGATGCAGCACAAAGGGCCGGGCTGTGCCACCCCACTCTGACCTTTTTCTCCGAGTACTGGAACATTTCCATGGCCTCCTCCACCTGCCCTTCCTCGTAGCCCTGCTTCAGCAGCCGGTCACAGGCACCCAGGTAGCTCAGGAACTGCAGAAGACGACAGCCAGGGTTAATCCAACCTCGCAGACACGGGGCACAAGTGCATTCAGGAGCCCACCTTGCCACCTGCCAGGGACATGCTCGTGGGGAGGACCTGGGGCACAGCTGTCCTGCCAGCTCCCGTCTGATGCTCGGCCAGGGTGGTCTGTCTGTCAGCAGGACTCCCACCGCGAGATGACAGCGTTTGGTCCCCCTCACCCTCCTGGGGTGGGAACGGGAACAAGGCGGAGGGAGGACGAGGAGCAAACCAAACATCTGAACCATCTGAGATCCAAAGCGACGACCTCCAGGCTGGGGGGTGAAGCAGAGCCTATCCCAGTGAGATGCCTACCCTCGGCCGACCCAGCGTCCCTTTGATGCGCCGGGGTCCGGGAGCCTGTGGGTTTGCTCCAGGGTCCAAGCACAAAACCCACCCCAGGGGAGACCCGTGTGCTGTCATTACTGAAAGTAAACAGTTATTTTTGGCTTTCCTCATTGTTCTTGGAGTGCTGACAGGACTATTCCCAGCGGTATCTTTTAAATACCATGAGAATCATTCACTGTCCAAAAACATATGGGACAGACAATAATAAATGAGCTATACAATAGCAGGGGGAATAAAAACATCCCACGGGTCTCCCCGAAGCCGTGCCGTCTTCATCCAAGGAGAAGCTGATTCCTATCTCCCCAGATCCACCAGCACACAGACCTCCACCCTCCCCAGCACTGCCGTAGCCAAGGAGAAGGACTCAGTAAAAGACCATAAAACATATGAAAAAGCCAAAAAAGTCCCTCAGACGTTGAATTGATCTAGTTTGGCTGAAGAGCTGAGTAAGAATTTTAAGAAATGTCAGCCTTAAGGAGCAGCTTATTAAGTCAAAAATCAGACAGTCATTGGCATTCATAACCTGTTTTTATCTTCCTCGTTACCGTACAAACTAAAGACCCCAGATCACTGCTGTATTTTCTTGCCCTGTCGCAGCAGGGACAGCCACTCGCCGTGCTCATGCCCTGTCCTGGCAGCCTGGCGTGCTGTTCAAGCCCAGCATGAAATTGGTGCTGTTGTCAACTCGATGATTTTTATCATTAAAAAAAATACATATATATCTCCTGGAGAATACACAAAACTAAACAGAAGCAGGTTTTTAAATACTATGACCTACTAACCCCCTGGGTCTGGTACCAGCCCCACTGCTTGCTGGGGAGGAGGAGGAGGTGCCACTGCCCTCTTGAAGTTCCTTCTCCCCTTGTAGCTCTCAAGGAGGCTCCTCATCACACTCAGAGATGAAGTTCCTCCAGCACAGGCACCTCAGGAGAGCTCGGCTTTATCCGCTACATAACCTCATCACAAACTGCTTGTGCAGGAAGAGACCTCCAGGCTCTGGTAGATCAGTAACCTGCTGATTTATCTCTTCCCTCATTTGCCGCTACTTGAGCTTATGTGCAGCAATGCAGCTTTTCACATCAAAGACGAGCGTGTGCAGTGACGTGAAGGAAATCCCTCCTCTGGTGGGTTTTATCTTCCATGCCCCTCTGCCACTTTGGCTGATGCCCATCAGAAAGGCCCATCCCCATGAGGTCCCTGCTTCAGGTGCTCCAACAACTGGCTGCTTAAGAAGAGCAAAGCCTGACCACCAACCATTTCACCAACCCACCTGGACCATGGACTATAAGCTGCTGGCATAGAAATACCACGAGCAAACACCACCAAAGACCCAAATGCTGATTTCATCGTGGAGGAACAGGGTAAACATCTCCCCAGTCTTGCAGCAGGGTTCAAGCCAGGGACATGCAAACCCGGTGGGTACTACCGCTCAGGAACCGAGCCTCCAGGAACAGAGGCTCCCCAGGGGGACAGGGAGACCCCAGCCAGCACCGCAGCAGACAGTCCTGCTCAACTCGCTGCCGCAAATGCTGCCACTGAGAACGCAGCTTCTACAAGCGCTGGAAACATTTGGGGAGCCACCGCCAGTGAGGATGGCTGATGCAAGGCTTGTAGGAAGCGCTGAAGATCTAGATTGTTGCTTGGGGTGAGACAGCAAGTTCTTCTGGAGGAGGAAAGGGGCAGGAGCACATTATGGAAGCACAGCTGAGCATATATTTTGCTGTATTATTGACTACGCAAGAGTCCAACAGTCCATGGGAAGAGGCTCCCCATCCGTGCATGGCCAGTGGGCTGTGTCCCGTGGTGAACGCCCTGCTCTGAACCCCGTGCTTACGGCTATCTGGGGAGATGGATGCTGCCCAGCTGCAGCCATCTGTCATGTCTCAGCTCACACGTACGTTGAGAGCTCCACAGGTCAACGATGCATTTTTGATTGATCGATCATCACCTATCAAAATGCAATGATGCATTTTTGGTTTAGCCCTTGGCCATGACATCCTAAACGATGAACCTCTGGCACATTGGGGCAACTAATCCTGCTTGAGCCTTTTAGAGAGTCTCTTCCACCAAAATTGAGAAGGCATCGCCTCCTTAAGGCAGCAGATTTGCCTTCTCCACCAGGGTGGGCTCTGCCAGTTTGACTTGACACTGCAAAGAAATTGAGTAATTTTTGGCTACCATCTGGTACTACAATCAATCTTCATGGTTGAAGCTGTCATCGTCACACACTGAAACCCCGCGTGACACCAGCAAGCAATGAAGAGCGCCCACAGCTCTTGTTTTTAACTGGAGTTGCAACATATTTTCCAGGAAGGTTTAGCCTAATTTGGTAGTTTTGTACTTGTAAGAGATGCACGAAGGGCTAGGCTTTACATTTTATCATGGCTGTATTGGGCATAAATGGGAAAGATGGGAACTGCTGGTGAAGAAGGCACAGGATATAAGGCAGACCTTGTATTTTGGTGCATTAATCTCTTCTCCAAGGGAATGGGAGTCCCGGTGTTTATACAGAAGGGAGCAGACTGTACCCATTTCCATCCTTCATAAGATGCACTGCTTCTTCATATTGAAGCCAGCAGTTCCTACAAGACACCCTTGCACAACTCTGTGCAAAGAATGTGGGCTGGGCTCTGCCCATCTCCCTCTGCCTAGGTGAAACCTTTATGAATTGAAGAAATAAAGCTTCCCTTCCCACCTTGGCTTGCAGCAACGCTCGCCTGAAACACCGGCGAGGTTCTGGGGAGGCTGGTCCAGCCGGGGGTGACTCAGGAGGGAGCCAGAAGCTGCAGGATGACTCAGCCGCAGAGCAGCTTCGTGCGCCGACCAGACGGGTAAGAGCTGGCCCACGCAGCACAGGCAGCTCCCCGGGAGCACGGGAAGGAGACTGACACCGACAGCGGCTGCTCGGAGCCGTGCCTGCTCACACCTCTGCCCGGGGTCTGCTCCTGCTCCCTGGCACGACAGCGCGGCGGACATCCCTCTTGCTAAGCTGCGATCAAGCCCCTTCTCTCTCTGCAAGAGCTACTTGGATAATTTAGCCCTATTAAGTCCTCCGCTGGGATGGGCAGGTCCAGCCCCAAGCTTGCCAAGCCAGAGGGTCAGAGCCAGCAGCATCCCTCACGGCATGGATGCTCCAAGACCACCTGGACCACTGGGGGTTTGTCTGGACAAGCAGAGACCTCGGGAATTGGGATGCAGCACAGCGAGCTGTGATGTACTCAGATACCAGGGGTAGGAGTTATTTTCAATAAATTCCAGGTTATTATAGAGGGTTCCTCAGGAAAAGAGCTCTGGGACCCAGCCGCAATGCTTGCACAGAGTCCTGGGTTGCTCCAACGCGGGGAACTTGTGTTTTGGAGAGAGCCCAGACAAATCTCCAAGGTATTCGTACAGTCCCACTCTGACAGGATGAGCCATGGCAATAATCATACGAATGTAACAGCCGGGAAAAAATTATGTGCAAAAAGTTTCCATATACGGGGGCAAGATTTGTACTTCAAAAGAACACCATGCTCCATACAACAGATTGGAAAGATAACGTTACCCGGCCCTTATTACTCGCTGAAAAGCTGAGGGCGACTCATTGCTATTTTATTACAGCAAAAGCGCAGCCGTGTGATCTCATGGAAAACCCTGTCAGCTGAGGTCTGATACCAAAGTGGGAAACCCGAGGCCATCAGAAGTCCACCCCAAGCAAGACAGCCATCCCTTTCTCCATGAAAATCAAGCTTTTCTTTATCAAAAGCTTTCCGCGGCACCGTGCCAGCTCCACCAACCTGACTTAAGCTTTGCCTTCCAGTCTTCTGGAGGGTGAGGATGGCTTTGCGGGTGGGGTAGCCCAAGGCTATAACGGGCTCGATGAGGTCTCGCTCCTCTTGGCTCAGCGCCGAGAGCAGGTCAGCCGCCGAATCCTGCTGGGATCTGTGGGAACTGAGAGGTCGCGCAGGCGTGGAGGCAGGCGTGGAGGCAGGGGGAAGGCAGGTGTAGGGGCTGAGGGACTGCAAGAAAAAAACCAGTAGATGTTCTTTTTGCTCCAGCTCATGAAATGATGTTAAAGGACCCAGGCTGAAGCAATGATTTCAGATGCCGGCAGTTACCTTGCTCTCTCCAGAAGAAGAAAATTCCCATACATGGAACAAACCCCCCTGGGTTTCAAAGGAGACCGGACTTAATTAAATCCAGGCTCAGATACAGATACAGATCAGAGAAAACAGAGCTCAGGAGGGTTCATGGGGCAAAGCGAGCAAAAGCAGCTTCCTTTCCCTGAGAATCCCGGTCACATCTCCAGCAATAAATGCCACCCTCGACCGGCCAAGCGAGAGGCAGCGCTGCCCGCAGGCAGGTCATGCAGCAGCCTGAGCAGGAGGATGCTCCCCTGATGCCCCATTTATGCCCGTGATGTTTATCAGGTGTATTTAGGTTTCTCTTACAAAGCCATCTCCAGAAATGACCTTGCAAATAGAAATGCTCGCCCGAGCGTGAGGCTTTGGTATTTGGCGTGATCCATTGGTAACAGCAGCCGAGCAGGGTGGGCGGTGAATTAGCAATTAGTTGCAGCAGCTGTTTGGTGTAAATAAATACGCACGGGCATTTAATCTTTCCTTAATTACCCTACGTCTAACGCAACTACATATAAATAACCTGGCCTTTCATGTGTGCGATGGTTTTAATTGCGGGTTTTCAGTAATTCATCTCCTAAATCTCTCAAGCAGCTGGATGTGATTTCTTAAAAACCATGGCGCAATGCAGATGCAAGGTGACGGAAAGCAATATTTACTCCGTCACTTCATATCACTGTCTCTATCATTAAACGATTCGTATTTTTAGTAGGACTCTGAAGTCTAAAGTTTCCTAGACTTTTAAGAAAAGACAGCCAGCCTTTGCCACGGAGGAGAAGGACGCCGATATTGCAAGAGGAGCCAGGTGAAGTGGCCTTTCCCAGCTATAAAACAGGGTGAAGGAGGGCAGTGAGCACGGGGACGGGTAATGAGGGAGACCCAGGGCAGAGGGGACGCAGAAGCAGCCCGGGTTTGTCTCCGTTCGAGCCCCGGCTTCTCTCCTGGGGCTGCCAGGAGGAGCAGCTGTGATGGCTGCAAGGGGCATTTCCCACAAACCCTGTTTATGTCTGTTAGAGGGGGGAAAATGGAGAGCGGGGGGAAAGGGCGGGGGGAAAAACCCTATTTCACTTGTTTTTTCACGTGTTTCAGTTGAAAATTGAACAAGATGCCTTGCTTGTCAGGAAAAACAGATATTTTGGTTAGGACAGAGCAAGTAAACGTCCTCCCAGAAAGCTTGAGTTTAAATGCCGGCAAAAAAACCCCAAACCCTTCCTTCACTTCTCATGAAAACTCATCAGGAATTCCTCATGGGTTTAGTGTTCCCAAAGCCCCATTTCAGTTCCATTTTGCTGGCCAGACCCCAGCAAACGGGACCGATTCGACACCCTCCACCTCCCTCCTGTCTCAGCGGCAAGCGAAGGGCTACCAGAAGGAATCACCTCACCGGCACCGTGGGCTTATGGCGTTTGAGCGGGGGGATCGGCGCGGCCACGGCCGGAGGAGCCGGCACCAAGGTCCCCAGGCGGGACGTGTGCGGGGCTGGCCCGTACTTGACGCTGCGGCTGGTGCAGGGGGGCGGGGGGAGCGGCCGTGGCACAGGGACCCCTCTGCTTTCCGTGGCGGCTCTGTTCAAAGGATGCACCAAAGCAGCCAGCTTCCTCCTGGCCGCTTCCAGCTCGTTCTTCATGTTGTTAAATATCACCATGGATCTTCTCTGCTTGCTCAGCTCCGGGCTGGCTGGGTTGCGGCTGCCGTTCTCCAGCGAGGGCTCCAGCAAGCCGGGCGATGTCTTCGGTCGGCTCTGGTAAAAGCTGGGATGCGGAGCCACACCTCTCCCGGTGTTTCTCCTCCTGGAAAGCTTTTCATCCTTGTCATTCTCTTCCCAGGAGGTCGAGGAGTACTCGTCGTCCTCCGAGTACTCGTCCTCCTCCGAGTGCCAGGTCTCGCTCTCGGCGTCGGACAAGGCACCTCTGCCCTTGACGTGCCCGTAGCCGCCGTCGGCAGCGCTGAGGCTGACGCAGCGCCGCACCGCCCCGTCCCGCGCTCTCCCCCCGTAGCTGTCAGCGGGGTCCACCAGCAGCAGCCAGCACGGCGGAGCCGTGGGGACGACGTCGGAGGTGACCCGATGCCGGGAGGTTTGCTGCTGAGAGGCCACCTCCACCCAGTACAGCACTTTTCTTTCCAGCGAGAAGTCGTGCTGCGGAAGAGCGAGAAGCAGCTGGTGAGGGCATCTGAAACCGGACCACAGGGCACGGAGCAAACCACGCGCTTAGGAGGGCACCTTACGGGCTGCATCCTCCCCATATTGGCTCCTATTTCCCCGAGCATCAGGGCTGTAGGACTGGGCAGCGCCAGCCTCATCCCTATAGGAAATCCCCAAATTTATAGTTGAAAAAAATCTGGCTACGAAGTTATTACTCTTTTGAGTTGTATCTGCAATTCTTTTGACAGGTGGCTTATGCTCAGAGGTGGTTTTGTGTCAGTCTGGCTGCTGCGGAAGGGGACGGCACCCGTTCGTGGCACCCGGCAGAGCCACATCGGGCACGGGGGCTCGGGAGCCACCAAGGCGGGAGATGCCACCTTGGGCAGAGGCAGGACCGGCCGCGGGAGCCTCCAGCGGCGCCAGGGGCTCGGCCGGTCCCAGAACGGAGTCATTATTTCCACGTAGTCCGGCTTAAAATATAAGCATGTTTGAGACTGAAAACTGCGGGTTTTCCTGGAACAAACAAGCCTTGCCTGTCCCAGAGCTCTCCAAACAAGGTCTCCTCCGTACGGGCAGGCAAGCACATTCACAGCCCAGGAATGCTGTTTTTACTGCTCCCTGCCACTTGTCAGCTGTGGACCCAAACCAGCCTTCCCGAGGAAAACACCACCACGTGCCTCCAGAAGGATCAGCCCGGACCACCAGCGCAATCGCTCGGCCTCGGCAGGGAGCACCGATGCGTCCCCAACCAGGGAAAAACCCGGGGCTGGGGGTTTCCCGGGATAGAACGGGGTGGTGGACCGCCTCAGCTGGTCCGTGGGGACGCAGCCCATCACCTGCCTTTACGCAGGTGGCAAAAAATGCGTGCATTAAAATTTCCTTCAGAGAAATTGCTTAAAATGAACACCACAGCGACTCTTCATGTTAAACACATCCCGCGGATTTGGGATGTGTCGGTTTTGGGGGAGGGATGAGCAAGGCTGAGCTAGCGAAAAGCCAGATGTGGGGTTTACTGCTGGTTCACCCATCACCAGGAGCGAGCAGAGGCTGTTTGGGATCGCCCAGATCGCCTTCCCCCCGTGAAGTGCACTGACCCCATCTACGGGTGAGACTACTTAAGGCTGAACACGCTAAGTATTTCTGAAATCGTCTTCAACCGGAGCTGTGCTAGCGCTACCCGTAAGCCTGGAGAGCCGCCTCCATGCCTTCAGTGCAGCTGGATGGGGAAAGGCTCCCTACCCCTTTCCAGAGCATAGACAGCTCCTTCGAATCGCTGTGACGGGGTTTAAAATTGGTGGCAGAGCTGTTACAGCAATAGGTGTAGATTCAAAAGCAGTTTAGGACTGAGCAATGTGGAAGATCACAAAGCGCCACAGGGTATTTTTTTTTTATATATATATATACACACACATATATTTTTTATATATATATATATATATGTTGCCAGCACAGGTAGTGTTGCCTGCTTACATCTCTGTTAGATTTATTAATAAACATTTAAAAATTTTATTAATAAATGAGATGGTGATGATTCCAGAGTAGAAAACAACCCCAGAGCAGAGCCTGAAGTTTGTCTTCCTGTCCCAGAAAGACCCAACCCTCCTGCTTGGACAGCATTAAAAAAAGCCAACCCCAAACCTACCCCTCCCTCACTCCCACCCACCACAAATTGTCCTCATCTCCTCCCACTCCTGCAAAGCAGCCAATTAAGAAGAGATCGATTAGGAGGAGAGGTTTCCCTTCCCTTCTTTCACAAGAAAAGGCAAACACCGCTGACGTCCCTTTGAGCATCCCCCCAGAAGCAAGTCCGGAGGCAAGCAGAGGCGACTCACCATGGTGCTCATGAGGATGTCGGCGCAGTCGGGGAGGTCGATGGCCGGGGCGGTGATTAAAGGGTTTTCTCCTCCGGAGTCCCCGTCGAGGCTCCTGACCGTCCGGAAGGGAACTTCATCCAGGTAGCTCATCGTCGCTGCCAGATTTCTTGCTGCCAGAGGAAGGGATGAAACAAAACCGTAAAAGGCAGGACTAGCGCCTTTTAAGTTGGGTGGAAGGAGGGAAAGATGAGCTATTTCAAGTGATGCCGGTAAAAGGAACGCAGCCCTTAGAGACGCTGCCAGCCGAGTAGAAACCGCTGTGTGCAGTGCCCAGATTTACAAAATCTTAATTACTGATACTGGGAAGGTTTGTCCGAACTAACATTTGCTATTCTGAGCTTGAGCCAGCAGGACCTGACCAAGCTTACAGCTTCATTTGGCAGAGATCCTGAGCGCTTTTCTCCTCCGCTTCCACCTCTATGCATGCCCCGCTGCTTTCCATCCCTCCTCCTGCCGCTCCCTCTCCCTCCGCTGCCCATCGCACGCTCCCTTTCCCAAGCCAGGGACAGACCAAGCACTTTTCCCAGTTACAGAGGCAGAAACAGCAGCCAAGGAGGACACCGGGCAGGTCTCCTCTCTCTGTGTGACCTGAGAGTCCGTGGTCACGGAGCTCGTGCACGCGGCCGCGTGCTGCCAAGCCATCACACGGAGCAGCCCGGGGCAGCTGGGGCGAGGGCATCCCCTCCAGCGCCGCGGCAGCTTTCCGAGAGCCAAACAAGGATGCTGGTGCCTCAGGCAAGCTTCGGTGTTAGCAGGATGTCGAACGAGCCATTTTAAGGCCAGATTAGCTTTTAAAGAACCATTGAGTCATTTGAAGTGCGGTGATGTTTTTTAGATCAGGAATAGCAGGGAAGAGAAAAGTTTCTGATGAACTGGGCATGGGGGCATGGAAAATATTACTGCAATAGCGTAGCCATCAGCTCTGTATAGATGTCTCAATTTAGTAAAAAGCCACCGCTTGCTGCATGAAGCCTTGAGTCCTCAGCTTCCTAGCGACAAGAGCGTGCAAAATAATTTCCTTTATATATTGTCAGTTGGCAAGAGGCAATGGTCAGTAATCCATCAAGCTCTGGTACCCGCAGCCTGTGCCTGCTCACCCCAAAGCAGCAGCCCTCAGCAGCCATTCTCAGGCCACAAAGAGTAAATACTTGGTGTGGCATCCCGAAGTGCTTTTCCTGATCTTTTTTTTCTTTTAAAAAGAAATGGCTTCTATGACAATGAGGATAAACACTCCACAAGAAGAAAATCAGCAGACGAACGTATCAAGGAAAGCCGCCTGTTAGTTTAATGCAAGAATAAGGGTCTATAAGGGGAAACGGCATTCCAGGTCATTTCTTATGTGAGCAAAGGACTAACAAACTGCCTATAGAACGCAAAGAGCGACGCGCGCAATCGCTCGGTTCAACTCAGTTGCTCTTATCAGAATTCTAAGAGCTGTCGCCCTCCCGCTTACACCAGGAGCCTTTAATACCCGGGGCTGTAGCACCGGCAGAGCCCCTAACCAGCTTTGCGGCTCCCGCACGTGTGCTGCTGCTAACATGCGACACATGCAACGTGTGGGGAGCCCGCCCGGAGCCAGGCCATCTGCTCCTCAGCCTAAGAGGGCTCAGCATAAGTTAGAATGCGCGTCAGCACCGATGAAAGCAACGCGTGAAAAGCGTCTGGAAGCAAAGCCGCCTTCTCCCGGCTTTCTCCAACTCCTCGGCGTGGCCATAGAGCCCCTGCCTGCAAAAGAGACGGACCCTCCTTGCAGCTTATGCTGTAAATCGGCTCTTCCAAAAGCTGTGCGGTACAAATCATAGAATCATAGATTCATCGAATCGTTGAGGTTGGAAAAGACCTTTAAGATCATCCAGTCCAGCCATTAACCTAACATTACCAAGCCCACCACTAAACCAATTAAGGGTAGAGTAGCAATTTCATGTTTCCTGGCTTGGGGGCAGGATTATTTTTTAATGAAAGTAAAAACTAGGAATCATTGAGGTTGGAAAGGATCTCTAAGATCATCATTCCAACCATCAACCCAACACCACCATGGCCACTAAACCATGTCCCAAAGTGCCACCTCTGCCCATTTTTTGAACGCTTCCAGGGATGGGGACTCCCCCACCTCTCTGGGCAGCCTGTTCCAATGCTTGACCACCCTTTCCATGAAGAAATTTTTCCTACTATCCAATCTAAACCTCCCCTGGCGCAACCTGAGGCCATTTCTTCTCTTCCTATTGCTAACTACTTGGGAGAAGAGACCAACACCCACCTCACTACAACCTCCTTTCAGGCAGCTGTAGAGAGCGATCAGGTCTCCCCTCAGCCTCCTCTTCTCCAGGCTGAACACGCCCAGCTCCCTCAGCCGCTCCCCACCAGCCCTGAGCTCCAGACCCTTCCCCAGCTCCGTTGCCCTTCTCTGGACACGCTCCAGCACCTCTTGTCCTTCTTGCACAAGAAGTCCATCACCTGGAACGGCTTTACTCATTTTTCAATGCCACCTGAAAGAATGGAGATGGGTAGTGAACGTGTCTGAAGCCACGAGGAAGAAAACACGGAGAGGTTATGGTACCGTATCTCCCTGTACTTCACTGCATAAATACTGTGCTCTCAGAAAGGCTCCCACAAGCGTTAATTCCCCAAACTGCTATTTAGGAAAAAAGAACTACATTGGGGTGAGGAGTGATGACAAGGAAAACGCTACTAGACAAGAATAAAAGAGGGTCAGTTGTCAACACCAGCTCACACCAGAAAGCAACTCCTGCAAGGGTTCTGAGCTCATCTGCTTCACGCCAGCCCTGCCCGCTTTCACATCGAAGATGCAGGCTGGCAAAGGAACAAATTCCTGTCGGGAATTCCTGCACTGGGACCGGGGAAGGAATAGGATGCAAATGAGTCTCGGAAACTCACAGCCAACCCCTCTATTTTTCCAAGCTACAATAATTTTTTAAAACTTAGAAATAGTAGGAAATACTACACTTGGACAAATTTGAGTCTTAAATCTGAATACACAAGGGTTTTTTTAAGAATTAATACCCTGTCCCCATGTATTTTATGAGTTAAGATTTTAAACTTTCCTCTTCTATCTGTGGCTTCAACATCTTCCTCACTAAAAATATAAAACATTTTAACGCAGATGTCATTAAAGAGCAAATACATAGAGCAAACCACAGAAAGCTTGAGGGATTGAGATATACCTAAATGTCCATCATCCACTGGCATTTTCAAGTCCCATTTTTCATAATAATATGAAGTTATCCTTACCGTCAGAGGAAATCATGGAGCTCTTCTCGCAGGGCAGGGAGAACAGGGCTGCTTCTGCGCTGCCTGCTTATCTACTGCTCGGCTCTTGAAATTCTTGCAGTGTCAGACAAGCATCTGGCTTTGACAGTTTTAAGATTATCATAGCTTAAGCAGTTCGCCTGTCCCGGCAGACGTGGTGACGGGATAAGGAGCCTAACTATTTAAGCAGAGCATCCTCTGGTCACTAAGCTGCCTGAACTGAAAGCGTTGTTTCTGCAATTGGTTTTATGCTATTTGAATTTTTGCTTTTTCATCAGGTTAAGACTCCTCGGGACCCGACCCAGCTATAGGTCTCGGAGTAACGAGACAGCAGGGATGGGAAGACGTACGGACACGCAAATCAGAACCCCCACCTCCAGAGGACTTCACGGTAACCTGTATTTTGGGGTGCTATAGGTAGGCGATACCCACGTGAGCAAGAACTGTGAACTTCTGCACCCAGATGAATTCTAACTCTATCAAAAATTACTAGTTCCTCTGCTCTTACTAACAGAAATCAATGCAAAGCTTCAGCCAAGAAACTATTAACGTTACATATAAGGCCCAAGCGTTGAATCTAGGCAATTACATGTTGCCTCCTCCATGAATTACACCATGTTGTGATGCGAAGACTTAAGGAATCAGAGAGATTAAAACCATTCCCGCACATTAGGGCTGAGCAAGAATAACGACCGCAGCTCTGGAAAGATGCCACGACAATCTGCGCAGGCCAGCAAAGCCCCAAACCCTTACTGGCCCGTCGCCGTCTCAAGCAAACTGTCCAGAACATGGAAGGTTTTGAAATCAGATGCCTCTGTCACCTTGCAGGAGGGAGAAGTTCCTTCACACAAACCTTTTGCCAGCAATTCTCTCCACACTGGAGTCGTACTCGATGCCAAGTAGTAAAACAAATCTCTCCCTAGAAGTAAAAACGCTTCAAACAAACAAACAAACAAAATCCATTTTTCTCTATTTATTCTGTACAGAAAACAACTTACAAAATAGAGCTGCATTTTTTTAATCAAATATTATATACACGATCTGTCCCTACACAAAAATAGCTGTAGAGGCAAACCCAATTACAGTAGGTTAGACTTCAGATTTTATTGGGTTTTTTCCAGCAGGCTTATTCATCAAATTTATATATATCCACACGGCTGTCTGACCTATTTCACCACAACTGGGCATTTTTTCCATGTTGTGGTACCAGTTTTAGTCCACAGAAGTAAAATGTCAACAGCTCCTTTAACAGATCTTGAAAAAGCCTGTCTTGTTGGTACTCCAGAAATTGTTTAAACTTGTAACAGGTTTGTTTCCATGCACAAAAATACAGGAACTATTTTGACAGTGATGCTTGACATACTTCATTTAAGAAGAAAAACATTTTACTAATGATCTTTTTTTTTAAAAAAAAGCTTCTTTATTTCTGGAGATTCCATCACCTGGATTTAGGCTTATGAAGATAAAAGCCACTAAAAACAGGATGTTAATACTGGCACAAATACCATTGTCAGCGACGTTGCTTTATGAAGGTTGAGATTTGTTAACAAAAGCTCGCCGCGGGACTGTAATTCCATACCACAAGAGGCCTAGCAGCTTTGGGCTTGCTCAGGTATTTCCCTGCAGAGTCAGATGGCAAAACCAGTTCTTACACTTTTCTTCAAGACATCCCAGTTCCCGGCTACCAAAACAGAGGATAAGACTTCCTCTTCGGACCCTCTCATATTTACACACGCAATTATAATGAAACATTCCTCCAACGTTAAAATAATTTATTACTGAATTATCTGACAGCAGTGGCCCAAGTGTCATTTGTGGGGAGAGTCGGAAGAACCCATCCTGGAGGGATGCAGCTTCCTTCAGGGTGATCAGCTGGCACCAAGTACTGATCCCATTCGTGCCTTTAACACAGAAAGCATCGTTTGAGAGGAGAGCTGGTATGAGTTTGGTAATAAGATTTATTATATACCCACACAGGTATTTTTCCAGACACAAACCACTCTAAACTGTACTCTGAAACTTGTTTTTCAAAACACAAGTGTGAAAATTGTATGTGCTATTCTATTAAACGGAACGGTTACGCATGGAAGCGCACTCTGCCTCACACGGGCATCTGTTGGATACAACCCTATCAAGCGAGAAGCTTGATCCTTAGCTGAAAAAAACCAGCACAATTCATTGCATAACCATATCTGGAAGTTAACGAACCAAAAGGGACCATAATTTTACAGTCTCAACAAACAATATTTGTCACCTTTGATCATAAAATAAAGACTTTGTTTGGTTTTACCTGATCTGGATTAGAGCTGCTACAGAATGCTCAGCTTGTAAGTAATACTCTCGGAAGGGCTGCAAGAGGTGGGCTAGAGGAAATTCATCTGCTGAAACACAAACATAGAAATCGTTCAATAAACCAGAAAGACCTTCGATTCTAGTAAGTCTCAGAAGCCCCAAATTTGCCAACTCATTCGCTGCTTCCCAGCTATAACTTGAAATTAACTCCCTACGTAATATATTAAGGACTATTTACATGTTTTGCACGTCTCCTCATCCTTACCAGAGCTGTTGGAGGCAAGTCAAGACTAGCAAAACTTTTCCTGCCTCCATCCTCTAAACAAGGGGAACATATGGACGCTGAATCTTTACAGATTACCCGAGTGGCACTTAACCAAATCACCAGACTAAAGCATCTGTTGGGTGCTGGAAGTCTTGAAACTATTCTGTTTATTCTCACTTCAGCTTAATCTACAACCTCTTCTTGCAAAACATTACGAAATCAGCTTAAGATATACTGCAGTCTACACTGAAGAGCTAAACAGTCCTTCCTACATCACACGTGTTAACAGCACACTATGTTTATCCCACCTTTTCCTCAGAGCATAAATTACTCCAGTGGCTGATTCCTTTCTCAACCGGTTTTGTGCCTGCATTTTAAAGCCAGTGTCTATGAGATGGGAGGGTGATGTGGAAAAATACTGTTAAGTACGGCATGCAAAATTTACCTGGATCCCCAAACAGCTTGGAATCAATTTCAAGTTTCTGCTGCAGTAGTTTTTCCCTTTCCTTCTTCTGTTTCTTTTCCATTTCTCTCTTCCTTTCTTCCTCCTGTTCTCCCTCCAACATAACTCTTAATGCTCTCTCCTCAGCTTCATACAGCTCGGTGCGATTTTTGAGCAACGTTTTGAGACTCTCCACCTGATTTTCAAATGCTTCGTCTGCTGAGGGGGGTGGACAAACACCTAAATAGAAAGATAATTAATTTTAAATTTTCAAATTCAGAAAGGGCTCTGTTATCAGACTTGAGGGCGGAGCTGGCAAAATCTCAGAGGAACACAAGCTTAACCTTGCTAACAACTATCTTGCTGGAGTACTTCTATCAAGAAAGAGCTTGGAAACGTAGGAACACAACTGTATTCAGCATTTTATGGCTGTTCTTGTGTAACAATGTAACTAAAATCACAAATAAAGCCACAGCATTTTCAAGCTGCACCTTGCTAGGCAGCACAGGGCACGCACATCATCTTGTTTCCCATGTGCGCAATTAAAATTTGGTAAAAATCTTGCCATTAACCTTTCCTGGCAGCAGCCTCTTTCCTCAGTTTCCGAAGCTTTTCCAATGCGCGCAGGATGTCCACCATCCTCTTCGTGTCTGCTTGTTTCTTCCGTACTTCAGATAAGACGCTGTCTGCAGCAGCCTTAAGTTCTCGTTCCTATGAAGGAAAGAAGAAAACCAGGCACAACGTGTGAAATATCCCACGCAGACAAGAACGAAACAGTACTTTCAAAAAGATTAGCTAAGCACTGGAGATCAGGATAACTTCCTAGTAACGCAGCCATGGCAAGTTAAGTCAACCATCCAACCTTGCATTTTTATGAAAAAGCTAAAACACGACAGACTTCAGGGAAAAAAAAAAAAAAAAGAATGCTGAGCAACTCATAAATTTGGGCCAAATGGTTGATGAATTCATAAAGCCCGGTAACCTTTAGCCACAGAAAGTTAGGAAAAACATTAACAATACATGTAAACCATCCTGATTCTACAGCTCGGCAATTAAAGACCATCAACGTGCCGCAGTCTGAACACAAAACCTTTCCCAACAGCTGCTCTGTACCATCCCAGCGGCAGAGCTGGCACCAGCAGAAGGGTAGCTCTTCAGCCAACACAAAGGTGCCTACAGCACTTCCCAGCAAGCCTGATTTGAGGCGTTACTTTTTCTTTTTCCTTTAGAGCCATTTTGCTTCCTGGTGAGACTGAAAAGCTTGCGAACAACAAGCTTGACAAGGATGAAGCCAGAAGGCAAGGCTTATGGTCAGCGAAATGGCGCTGACCACCGCAGGGTAGCTGACAGCTTGGCACCAGAGAGGAAGACCTCCCCACGCAACTGAGAGTTCGGAAAGCGCTTAAACCCCAGCTGTCAAGGCCTGGGACGGGAGCGTGGCAGAGCTGAGATGCCCACCGAGACCTTTAGGGAAGAAGCGGGGCCGGAGGCGTCGGGAACAGCGCGTCCCCGAGCAAGCCGAACCCGTGCAGCACCTGCCGAACCGCCGGGCCCACGGCCGGGAGCCGGGCAGGCGCTGCCCACCATCAGCCCGTCACCAGCACGCCTGCCCCGGCTCCGCCACGCCGCCCTGAGACCGCGCAGGAGCCCCGGGAGGCCCCGCTGCAGCCGGGGGAGTTGGGACCAGGCCGCCCGGGCCGTACCCGGTTCTTCTCCTCCACCTCCTGGATGCACTTGGCCCGCCACTGGTCGATCTTGGCCTCCCGCTCGGCCGCCCAGGCCGCCTCCTCCTCCTCGGCTGCCTGGGCTTCTTGCTTCCTCCGCTGCAGGCGCAGCCTCCTCTTCCTCGCCCTCTCGGCCTTCCTCCCCAGCGCCCGCCGGTAGCCGGGCTCCCTCAGGGGCCGCACGACCTCCCGCAGCTCCCGCCGCGCCGCCTCCGCCTCCTCCCGCGCCCGGGCCCAGCCCGCCTCGTCCCCCTCGGCCTCCCGCCGCCGCAGCGCCCGGCAGAGCGCGGCCAGCCGCCCCACCAGCCCCAGCGCCGCCACCGCCAGCTCCCGGCCGCCGCTGGGGCTGGAGGCGGGCGGCGGCGGCGGCGGGAGGGGAGCGGCGGCCCGGCGCCGGGCCAGGAACTGCGCCAGCCACGCTTCGTCCTGCAGCCGCTGCGCCGCCGCCGCCTCCTCCTCCGCCAGCGGCCGCGGCGGGAACGGAGGAGCCGCCGGGAAGTAGGGGCCGGCGCCCGGCGGGAAGCGCGGCCCCGCGTCGCCCTCGGGCCCGGGCGGCGGCAGCGGCGGCAGCAGGAAGGGCGGCGGAGCAGCCGCCGCCGCCGCGAAGGGCCCCGGGCGGGCGGCGGGGCCGGGGAAGGGCGCGGCGGGCGGCGGGAAGGGCCCCGCCGGCGGCGGGAAGGGCCGGAACGGCGGCGGGAAGCGGCCGGGGAAGGCAGGCGGCTGCGCCATGCTGCTGCCCCGGCCCCGCCGGCCCCGCCTCAGCCGCGGCCCGGCCCCGCCTCCCGCGACGGGAGCCGGGAGAGGAGGCAGCCGGCCCGGGCCGCCGCAGCGCGCTGCTGGGGCAGGGACCCACAAAATAACGCTAAAATACAGCCATCAGCAGCCCCAACCACCCAGCGCATTGCAGGCGTCTCAGGGATGACAACTGGCGGCTGCTCGAAGAGTCGCTTTGTTTTATTCAAACGCCAGAGGTGAAGTACAAACTGTAGTTACACAGCGGTTTTGTTTCCTTAAAAACAGCTCTTGGTTACATTAATTCCAAACAACTTGCAAAAACTAAGTTGTTCAACAGGTTCGCCTAAAATGTTGGGTTTTTTTTTCAATCCGTTTAAAAAAAAGGAGTTGAATTCAAGGATTCGGAAGTAAAAGCGGTTATAGTTTTTTTCACTCTACAAAAAGGAAAGCGAGGATGCAGTTACAGATAGTTCACCACAGATTCCCGTTTTGAGGGGACTAGGCTTCTCCCAGAAACATCCTCGACTCCAAACGCAGCTTTTTCTGACCCATTAGTGGGTCATTTAACCTGAAAAAACCTGAAATCCTAAGGGAAGTATCTGTTGCATCTGGCTACAAGCACATGTCACACTGCTTCTAGGTAAGAACACAAGTATTACATACAATTTACATGACAAAAATTAACAACAAAAATAGGGTCAACACACCTGCGGTATCCTTTCCTGTCCTAAAACATCCACTAGACTGAAAAGAACGATGAAAGTTTCATTTAAATAGCTTGAATTAAAATTTTAGAAAAAGGGGTCAGTAAAACTTAAGTCCACATATCACCAAAGGATGAAACAGTTGTAAGCAACAATTTTAATTCCTGAAAGAAATCAAAACCATACAGGTCCTTTAGTGTTTTTACAAAGACTTTCCTAAAGGATTGAATTCATTTTGGAGTAGAACAGAAGAGGGAGGATTGCTTTGCTCTGCTGCAAGACTAAAAAAAAGAATCAAAGACAAAACCACAAGATGCAATACTAGCGTTTGAGCGTGTAACTTAAAAAGCACTGTGTGATGTCAACAATCACTACCGATTACATCAAAAATATTATACATTTACTTTTTTCATCTCTTAACATTATAAGATGGGTTGGGCAAATACCTGGCACCAAAAAATTGATGCATCATAGTTCCAATACGTTAAACAAAGTGTACTATATTAGAACATTAATATTTAAAAATTTACGTTGACTTCTCGTCCAAATTCAGATGGCTTACCGCTTCCTAGAAATCTTGTTTACCCTTCTGGAAAAATGAGCAAATGACTGACTTCACCTTCTTTCACAGTATTCAAGGTGACCGACACATATCCTAGTGGTGAGGTGAAGGAAAGGGTATTATTTGATATTGCATTGAAGTTACTGTAACAAACTAGTGTCACATTTTAGCAAAATCCCCCAGCAGTGTCATAAAGCGTGTCCCAGTTTTTCCAAAATCCTGTTGCAAGGGCTTCCTCCCCCACCAATGTAACAAGTCACTCCAGCACCCGCCAGGCGTCAAACACCGGCACAAATCTAACACTGACCTGAACGTAACCCCCGTGAGCCGTATGAGGAGCTAAGAGTTTATTCACCCTCTACTAATTATTAATCTTGATTTCCCATTTGTAGAGTAACATTATTGTAAAATCTAACTATCTGCAGCACCTGCACTGCTGGTTTAATTTCTAGAAAGAGCAATCCAGGTGCTGCTGTATTTGCTATACATTTTAATTGAACAAGTCTAATATACAATTCATATGTGAACATTATGCCATCCAAGTCCACACAGTGTCCATCAAATAAATCAATGCGATGTTGCAATAAAATACACGATCTGATTTATCTAATAAAGGTCCTCATCGCGTATCGTATCCGAGATAGATCCGATGCCTTTAGTATCAGCCTGAAGCCAGAGGCAATCGTTAAGAAATAACCAAGTGCGCTTTACGCGTGCGAGCTTTCTGACAGTATTTAATGATTTGCAGCATCTGCTTGTCGAGGCCAGCCTTCTTCCTCAACGCCAGAGTCATATTCTTCTTCGGATGAATCTTTAGTGGGAGCCCTATAATTAAAACGAACTGATCAGATACTTTAGAAATGGAGGAAAAGAACGGAGACAGTTCCATAGCTTCTGGTAAACATGCCACCTGCAAAGTGCCCCAGTGACAAATGTTCCGAGACAAGCATCCATCTGCTAAACCACCTTCTGATCTGAAAACAGTGCTGTGCAGGTTTACACTACTACCAGTATGTGGTCCCGTTACTGAATTCAACAGCCTTTTGATTTTCAGTAAAGTCGTTTGATTTAATTAGTAACTTTTAAATTTTCAGCAAGCGTTACCTGATCTAGTGGAAGGTGTCCCTGCCCATGGCAGGGGGGTTGGAACTAGATGATCTTTACGGTCCCTTCCAACCCAAACCATTCCATGATTTTATGGGTGCTGGTACTCTACAAAAATCACTTAAAGCGACCATCACCTTCAGAGTAATGCTCTCCACTCCAATCATTCCCTTGGAGACACTAGGTGTGCTGAGCCAAGCTTCAGGCACAGACACGGATGAATACAAAGCATGTACTCAAAAGAAAGTTGTCAAGAGTTGAAAACCAAGCCAGAGTTCCTAAATTTCAGGCCTGTGTTTTTGACCTGACCCATCCCCTCTCAACTCCATCCTTTGTTCACTAAAATTAAGACTTTTTTTTTTCAGATCCAGATTTGTCCAGTGCTTTCACGGTTCTACCACATCATTACCACAATACAATCTTTACAACATCAAATTGATTATTTTAACAAGAGTTCAGCAAATCAATAGATGTGCCTTTGCGGCTCTCCACTGCTGCAAGAGCAATGGAGAAGAAAACTGCAGCAGCCTGGAGCTTGCATAAAAAAAACCCAAATGACCTCAGTGGTAGGAAGTAGGAGGAGGAGGAAGGAAAAACTTCTGTTTCAGAAATTTCAGTACAGGTCACAGTTAAACTTCTCATTTTTACTGTTAACTTATGATGATTATAATTTACTTCTATTTCTACAGGTATACATACACACACACAAAGGGCTTAAAGTAACTTCATATATGAGTTTATTTTTAAATTTCTACTTAAAAACTAAAGCAGTACAAACCCAAAGTCTCTAGGACAGAATAGGCGCTAATTCAGCTGTGTACAGAGAAACCTTTTCAGGTTGTGTGCATGGTTTTGTATTTATACGCTTGCTCCTACAGCAAACATCAGAATACCCGTCTAGCTGTATTACTCGTCTGTTCTGACACTTCTGTTACGGTTTTACCTAATGTATCCTGGCTCTTTTTTGCCTTCTACAACATCTTTGTCAACTTCCACGCATACAATGTCAGAATTGGGCACTTCAAACATGGGCTCCAGCAACAGCTTTTCCTACAAGAAAACAGAGGGGGGGAAAAAAAAATATTTCCTTATGTCCTCTTCTACATAACAATACGGTTAGCAAGTGATTTTCAGAGCTAGAGTTTTCTTGGAAAAACTCTGAACACCCAGTTTTAGAAAGAGCCTTATTGTATCCATGTAAGACCCAGAACTAAGTGGGGTTCTGACTGAAAATTGTCACAATTAGGTCCATACACACAAACGTAGGCAGCTTCGTTTACTCAATCTGAGACTTAACGTACTCACCATTATAGATCGAAGACCTCTTGCACCAGTTTTTCTGTCCAGGGCCAGTCTGGCTATAGCCTTCAATGCATCTTCAGTTACATTTAATTCACACTACATAGAGAAAAATGGGAAGTTTAATTATTGCATTTATAACTCAGCAGTGTGTTGAGTGCGACAGTGCAAGTACTACCAAAACCAACAAAACAGTAGCGGTTTACTCGTTAGACCAGAACATTTAATGTTTAAGCCCAAAGCTTCAGCTACACTTCATTTTTGACTAACGTTACCAGTATTGACTATGTCCCCTTACCTACAACTACTGTAAGCACCTCTACAATACACGAAGTGGCTCTTGATGCCTATTAGGCAAGGTCAGGGATGTTCACTTGAATGTTAACATGAAGAACAGCTCAACTACTTCCAGATTACTTGCCCCACAAGGAGAGTTAACCAATCTAAACCAGTCAGGTTTTAACGAGATAGCTTACTTTTTTCCAGAGTGGGAAGGTGGACATGTGGGGGGAAGAAATTATTTCAACTGATATTTCAGATCGCTTTAACACTGTATTTATAAACAAGAAGAGTCGTCAAATAAAAATTCAAACCTTATCCATGCTGAAAAGTGCCTGGTATTGAGGAACCACGGCGTTTCGTGGCTCAGTAAGAATCCGTACAAGAGTTTTCTCATCCAGGCTGTGCAGAGGAACCACGACGGGCAAACGTCCCACAAACTCAGGAATCATGCCAAACTCAATGAGATCTCTGGCTTCCACATGACGCAGCAAACGATCTTTTTCTTCAATATCTTCATGTGGATCAGACTCTCCACTTATATTAGCGAGATCAGCTGCTGCTGCGGCCCTTCTGCCTTTTCCCATATTAGATGGTGTCCCAAATCCTAGATACTGAAAGAAAAACCCACCACGTTATGCTTACAGAACTATCATAGTTAAGTTTTCTTTATGCCACTAAATCACATTCCATGTGCATTAAAAAAATCTGGAGTGACTGATTACACTATTACATATTAATTCAAGCTCAAGATGTTACTTATAGTAAAATTAGACTCCTTGCACACAATCAGTTTCTTATAACACTTGATTCCATCAGTAAAATATCAATACATCAGCCTAAGAGCAAGTTTTTCTTACAATAAAAAAAGGTTAGCAACATGTCCTGTTAAGTTTACAAATACCAGTGACACTAAAAAGTACTCTTCAGAAGTGAAGCAAATGCATGCAAGTATGCTTACATGAAAAGCTACATGAATTACCATAAACAGTAATTTGGATTTGAGTCACTCCTCTGTTGTTAGAAACAGGGTGCACATTTTGTCAGAAAGCTGCAGCCCGAAGAACTCTGTCCTCAGACATTAATATGCTAAATAGCGAACTGCACGGCTAGGTATTTTAACATGATAGGTTTTAGCACTATTTGCTCAAACTGAGTATCAACAGTAAAAGCTTTTTACGACTGATATCCAAAGGTTTTCTCAGTTTCATACTTGGTACACTCCAACTGAAAGAAATCCTATTATAATTCCTAGAACTGTTTCACACATTCCGTTTTTAAGAAACACAGGACATGACAATAATGTAAAAAGTTAATTTTCTTCATAGTGGGGCTATGTTTAGCTGACCCCAACTGACCAAAGGGATATCCCATACCATATGATGTCATGCTCATACGATAAGCCCATCAGCAGATTTAAAAGGAGACTCTTTTCTACACGACTGCAGTCGCTCAGAAGAGAAGCGGGACACGTCAGTGGAAACAGAGAGGGAACAGTCTGAAAATGTTACATCCACATAGATTATAAACAGAAAAGTAAAACTTGACCTTAACCTCTCCCTTCATTCTTACTGCCAAGTATTATGCATGTTTTAAGAAAGCCATCAGGACTGTCATACAGCCCTGAAAAAGAAAAAAATCTTTACGTGTTCTTACTCAATCATCGCCGAACAGAGAGGTACTGCAGCCCATGGCCTGGTCTTAAGCCTAGTTTGTTCCTGTAATTTCACTCCCAGACAGAAGGCAAAGGTAGTGTGCTGGTTTTGGCTGGGATAGAGTTAATTTTTGTCATAGTAGCTAGGATGGGGCTATGTTTTGGAGTTGCACTGAAAACAGTGTTGGTAATTCAGGGATGTTTTCATTACTGCTGAGCAGCACTTACAGAAAGTCAAGGCCTTTTCTGCTTCTGACCCCATCCCACCCCAGCAGGGAGCAGGCTGGGGGGCACAAGGAGCTGGGAAGGGGACACAGCCAAGACAGCTGACCCCAGCTGACCAAGGGATGTTCCATACCATATGGCATCATGCTCAGCATACAGAGCTGGGGGAAGAAGGAGGAAGGGGGGAGATGTTGGGAACAATGGCGTTTGTCTTCCCAAGTAACCGTTACGAGTGACAGAACCCTGCTTTCCTGGAGATGGCTGAGCACCTGCCTGCCGATGGGAAGGAGCGAATTAATTCCTTGTTTTGCTTTGCTTGTGTGCACGGCTTTTGCTTTCCCTGTTAAACTGTCTTTGTCTCAACCCACAAGTTTTCTCACTTTTACTCTTCCGATTCTCTCCCCCATCCCACCGGGGGGGAGTGAGCGAGCAGCTGCATGGGGCTTAGTTGCCAGCTGGGGTTAAACCACGACAGTCCTTTCTGGTGCCCAATGTGGGGCTCAAAGGGTTCAAGATAACAACAGGTTTGACCGGAATGTGCCAGATCGAATTTATAGCTGTTGTTGCTGTTTAGCTGTTAATTGGCAGGCTCCTCCGCTTGCCACAGGGCTTGCTTGCCTTACTATATATTAGAGTCCAGTGCTCATTAGTGGCTGCTTTTTGCTTTCGCTGCTTGCTGTTCTGCTGTCCCGCTTATCATCTTACTGTGCTGTGCCTGGGAACATTTTGATAACAGCAGTGGCCATGCGCCTGGGCTGGCAGATGGCCAGGGCATCGCTGCTGTTTCCGTGCTGCTGTACCAGACAGGCTGGAACTCCAGCGTGAACTCGAGCCGAAGGGACTGCGACCTGTGGATGAGTCCACGCGGGAGCAGGACACCCCAAAGTATCTGTGGCCATGGATAAGTCCACACCTGAGCAGTCCATCTCGAAGCATCTGTGGCCATGGTTCTGTCTGTGCCATAGCAGGTACACCTCTGAAGGGATTGTGGCCCAAGGGAAGTCCACGCTGGAGAAGGTACGCCTCGGAGCATCTGTGGCTGTGGGTAAGTCCATGCTGCAGCAGGAACACCTTGAAGCACCAGTGGCTGTGCACGAGGTGACGCTGGAGCACCTCAAAGCGTGGGGCCATGGATAAGCCCATGCCAGAGCGGGTATGCCCCTGGAGGGACTGCAGCCATGGGTAAGGCCGTGTTGGAGCCGGTTCACTCCTGCAGGGACTGGGGCTGTGGGTAAGGCCACGCTGGAGCAGGTCTATCTCTGAAGGCGTTGTGGCCCACGGAGAAGGCCACGCTGGAGCAGGTGCCCCTCAAAGCGACCGTGGCTGTGGCTCAGTCTGTGCCGCAGCAGACATACCCCTGGAGAGCCTGTGGCTCACAGATAAGGCTCCACCTGGAGCAGGTACACCCCTAAGGGACTGCAGTCTGTGGATAAGCCCAAGCTGGAGCAAGGGGAGGAGCTTACTGCAATGTTAAATCCCATAACCTGGCCCAAAGGGACCGGGGTGGAGACCGTAATGGAAATCCTTTAAATTGTTGTAACCCGGGGTTTGAGTTGCATGTTACAGGAATTACTATAGCAGGAACCACCTGAACCAATGGAGGACAAGCCTCACAAGAAGCAGTGCCAGTGCAGCAGTGAGCCAACCTGGGCTGGCTTTGGTACCAAATAATTCCACACAACACACCACCTCTCCTGTCCTGAGTGACCCCTGTAAGAGATGGAACCAAAGCTGTGGACTAAATGAACTCAATGGACATTCTGTGGACATTTTATGGATATTTTACAGGGGTGGTCCATAGCCTAAGGGAATGATACCTGTGTATGGTATCAAACCATGGGAAGGGGAGTGGTGGTTAATGAGGACTTATTGCATAGTGTGGGACCTGAGCATGACCTAAATGGTATGGAATAAGGGGTGGAGAATGTGCTGGGCTGGGCTGGGATAGAGTTAATTTTCATCATAGCAGCTAGGATGGGGCTATGTTTTGGAGTTGTGCTGAAAAGAGTGTTGCTAATAGAGAGATATTTTCATTATTGCTGACCAGTGCTTACACAGGGTCAAGGCGTTTGCTGCTGCTCACCCCAGCCCACCAGCGTGCAGGCTGGGGAGCACAAGGAGCTGGGAGGGGACACGGCTGGGACAACTGACCCAGGGATGTTCCATACCGTATGGCGTCATGCTCAGCATATAGAAGTGGGGGAAGAAGAAGGAAGGGGGAGCATGTTTGGGGGGATAGCCTTTGTCTTCCCAAGTAACCGTTACGCGTGACAGAGCCCTGCTTTCCCGGAGATGGCTGAACACCTGCCTGCCGATGGGAAGGAATGAATGAATTCCTTGTTTTGCTTTGCTTGTGTGCACGGCTTTTGCTTTTCCTATTAAACTGCCTCTGTCTCAACCCATGAGTTTTCTCACTTTTATCCTTCCAATTCTCTTCCCCTTCCCACTGGGAAGCAGTGAGCGAGCAGCTGCGTGGGGCTGAGCTGCCAGCTAGGGTTAAATCACAACAACCACTTAGGTATGGACAGCAAGTCCTCTACCAACACCCTTCAACCTTCCCCCGCCCTGTTTTTTTCCTATTTGCATATGCTAAAGCTTTCTCTGTGGAAGCAGAGACCACTGCAAGCTACTTAAGCCTACTAACAACAGGCTTGTTCTTTGCTATCTTTCCTAGGCTTGACCTCAGGTTCCCAGATAACAGATGTAAAACCACTGCTCTACAAACAATCTTAGTGGGTTTACAAATATAGCAACACCTTTAGGAGTCAGTACTGTGAACAGTAATTAAGATAACAATTTTTCAGTTCAAATACAACCTGATGCACTTACTTTTTCATTTTTCCTCCTGCTGATAATTCTGTCAAGACCATTAAAAGCACCAGAAGCTACAAAGAGGATGTTCGTTGTATCAACCTGCACTGTTTCTCCACGTAGTTTACGAGAATTCTTTTCTGGAACGTTTACTATTGTGCCTTCTAGTAATTTTAACAAGCCCTAAGAAGGAGAGAAGAAATAAACGATATAAAATTCCACTGTGTAGCATCATGTAAGAAGGCACACCATACTGTACTTACTTTCACAGGTGTACTTCCTTTTTTTAGTCCTTTATAATAACAGTAAGAAATCAGTTTTCCATACAAGACAAACAACCCTGCTCAAGGACAGACAAAAATCTTTCTTTAATGTGACTCCCATACACATTATGAGCTGCACTTAAAGAATTGCTTTAACAGTTTTGCCAAAAATGGAAAATGTTATCTAATCTTGCCTACATTATGAAACTTGCTACTCAAGTGCTGCAAAGATGGTTTTCAATTAAAACATTTCTATGAAGCAGTCTATGATTTGTTTTTGAGGGTGGTTTTTTTTTTTTTTTTTTGAATGAAGACAGTAAAGAGGAAAGATAAGGGTTTCAAAGGTTAATAATTAAGGAACTGAAGAGCTACGCCTCTATACACTCCTGGGCTATTTGACATATGATAGGATGCTACATAGGCTCCACGGGCCCTTCACATAAAAAGTAAAATCACTCCACAGAAGTACTTACTTGTTGAACACCTTCTCCTCCGACATCCCGTAACTGATGAATACCAGGAACACTGCCAATCTTATCTACTTCATCCAGAAAAACAATTCCTGTGGTTACAGAAAATGGATTTAAGAGAAGCAACAACTTACACACCGGGAAGAACGTAATTTAAGATAGCTGCAGTCTGTTCCACTGCTATACTGTAGATGGTAAAAATGTATGCGATCTTGTCCAACTATGGACAAGAACAAAAACTACAAGATACGTTTAGAGCTCTTTTCAGGTTTATTATTTCCGATTTAACGTGTTAAAATTCAGGTACATGGAACAGGAATATAAATTACAGAAACACTGGTTGTCTCAAAGTTTAGAACGCTTAGGCAAGATTAACGCAGTCTATGAATGAACTTCAGGAAACGTATTGTAGAAGTTTACCTTGCTGAGCTTTTTCTACATTGTAGTTGGCATCTTGCAGGAGTTTCGCAATAACAGATTCAATGTCTTCCCCAACATAGCCAGCTTGAGTCAAGGTAGTACAATCGCAGATAGCAAAAGGTACATCTAGGCATTTAGCTAGAGTCTGAGCCAGCAAGGTTTTACCTGATCAAATAAAAACCGTATGTTACATCTGCCATACATTTTTCTAGAGCACACAAACCCAAATATTTACCATAGGATCATCATTACTGTCATTAGACATTTTGAATGATGCCAGCATGTTCATATATTCACATATTTACCATGGGACCCAGTTTTCGTACGTACTCTTTTTTTATGTTGGGCAAGCTGTATTTCTGAATTAGACTAATACTACCCACTTGAGGCAGCTTGAAACACAGACAGTATCACAAATAAAATGTCACACACTATATAAACCAAAATCCATGTACTTGCATAGATTAAAGATTAAATAAACCAGTAGCACTTTGGAGACACTGAGGGTGCAGTACAAAGTCTAATTGCTGCTCCTTTGGAGAGAAGCAAAATTAAAATATTATTTAGTGAATATTCTCCCAAATAGTTTGCAAAATGCTATCACTTCAGCACACTCCTGACTTCTTATGAACACAGAAATGTAATTTCTCTTTTAACCCCCATGTAACTGATCCATCCCAGAGGTGAAATAGCACTAACCACAGCATCTCAACTTGCCATCTAATGCAGAGAAACTTTAAACGCATTTTATTTCAGCTTAGTGAAAGTTGCATCTTTTAATCAGTCAGCAGATATAGGCATTAAAAAAAAAAAGAAAAAAGAAAAAAAGAAAACCACATGACTAGACCTCCTTCCTTTTCAAGGCCATTTAGCTCAGCTTGTTACCATGGCACGAAAGCACAAAATCCCAGTTTGGAATTCACAGGTTCGCTTTTTGTACACCAAATTGGAATAGTCACAAAAGAGAAAAATCGCTCATTAACAATCAATTCTAAGAAAAATCTGACACCTATAAAAACACACAGCTATATACCTGATCCAGTTGGTCCAAGCAGCAAAATATTACTTTTTTCAAGTTTTATGTCATCATTGGGTGAATCTAGTACTTCTCCTCCCCGTTTTTCCTGAGGTATCTGCTGGTTCATTTGTTGCTGCATCGATGCTCCTAAAGCATTACCGTGTGGACTGATTCCAGCAATCTGCAGGAGTTCTGAAGGGAACAATAGCAGTACTGTTTGAGCACTGACAAGGTCTGCCATTACCTTAAATACACAATAAAAGCTTGGTTCTTCTGTTTTGTTCTGCAAACCTGGAATTCTATGTATCTGTACAGAAGTTTAGAGACAGGACTGCAACAGAAATATGGTCTAATTATTACAAAAGTATCAGTTCCAATCATATTTTTTGCACAAGCACATACTTGCATATACAAAAAGAATTTCCAGTGGTACAGTAAATTATCTAAAAATATTCCTCTACATTAAAAACAAGTGCTAGAGAAATGTTCAGTCCTTACAAATTGACTCATTTTAATGGTAACTTTTTTTTTTTAAAAAAAACACATGAGAAGAAATAAACCCAAACTACTGATCTCTATGATGAGAAAGTACAAGAACTGGCATATTATAACAATTACAAAAGCAATGCCCAGGTCTACTCTCAAGACTTAAAGACCTGTCTTAGTTCAGTTGTTACAGGTTTTGTCTCTACAAGTGGATATGGAGATTGAGCTGGATTTTCTTTTTTCAGAGCACCAGTTTTAATTGGCTTGCAGGGTAGAATTTTGAAGATTAAGAAAACTGGTTTGAAGAGGTGTAACTGGGATTACAAATTGATCTATGCTAGACTAGGAAGAAGTTCAATAGCCAGTGAGAGTTCCTGTGGACTGAAAATTAACATAACTGACATCACCCAGACAAAAAAAAAAAAAAAAGGGCATTCTGAGGTTCAAGGTGACAGTGCCTTTTAAGAGTATGCAGAAAACAGTTGCATAACTTCCTTTAGCTCACATCATATTCTGTATGGCATTACTAATATAATCACACCTCAGATCTAAGTTAAAAAAATCAGTTTTACTTGGTCTACTGAGAATAATTAAGGGCAGATAATTATTTAACCAACTTCATAAAATGTTTTTTTATATTTTACTTGCTTTCCACCTAGAACTAGACAAAAAGTCAGATCCTAGTCACCCCGTTAAAACCACACTCAATGCCATCTATTCAATTTACTTGCAGAAGAAAAGCAAACAGGATTTTACCCAGCATTTCAAACTATCAGTCACTAAAGACTATTCTACATTAACGTCAAAAGAGTAGATATTGCAGAGGAGGACATGAGGAGAGAGTTCACTTACTTGTAAATCTGTACTCATCCTCCCGTCTTCTGATTTCTAATTCTAAGAGAGAGGATGAAAACAGTAATAAAAAAATAAGTTTATAAAAGCTTATAAATTCTCCACCTCTTGCCCTCTTCTGAATACATCTCATCACTGTGTACGAATGTATTTCTAACAAGAAATCCCCACATGAATTAGTTTTTAGTGCTGTCAAATTTAACCCCAAACCCAACCTGCATGCTTTAAAATGACAGCAAGCTTTCTACTACTTGAAACAGTAACAATCTATTACCTCTGATTTTCATTTTAAAACCACTTATAGAAGGGGAAAAAAAATGCTATAATTTTGTTTTGAAAAGGCTTCTTTAAGCTCTCATTTATATCTGAGCATTACAATGTAAGATTTTACATAATTTGAAGTACTATCCATTATAAACAGTCACTGCCACTCCCTCTGGGTGTGCAGCATTTTATCTTTCTGTGGAGGGCCAGGAACTTCTCTATGCCATGTACATAACTGCTCTCCTACCATTACCAGAACAGTGCTACTAATGTTTCCCCCTCAGTTAAAATACTTCTTTATGTAAATCCAAAAAACAAAGTAGATTTCTGTTTGCTTAGCATACTATTTATTGCAAGACAGAACAAAACACCTTTAAAAAAATAGAAAAAAAAAATCAAGGTACACTTTGAATCAGAGACAGTAACATAATCCTACTTCTAAAAATAAATTAGATCAACATAGCTACACACTTACTCAGTAGCAAAAGTTCTGCCAAGAGTAACTCCATCTACACCTGCTAGATATGGAACAATACTATGGTGACCAACAGATGCTGCCAAGAGCAGCAAGCGAGGTTAGAAAGCTAACTATTCATCAAATTACCTATGCAAAATATTGTCTTAATGATCTGCATTGTTGCTTGCAGATTAAGCAGCAGATTTACCGTTAAGCAGTAAATGAGATTAGAAAGAAAAGTTTAGGAGGCTCGCTTTATAAAGGAAAATACATGCGTCAGTAAAAAATGCCAACCATGCAATACGGTAGGCAACACCCATGGCTTCGTAAACCTCCTGGATTACTATTTAAATAAATCACAGAAGTTCACATACAGCAAAAATTATATTTAGTAGAAATTTTTTTTAGATCATTTCAATTCAGAACATCTAGTTTCTTAAGTTTGGGCCCTGAAACGGTAAGCTTTATTTGACCAAAAAAAAATACCAAATATCATACAAACCTCTTGGTGTTAAAGAAGTCTGCTTTTCAACTTCTGCTTGCTGTCTCAGGTTAGCTGGGATATTATTGTAGATTCTCTTGTAATGATTGTACACAGCAACCGAAAGCACCTTCTTGGCAAAACACTGACCAACAACGTATTTGTCGAGGTAGTTATAAATCTGAAAAATAACTCAATCTTAGTAACGGTTCTAAATCAGCTTGCAGCAGAAAAGAAAAAATAGCATCTTGTGCCAAAGATGGACTTTGGTCTAAACCAACCATTACAGAACTCAGAAATAGAAACCTAACATCTAAAATACAAAATATAATCCTGTTGATAAGTTTACTTAAAAACCTGGTGCTTGCACAATCATATTGTGTCTGTCAGCTCTCCCCTACTAATGTTTAAACTCATTGTCATTTTCACCCAAATTTGTCAGAGGAACAGAAATTTCAAGGCAATGTCTTACAAGAGGTCTATCCCGGAGCCACATGCAGCTTCAGAAATCATTACAGTCCAGTAGGAACTGAGAAACACAATAAGCTCCCTCACTATTCGGGAGAGGGAAACCAAATGATTTAGGATGCGTCACCGCCAAAAGCTCATCAGCCAAGGTTCTCAGAGAATCATAGAATCGTTTAGAATCATAGAATCGTTTAGAATCATAGAATCGTTTAGAATCATAGAATCGTTTAGAATCATAGAATCGTTTAGAATCATAGAATCGTTTAGAATCATAGAATCGTTTAGAATCATAGAATCGTTTAGAATCATAGAATCGTTTAGAATCATAGAATCGTTTAGAATCATAGAATCGTTTAGGTTGGAAAAGACCTTTAAGATCATCCAGTCCAACCATTAACCTACACTACCAAATCCACACTAAACCAATCAAGGGTAGACTAGACTAAACCATGTCCCCAAGTGCCACATCTACCTGTTTTTTGATCACTTCCAGGGATGGGGACTCCCCCACCTCTCTGGGCAGCCTGTTCCAATGCTTGACTACCCTTTCCGTGAAGAAATTTCTCCTAATTTCCAGCCTAAACCTCCCCTGGTGCAGCTTGAGCCCATTTCCTCTTGTCCTATCACTAACTACATGGGAGAAGAGACCAACACCCACCTCACTACAACCTCCTTTCAGGTAGTTGTAGAGAGCGATAAGGTCTCCCCTCAGCCTCCTCTTCTCTAGGCTAAACAACCCGTTCTCAGCCAGAAACAGGCCAAATAAAAGGTTCAGCAACTACAGAAAGAAGCTGCTAACGTTAGGGTACAGAATATGAGTCCATAGAAGGAAATAAAGGCTACTACGGGGTTGGTGAGGGTTGAGGTTAGTCTCAGGGTCACAAAGAGAAAATGAAGGTACTGGACTTCAGTCACAGGACAAAGCCAAACAAGCACAACTACTTTTATTGGATCTACTTGTTCCCCTTATCAGCGCTCTGCTGGGTCACATCGCTCTCAAAGGTTTAATCTTGAGCTAATCGTCTTTCTTGTTTGTTGCTCTGTCACAGTAGACCGTTACACACCTGACACAGAAGTAAAGCATTTCACCATGCTGTAATACAAAGAAACACTGGGGTGAAATTAAGAACCATACCTTTTTCGGTGGAGGCGGTGGCTTCTGCTGGAATGCCAATTTCACAGCTTCTGCTGCTGACTCGGGCTCTTTGATGATGCTCTTTTTTGTGTCTGCCTCTGACAGTACAACGAAAAAATGGTGACACTTTTCACACTTCACAAAACGGGTGGAAGCTGCAGAAAAAGTAAAACAAGACGGTAAGAGGAATTGCTCAGACAGCATTCATTTAACTGCCTGAGTTTGTCATACCCAGGACAAGCACCTGTAAGACAGCACAGCCCCCTCTGTGTTTACATAAAACTTCCCCTTCCTTCACCTTAGAAGCTTTAAAAGCAATTATTGGACTATGAAATTTGACACAGAGGGAACGCAATTTGCCCGAGAAGTCACAACACAGGGCAGCAACCAAACAAGGCGTTAAAAAGCAAAAATCTGTTTCGTACTTATTCAGTAGCACTGCACTCAGAAGAGGAAACTTTGCATCTCAGAGCAACGCAAAATTAATGAGGGCTTCTAATTATGCAGGTCCAAAACCAGCAGGCAAAAAGAAAATTGCGGTTCAGACTACTCGAAAGTGCAGGGAAGCAATCTACAATATTAAAGATAGCACGCAGCAGGTTCAGGAAAGGAGAGCTGTGGCAGCTCCGGGTCTCCGCATCCCGCTGGCTGTGGAACACCACAGAGCACGCTCGAGCCACCTAAGCCCAGGACACAGAGCACAGCGGGGTCACACAAAGCGCTCATCCCAACAAGAGGCAGCTGTGGTACACAACAGATGATCAGGACTTTGATGTTTTGCAAGATCTTCTGCTTATTTATTTTTACTGTCAGGAGTTGAACAAATTTCTTTCCAATTCCAAAAGCCAAACCCTCTTGACTTTGTGACTTTCTGAACCATGTCTCAAGAAGTCATATTATCTGCAAAAAACTGGTTTCAAAAGCCTGCAAACTAGAACTTGCACTATTTTTTTTCTCCCCTTTGGAAAAGCAAAGTTGAAATAATCGAAAATAGATAGTAGAGAAGAATAAACTTGTAATTCAAAATAGATCTTTTCTGACCATATTGCTATGCTATTAAATGCAAATCATGAGCAACAGGACTGATTTAAAGTAAATGTATTGAATTAAAAGCTAAGTGAATGTAACAAAACAACCACATGAAAAACTTCAATGTCAAAACTTCTGAAATCATAAGAAGTTTTTAGATAATGGCTTGAACACTGTAGCACCAGCTGATTTTAACAACAACCTCTAGCAATAAACAAGCTGTTTATTTATAACTTGTTGTTGCCTCCCATCAATGATGCCATTTTGCTGGCATCAGCAAAAGAGGAGTGGGGTTCTTTTTTTAATATTAAACATACCTTATAACTGTGTAAGAAAGACCAGCAGATTATTTTAATAACGTAGCACATAATACTGTGACCATCACAGCTTTATTAACTCTACTCCAAAGAAAATTTGTGTAACAGCTGGGAAGTTCTCCTGGCAACATTCCAAATTACTGTTATCTGCCTGATGGGAATGCAATGGAGAACCACTTGCATGCACCCACCTCCCTTGCATAACTATTATTTAGCAACAATATTGCAGGGAAAAAAACCCCAAACTTTCTCCCAGTGCTCACGCAAAACACTTCTGGTATTCTTAATGACTACGCTGCCATGAGGCTGTTGTCCTTCCTTATGCAATGTTAACAGTCAGCTTTATTAGGATGGAATAGTCATGAGAATACTTGCCCCCTTTATAGATCCACAGGAATGGTTAAAAAAATAGAAAATAAAAAGCAGGCTATAAGAATAGTATTCTGCATCTTTAAAACATCATTCACTGAAAAAAATTATTATGCAGAGTACACTTTTAGCAATTACTCCAAGGAGCACAGAGGAAGGTTATTAGAGATCTTCCTAATTTTCAGCAAGACCAATAAGGTCTGGGGTTTCAGAGAAACTTTGATGTATGGGGCGCTTGGGGAGGAGACTTGGTTATCAAAACACAGCTGTGAAACTGGCCAGTTTCTGTCATCTACACAGCAATCTGGAAAAAAGTATCAATAGGAGTTTTAACAGAACAAAAAAAATTGCAAGCAACTTTGCTATCTTAAATACTGGCATGTTTTTATATGTCCTTTTAGCAAACACGTAGAAGCACAGCAAAGAGCCTTCACATCAAATTACCTCACTGTCATTAACATGTCTGCAAATATTTACAGTGTGATAAAATGCAAGTCAAGTGTTGGTTTTGATTCAGGCAGCATTACCACAGAGGCTGCATTTGCGAAGAGATTTCTAAAAGCTGACCTTGCCAAAGAGAAGCACCGGGTTTTTACAATACATACAGGAAGCCAAAACAATTGGAGGATTAACCTTAAAAACGCTTGCAGGGTAGAGATAATGGGTTACTATTAAACTGCTCTAAGGTAAAAAGACATCAGGAAAAAGAGCGGGGAAGCTTCTTGCCTGTTAAGTAAGTACAGTAGCAGGGAAGTCTTGCTTTGGAGGATAGGAGCTAACCTGATGGCATCAGGTGGAGCCAGCAAAAGTAGCATGTAGTTAAGGCTTCTTATGTCAATCAGCTTTAATGCTATTGGATTTCACTCTACATCTGAGGCTCAGATCTTCACTCACTGATCATAAAACTCTCCTTACAGAGTCTCACAACCCAAAACAATACAGAAACTGCTGAGAAAGCATGTCAAAGCAAAATTCCCTTTGGTTTGCATCGTATTCTTCCTTTTTGTTGTTAAATTAAATTGTTAAGTACTGGAAAACCATTGCCAAGCAAATCCTTGTGCAAGATTTGCAGATACAAAGCGAAGCCCCATTAAAAACAAACTCCACAGGACAACCAGCCTGTCACGCTGCCACTCAATGGCAATTAATTTACTAATAAACGTGGCTTTTATTCAGTATTTTGTTTCCCTACTTCTCTCAAAGTGACTGAAAAAACTACTATTTAAGAACTGAAACAAATGGTAATTGCATATTTTCCTTTGGCTTTAGGTATTTACTTAAGGCTCTGCAGTTCAGTAATTCAAACCAGATTGGAACAAATTCATTTTTCCTGACTACACAACATCAAAGGCTTCTCTGCAAAACCAAGTTACAGTATGTTTAATACAGCCTGCAACCCATTCATTTTGGGCAGAACAGGACAGGATTTTTTTTTCTTATTAGTTTTTGTTTTCTTTTTTAAAATAGTTTTTAAGATAATTAGAACTTAGCTCTTCCATTTTCCAGCACTTTACGTTCTACATTTTGGCTGGGAAGCAGCGTGCTCAAATTAACAGACGAAACCAGAAAGACACAGGTCCAGAGAAAACTTAACCCTGACTCACAGGAATTTCTGAGAAATTAGAGCAATTACAATTTTTGGTTTAATTTTTTTAAGTTACCAATTAATTGAAAACTGATGACTGCTGTTCTTAAGATGAACAAAAAAAAGTCTGCTCTACTCCGTTATCTGGTGACACCGTGCTTAGTTTGAACTAGTAACAGACTTTATATAAAGGCTGTAAAACCCTAAAGCCTCAGAGTAGAATGTGCAAGGATGAAAAAAGTAGATACGCTCCCTAATTCACAAGCAGACTTCCT
Source organism: Pelecanus crispus (assembly GCF_030463565.1). Classification (NCBI taxonomy): domain Eukaryota; kingdom Metazoa; phylum Chordata; class Aves; order Pelecaniformes; family Pelecanidae; genus Pelecanus; species Pelecanus crispus. Next base: position 3,877,508 of record NC_134649.1, read on the forward strand.
CACAGTTTGACTTTCAAGCTTCTGACAAATCCAACCAGCTGCAACACTGTTTTTATGCAGCAAGTGGGTTTCCAGTCCCAAGCTGTTTACAGAACCCGTGCCGTTCTGATGCCACAATTCAAGTGCGGTATCACCACTCATGAATTTGAGATTGCACATAGCAGACATTTTCTCCCATAATGTTAGTATGAATAAATCCTCTTCCTAAGCATCCTAAGGAGGTTTTCAAGCATGCTTAAAGATTCCTAGCGACACTGGCACTACACTAAATCGCATCTCTGCTTTCCAGGGACACACAGTGATTGTTCCACTCTGGGGCAATGCCCGAATATTTCCACATAAAAGCTCAAACTCCAGTAATAAGGGGAGCAAACACACCAGTGAAGTGAGAGAGTTTCAAAATGTCTCTGTCTACTCATGAAGCATCCGATAAGAAGGTAAATGAGGTTAAAAATCCTTCCACTCTTTTCAGCCACACCTAATCCAGGGAGAGGCCAACATACTGAATATCACACAGGACTGTATTTCTGATTCCATCAACTAGTGCCAAATTTTTCAGAAAACCTTGTTGCCTACAGTTTCAAAAAAAAGAAAGGGCTTACTATTTCTGGAAAAAAAAAAATAGTAGCTGAGGACCGATCCTTTTATCTAACATAAATAAATATATTGTTATTATAGAATTGTCTTGTGATTCATGATGTTTGATCATTTTTATTAATTAGTATAAAGAGTAGCAGCAAACAATAGCACATCCACTCCTTAGTTTCACCAACTGCGATATTAACAACGGTTGAACAAATTTATGCTGACCTTGTCTTAAGCTTCTCTGTGCCTGAGTCTGATTATGACTTGATACTTCCTCCTTGAGCCCCAGCAACTGACAATGGGTATCTGCTTTCTGACAGCTATTTTCTAGGCTGGTCTCATTAGTACTGAAATAAGGAGAAATGTCTTCAAGTCTGATAGAACCTAAAGCGTAATTGGCATTAATTTGGACTATACTTCAAAAAAAAAAAGAAGGCGCTACTGCTGCTGGACACGAGGCATCTGACACATTTTGGATTTTCTATTTGGACTTTCCAGCCTCCTATTTGGAAGGTATTAGGGGTCTGACTTTGCCATAGAAGACCATCCTAGTAAGCTGTCTGTCATATACTAATTCCTCTGCTGGATAATCACTTTGGTACATGCAAGACTAAAGTTTTATTATATAGCAAATAAAGGACAGGCATTACAAACATACATATACCTAAATATATACTTATATAATGGACAGAGAGAAGTATCAGTACTTAAAATGGTATCTTATATGTGAGCATCTCTTCCACCGCATAAAACGTAACAAACTAGCTTAGAACTCCATATTCACAGTTGCGGTCTGCATTCCAGTACTATATTCTGCTCTACCACACATCATAGGAAATTACACAAACGTATCCACAGAGACAATACAAGCTCACACCAACGTGGCCAAACTAAGCATAACAAAATTTTTGACATTGTACAATTACTTAGGCTAAAACTTAGCTATCAGGATGACGTTAGATCACAAATATAGTCACATTTGTGTCTATTTAAAAAAGAAAGTATTTATTAAAACTTACACACAAAGGTCTCCACGTGTGTGCACAAGTCACCGCACTTCGGGCAGCGCAGCTGGTTCCCTCCTTTCCCAGAGCTTCCAGAGCTTGACTTTTTACCACCCCCGTCACCGACAGACTTCTAAAAAAGATTTCCAGACAATTAGCCCCAAACAATGGAGCTGTTACATTAGGCATTTAGCAGCATGTTTATGGAATCCAGTAATGTGAATATTGCCAATAGCTGAATGACAAAATAACTATTGTCAGGATTTTTTAAAGGCTTTGAAAACTTTGAACAACACGATATAAACATTTTGAAGTGTACACTCATCTGCATCTCCCAGGTCTGCCAATTTTGGATGCCCACGAAGAGGCATCCCATATCTACATTAGAACTGCTTGAGTGGCACTAGAACAGTAACAAGCTAAACTGTGTCAAGAATTTTTTAATAGTATGTTTCAATATAATTTATTCAAACCCCAGAAAAGAAAACAAATCATACTTATAGAGAGAGTCATTTCATTATTGCAACTGCGTTGATTCTAAGGGTTTCTGAAGCCACAACTCTTCTCACATCCTTGACAGATGTAGCTATGCTGGCAGATGGCTGTAGGGTAGATATGGCCTATAAAACAAGCATCTCAGAAGCTGCTTGGAAATATTTTATTTTTTACTTCTAAGGTAGAGTTCCCTGACAGAGACCTACTTGTCTTTCTCCGTGTTACCCTGCTTAGTGGCATTCAAGGTTAACATTTTTTAAATCTATATTCATTCTATGCCTTCATAATTTGATTAACAATATAAGCTATTATATTTCAGGAAACAGCATCTCTCTTCTCTTTTCTAAGGCAGTTCCCCATTTTTTTAAAACCTCTCTTCCCTACTCATTTCTTCTTGCAACCCTTCAAGAAAAAAAAAGACTATTAAAAGTTTTTTATCTTCTTTATTTGTTTAAAAAAGTTTAATCTTAACCTTCAGAACACACCTGTGTCATCTGGACAGTTCCTCAGATGTCACAACACGCCATACTAAGGCAAAGTTATTGCCTGTGAACTCTCAAAATCTTATTTGCTGACTAAAGAGCAGTTTTATTCTCAGGTAATCATTTATCTGAAGAAGCTGTTTATTAACTATAATTATAGAGAAAGACTAGGATGAAAATAGATTACAATTTACTAACAAGAATAAAGCTAGGCTCCTCACAAACTTGTCTTGCTTTGTACAACTACCAAATCAGTGCTGGGGAAAAAAAAAAACAAAAAACAAACAAAACATTTTAAAATGCACTTACTTTAAAAAGCCTGCTTGGGAGTAGCAGGCTTTTGAAGGAGAATAGTTCTGATTACTACTCTTTCCTGAGATCCGGAAACCTGTTGTGGATTTATAACATTCTACAAAGTCTTCCAGTGTCCCTTTATGCTAGGCAAAAAAATTTATAAAACTGGGAAAAGCATTATGGGATGTTTATAAGGTTTGTCTGCTAACAAATTCACAATACATTTATTTTTTCTTCACTGTCAGTTGTAGCAATTTGAAGGATCAGAAATATCAAGAGTTAGCAACAATTTCAAGAAGATTCTTCTTTTAAGTAAGGAAAAAAAACCTACTAAAAACATTCAAGAAACTTTTTATATAAACTACTGGAAAACTTAATGCATGGAGATTACCTTGCTTCCATCTCCAGAACCATCCTTGCTTGCACCATCCTTTGAAGCAAAATATGCTGGTGTTTCTGAGAAGTTTCTAAGAGGAATTCGTCTTAGGGAGCAAGTTTCAAAAGTCCCAAGTTTTCCTAAAACAGGGATGCGTGTACGACCACAAGTAATACCTAAAAAAAAAAACAAACCCCACATTAAAATTAAACATTAAAACTACTCTAGTTCTAATCCCAATGCCACCAAACCCCAGAATTTATTTACATTAAATGGAGCTCAAAGGTTTCAGCAACAGAACTCAACTCTGAGCATCCAAATTTCAGTTATCCGAAATAAATTCTCTTCACCACCTTAATAGTAATTTCATTAAAAGTTGCCTGGATTGTCCAAAAATGACCCCAAAGTAATTCTATCGCCTCTAACGTCAGACAATTGAGGGTCCTATTGTGTCATGAAACAGGGAACATCCCCGTTATGAAACCGATCCTCAGAATGATAAATACAATCAGCACTTATTGTGAAATAATTCAAGCCCTAAAGTAAGAGAGACCTTTGAAGTGTCTCCTTATTACGCAAAAAATTACCAGATAAGTGTCTCAGACTCACAGACTGCATGTCTGGATTTGGCTTCCACTTGTGAACTCTACTAAAAACTAGTTTCCAGGAATTTGAGGTACAGCTTGACAAAAAAAGTTGTCCTGAGGAAAACTGAAAGGTAGTGTCATATTTGGCACAGGCTGACAGACAGGCAGAAGTAAATTCAACATAATCTGAACTTTGTTGAACTAACTTATTGCCAACGTGAAAAAAAAACCTCTTTGAGAAACTAAACAGCCTCTTCCTCCTCTTGCAACAGCGGGTAGGATTACATTTCACGACTAGGTATGATGTGAATCAGCATGCACTTGTGATTTCAACATCTCTCAACATAGACAAGAGCCTGGAATCCATATCTCATGTCTCTCATTTAAAGTGGCAAATTTCTCACTTTCTCTCTGGTTTTGGTAAGAGCTCTGTAACTTACTGACAGAAGAGCTATATACCAACGATGACAATTAAAAACTTGCTGATAATACATGGCTTTACTGTTAGAGAGATGACAGAATCCTATAGAAGACTCAAAAAACTCTTCTAAAAAAAGAATAAAAACACTAAGAATGGCAAGAGGACTACAGTTAATTTGCTCTGAAAGAGGTAACAATGACACCTGAGAGCCAGAATCTTAGGCAAAAGAGGACATTTAAGAAAATTCACCTTGCTACTATAATAGGAAAACAGAAAAATAAAGAAGAAAAGCATTATGGATGAGCCTAAATTTACCAGGAAAACTCTTACAGGCTTCTGCAAAGTCACAACCAAGAAGACAGTGTCAAATGAGATTTGAAGTTGTTCTACTAACTTATGTGCTGCTTAAGATTCCTGAACTTGAAGATGATTTGCAGTTATTTTTAACATGACTAAAAATGTAATCTCTTAAAAATCTGTAATAGCATTACTTCTGTCTGTAAACGTGAGGGAGAAATAATGATCAATGTGCTTATGTGCTTTCCAATTTTAAATTCCCCTGCTGAGTGCCACTGCAACACAGCAAGACACTTCAGATTACATAGGATAAACCTTGAAAGTATCACAGTAACCTTAAAAATACTGGCTCACTTTCACAAGCAGTTGTGTTCTTTCAACTGAACCTGCAGAGAACTCTGAAGACTATGTGCGCCAAGTGCACTTGTCAGTGGAGAAGCAGCTATGGTGAGCGTTTACAGTGCAACAGCTGTCCTGCATTAATTCCCTGTCTTGGGGGCTTATTCCTCATAGATGGTTCCTTTACTGAGATTTGTTTTACCACTTCTAAAGGGAACTGAGAAAAGACCCCTTAACAAAATAAAAAACCGAAATCACCTCACCTCCCCTGAACAAAACCCAAAGTCACATAACTTCCCTGCAATACAGGGAGATTTGGCCTGTGAAGAAAGGATGAAGCACTAATACAGAAACTCAAACATTTTACCACTAAGCACTGCACGTGGACTGAAGATCACCGAGCACCCCCATGATGCAGAAAACGCACTAAAAACTGTACTGGATGAACTAGGAAAGTACACACAGTGTCAAGTACTGAGCCAGCAAGTGCCACGTTACTAACTGTGCCCATCTATCGATCAGAAACATGGCAGCTGTGGGGCTTCACCTCCAGCATTTGACCGGACGCTGGCAGCAGATCCAGGCTAGCTGGCAGCATTACACCCACGCTGTAACGCTTTTGTTGCTGTTAAATTCACTCTCACAAAAGTCTTAGCTGGCCAGCCTTTTGGGAACACTAAACTCACCCTGCTACATGTGCTGAACTCTAAAGGGTGTATGTAGATAGGCTAAACCAGAAAAAAAAAAAAAAAATCATATTACTGCTATATCAGCTTGTGGCTAAACACGAAAAGCCTTGTCCCTGTGCTTATCATGAGTGGTATTTTTTTGACAAAATATCATGGTACAATTAAAGAATGAAGCAGTAAGAAAGTGGTCACAACTACTTGCTTGCATAAATAAGCCCAGAGCAGATTTTCCAGAGAAATCAACATTCCAGCCCAATGCCTGGCAACTTCCACTGAATGATCCGCATACTGATAAACGCCGAAATATACAACAGCTGGCTTGCACAGCAGTATTTGCTCACACACACGACTGGCAGTCAGGGCTTGGGTGGTTTTTTGAAACAGTAAATTTAAAGGACATGTACCTAGCCTAAGAATGTTGGTAGGAGCAATGGCATCTAGCCAGGGCATTCAGATTAGCGTGTTAAGAAATAATGGGAGGCTCCTTTACACCTTATTAACCTTTAATTGGTACTTGAGGAAAGAAATACTGACTTTTGGGCCATGCTTCCAATGTCTGGGAAGAATCTACTGCCCAAGGAAGGGACAGGGAGACTGTGACAAGAGAAGCCTCCTCTCTGTCCCACACAACACCCGATCGACTAGACTGATCCACACACTCTGAATACTCTCAAGTTTCTACCAACCAGCAAAGCAAATGAAGTACCTGGCAAGAGACAACATAATCTGTTACAACAACAAAAACGGACCAAAATAAGTTTTTTAAAAAAAGAAAACAAACTTTCACAGAAAACTGATGCATAAATAATCTTATTACTCTGTATCTGTGTTTTAGTCTCATTTCTTCTTTTACATATCCCTTTTAAATCTTAGTTCTGACAAAAAAAAAAACCACCAAACTTTTTAAAAGATAATTCTGACATGAATTCAGAATGTCACTTGCTTTAAAGTTTATTGTTTCAGTGGGTTTACATGAGGCCACACAGGCTGGAGTTGAAAGTACTGGTTTAAACCCTTCAGCACAGGTGATGTCAGAGATGTAAAGTCAACTGTGATGAGTTACCTCACCTCCTGAAGGCAATAAATCATCTCTGACTCGTCGGGCTATTGCTGAGGGTACAATCATTCAAAATCTTGTGGCAAACGTGGCAAGAGCAGAGATTTTCAACACAATTTGGGGGTGGTCTGCCTTTCACCAGAAGCAGCACATGGTATCTCAACCCTCCCTACCCACAAGAACAGGATGAAAAGGGACAATAGTAAAAAAGTAACAGCCTCCCTCTGCTTCAACTTCCACTAAGTGGTTTGCACAGCCTCACCCTTCTACCAAGTTGGAAATAATTACTTTTTGCTAACTGAGCCCAAGCCTTTGTGAGAAATATTTCAAGTTTAGGTTGTAAAAAAAAAAAAAAAAAAAAAAAAAAAGCAGGCTTTTAATCACCCAGCTAATTAAGCTCATTTACTAGCACTGCAAGGTAACACGCACCGGACAACTGCTGCTGAAAATCACTCCCGCTGAAATAAATTACATTTCCCAAAAGCTATTCCAGCGCGGGCTAGTTTTCCAGAACTTTGCACCATGCAGTACTGCCCTTAATCCCCACACGCCACCGGCCGTCCCCTCACAGCGCCCAGGGTGCCACCAGCAGATTAATGGTAAAAAAGAGGCAAAGGCCGAAGCAGCCCCTCGTTGCCCAACCGAAGCGCTTATCGCAGCGCTACAGCACGGACTGCCCGGGCCGGCTCGGCCCCGGTCCCCTCCCACGGGAGGGCTCGTCCCCCGGCCCCGGGGAGCGCGGCCGCTCCCCGCTGACACCGCTCCGGCGCTGAGCCGCGGGCCCCGCTCCCGGGACAGCAGCGGCGGGCTGGAGGGGCGCGGGGCGGTGGCAGCCGCAGGGAACGGGGCTCCCCCCCAGGGAGGCGGCGGAGGAGCGGAAGGAGCCGCCGCGCTGCGGCCCCATACAGGCCCCGGGACGGAGGGCCCGGCCCGGCAACGGCGAGGGGAGGCCGGCGGTTACCTCTCCGCGCGGAGGGCAGCGTGGAGCCCAGCAGGCGGGCGGCGGCGGCGCAGCTGTGGCAGGCGGACATGGTGCGGCCGCGGGCCCGGCCCGCTCCCCCCCCCCCGCCGCCGACTAGGCCTCGCTGGCGGCGGAGCTGCGCGCCCCACCCGCGCCGTAAACACCCGCTCCCCCGCCCGGCGCCGCCTCAGTGACGGCAGCGCGCCGCCGCCGCATGGCGTCACGGCGCACAGCCCGCGGACTACTGCTCCCAGCGGGCACCGCGCGGGGCGCCTCGCCCACCGCCCAACCGGCGGCCGCGCGGGGCATCATGGGAGATGTAGTCCTGGCGGCGAGCGGCTGCCCCGCCGCGCTGCATCGTGGGAAATGTAGTCCGGGCAGCCGCGCCCCCTCCTTCCCCCCCCGCGTCCTCCCTCAGGCGATTCCTGCCCTCCCGTTCCGCTCCCCAAACGCAACGGGAGGAAAATATTCCTCTTTGGAGCCCAGAAATACTTTTTCAAAAAGCCTTCTGTGAACAACGAAACAGCAGCTGAAAACTGTTGGGCGAAATGAAGCCACTTTGGGAGGGAGAGGGGAACGAAGCCTTGCCTCACCTCGCAGGTGGTCTGCAGGCAGGGAACAACATTATCGCTCTCTGCAGCTGCCTGAACGGAGCTGTGGAGAGGTGGGTGTTGGGCTCTTCTCCCAAGTAACAAGCGATAGGATGAGAGGAAATGGCCTCAAGCTGCGCCAGGGGAGGTTTAGGTTGGATATTAGGAAAAATTTCTTCACAGAAAGGGTAGTCAAGCATTGGAACAGGCTGCCCAGAGAGGTGGTGGAGTCACCATCCCTGGAAGAGTTCAATAAACGTGCAGACGTGGCACTTTGGGACATGGTTTAGTGGGCGTGGGGGTGTTGGGTTGATGGTTGGAATGATGATCTTAGAGATCCTTTCCAACCTTAATGATTCCTAGTTTTTACTTTCATTAAAAATAATCCTGCCACCAAGCCAGGAAACATGAAATTATTACTCTCCCCTTAATTGGTTTAGTGGTGGACTTGGTAGTGTGAGGTTAATGGTTGGACTGGATGATCTTAAAGGTCTTTTCCAACCTAAACAATTCTGTGATTCTATGATTACACATAAATATGTATGTTATGTAATCAAACGCATCCTTTAGACATATCTCACAGACAGCGCACCTACAACCGACAGGTATCTACCAGTCTGTTTCTTTCAACCCGCCCTCAGCTCCTATTTGCCAGCTACCAATTAAACGAAGCTAATTAATCCCAACCGGTCTTTAGAGGAGTGACACAGAGACAGGAGCACACACCCTGTCACTCTCCTCAATCAACCCCAGCCGCCCTACAGCGAACGCCACGAGGCCACGCTAACAGCGGGTAACGCGCTGCGGGCACAGCAAATGGCGGGTTTCATTTCTGTCCAGATCAGGGTGGATTTCAATTCTCGTAAAATACGTGTTCAACACCACCGCCTCCAGCCGGACAGCTGCCGGTCTGGTTTTAATCCGCATTAAATCCACCACTGTGTTTGCTTTCAGGAGTTTTTTGAGGGAGTTAGGCGGGAATAGCAGGTTGGGCTCGGGGATGTAGACGTGCGTCGAGAGAAGCGGTTTGCCTCGCGATCGCACCTGCAGTACGCATGGAGGGGTCGCAGGCCGCCGCGAATACAGGTTTGTAACCGGGTCCACAGCGGGGCTGGACTGCTCGTGGTGACGGGTGGTGATCTCGGCTCGCCCCTCTGAGCTCCCCCTTAAACTTGGCGTCCTGAAAATAAACCAGCAAAATGCTGCTTATGAAAAACTATTTGAACGAACAGTTCTCTCAGCTCAGAGCTTTACCTGCAAATGTTTATGTACGAAAGGCAGGCAGTGCTATTACACCTTCTGACTTACCTCACGTAACTCAGTTCTTAGCATAGCCTGGAATTTAGCTTTTTTAAAATAAACTTTGTTTGACTAGACCCCGCTGATGAAAAGATCCAGATTTTCTGTCAGATGAGCAAGCGCTGCACAACGCCCGGAACGAGGGAGCTGAATAAAACCTACTCTGTTAAAAGTAAGGCCCCGACTTGAACCCACGCCGTTTCACTCACCGGTGCTTTCACTGAAACCACTCGGGACTTCTCACAGATACCAAAAAAATGACGGGCTTTCCCGCTGGATGGCAGTGGCAGGTCGCAGTGACGCCTGCGCCAAGCCGAGCGGCGGCAGAGAGCGGGATAAAGCACCACCACAGAGCTGCCGTGCCTGTTTTTTCTCGGTTAAACCCCAAATTCTGTGAGGAACCGGCGGGATAGGGGCAGCGACCGGTCCCTCGGACGCTCCCGCCTGAGGGGCGCTCCTGGCGGCGCGCGGCCCCTCACAGCCCGCCGACCAATCACCGCCCCGCACGCGGAGGGCACGTGACTTCCGCCTCGGTAGCCATGGCGCCGGAACCGCTCTACTTCCGCCTCGGTAGCCATGGCGGCCTTCCGCCCTGCCCGCGCTCCTCCCCGCCGTCACGTGGCCGGCGCGGGCACAGCACCCGGAAGTGGTGGCCGGCGGTGGGTGCCCCCCGCTTTGGGTGCGCCGGGGGAGGAGGAGGAGAGCGGCGGCGGCACCGCGTCCCCGGGCCCTGCGTCCCCGGGCCCTGCCGCGCCGGTGAGGGCCGAGCAGCGGAAGGGGAAGGCGGCGGGGGGGTCGTCGCTGCGGAGACAGGCCTGCCCCTCTCCTCAGGGCGCCGGGCCGGGGAAGGGGGGAGCGCTGAGGGGCCGGGTGGGCCCTGAGGGCGCCGGGGGAGTCTCTCAGGCTCCGGGGCAGCGTTACCCCCGGACGAGGCTGTGCCTGAGGGGTCGGGGGACGGGGGGAGCGGTATCTTCTAGGCTCCGGGGCGGGGTTATCACGACCCCTGAGGGGGGCCCCGGGGCTAGGGCGGGGGGGGTGTGGGACTCGGCCCCGCAGGGACCCCGCAGTCCAGCCCTGCCCTGGGGGTTCATCTTCCCGGGGGGGCTCTCAGGGGAAGGGGCCGCCTGAGCCTGTGCTGCGGGGAGGAGAGCCTGGGCTGGGGGTGCTGAGTGGGGTTTTGGCCCCTTCTCCCCGCAAAGCTGGGGGATGCTGGCTGTGGTCGGGGAGGGGGGAAGGAGCAGGGACTGGGGGCGGTGGGAACAGCGCTGGGGAAGAGGGGAAGGCGCCTTCTGCCATGTCCCAATTATCCATAACTCTTCTTCCCCCTTGCCTGCATTTGGCATTCATAAAGCACCCGGAGCCCCGGCGTCTCCCCTGCATCTCCTGGTCTTTGCCTGCAGCCCCCATCAGCTCTCGGTGCTGGTGTTGCTGATTCAGGTCTCGTGGCCCGTGGGAGTGGGCGCTGCGTGGCCAGCGCAGCGGGAGAGCGGCTGCGCGGCGGCCCCGGCTCACGTAGACACGGCACGGGGCAGAGGAGCGGGTCGCCTCGTCTAATCCGCCCTGGCAGGGGTTCCTCTCTAGTGGCAGGATCAATGTCTTTCTAAATCGATAACGAGTGGAAAATGTTACTGGTGTAGCGGGAATAACTTACAAGGAGAATGTTATTACGTGCTCGGAACACATCCATAGGCGATTCTTCCTTCAGAGGAATTATTTTTAAGAAGTTAGAGTTCTCCAGGTTGTTTCATTTTACTGAAAATGAAACTCGGGTCTTTAGAGGCTTGGTTGCAAACAACACCAGGTTCTTTGTGTTTTGAGTTACCTTTGCTGGCTGATTCCTTGTTTCGAGTTCACGGTTCAGCTTTTCTGTGGCTGGAAGAGCACATAGTCATTGTTGACACAAATATTTGTGCGTGCAACTGGGCTGCTGCATTTCTGTGCCAAGGAAAAAAAAATTTCAGTAATAGGACATTGACGTCAGCAAAAATTTCTGTAATCAAAGAAAACCTGTTTACTGTTGCTTTAAAAGAGGGGCAATCCTTAGGAGCGGGGGTCGCAGATATGCTTTTGCAAGAAAGAACCTGGGGGAAATTAGCCCGGGTCCTGGTGACCAGTGGTTTGCTTCCACCCGTGGTAACAGCTGAGCTGGGAAGCTCGAAATTTAGGCTTCAGATGGACTCTTAACCTGCTCTGGTGCGAGCCGAGGTACGCTGACAGGACGAAGTTCATCTGCATCGTGCCCATTCCTTACCTAGTTTAATGATAGACAGCTTCATGCTCCCTTTTTCTGCCACCTCAGTCTTTCAGCACCGTTAAGCTAATTTGCAGGCTGGCGCATCGCTTGGAAGCACAGCAGGAAGAGATTGCTGACCCTTTGCGGCAACCAGAATTATTAGCAGCAAGTCTTCCTCTCCTGTGCCTCTGTGTTCGTGCAGTGCCTACCGTAGCGAGGCCCTGACCATGACTTGTGCTTCTTGGCCCTGCTGTAATGTAATACTCAAAGAGAACGTGTTGTTTTAAGGCATTTGCTGTAATTTATTTCTGCCATAATTTTGTCACACCATCGTTTGCCGAATAGCTTTTTGAGAACTAGTTGATGTGCGGTTATGGAAAGGAATTAGTAGCCCGAACTGCCGTTTCCTTTCTCTAATGACCAGCTGTCCTCCTTAGTCCAGTAATGCATCTTTGTGCCTGCTCCGCAGGTTGTTGGAACAGATATATTTTTACCTCTGCTGTAATTCTGCTTGCTGCCAGACTACAACAAAGAGCAGAACAGTTGATGCAAGCACCAAAAGGGAGCCATGCAAAATTGAAACAACGGCCACGCAGCTGCATCTCCTACCTCTGGCACCCTCGTTAGACATGAAAGGTGTATCACCTGCTCTGTGGAAGATGTGTGTTGTCTTGCAATTTAGAAAGTACTTGCCCTTTTAAAATTCATGTTTTCCGTACTTGAAAAATGGCAAATGAGGACTGAAAGATGAGGAAATTGTAAATAACTGTTAATCCAGCTGTAATCCAATAAGCTAGTTAAACCTTCACACCAGCAGCTTTTCTGCAGGGAGAAATGGAGTGACTCACAGAACATACCAAGGTCTTATTTTATGAAGAATTAAGAAACAAAACCTATTGATTTATGCTTGGCAACTGTTAAGTAACAAGAGCAAAAGTTGCTTTGTTTTATTATGCTCAGTGCTGTGTGTGAATGCATGAAAATAATCTCCTGGGGCAGTTGGTTTTCAGGGTAAAGCTGTTGAGTCTGCAAGCTTCAAAACTGTTTGATACCATCTGTTGTATAAATGGAAGCTAATGGTCTATCACTGCTTTAAAAAAAAGTTAAATCTAGAAGTTACCTAAGTGTTTATTACAGATTCTTGGAGTATTATAAGACACTTTTGTTACGTACGCTAGGACATTCTGACTTCTGAGTGAATGAGTGGCATTCCTGTGTGGACCCAACTCTGAATCAGTTTGTTCTGGTATTAATTGGTGTGCTTCAAAGGTATCTTAATCTTCGGTAACTCCTGACAAGAGTCAGCTTCTGTGTGGATAAAATTAAAGCTTCAGGGCTCTTCTGTAAATTAAACCTCAGATCAGCTGATGTTCCCGATACATTTTGCAACTCCTTTGGGTCAGTTATATTGAGATGGAAGAATGTGGTCTGAATACTTGGGCAGTAGATTCATGAAATAATGTAAGTCTGTTGTCTGAACTGCTGAGTGAATTGTATGAGTATTTATTAGATATAAATTTGGAGTGCTTTCTAAATTAAAAAGAAAATGAAAACGTGCTTTAGTTTTTTAAGCTATTTACAGCCTGTAACACAGTTGTCTTTCTCTACAACTGTTACATGGGAATGCTGTTACAGAAGCATCATCATTTCATAATTTGGCTGGTACGGTAAGGCAGGCAGGTGACTGCCTCTTGGGAGAATAATTAAATGGTTTGTGATGAAAACTGAGGGTAAGTAAACTTGGCATGAGTCGGAGGGAGTACAAACAACTGATAAGAGCAAACTCGCCCTGCAAATGCTTTAGGGATGCGGCACAGCTTCCCAGTGCTGCCTACGGTGAAGCTGTTGTATTGATTTCTAACTTTGTCTCTTTTTTTTTTTTTTCCAGGTTGACCTAAGCTGAGAAATTTCTAAACATCATGGGAGAGATTAAAGTATCTCCTGACTATAACTGGTTCAGAAGCACAGTTCCTCTTAAAAAGGTACGTCCAACTGTAATCGACTTGCGGGTGAAATGTCTCCTCTTGCTTTGCAGTGCGGGAGACTAAACCGGTTGGTTGGTTAATGCCAAACAGTTGTGGCTGTGCTAGTGACCTGGCTTATCTCCCAAACTGTTGTCCCACGTGTCATATGAGTGCACAAAAGTATGCTCTTAATTTTCATGTGCTTCTCGGAGGTCCCTTCCGCACGTGGTGGTGGGGAGCAGAGGCTTGCAGCCGTGAGCCACAGCAGCGGTACCTGGCATCCTGATGCCAGCCACTCCTGAGGAGGAGACTCCGAGGAAATAGTGGGTGCTGGGGACCATGTGTGCGGCCTCTCGCAGAGCTGCCTGCATGCGCGACACCAAGGCAGAGCAGCTGACCCAGCTGCTGTGCGGCCAGAGCCACCTCCACTGTTCCTGCCTGTTGTCCTCGGGCTGAAGCAGAGCATCTGAAGGCAACTCCTCGGCAGTCGGGCTGCACGCAGGGTTCCTGAGAGTGGGAAGGTGCCTTGACCACGGTGGAAAATACCAAATGTTTTTTTCCGCTGCATGCCCTTTAGATGTCTTCTGCTTCATCGCACTGTCCAACTGCTTTCTCCTCTTGCTTGGATTTCTCCACTTCCTTTCACTGAACCTCAGGAGAGTGTTTGAGGTGTGCGGTGCTCCGACCTGTGTTCTCCACGTGCCGAGCGGCAGAGGGCATGGAGTGCAGTGCTAGTACGTAGCTCCTGACCTGGACAAGCTCTCACACGTACGTTTGCAGATAAGGCTTCCTGGGGCTGTGGTTACAGACCAGCCTGCAGCAGCTGCCCAGACTCCTGCCAGACTGAAGGACAGTCTTGCCTTTACACCCCAGCCGCTGCTCCTGCAAGCACAGTCGCCCGTGTCGCCAGACGAGCTGAGCAGAGTCGGCGACCTGTCTAGCCTGCGGGTGTTTTATAGCTTAGTTTTGCGCTGACTTCCAGTTGGTTCAGTTCCCTAATCTGGATGGCTGTGTGGCCTGCAGGAACAGGGGGGTGGTGCTGGCAGCAGAGGCAAGAGCAGCATTACCTCTTTCAACAGCGAGTTGGTTTCACTTGGGCCACTGGAAAGGGACTGTGTCCCCAAATCTAAGGAACATCACTTAAATGTGCCTAGCATTATTTCCACTGAGTGGTGTGTAGCTTTCTCAAAGAAATTACCTTTATGGAAGGGCTGTAGCATTTTCCATTCAGGGTTTCTCATTTGTTTTTGCCAGTCTGTGTCTTCAGTAAATAAGAAAGATCCATTGCTGTTGACTATGCATGCTCTGCCAAGGCTCTGACTGTCCAGCTTCTTTCCATTTCTGGCCAGTATCAGATCTGCTGGGTCTACTTGTGCCATACTCTCGCCTCCGGGCAATGCCTCACCATGTCAGCAAAGCCTCAGTGCTCTGAGGCACTGCTTTATGGGATGCAGTATGGTAAATGAAAGGAGCTGGAGGTTGTGATTACAAGAGAACGCGTTGCTACTGCTGTGGGGACTGTGTGACGCTGCAGCTCGCTGCCAGGGGCCACTGCCTTTAGCTGCTGCTGACTGCTCAGGATTTCGTAAATGGGGATGCGTGTAAAATGAAGCTGCTGGTGACCTTCAGACTAGGGAATACCCTACTCTCTTGAGTGATTCAGTCTGCTCAAAAGTAGGGAGAAATAAACAAACCAGTCCTGGTTTCTGGAGAGAGAAGGGAAAAAAAAAAAAGCACAATTTGAAGGCGTAATTAATCTCTGAAGCAGTCTTTAGGGATACATTTGCTTGCATTATCACCCCAAAAGTATAGGCAAAGCACACGCAGTACGGGGGGAGGAATGAGTGACCGTCATTGCTGCTGTCAGATGGACCTAAGGAAGCAGAGCCAGAGCTGTTTGAAAACGGGTTGAGATGTTCCTCCTGACAGGAGCAGGAAACGCACAGCTCCATTGCCCTTCCTGCTCTTGTCAGATATAGGAAGAACAATATGGAAAATAACATTTTTAACAAAGTCTTTAGCTTTGCCTGTGAGCCTCTATTTGCATACGCCACTTGTTGTCCTAGATAAGTCCTTCCGAAAAGTCTTCAGCAGAGGACACCCTGGCTCTGCTAAACTCCAGGGCGAAGTTCTGCCCCTTGTTTCAATGCAGTGCAGATTTTACCCTTTATGTAAACTGTAGGCGATCTTGATTGATTGACTAGAACAAGAAGGCTGGTGACCTACCAAATCAGCAGTTAACCACGCTGCTCTCAGCGGCGCTTAGCCTTGTTTGGGAGCTGGAGTTAAACTACCCGGTATGTGGCTAGAAATCAAATAGAACAATTGTCTAAACACATCGATTCCTTGTCTGGGTTTCAGGAGAGAAGCGTTATCGCTCAGCCTCAGTTCCCTTCACATGAAATAACTTTGCTTTTCTGATTTCAAGGAATATGCTTCACCTTTGGAAATATTCCTAAAGGTAAACTTTGTAGTAGCCACCAACAGCTACCCTGAACAGATCCACCATTGCTGCTGGAATGACAGCTGAGACAGGCACGGCCTGGAGCTCTTGAGTTGTGTGCAGAGGGTTGTTTGTGCGGGGCTCGGGGGCCTTTTGAACAAGGTTTGTTTTTAAATGGTTTTAGTGGCCTGGAAGCTCTGGTATGCAATCTTTCTTTTTTTTTTTAAAGACTTTTCAAAACAACAGTATCATGTGATTTCTCACATGCTCGCAGAGCCTGAAACACTGGCTTTATTACAGTCAGATTTGTTGGTTGAGCAAATCTGATTTGTGATACGTTGTTCTCTGATTCCCCGAGAAGCTTAACTGCAGTGATGGAAAAGCGAATTGTGCTTGTATATTGCTCTTCAAAAAGCTATAAAATCTTGATATAGAGGCTTTCCCCAGAGGCTTGTGCTTGTCGATCTGGTATGAGCTGCATGCTTTTGCTGGGTTGTAAAGGGTTGAAAGAGCATCCTAATATACACACCAGTTTGCTGGCAGAACAGGCCCTGGAAAAACAAGTCAGGCTCCAGCATTGCTAGAGAAGACGACCTTTATCTAATTCCTATACCTTTAAAGATACTAATTGTGCTGCTAGGACTTCGAACTTCTGCCCTGAGATGGGCACTGTATGAGAAACTGCTCATTAAGGATAGCAGCTCGTGTGTGAATAATCTGCTTCAGCCAGCCGCATGTCCTAGGTACTCCCAGATGCTCCCGAGATGCTGCCAGATGATGGAAGCGTTTTTCTTCCCAGGTCAGCTTTGCAGTGCTGCTTTGGGAGTTGTGTACGTCTCTGTTTCCGGCAGCCGGCTGTAACTGTTGCAGATCAATAATTTGCAGTGTTAGGTGCTTAATTCAGTAGGCGTGCATGTATCCAGACCTGTAACATCTTTTGTACAGCGAATGCAAATGTCGATGGCTGTTTAAAAGCTGCCCCTTGGGGCAGTGCCCCTTGGGGCGGTGCTGGCTCTTCCAGCCTACAGCTGTTGCTCTTGTACCTTGAACTGACCTCCTGGGTCTCTCCTGGGCCATGGCACGGTGACTCCTTTCCCAAGCATATTTTTCTGCATGTGGAATATTGCATAAACCTGATCCTTCAGGGCACAGTCTTGCTGTTCCCGTGATTTATTTCTGTATGAATTTTCAGATCCAGATGTACCATCGTTCTGACTAAGGCCCTCTGAGTTGAAATCCAGAGCAAAGCATTGCAAACTTGAGTTAAGAGCACTTGCTCAGAAAGGAAGAGAGTTTTTTTCTGGGTATAATTCCTGAAGTGCAGCCCATCACTGTAAAACCAACATAATTCACTACTTTCAGCACTTCCACTGTTCTCCAGTTGTCTGCAGAAGGATGAGCTCCCATCAGATACCACGTATTGTGCTGCCGCTGACTCCGCGCGGTGCGGCGTTTGTTACCCGGCTTGTGTCAGGACGCACAAAGCATTTGTTCTGTCAGTGCACGGCTGCAGTTCTGTTTCCAGCAGTATCCACACAAACATTGTAATTCCAGTTAGTAAACAGCCTTAGAGAAGAAAGCTATTGTGAAGAAGAGTAAAAGACGGTCTTGTTCAAAGGGGTCTTGGGTATTACAATATTTACTAGATGACAGAAATTTAGTAGAAGCAATCCTGGAAGCTGGCTGAAGAACCTAATTTGTCCTGTGTGTTTCTTCTCCCCCCTGTGCCTCTCTTTTTCCAGATCATAGTAGACGATGACGACAGTAAAGTCTGGTCACTGTATGATGCAGGACCTAGGAGCATTCGGTGCCCACTCATATTTCTCCCTCCTGTAAGTGGAACTGCAGATGTCTTTTTCCAGCAAATTTTGGCGCTGACTGGATGGGGCTACAGAGTTATTGCTGTGAGTATTCTCAGTCCTCTGTCAATGTTAGTGTACTTGTGCTTGTTGCTCTAATCAAAGGTTGGATAACAAAGATGAACTTCTGAGTGTTGACTAAGGAGAATCCACAAAAAAAAAAGATTCAAAGTTGTACTCCAGAGTACGTAGCGTGCAGATCCAGGCTGAAATCTGCTGGACGTTTATAGCAGCGCTTACCCAAAGCCTTGTGCATACACATTATTAACTTCTCAGCCTAGTTTTCTCCCTTGTGTGCCCTGGACACCAGTCATCTTTGCCTCCAGCTAGATCTTTGTTAGCCATGAGGCAAGTGTGTGGGTTAGTTCAGGGCTTCTGTGTAGGCATGGTGGATAACCTGGTTCTTAGCCTGCATAGCTGCAAATGCTAAGCCACTCCTCCTTAAAATCCTAACAGCATGCTCTTTTGTGGCTTCTGAGCTGAACTGAAACAATTGATTTATACACCAATATTTCTGCTAAACAGCACGGCTTTAGGAGTACTGCTGCACCTCTTGCAGCAGTTAATGATTTCTGTACCTGCCAACTTTATGTGCTACAAAATCGCTGAAGAATTGTTCCAGCCTCTCCTCCCGGTGATTACAGAATGAAGCAATGCTGCACTTTCCCCAACAAACTTGCTCTGCGGTACTTTCAGTTGTGTATTTTTATGCAAGCGAGGGCGAGGTGTTCACGCTCTCTGGCTGTAGGAACCTCGCTGAGGAGCTTGAGCCTCGTGATCCAGGAGAGGCAGGTTGCTATTTTGAAACCTTTAATGTGAGAATTGGTATGACTTTCAAGTGGACAGCTGACAGGTACTGATCAGAGACCGGCTTTTTCTAACTTCATATTATTTTAGTTGCAGTATCCGGTGTACTGGGATCACCTTGAGTTCTGTGATGGATTCAGAAAACTGTTAGACCACCTTCAGCTGGATAAAGTGAGTGCTCAGAGATGGGGAAGTGGACATATAGCTGCAGTAAAAACCTAATGTTTGAAAGAGTCTCATTTAAGAGCAAGTGTATAAAATACGATGCAAAAACGTAGTCTACAAATAAAGAGGCTATGTTGCAATTTTACTTTTGAAACAAGTTTATTTTTGACGGTGAATACCCTTGAAAATTGTCATACTTGGCCTAAATTCAACTGCCGTTCTAGGCCTGTTAAACTGTATCGGTTAACTGGTTTTTCATGAGATCCTTTGGAAGTTACCCTTCCTAACTCATGTAGTACAGAATACCACAATAAAGTATCTGGGATTGGGATAGCTATTGAAGACGAAGTAAAATGTTTGCTTTTTTCTTAACCTTCACAAGCAAACAGAAATTTGAACTGTGATCTGGAACACTTCAATTTTTCAGTATTTATCACACTCATATCACACATAAAACCAGAAGCTGAATAGAAGAGTTTGATTCCTTTAAAAAAAAGGGTTATGAGGACAGGATAAAACTTGAATGCCTTATTTTTGTAATGAAATGTTGTGCTTAGAGGTCGCTTCACAAGTGTAACATGATTAGGACATGGCTTAGTGGGCATGGTGATGTTGGGTTGATGGTTGGACTGATGATCTTAGAGATCCTTTCCAATCTTAATGATTCCTAGTTTTTACTTTCATTAAAAAATAATCCAGCCACCAAGACAGGAGACATGAAATTATTACTCTCCCCTTAATTGGTTTAGTGGTGGACTTGGTAATGTTAGGTTAATGGTTGGACTGGATGATCTTAAAGGTCTTTTCCAACCTAAATGATTCTATAATTCTATGATCTGTTTCTTCTTTTTTTTTCCTTGAATTAGGTTCACCTTTTTGGAGCTTCTCTGGGAGGCTTTCTGGCTCAAAAATTTGCTGAATACACACACAAATCTCCCAGAGTTCAATCTCTCATCCTATGTAATTCCTTTAGTGACACTTCTATCTTCAATCAGACATGGACAGCAAACAGGTAAGGAAGACTGAGACAAGTGATCAGATGTCACGTTCAGTTTTTTGCAACAAAATGTCACGCTGATCTGGTTGGACATGTGTGTAACCTGTTTCCAGCCTGGGTGAGGGAGGTGTGGGATGGAATACTTGTGATTTTCAAAGCGATGCCACAAGGAAAATGGGAATTTTCACAATTGGGAGGGTGAAATTTGACAGACGACTCATCCTGTGATCCTCTGTGGACGTGTGGTCAGATTTAAGAACTCTGATGTTCCCTAGCAAAACCGTTTAGAGTCAGAAAAGTGTTATTCACCACGTTTAAAATACACTCTTGCAACGTAAGACTAACAGCTTCCCAGAGCATTTCAAGCACCTAGCTGCAAGGTTTTCCATCTCTGTGCTCTTGAAATTTCTTCAGGATTTCATCTGAAGTTAAAGCACAAAGTCTGTGCGAGGAAAGGGCGCACTTACAACAAAGCATCTTAATGTTGGAGTCCTGGGTGCTTGAAGATTGTTACGTCTTGTTTCTATTTTAGCTTTTGGCTGATGCCTGCTTTCATGCTGAAAAAAATTGTCCTTGGGAATTTTGCATCTGGTCCTCTAGATCCTGAAATGGCTGATGGGATTGATTTCATGGTGGACAGGGTAGGTCGCTGTGTACTCTAATGGCTGTGATGTCGATCTGTAAGATTTACTTAGCAGAAGGCTGGAGGTACTTCTGCTGCTTTCTTCCTTTACTTACCCAGCGGGGGGGATTAAGGAATGGAGCCTTAGCAGGTGTTGACTGTCACAGCCCCGGCAATTTAACTGCTGCTGTGACTGTCTGCCTTAGTCCTGTTTATGTAGATCAGAAGTAGTGAAGAAACTGAGGTGGAGGAGGAGAAAGCACTGGGATACATCTGTGGGCCATGCTCTGGAGGCAGGAGCAACTAAGGGAACATGTATGGTTGGACTGGATGATCTTAAAGGTCTTTTCCAACCTAAACGATTCTATGTTTTAGGCATTTGTCTCATGCAGAGAGATACTAAGTTGGAACTATCATCTTCATCTGAAGTGCGGTCATGGTTCCCTTTAAAATGAACTTCTCCTTGGCTGTATTGCTAATATTGCATTAACTTCCTGCAGTGAAATACGTTGCTAATCAGTGTTTCTCTCTGCTGAAAGCTGGAGAGCCTGGGCCAGAGTGAGCTTGCCTCAAGACTTACCCTCAACTGCCAGAACTCCTATGTAGAACCTCATAAAATTCGAGACATCCCTGTAACCATTATGGATGTAAGTTAATCTCAATGTAATTGGGCGTCTGGGGGGGGGGGGGGGGGGGTGTTTTATTTTTTTTTAAAAAGCTGTTTCCTGCCCTTGGCAGGTGGGGCCTGGATATTCTGTTAGCAACTCAATAAATATTTGC
The DNA here is from genome assembly GCF_030463565.1 of Pelecanus crispus. Taxonomy (NCBI): domain Eukaryota; kingdom Metazoa; phylum Chordata; class Aves; order Pelecaniformes; family Pelecanidae; genus Pelecanus; species Pelecanus crispus. The sequence goes on from NC_134649.1 coordinate 3,898,854, forward strand.
AGCATCTAACTTCATGTTTAGATAAGTCTTCTACTGACTGGGCAACACCGTGACTCTTCTGTGTTAAATTATGAATTGGATATTCTGTGCAATAACACAGATACATGTTTATGTATCACAGTGTTAGTTTTCTTGCTGTCACTGCCTAATGTGATTGCTTGTTTTCTGTTTCATTAATGTTGTTCCACAGAGATGCTGAGATTTGCTTCTAGGAGCAGTATATATCCAGCCTGATTTAATAAGCAAAATCTGATTAGATTCAGAACTAACTGCTGTGACTTGTTCCGTAGGTGTTTGACCAAAGCGCGCTTTCAACTGAAGCAAAAGAAGAAATGTATAAGCTTTATCCTAATGCCAGAAGAGCTCATCTGAAAACAGGAGGCAACTTCCCGTATCTCTGCAGGAGTGCTGAGGTCAACCTATATATTCAAGTGAGTCTCTGCATTCCATCCCAATCTACTCATGCGCACAGCTGAAACAGCATTAGGAGGCTCCTTTTCTGTGCTTGCTCTTGTTTCTTAACCTGCCTGAGCTCTGTTCGCTCTGGCTCCCAGATCACTGATACAGAAGGGCAGGGCTGGGAGCGGCCACATTCACGGAGGGCTGGATTTGGGGGTTTGTCTGTTGCCCGTTTCCTCTGTCCTCTCTCTCAACTCTTGTACTCCAGAGCCATGATTTCATCCTCACAAAAATTACTCGGAAGGAATCTTTCTCTTTTACCAAGACCTTATGCTTCTACAACTGTTTCAGTGTCGTTTTCCATGTCCGACAGATCCATTTGCTGCAGTTCCACGGTACCCGTTATGCAGCCATTGATCCCTCCATGGTCAGCGCAGAAGAGCTGGAAGTCCAGAAGATCAGTCTTCACACAAGCAATGAGCAGGAAGAGCAGTAGGTTTTGGAGTGCCGGTGAAAATGAGGAATCAGTTCGGTGGTCTTCCTGCGTACAATCAGCTGTTCCCACTCTGCCTTTTTCCTTGCGTTAGCCGATTATCACTGTGTGATTCCAGCAGGATCAATAGTCAGTGAACTACCCGCGGACAGTAACCTCCAGCAGCGTAATGGGATAGATCTGTTTAATTTTTAGTCTTTGAATTCAAGGAAGCGTCTTTGAAGACTACAGTTTTAAAAAACAAAGACATTTTTGCTACCAAAGTCTTCACTATCATGTTCTTAAGCAGAACAATATTTCTTTTTATATTTTTCACTCAGCTGTATATATTGCCACATGCAGATTGTGTACTTATAAGCTGACATATATTTTTGTTGAATATTTGATTTAAAAGATGTTTAAGTGCCAATGTTGCCATCACTTATTTGCTTCGTATGTTGTGTTGTAAGTTAGTTTGTTTCTATTTGAAATAAAGCGTTTGAATTTTTAACTTTCTTGCTGTTTAAAAATGGTTTTCAATAAAACTTCACTTTCAGCAACTGTCTCTTGTTTTGCCTGCAAGAGAACAGCAGTGTAGCTTACTGCATTCCTGGTTTGCCTCTACAGCCACCTCTAGAAATTAAGAAAACCAGCACCTTCTGCTTCGAGCTTTAATTAAAAGGTTGCACTGGTTGAGCTCTAAGTTAATTATATAGTATTTTTTTAATAAAGAATGATTAAGGCATAACTTCCAAATTTAAGGGTAAAATCTTGATTTATTGAAATGCAGACATTCTCCCCTTGAAACACTGTAAAAAATAAATATGAAGTATTGTGTGACAAATGGGTATTTAAGAAAACTGTATGTCCTTGGCAGAGGCTGTGTAGATAACCGATGACCATTCTTATCATACACTTTTCAAGCTGTAACCTGGGCATTAAAGACATTACCTATTTGATTTATAAACAGTGCAGGTACGTTAACAAACACTTCTAAACAGTGTATGTTAACGTTCTTCTCTGAAACTTTTTGTGAAGTTGAAACATTAACAATCACAGCCCTGAAGGTTCCAAAAGGACCAAGTGCTAGCCTTCACTTTGCTTCTTAAATTCCCACCCTAACTGGGAAGTTATGAACACAGCTAAGACACAAGTGATAGACACTCCCTCCCTCCCCCAAAAAAGGTAAGTAAAGAACATTTCTGCAAACAAAGGCTTTCCCCTCAATAACTTAAAAAATTGACAATTAAAAATTTATATATAAAAATGCGATGACAAGAAGTTACAGTAAAATAGTGTAGTATTTCTCGATACTCACAGCATGGCAAGTGAGGCTCACTCACTGAACTCTCATTACAGTACCCAGACGGCACGCAAGAGCTGATAAAAATCTCCCTTCTGCATGAAGAGGCATTTTAGACCATTGGCATTTGCCAATACCCTTGGCATTTCAGACCAAGAAGGAAGCAGCAGCGATGCCGGCTTTTTATGACAAGAAGCCCTTAAGGTGCGGCTGCCTTCTGAGCAGTAGCAGAGCAAGAGTTTCTCCTGTAGCCCTAAGACAAGCTGAGGATGCATCGGTTGAAGGAACCGCTGGTGCCCTCCCGGCGTTACATTGCTACGCACTTCCGTGGAGAGGCAGAGTCTGCGTTTGCTTTTTTCCGAATGCTTTCTGTAAAAGAAGAGAGACCGTTCTGCTGTGCAGAAAGTATAAAGCCCTGGCAGGATGTGTTCATTTATCAAAGTAAAAGGAAGAGAAAGAAATGACATGTAATGGTAGCGAGGGGGTGGGGCAGCATGGCTTTCAGCTCGTGTGAATTGGCTTCACTGAAGTTTTCCTCAGCTGTGTAACCACAGAATTCAGGCAGCACTCAGCGTGCGTTATTTGAAGGAAGACACAAGTATTACCTGCTAAATCTCTTCTTCCGATCCCCACGAGGCCTTCGTACAATCCCTTGATTGGATTGTCTCCTGCCGTGATCACGCCGTGGAGCCAGATAAGCAACATTCTGTGGCCGTGCTCCCTGTAGCTTTTAGTGCCTGGCAAGATCAAACCACAACTGAAATCCTGCGTTTCACAGCACACGGCCCTGACCAGAGCGGATTTCTGAATTCATGGGTTTGGACACCCCTCCCTCCTCTTTGGATTTTACTAGGAGGCTCTAAAGTACAGTTTAGCTTAATTCCTAGTTGCGGTGCGATTGCTAGATTAACATTAAACTTAACAGAGCAGGCCATGGATGAACTTGTCAGGCAACCTTTCATGGCAATACAGAATTTCTGCCTTCAGAGCATAGCTTAGCCCTTTGCTCGCGTTGTGCAAACTCCAGGAGTCCTTACAGTAACCGACCCAGTGGGGATCTGTTTCTGAAACTCAGAACTTGCTTCTGCTAACGTATCTCTTAAATTCTAAATGGGACTTCGCCGCCTTCTTGGTTCAGCTCCTTAAAAGAGAAAAATAAACCCAGCAAGATTTCTTCTGTCCTACAGAACAAGAATTGTAGCAAGAACTCACAGGTCTGGCAAGTGCCTCAGAAGGAGTGAGCAATGGACCACTAACCCCACTTGCGTGCTTTACTCCTAGATAAATTCCAGTGTGCAGATAACTCCACATTCATTAAAAACAGTATTTTTAACCTAATCTTTTGGTTGTTTCAAATAAACCAGCTCGTTTTCTTCATGCTTTGTTATTACTGCAGACTTATGTCCCAGAAACACAGTCCAAGTGAAGAAAGGAGAATACCTGTGCAGCATTTCATACCTGTCCATTGTTGCTCAATGGCCCTAATGTGGGCATCAGTGAATTTCCAGTAATGTGCCAGCTTCTTCCATTCACCAGGTTTGAGGTACTTAGTAGCTAACCTCCACATTACTGAGCGAATGTGCTGCGTTTCCAGCCTGTGATCTTGCTTAAAGGTCAAGTGCTTTGCCACCCAGGAGTCGGAGTCGCTGTTCAGATTGTCCTGCAAAGCCAGAACAGGGGTTTCAGGCAGGATGCTGCAGATGCGCGGGTCATTCTGCAGCCTCCCACATCCTCAGCGGTGCATGTCACTCTGAGTTCATTCTGGCACAGCACATTTTTTTTTTATTCTCTTTATTCTCTTGTTTCATTCCATTCTCATCATGCATGTTAACAAATACTGTTCATAGCAGCTTTGCTGTGGAAGCCCATGCAGATCACAATTTGCATTTCTACAGTGCCTTTTATCTGGGGCTTTTACACAGATTCATTTAATTAAATCTCCTTGCTCCCCTGCAACACAGGCACAGCTGCTCAGCCCCCTTTACACGCCAGACTGCAAATAGGCTAAATGACTTCCCCTAGGGCCGTGCGGGAAGCCCACGCAAGGGCCCGATATGCACAGCGTTACTCCTGAAGCTGCACCTGAACCACAGGCGTATGCCCTCCTTCCCTTCCTTTTCTTTCCCCCTAGAACACTGTCTTTCCCGGTATGGGAGAACACCCAAAGTCTTATGAAGACGCAAGGGATGCGGTGTTTGGCTGTGCTTTCAGCACGCCCTCTGCTCAGATCAGGCTGGGCACAGGCTTGGGGTAGGCAGGGTTTCAGATGGGGGACTGGGGCTGAGCAGCTGCGCCTCGCACACAGGCCACGGGAGAAGAGAGACGGCTGGGCCATGCCGGGAAACACAGGAGGAGCAGCCCCAGCTGTGGGGAAGTTTGAGAGGGAAGTTGGTTGTATGACTTGCAACAAGAACTGATCGCTCTGTTCACAAGAGGTGTCTCCCACTCCTAAAAACTCGCCACGTCCCATTTGGTGACCTCGGGCCAAGCATTTTCCTGCTCAGTGCTTCTGTTTCTCCTTCTGGGAAAAGGAACCAATGCTACCCCACTCCCTTCTACAGGGCTTTGGGAACAGCTGCCAAAGAATCTTTGAAAACCCCTGTTCCCTTCAGCACAGCCTGGGGCTTTTAACAACAGAGGCTTTTTTAAATAAGGAAAGCCTTAAGTAGATGTTGTTGGCATGGTGAGGACTTCTGTTTTTCTTAAGTAAGGTGATGAAAGTAGAGGTCAGGCTGTCACAGGACGTCCTGTATTTCTTTCCCTTTTGACAGCTGGTGATGTGGAGTCTCAATGGAGAGGATAAAGCTACACCTGCCCTGGAAAGCGCAGGGGATGGTGGTGTAAGCTGCTCACCTTTTCCCATTTGTAAAACCGATCAGCTTTGATAATCATGTCCGCCAAGTTGATGTGATTGCCTCGGGCGGCGACATCCAGAGACGTCTTCCCTTGCTGAAATTAGAAGAGGAAAAATGAGGCAGAAAAGACCTTGCATGCTTAGGATGTACAAACTCTGCACCCAGCCGGCAGTCTGTAGGAGCAGGCAGCATGGCCTATCGAGCAATGCACCCAGCTGGGATGAAGGACCCCCATTCTCCACCTGCAAACACCTGGGATGTGAGCTAGCTTCGAGCTACCGCACGCAGGGCATGGGGAGTCATTTTCTAGGCTCTGCAGCATCTCCTCTGTTGCCACAGGGGATCTGCCCGTTTGGCAGGAGCAGTTGGGAACACATCCCATAACCCAGAGTGGATGGCAGGGTGCTTTCAGGCTCCCAGCAACACGGGTGCGGCCGTCAAAGGACCAGCTCAGCACTACAACCCAAGGCATTTTATAGCCTCTCGCACAGCAGGTTTGCTGACACATGACACTGAAGTGATTTATACAACCTCATTAATTTTATAGGCTCCACATACGCGTGATTAGAAATGGTCTCCTAGGAGAAGCACAGACTGATGTGACTATGAAAATGTAACTGCACTCGTTACATGAACATGATTTTGGATTGGGGAGGGTGGGGCGGGGATTTGTATTTATATCTAAAAGCAGATAGCAGAAAGGAACAAGATTTGAAAATTGCATGAAGGAAAGCGAGCCAGCCCAGCCATCAGGCATGCCAGTGAGAACGGTTCTAGCCTCAGACGTGAGCAGAAACCCAATTTCACCCAGAAAAGCGTGAATGTGTTTCCTGCGCTGAGTCTCACTGCGGTTCCACAGACTGCTGGAAGGTGGCAAACATTCACGGCAGCTGAAGGCCGTTTCAGCCAGGTGGCTTCGAGTCTGTACGTGCTTTAACCCACTGCAAATGGCAGACACTATTTTAATCTCTGCCCAAGCCCCCTCCAGCATTTTCTGGGCACATACCACATTTTCACGCTGCATGCAACTTGCCCGATTCCTCTAGAATTCCTTTTGTTGATTTAATTAGAGGGGAAAAGCCCTGGACACCAGTGCCAGATCTATACCAACCAGACACTTTTAACCTATTAAAACATGTGTGCTGTAATTCTTGAGGTATATAACTTATCATTATTCAAGAAGATCTTTGATATTAATGTGCATGATAGCACAAGTAGAAAGAACTAGAGCAACTCTGAGAAGAAGTTTGCTCATTGTGTGAACTGTTTTCTACCTTCCTAAGAACCAGTCACTTCTTTCCAGGAAAACACATCAAAATAACCTACTCAGCAGTGTTTCAAGGCCTTATCCCTGGAAATATCCAGATTTTAATATTATTACTAGCCTTCCTTGAAAATTATGAAAAGCAGTGGCAAAGACCATTCATATTTCCCCTCCATACCCCCACAGAACCTATTCGACCCATGGAGACATTTACCTTGTCTGTTAGCTTCAGATTGACTCCTGCAATGAGAATCATCTCAGCAATGTCCTGCCTGCCATGCTCCGCAGCGATGTGGAGTGAGGTCTGCTGCCTCTGCAGGAGAGTGAAAGGACTAAATTTCAGAGAAGGACAAGTGCGAGGCTGGAAGGATAGGACAGAACAATACCGGGAGGAAGCGCTGTAAGAACGCTGCCAGCTCTGCCCTCCTTTGCCCTCTATCCCTTTTTAAACTCAGGGCCAAACACCCTCCTACCTCAGACTGGAGTTGGGCTCCTCAAGCTGAGCAGAACTGGTCTGTCCCTGTCCCAGCACCAGCACTAGGAAGCCTGATAACATTTCAGTCTAAAGAAGGAACCTCTTCAGTTCCATAAAGCTCCCTAGGGTCACTTATAGGACTATATTATTTCCTGTTATTTAAACAATTTCTGTAGGCAGATAGTTTGGCCAAGGGAGGAAAGGACCTTTGCCAATTCTTTGTTCCTGGGACACAGGGCCAGGTTAATGTGCATGCACTGTGAACTGTATGCACCTTGGGATTGTTTAACAGAAACAACTAAAACCAAATACAAAATGTGGCAATTTTATGGTGTCATCAGGAGAGAACATCACAACAAGAATGAACATTAACCGAAACATTACAAAGAAGTTACACATTTGTTAGCAAAGCCCCTCATTCACAAAATTACAATTTGGTGAGACAACCACCTGCCTCCAGGTTTGCCTCCCATTCTCAGCCCCCCCAAACATTTGGCAGAGTATCATCTGGGCTGAAATTTCTCCCCTCTGCTTCCAGCTGGGAGGAGAGAGGCTGACTACGCAATGTCTCTGCGCACAGGTCCCAGGGACATGGCACAGCCCACGTGTCTTATGCCATCAAGCGACTACCTCACTGCAACACTCAGAATCATTTCACAAGTTTCATGTTTCCTAAGTCATGCTTCCAGGTTTTCCCCATTTTAAAGCACTCCTCTTTAATCCTGTCCCCAATGTGATCAAATCGCCCATGAAATGGGTTCGCATTTCAAAGACAAAGAACAGGAGCTTCAGTCTTACATTATCTGGAATGTCAAGGTCACACTCCACGTCAATAAAGAGCTTCACCATGGCTGGGAAGTTCTGTAGTACTGCAATGTGTGTCGCTGATGCATTTTGCTGCAGAAAAAAGACCTTGCATTTAGGAAAAGCTTAGCTCATGGCACTGAAAGGACCATGCGGTGCCCAGCACGTCTTAGAATATTCTAAGACAGCTGCCAGCCTGGACTGGGGATACTGCCCCGTAAGCACAGACCCCACAGCAGCACCGGTCCTTGCAGAGTCGCTTTGTGCTCTTGACCAGCTCCACAAACTGTCTTTGCCTTTTTGTAAGCAATGAGAGCATTGAGTGGGACTTACGTGATTAACAGCATCTTTGTGGATTCCTGCATCCATGAGGATCCTGGCTATCTCCTCATAGCCATGCAGTGCTGCGTAATGAAGGCAATTCATCTTCTTCTGAGAGGCACATCAGAAGAGATGGGTATTAGTCAGGATTTCTTCTCAGAAGCTGCAGTTCGTACAGACCGTCCACAGAGATCCCCCACCTTCCCTCCTGCAAGAGCCCCATGCCCCCATACTGACAAATCCATAGAGATTGTCTCCACAGCCAAGCCGGTCCCAGGGCAGCTTCACCCGCCTCTTTGTACAAAGCCACGTGTACTTTCCTCTGGACTCCCTGCGCTGTTTCTGAAGTGCTGGGCTCCACACGGTCTCACCTGATAACGGGAGCCATCCCTGCAAGGCCACAGGTCTGGGCAAAAATCCACAAAGTAGTGGCTGGAAATGGAATCACCTCCACAGAGCTCACCTGGGTTTGGGCATTGACATCAGCACCTGCTTCCAAGAGCAGCTTCATACAGTCACCGTGACCCCCCTCAGCAGCCAGGTGCAGAGCCGTAAGTCCTTCCTGGACAAGGCAAAAAAGGAGACAAGCAGCATTTCTGTAGACAAGGCCAAGACAGAGCAGCAGAACAAGCAAGTCTCTACCCCGTCTTCTGAATCCATGACGTGTTAAAATATCAATTCTGAGGGCCAGGGTGATTGTTAGGAAAATAAAGGACACAATTATCTGCCACCGACATACCAGAGTACTGCTGTGTCCTTATGCCACTGGAAACAGCTGGCCCATGGGTCACAAGACAGACATGACGTTCATCACCTTTTCTCCCCTTCAGCCCATTAGCAAACAAAAAAGGTTTTCATGTGGACAATGAAGACAAACCATTTTCCTAGAGTAGCCCAGAAACAGCCATAGGCAGAACTGGAAGCCTGTGGCCCTCAACCACTGGTTCTCCCTTCTGAGGGCTGCAGCTCATTTCTTTTAGAAAAACCAAGCAGAATTCCTATCTGGTTTTATTATTACTCTTCGCACAAAGGGCAGCTCATTTGCGGGAAGATAAATGCTACCAGAGTTACCACAGAAGGTGATTTCCCTTTTCTTTCAGATCTTAATCACCATCAAATACACTTTTCAAAGACAGTAACCAAGTAAGACTAAAAAAATGCTGATAAACCTAATTGGGAGTGTGCCCTGGAATAAATAACAGCATTAATAAGTCAATATTTGCTATCTAAGCAATTAACTATGTTCCAGCCACATAATTTTCCAAAGCAGGTCTGTCAAAGAGAGATCTCAAACAGAAGGTCCATATGTTCAGTGACTAAGTCAATACTATAAAGCATAGTGAAGTTTAGTTTAAAACACACTCAATAACCACTTAGGCACTTGAATGTACAAGGGTCAGGGAGAAAAAGGGAGATTAAATGGAGCGATAAGGTAGGTCAGCAGATACAAGCAGGAAGAAAAGGCAACATTTTAGAATTGGATATTGGTCCAAGAAGGATGTTGCCTTTCACTGATATTCTGCGAGTGTGACCTGCATTTACACACGTACGCTTTAGATAAAATCAGCTGTTTTCTAAACCTCTCCTGTCAATACCTACTATTCAGCCTGATGACTGTGGCAGGAGAGTATTTCTAGGGAGGGAAAGGGCAAAACTGATGTGGTTTTCATTTCATTTCAATGCACTTACTAAGTTCTTCTCATCAAGGCCCACTCCAACATCTATAATCTTCTGCAGCACAGAGAGATGTCCGTTTTTAGCAGCTAAATGCAATGCCGTATTTTCTTCCTGAAAGTAAACATCACTTCATTCATGTGCGTATCACAGGACTGAGTGCTCGTACACCACAACTTTGCACAGAGTATATGAGCATGACTGAAAAGGAGGTTGTAACCAGTAACAAGAGTCTGAAACAGTCTTCTAATAGGTGCAGCAGGGCGGTAAGAAATCCAGCTACCTTAAACTGGAGCACAGCCCACCAGGTATGTATCCTGTATCCTGTATTGCTGTGTATCCTGTCTGAAAAGTCCTGGATTGAAATCCAGCACAGACTGAGATGCAAACGGTTTGCAAGCGGATAAAGAAGCAAAGCCCTGGCGTACCACAACCATAGTTACAACTGCTGACAACTTGCCTGCATGAGCCTCATTTGGTATCCAGTTCCCTGACTTTCACACCACTAATCCTTGGACTTTACTGCCCTTGTGTGTGGTTTTATGCCCATACCTTGTCTTTGGCACTGTGAGAACAGCCCAGTCGAATTAGGAACTCCACCACCTCCAGCCGCCCATACTCTGCAGCCAGGTGAAACGCTGTCCTGTCCATCTTTGAAAGCAAACAGAAATACAGTCCAAGAAAGGCTCAGAAAGCACAAGATTAGATAATCTGCTGCAAGCGATATAATAATGCCTTGGGTGAAAACCCAGCCCACAGGGTGAAAAGTGCTGCACTTCAAAAATAGTTCTCTTTTATTCTTCTGTTAACTTTTATTCTGCTTTACATTTAGGATGACCCTAACAAAACAAGGTGAACATAACTACCCACTGAGGCTAACAACTCCGAGCACTTTGGTCTCACCAAACACTGGCAAATAGATCTTTTCAGCATTTATTACATATAAATAGAGGATAATAAAAAGTTTACTGAAAGCAACTAAGGATAAAAAAATTGAATTAATATCTGAGACCCCAGTTATCGAGTGAGTCAGAAACCTTTTTGGGGACGTGGGGAAAGGCAGATCTCTTGTTGCCTCATTTAACTCCCAAGCATCAGAGTGGGGATCACTCTAGGAACCATGAAGGCCAGGGAGTGGAAAAGAGTGTGCGCCAGCTCCTGGGAGCTCCTACACTGTCTTCAGGAACAGGTCAGCTAACGCTGGAACATGCTGGGAGAGGGTGACCCTTGGTTATTGCTTACCTACAATACACCCTGAAGTATCAGCTGCACAAGAGGAGGACACTGAAATTCCTGAATTAATTCTGCAAAAGGCTACATTGGGAAGCCTTGGCTGCTGAAGCTTGATCAGAGCCAGAATCCTCATCACCCCTAAGCTCTCCTCCGCAGGAGGGCCAGAGCCTGTGTGGGATACCCTTGGTTCTCCAGGAGTAGCATCTGACTCTGACTCTCTTCCCAAGACCAAGGGCAACACTCCTGCTAAGCTCAGCAGAGCAAGATCAGACCTTGTGAAACAAAGCACTGAAGAGCCTTCCTACCTTGTCTGTCTGATCCACACACACATCCTCCAGGTCCTCCATGATGAATTCCATCACCTGGATGTGTCCCCTCTGAGCAGCACAGTGGAGCAGGTTCCTGCCATTCTGGAGAGGAGATAACTATTTGTTTAACAAGTCCAAGACTGCAGGACAGTCTCTTTTCACAACCTGTTCCTGTTAGCAAAGACCCATTCCACGCCTCCCTGCACCTCTAGGGCTAAACTAGCTTATGCTGCAGACAGCAAGTTATGACTGAAGTATTAACGCTTCTTTACCCAGCCAAAGTCTATTTTAAAATACGTGGACTGCTGATTCACTAAACCCATTTCCCATTTCTGTAACATCTTCCACATCACCACTGCACAAATGTGAGCAGAGAAAGCTGTGTACATCTCTATAGCTACCATTATTACACCTGTTTTAGGAATAAGGCAGAAGTACAGATGGCAGTCCCCATGGCAGACGCTGTCACACACGATTACCTTAGCTCACGGATAAGCCTCTCTCTCCCCCCATCACTGTCTGGAGCTGCGTGATGAACCTACGTAGGGAGACTTTCTCACCCTATTGACACAGTTAATCTTGGCCCCAGCATTGACGAGGATCTGCAGGACACGGAGGTGGCCAAACCAGGCAGACAGGAGAAGCGCATTCATTCCAAACTGGGCAGAAGAGAAGAGATACTTACAGCTAAGCTGCAGCCACCACCATCCCCACCATGGAGGGAAGCTGTCCCTCTAGCTTCATGAAGTTTCCCAAGGATTTTTGTTTCTCTCTGGGTTTTTTTTTTAGCCCCACTTTCTCCAATTACTATTATTCCTGCCACAGACATTAGAATCATAGAATCATAGAAACGTTTAGGTTGGAAAAGACCTTTAAGATCATCCAGTCCAACCATTAACCTAACATCACCAAGTCCACCACTAAACCAATTAAGGGTAGAGTAGCAACCCCAAACCTCCTGGCTTGGTGGCTGGATCATTTATAATGAAAGTAAAAACTAGGGATCATTAAAATTGGAAAGGACCTCTAAGATCATCATGTTAGCAGCAGCTGAGCAGAGACCTGCCTCTTGACTGCCACTTCCTAATCAATGGTGCATATTAGCCTGGTTGTTATGGGGGAGAGAGAACTTGCTGGCTGTCAGTCTTCCCACAAGCCCAAATAACATGACCAGAAGCAGCCAAGTATCCCCATGCTATACAGAAAACCTCACAGATTCTACCAGCCTACTCCCCGGTCACTGTGATTGCAACGAAAAGGCCAAAAGACAGAGCACAGACACATCTGAAAACAAGGCTTGCTCCAGAGAGGCACTGCACCTGCCTCAGCAGGGAGGCCGCAGCTTTCCAAGCACTGCGATACCTTGTGCCACCCACCCAGGGCAAAGGTGCGGTCTGTAACTGCCAGCCCAGCACCCAGTCCCTGGCGCTCCCCCAACACAGAACACATTTGCAGGACACGCAAGGGAGATTCTCCTTCATACACTGTCTTCATCATCCACCGGGACATCGTGATCCAGGAGCAGTCGCACAGCATCCATGTTCCCTGCTCCCGCGGCCCAGTGCAAGGCAGTCCGGTCTGTCTGGAAGGGAAGGAAGGAGAGAGGGAAGGCTGAGGTATGCAGAGTGTGTGCGTATCCATCAGACCTCCTGAAGGCCAAAATCTCCTTTGCCATCCATGGAGCCAGAATTTCCTGCACTGTGCAGGGTTTTCTTTGGTCAAAGACCTCAAGACAGAGGTTTTTCTGCTCTCTTGTCAGGCAGATAGTGACCTCTGCTAGTCACCTTCTACTCAAAACCCTCAGTTATGGACTGTAACAATAGCACAGGAATGAGAAATATCGCTGACCATGGATGGACAGATTGAAACAGTAGGGATTGGCGCAAGCACATATTTCCTGGAACCTACTGGTACACAAGGGGAGACCTGCACCAGGAATTTAATCCCACAGCCTTGGCGTACAGAAATAGCAAAATCAAACCTTCCATTGCAGCCACATTCCAAGGGGAACCATAAATTATCACCCTCCCTCAGCACTTACAACTTTTCAGTCTGGCCAGGATGAGAGTGCACTGGGTTCCAGTGTGTTGTGAAACCGCTCAGTTGCTACAGGGCCTATTTAGAACCGTGCGATGTATTTTAGAGCTTTAACGAATTGAGCAGCTAATGAGAGTAGCGTTAAGGAGCTGCAGTTCTGAAACACACCCTCAGCACTTCCTGCAGCTTAAGAGTTGGAAAAACCCAGGACTTACATTGGTTTTGGCTTTGATGTCAACCCCTCTCCTGATGAGCTCCTCCATCCTGGCTGTGTCATTACGCTTTGCCGCATGGTGGAACTCCTTCTCTGAATGAAGCACTGCAGCAGAGGCAGAAGAGTGGGCATTAAAACAGTGCTGGCAAGGAGCATGGAGCAGCATGCCCCAACAAACCTCCCCTTCATCTCACCGGCCCCCGTGGCTTCAAGGAAGGATGACTGCAGAAAGATTCTTCCAGCAAGAATCCCAGCCCTACAGATGTTGGCATGTTTGCTGGATTTGTCCTCTCCCACTGTCTCCCCTTCCCTGAGTACCCCTGTGCCACATCAGTGCTCTTCCACTCCTACCACCTTCTCTTCTAACTCAGTGTCTTTCTCTGTTTCTGTGGACTTGCTCCAGCCCCAAAATCTTTTGATCCATTAGGTCTGGCATCCCCCGAGGCCCAGTGCCAGCATGAGGGCTCGGGCAGATGACCCAGACCCTTTCCTCCATCCCTCCGCTTACATCCCGCGGCTCTACAAGGAGGCATTTACACACGGTCCTGCTGTCCCCCTCCGGGCAACCTGAATCAGCCAAGCAGCACAAAACTGCTCGTCTGGCCTGTGATTAGTGTTGCATCTCTTAATAGACCATGGCAGTTCTGTACATAATTTACGACAACCAGCAGTATTTGTCCTGCACAGTTAGGCACAATTTAAGGGTGTTCACTCTCCATGCTGAGCCTTGCCCCAGCAATCTTCTCCTTGATCGAACAAACTTTCCTGCCAAGAAACGAGAGCAAGGCTGTGACTCTGGGCCTGCCGCAGCCCCGCAGGGAGGCTCTCAAGGTTTTTGGCAAGGCTGGCGTCAGTTTTTGTTGGACTCAGTCTCTGCCCTAGTGCTTTTGGGGAATTCTTTTGAGAAGTGCTGGACTCAGACCCTCAGCCTGTCACAGCCTGTTGGAGAGCTGGCTCAGGTGCTTTGCTCTCTTCTACCTTTCTGCAGATCTCAGGCTGCAGCTTGAGGGTAGCAGGGGCTCAATGCAACTTCAGTTTGTATCAGCATATCAACTAGACACTAACCACATGCCACACAAGAGGCATCAAAACATATTATCGTTCCTGTTCCACCACACTGAGGAGATAAACAGGAGCCTTGCTGTCTAAATAGCACTACCCCGTTTCTCTCTGGAAGGCACAGAAGAAAGGTACCCCTACCATGGACTCCTAGGTCAACAAAGGTATAACCTCACCCTCCAATTTCTGTTCCTTTTACCTTCAAACAAAAACCTTTAGCTCAAGAAAAAAACAAGTAACACAAAATTTAATACCAGACAGGGTCACTCAAAAGCATTGGACCTGCTGCTTCACTGAAGGCAGCAGGATTTGGACACTGATTCCTGCAGGAGCAGGATTTTCTGTACTGCATATTGGGACCCTGTCCTCGTCTGGTCAGGTGTGTTAACGGGACTGCGTTTCCACACCGCATGGACCCTTCATTTGAGAGGAAAGATCAGGAGAACTTGGGAAAAACCTGTGATGCTTATGTTAATTATTAACACTGATGGCTACACACATACTACCTCCTTGGAAATGCTTATCTCCGTTCAGGGGAGTAAATCCTACGTTTCAGTTAAACAAATGCTGCTGCCCCTGCTCTCCAGGTGACAGAAATGTCTTCTTACATTTTATGATCACACAAAGCATCATTGTCAAGAGATGTCAAACCGCCCCTTGACTTACTTATTCTTTCCTCTGCCTGAGAAGATGCAGTAACAAACTTTGCACCGCTAAGGCTCTAGAAGCCGCCGTTTATTTATGCTCAGCAACACATGGCAAACAATTTGATGGTCTGAGTTTCCTACTCAGTGTCCAGACCGGTGAAGCTAGCCCTGTAAATGTAAATGCACTCCTCATCATGGCATGCACCTGTCCAACAGCGGCATTTCAGTAGATATTTAGCAGTTTTCCTTCTCTTTCGAGCTCAGGCTTTGGGGTATTTCATACCTTATGGCACCGCATATGAATTCAGTTATCCCAAACAGCGTGGAAAACAACTGATTTCGATGATCTCTCAAGGTCCCTTCCAACCCAAAGCATTCTATGATTCTATGATTCTATGATTTACCCTCAGTGCAATGCACCGGCTCACAGGCAGTTCATTACGCAAGAGATTTAAAAAAAGCAGCAAAGGAGATGAAAGGCGTGCAAAAAAATGCTCTAGAAGTGTCCGCTGGGCTCTACCTGAGGCCGCAGGACACGAAGACAACCCAGTGTGGCCGGGGGCTGGTGGATAAAGGGGGTCAAAACGCCCAGGTGGGGGGTACTGGTGTTATTTGGAGCATCTTAGGGGTACAGGATGCTTTGGGGCAAAAGCAGTCTCGATTCCCGCGTGGTTTATACACCTAGTTTGTTTCTGAATGGATTTTTACAACGTCTTGTTATCCTTTACAGCATCTCCTCGGCCCCGCCCCAGAGCCACCCCCCCCACCCCGGGCCCGGGGGAGGCCGGGGCCGCGCCCGCCCTCTCCCACCGCCCAAATTCCCCCCCACGGCAGCCCCCGCCGCGGCCCCACTCACGGGTGTCGTCCCCCGCCGCCAGCTCGTCCCCCATGCCGCGGTCCCGGGCCCGCCGCCGCCGCCGCCGCCGCCGCCGCCGCCGCCGCCTCAGGGCGGGCTGACAGGGGCGGCCCCGCCGCCTGACGGGCGGGCTGGCTGCTGCCGCCCCGCCGCCGCACAGCGCCTCTTCGGCGGTTAGTTAAAGAAAAATAAAATAAAAGAAATCCTCTTCCCGACACACACGGTGTTTTCGGGCCGTTTTGGGATGGCTCGAAGGGGAAAATCCAGCTGCCGCCATTTCGGGCAGGTGGCCGCATGGCTGTACCTGGGCCAGTGCTGCCCTTTACCTCAGCGTGGCTCGGCTCAGTGCTGCTCCTTTGAGGCTGTGGGCGGTTTAATTCTGTTTCCAGACCGATTCGGGAGAAGAAGGATTTCTATTCTGTGGGAAATACGGGTGGGTTTCGGTTTTTTTTCCCCTGAAAGCAGGGTTCAGGGTTTGGCATTTCCTAGGGATGAGGTGCTCTCATCTACCACACAGCCAGGGCATGGCAGTGGGTGCAATAAGGAGTTAAAAGCTCTCTTCACTCAGAGTTTTAGTTAATTCTCCTGTTTCAGCATCTGGGTCTGGTTTTGTCTTTTATTTTCTTTTCCATTTTTTGTCTTAGTTTCTTTTCCATTTTGATAGCATGAGGGAGAAGGAACCAGGCAGTGGCTGAGCTGAGGTTGGGAGGGGAGAATCAGATCTGTTTCGGGGAGATCTGAGATAAGCAGACAAAAAAAAGGTCCAAAACAGCAAAAAAAATTCCAAAACTGGGTGCCTGGTCCTATCAGTGTTGTCTGGCTCCAGGCTGGAGAGATGCTGCTGCCTTTTCACGAAGGACCAGGTAGTGGCTTTTCTGGCAGCAAGTCTTTTTTGGAGCTACACAGGGGCCACTCTTTCTGCCACAGCCATTTCAGTTCAGCCTTTGCGAGGTCCATGGCGTGGATCTGGCCCCCACAGCGTTCTCCCCGTATCTAATTTTTCAGGGTAAGTGTGGCACACAAGCGTTCCCTACTCCTTACATTTTCTAGCCTTTCCTGCGTTTGCTTGCACCCACTCTTGCCACAGATACGGGGTGACGCATCAAGGGACACTTTGGGTTGATTGAGTAAATGCTGTTTGTTGGCTTTCCAATACAAAGGAAGGTGCTGCGAGGAGAAAGGAATAACCTGTTCTGCAAACCCGGGATGGGCAGGACTGGGAGCCATGAGCTTAAATCATGGCAGGTAGGACTTTGGTTTCTCAGTGGCCAAGGCGGCAAAGGGAAGCGGACTGCAGAAAGGGGGTTTCTTTGCTGCTGCTTGCAGGAGTGGTGGCCTCGCAAGGACCCTTCCTGCCCCACTACTCTGGTTTCTCGACTTAGTCCCTGCAGCATCAGCTTTGCATTCCCTGCCTGCACCACGCTGGCCCGCAGACCTGTGTCAGGCTTGGTCCGTGTCATGGGCCCCTCTCTCTGCCTCAGCAGGGCTCCCTGAGGAGCCTCCCCGTCCCCTCCAGCCTCGCCGTACCACGGGTTTTGGCTGTGAGCACCCACTAATCATAGAATCATAGAATCATAGAATCATAGAATTGTTTAGCTTGGAAAAGACCTTTAGATCATCCAGTCCAACCATTAACCTAACATTACGGAGTCCACACTAAACCAATTAAGGGTAGACTAGACTAAACCATGTCTCGAAGTGCTGTGTCTACCCGTTTTTTGAACACTTCCAGGGATGGTGACTCCACCACCTCTCTGGGCAGCCTGTTCCAATGCTTGACTACCTTTTCTGTGAAGAAATTTTTCCTAATATCCAACCTAAACCTCCCCTGGTGCAGCTTGAGCCCATTTCCTCTCGTCCTATCGCTAACTACTTGGGATAAGAGCCCAACCCCCCCTCACTACACCCTCCTTTCAGGCACTTGTAGAGAGCGATCAGGTCTCCCCTCAGCCTCCTCTTCTCCAGGCTGAACACCCCCAGCTCCCTCAGCCGCTCCCCACCAGCCCTGAGCTCCAGACCCTTCCCCAGCTCCGTTGCCCTTCTCTGGACACGCTCCAGCACCTCAATGTCTTTCTTGTAGTGAGGGGCCCAAAACTGCACACAGTATTCCAGGTGCGGCCTCACCAGCGCCGAGTACAGGGGGACAATCACCTCCCTGCTCCTGCTGGCCACACTATTCCTGATACAATCCCAGCGACCACATGAGGGTGCCAGCGCTGTTCACCTGCCGCCATTTGCTGCCTCAAGCGATGAGCTCCGGGGTGCAGGTGGGGCTGTTCCCGGGGCTCAGGCCAGTTTTGGGGGACACCCTTGTCCCAGGGACCCCTGTGCGGGTCTGTGCTGCTCCTGCGTGTGGTGGGAGATGCAGAGAGGCAGGCAGTGTCCCGGGGGGGGGATGCAGAGGTGCGTGCGGAGACCCTCTGCTACTTCAGAAACATCTCTCCATGGGCATAGCTATGCCCTGCGCAGGACACGAGCTGTCTTCAGGGCTGGGAGCAGCAGGGCTGAGCCGGCGGTTTCCATCTCGTCGAAGCCCGCTGCCGGGGGTCTCTGCAGCCAAGCACTGTGCTGGTGCAGCTGCAGGGACCACGAGCAGGGCTTGGCCTGCTCAGCTGGGAAATGGGGAGATGGACCCTAAGCTCTTGAGCGAACGCAGATTGGGGGGGGGTCTGTGGCTAGCCACTGGTCTCAGAGCTTTGGATTTGTGTTTTGTTTTCCTTTTATTCAAATTGAATTAAAGAAAAAAAAAAAAACCCCAACCCTCTGGGGTAGGAAAAGCAAACATAAGGTCTGTCTGGATAAAGGGGAAGCCCTTCTTTTGTACAATAGCTCAGCGGGTAGAGCATCCTCCCTGAGGAAGGGGGAAAGCTAGGCTTGATCCTTGCTTCTGCCGGAGGGGAGATGCAAACCCTGGTCTCCACAAGACCCCAGAGAGTACCATAAACAGCAGGCCGCGAGCGTGTCTGGTGCGGAGAGTTTTTCTTGCTCTTTCCTGTTATTTTAAATAATTAATGATTTGATGGAGCAGGGAGTGGAGAAGGCAGGTGTCCCATCCCCCTGGAGAGCAGTCTGTGCACCCGGCGAGACGGAGTCCTGCTCTCGCTCGATGAATATTTAAGTGTCTTTAGACAAATTGAAACGGCGCCAGCAGGAATGACTGAGAAGGGCTGAGCCCTTCCCACTGGGTACCCTGTGCCTGGGGGCTGGGGAAACAGCCCTGAATAGGGCAGAGAATAATCCCTGCTTGTTTGGACGTACCGGGCATCCCAGCCTTGGGTGGGACCTCTGGCTCTTGCTAGTCTTTTGTTATGCTGTAAGAGATCCTTGGATGAAAAGCTGTCCGGACTTAACCTGCCGCTATTAATGTCATTGTCTGCACCTCTTCCAGAGCTTGAATCGGCCAGGACAGATCACCTATGGCTCTTCTGCTGCTTAACGCTGACCTCGGAAGAGAAGTAGCGCAGGTGCACTAAAAGTTCGCATCCGTTTGTGGGCTTGGGCACTTCCAGCAGGCAGAAAAAAAGCAATGTAGGCAGTTCCTTGTGTCCTTACTAAATAGGTCTGTGTTCAGGGGTGGAAGGGACGAAGACTTTCTGCTGATACTAAGTACAGAATGCAGCAAGGATTTATTAATGACACTGAACGCTTGCCTAGCGATCCATTTACTAGCTAACAGACCTAAAAGAGCTTTTGGATTTTCCCACTAATGTTGTAGCATAATGAGAGACAGGGAGAGGTGATAATTTGAGCTCTTTCTGCAATATGTTCCTGCTGTTGACCCCATCTTCAGAAAGGTGTTGAAGTCTTCAGCTTTATCTCACTTGAAGAACCATTTAGCTAAGCCAGCTACGTGCTCTTTTTCAGTTAGAAGTGAAGCTCTCTGGCATAGCATTTTGTGCTCTTACCTTGCATGCACTGTTTTTATGTGTTAGTTTAGGATAATCATTATTTTCAATCTCCAGCTTTCAAAAATCATGAGTCAGACTGCTTAAATCCATGCCATTTTAAAATGCGCCTCTGTTTGCTCTCTGATTTAGTTGTATACACTGTGATTTTACAGTCAGTCAGATTTGTAGCTAGCCATGTAATACAGCCCACAAACCAGTATGTGTTTATGCAGAAACAGTTGCTTACCTAAAGGTTTAGCAAATTGGACTTTAATTTATGATCTTCCTTTGGAAGCAAAACTGGAAGGTGACTCCTCCTGCCTGCAGCTGCCTGTAGTCCAGGAAGCCAAGCCTCTGCTTCCCTGGAGCTGCCCACAGTGGGAGCCTGGCTTGGGGAACAGGCTCCAGCCCTGGAGGATTGTCTTTTCTGGCATATGCTGCCACAGTCAGGAAATTGAATATCACATGAGAGAGGGGATGACCACATTCCTCTTTCAGTGCTGATGGACTGGTTTTACATGATCAGGTGTCAAACAGCGCCATGTGCCGAGATAGCAACCATGGGCTCTGCGGGGCAGCACCTAAAGCAGATTCTTTGGGCACTGTGGTACACGGCTGCCAGGGATGCCCTGAGGAATTGTATGTTCGTGCTGCTTTATGTCCCTGCTGTGGGTATGAAAGGGACTAACTGTACCAGCTCTGTGTCCTGGCTTGTAAACTGTGCTTCCAGGTATGTCCCATTAGAATGGAATACACATCAGAGCTCTGGCTACATGGCTTCATGTGTGGCTCCATCTTATTTGGTTTTTGTCTGGGCCAGGTGTTTAATTGTCCTGTAGACTAGGTTATTTTTGGTGCTTTCTGTGATAACTCCGTTGCTGTGACATGCTGTGGAGCTAAAACTCCTCTGGGAACATCCCAGCAATGCACACAAACATCAGCCCTGTAGCTTCTAACAGTCAACATACGAAGCTTTCAGAAATCCTGGACACCTAACAGGACTCCACAAACCCACTCTGGAATCCTGAGGAGGGATCCGGCACTTTCCCTCAAAGGCTGCATTCATCACCTTGCAA
The DNA here is from genome assembly GCF_030463565.1 of Pelecanus crispus. Lineage (NCBI taxonomy): Eukaryota > Metazoa > Chordata > Aves > Pelecaniformes > Pelecanidae > Pelecanus > Pelecanus crispus. The sequence goes on from NC_134649.1 coordinate 3,919,738, forward strand.
GGCTTCCACAGAGGAACAGCTTGTTAGAGGGACCTGTGGAGCTTGGAAGCTTTGCCAATAATAATTCAGGCCCAATTATGAAGTCAAATATTTAGTTAAACAGAGACTGTCTGATGACTGGATTAAACACAGGCGGCATCTGAGTGAGCTCGACACTTCAGGTTTTTGTCAGTGCCCATTTCACGAGCCTGTAATTCCGTTTTTCCTGTCTTCCCAGACTCTGCTTGTCCTGTGTAGTGTTTCAGACAATGCAGAACGAGGCATTTCAGCAGAGCTGTTGCTCCTAGCTCAGGAAGCAGCCTGTATCACAAAGTGATGTTCTCTGTTTTAGGCTTAGGAATAATCCAGTATTATGGGATTGGGAGGAAATCACATGTTAGAGAAATTGAAGGGTTGGTTGGTTGGTTGGTTGGTTGGTTTGTAAGGAAAAGTCTCAAGGAAGCCAGGAAATGTCAGAGAGGGTGTGTGAGTGAGGCTTTCCCGGCAAGATGCCGCTGCACGGGATTGACACAGATGGTTCAATCCATGTTAACAGCAACTGGAAGGTTCAGCTGGTGATTTTGAACTTCCCTCTCCCATCACTCTCACTCCCCAAAGCTGATAGGCCTTGAAATCCCTTGAAAAGGTAAACAGGCTTGAGCTTTGTCGTGGTTTAGCCCCAGCCAGCGACTAAGCACCACGCAGCCGCTGGCTCACTCCCCTACCCCGATGGGATGGGGGAGAGAATCGGAGGAGTAAGAGTGAGAAACACTCCTGGGTTGAGATAAGAACAGGTTAATAATTGAAATAAAGTAAAATAGTAATTATAATAGTAACAATATAATAATAATAATAATGATAATGATAATGATAATAATAATAATAATATACAAAGCAAGTGATGCACAATGCAATTGCTCACCACCCACCGACCGATACCCAGACAGTTCCCGAGCAGCGATCGCTGCTCCCCGGCCAACCCCCCCCAGTTTATATACTGAGCATGACATCATATGGTATGGAATAGCCCTTTGGTCAGTTTGGATCAACTATTCTGGCTGTGCCCCCTCCCAGTTTCTTGTGCACCTGGCAGAGCATGGGAAGCTGAAAAGTCCTTGACTAGCATAAGCAGTACTTAGCAACAACTAAAACATTGGTGTGTTATCAACATTCTTCTCATTCTAAATCCAAAACACAGCATTGTGCCTGCTACTAGGAAGAAAATTAATTCTATCCCAGCTGAAACCAGGACAAGCTTCCATGTAGCTTTGAAAGTGAAGCTTCCACTCAGTCAGCACCGTGGCCAGGGTTGTTCTGAGAATCAGGTCACTCCTGTTGATCCCTGACCTTCTCATAGAGCTTACTGACATGAGTTCACCACATCTTCCAACTCCGTATATTTGCCTTCCAACTGCGGAGAACAGGGCTGACATCTATCCTGCAGGAATACATGAAAAACAAAAAAATACCTGCCCACTACACTTGTACCTGAATGGTATCTTAGAAAAACACTGTAAGGAGGGAACGAAATTTGTTATTTCTGTGATGCTTTGCTGAAGGAGGTCTATATGAGCCCGTTGCATTCAAACTCTTAATGCACGAGTCCCAGGTTTGACCAGTAGCTGGGAGATTACTGGTGTGACAACCTCTATCTCAGTGAAGATCAGGTCACAGTGGGCATCCTGGCCTTACTTTGAACTGTACGCCTTACTGGAAGAGTGGAGACCGGTCTTTCAAAACCAGGAATATAAGACTAGTATGCTCTTAAAACATCGACTATGTGAAGCAAAGCAAGTGTAGCAGGGAAGGATCTAACGGGCAGAAAAACTCCCTTCTTGAATTTGAGAAATGGTGTGATGGACCTGGGGTCCCGACCCTCCCTGGTTCGACTGCGATGGTTAGCTGAGCGAGTGTTTGGTTAGGGGAGGTGGGAACGGCTGCATCGGATAAACCAAGCAATAATCGGGCACTGAATCCTAATCCCCGTGCTGACATGCCTGCAGGCCATATTTTTATTCTCACTTTCCTGCATGTGTAAAAAGAGGGAGGATCCTCTGCTTCCTGGGCCTCTGAGGACTGTTTGGCTCCTGAAGGCAATCTCTTCCCTGCCTTTTTCAGGACAAAAGTGCAGCTGAAATGTAGGATTTTATAGCCATAAACCTAAAGTGCTGAAACCTACTGCCAGAGGCACAGCCCTGAGCTGCTCTTATGCCATGCTGTAGGACTGAAAGCAAAATCTTAAGCGAAACAAAGAATCTTGTGTTTGAGCATTTAATAAAAGCAAAGTGGAAGCAAAGGGTCGCTGAGCTGTGCTGCCATTGCTCCCTTCTTCTCTGACACCACGGTAAACCAGGGAGTGCAACAGGAGCAGGAAAGCACACTGTTAGGAAGCAGCAGTGTGGCTTTGGAAGCGTTTCATTTCTCTCTCTCAGCAATTTTCTTCCAGAGCCTGAAACATCTGTCTCTGCCTCCAGCCACATGCAAGTGCACCGAAAGAGTTTTGTTCCAAGCCTAATGAGTAATTTCATGGTCTTGGACTTGGAGGGAGGGGGCTGGGACAGCAGCCGGAGTCATGTGCTCTACAAAGATCTCTGCTGATGTCAAATCACAGCCTGATGACTTTTATTTTATTGCAGCCCACCGGGCTTCCCTTTAACGTCTGCTGCTAGAGTTGCTGGTGATCGGTGCCGAAACAGCTCCTACGCGAGCTGCTGCGTTCCAGGGGCTTCCTCCCTTCTGGGCGCGGGCAGCGACATGGAGAATAATGCCGTCAGTGGAGAGGAGGTGGGGGAGCTCGGCTGCGCGTCAGCTCTGCTCTGTTTGTGGAGAGAGCACACATGAACTCAGAAAGCGCTTTGCCTGTCCTGCTTCTGGTTTCAGTGCAGTGTGGTCTTAGAAGGAGGGACGAGGGAACAACCAACCCTGGGTAGATGTGTAATCACATTGCTTGAGTGTCTAGCGGACGATGCTGAGATGCAGTGATGCGCACGGTCTAAGAACAGATATAGAATGAGCTGATTCACATTGTAGCTGGTCTCAGCAGCGTTTAAAAAGCACAAACCCCAGCTTTCTCTTTGAGAAGGCCAGAGTTATCTGTAGAGAGCGATAATCTGTACAGGGCGCAGGAAACAGAAGGCAGATGTCATATGCTTATCATATGTTTCCACCACAGGGTCTTCCTTTGGGACAGGCTTGCAGATCCCAGCCCCCGGAGCAGGACTTGCGCAGCTCCGTGGATGCACCGTGCTGTGTTTATCTAGGGCAGGAGAATACACAGAGCTCTTCCTCCACCTGCCCGTTTTCTCCTGGTCTGGAGAGGAAGTTTATATACACTCGCTGTGACTCATCTATAGAGCCTGACTCATTTTCATGCTGTTACTCATAGAAAGGGAAAGCCAAATGGCAACCAGTCTGTGCCTGTAGACACCTGTAATTCTCCAGCTTTCTGCTGTTAATCTCTGGATGAGTTTCTGTTTATCGGCACTAACACACTTACCCTGCTGAAGTTTTTAATGCTTCTCTCTGCAGAGGAAGACTGAGTAGAAAATAAAGTTTTCTACCCCTAAAGCTAAGAGGAAGTGTGCTGAATCTCCACGGCTGCTTGTGGAGTTCCCGAAATGGGACTATGTCAGGCGGACACTTCACAGGGGTGGCAACGGGCTGGGACCAGATGGAGCAACCACCAGGCAGAGCTGGGAAGGGCTGCAGAGTTACTGCAGCTCCGGAGCTCACCTCTGTGGTCTGGAGGGCGTTGCTGGTGGTCTGCCTCTTAAAGGTGCTCAGCGCTAGGAGATCCTGCTTCCAGCGACGATGGCTTGTTGGTGACCAGAAATCTGGCTCGCCAGCTCTCTGGGCTTCTGTGCCATGCCTTGACTCCCCACATTTATTATATACAGTAATATAAGGACTACAGCTGCATGGGGTTCTGTAGGCTGCTAGTCCTCAGAGGAAGCGATGGTGTTTTACTTTGTGTAAGCCTTTGTTACGCTGCCAGCACAGGAGTCTCTGCTCTGCTCGAGACCTGGCTGTTGCTCACTTGTGCATATTTTGTCCGCTCCTCAGGGTGGAGGGCAACACTGGGTCCTGGTTCCTTCTCTTGCAGCGTGATGGGTGGGTTGTTCTGTGTTAGAGACCGCAGGAGCGTGAGGCAGATTTGAAAACCTCACCCAAGATCTGCACAGGGAGGCTTTAGCTGTGAGGTGGGAACCGGTGCCTGCCACTACAGCTGGACCAAACCCAGCCTTTCTCATTTCAGCCTCATTCCATGTAAAAACCACAGGGCAGCCCTTCCTGCACTGCACAGAAGAGCTCAGTGCAAAGCTCCGGGTGGGTGGGCTGTCCAGAGGACAAGGAGGGATCTCCAGCCTGGAGCAGGCGTTGTGTCAGGGTTAAGGCAGTTTCCTCTGGGTTACGGGAAGCTGAGGCTCAAGCCACCGGTCTAAGTCTTACAGAGACTTCCAGGCTTGGCCTCAAACCTGGCTCTCCCTTCTCAGCACTGTCTGCTGCTGTAAGGTTTTGCTCTCTCATCATTTACCTTGATCTCATCTAAAGAGCTTTGATCAGAATTGTTCCATGGACTCTCAAATGAAAAGCTGGGGTTTCAGTTATTTTCTGGTGGAAAAAAACATTTAATTGGAAAAATTCCTGCGTGGCCTTGGTATGCTTTCAGCTGGCATCCTGCCTGCCCCTCTCTGAAAATATTGCTGATTTTGAGTGCAAGCACTTCTTGTGAGGCTGGTTTCTTCAGTTGCAATCCCTCACTTAGGTTTCTTTTACCTTGAGCAGATGGTAGGAGTTGGCCTCCTGTTAACGTGGCACTGAAGTGACCTTCTGGGGCTGCCTGCGTGTCCTGCTGCCCTTCATGGGAGAGCATGGCTGAGAGAGGCCGGAGTTCCTGTAGCATTTAAGGAGCAGCCACTGCCCTGCTGCTCCTAGCTGTCTGCTGTTAATACTCGCCACCACCCCCAGCTCTGGCAGCCGTGTTTGCAAAAAGCTCTGCGGGCAATGGAAGCAAGCTGGTTTCATCATGACAATGTAGTTATCCTTTTAAGGGAAAATTCCCTCTGGGAGCCAACCCTCAATTACCTCCTGCTCCAGTGCCTTCTTGCTGGAGATGGCTTGTAACACAGCTGAGTTACAGCCACAGTAACTCAGTTGAACACCTAGCCGCTCTGAAAAAAAATAATAGTTAAACTCTGTTGGCCTCTGTTGTTTGCCAGTGATTGCTGAATCTAGAAATCGGGGTCAAAACCCAAAAGGCTGGCTCCCCTCATCAGTGCATTTGTGCAGAACCGATCTGTGGACATTACATCTTCAGACCCAGATGCTATTCCCATGGTATTGATGGGGTCGTATGCAGATACCGTGTTCTTCCCTAAAGAAGTTCTTTGCAATATTGGGGAGCTCCGGGTAGCACAAGACTGGTGATAATTAGCCGATGCAAGTGTCTGCTAAATGCCAGGAAACTGGGGTAGGCAGTGGCTGCATTTCAATTTGCTGTTATTCACTGTGGTGAATGGGAGGTGATCCTCCAAGGGTCCTGATTTGGAGGTCAAAAATTTCCTTCTATTCTGCTGACATGTCTCATAGTCCATGGGGGCGATGTCTAACTGGGACGGGGCTGCTGCGGAGGTTGCCCTCTGTCTCTGTCGCAACGAGCAGAGCAGGAGCGTGCAAAGCTGTAGAGAACAGCCTGTGCCCTTTCTATTCTATAGGAATGGTGGCTTTGGCTGCGAGCCCCCACATTTACATCTCTTGTGTTTAGCACTGAAAATACTTTAATTCCGAATGAGCTGCCTACCAGAAGAACATGACACTCTTGAATGCCAACTTGTCACAGGAGTGAGACCAGACACCTTAAAGGCGTTCTAGGGACTGCTTCTTTTGACATCTGGAAGTTTATTGTCATGGTCTGAGAAAATGTCATTTTTCCTCTGGGCAATGAACAGACTCATTTGAAAAAACAACCATGTACCTGTGCAGCTACTGTTGTCTCGAGCCAAAACAAATGGACCACAGCCTGGGGTGTGACTGGTTCATCTGAGGATGAAGCGATGGTGCTTGGAGAAAACAGTCACAGAGGAGCCAGGCTGGATCCCTGTGCCCCATTTTGGGGACTGAAATGCACAGGGATCCTATTCTGCCTCTCTAGAGCCGGACTGAAAGAGCTCTCCCATCTTCCCAGCCTTCCCAAACGTTTGAATTCTATTCCCCTATCTAGAGCAAGGGGAAAAAAAAAAAATTAAAACTTCTGTAAGCAGACAGGAAGCAATCACATGAGCTCCATCAAAATATGTAATTTCATACTTTTAAAAACTCTTAGGGTAAATTGCTTTACAAATTGTAAATTAACTACTCTGTTGAAACTGTGTTTTCATTCTGCAGGGCAAAACTGTCCCCTTTTGAAATGTCAAATTTTCAAAGCTTTTTTTGTACATTTTTTTAAACCAAGACACTTTTCCACATCTGTAGTCCTCTGTTAACAGTTTTGGGTTGCTGTTTTGCCCTGAAAACGTTTTACCAGAAAATTTCTCGCCAGCAATTCCCTTGAGGCCCTGATTCCACCCTTGGAGGTGGGTGGTTTTGAACCCGCCTGGATAGAAAGGCAGAAGTGTGGCTACGCTGAGAGCAATCCTGTCATTCGAATACATAACTGTTATTTGAACCGATGACCTTTCAGAAGTTCATTAGTTCTTGGCAGTCGAAAACAAGTGGAATTTATTTGCCTCGCTCAGGAAATTCAACCCATGCTGTTGAAAATTCAGCATTGCTCCAGAGAAAGAGCTGATCAGAGGCTCTGTTGCTCGGACAGGAAGGTTATCCACGTGCTGGGGACAGGCACCGGAGAACGTAGGTTCAAATCGGTATCTCCTGTGATCTCCCATATGACATCTGGCCGTGTTTTTTCTTTGCGCTTCATTTCCCCTTCACCGCTGTTTCTTGCAAAGACGTACAATACATGAAGAACTGGGCAGTGCTTTGCTGTCATGGTGATGTGGTCTAAACAAACCCGGAGTATTTTGCCAGTATTTCAAAACTGACTTCTTGTTGCAATTAAATAGCAGAGGAACTTGCAGTTTTGTTTGCAGATCCTTGCCCAGTTAGTCATGCTGGCTTGCATATCTGTTGGACTTTTGGAGATCTTCTAGTGTTTTATCAATTTTAGTGATAAATATCCCAGTGTGCGGTGCTGTGCTAGATAACTTGCATCTAAAACTGATTAGCATTTCTCCTTTAAGAAGCATTTCTTTCTGTGCCAGGTAGGTTTCTCTGGAAGGAAAAAATAATTTTCCTCCAAAACTACTTGAGTTTTTTTGGGTGGGAGGGAAAAATATTAATATAGTTAAAAACTTCGCCGAGCATCTGAAACTATTTAGAGACCAAGAGGGAATTAAATGTTTCAATAAGGTGTAAGGGAAAGCCAGTAACCAGCTTTCAAATATCCTCATTTCTGGGTATGACCCTGCTGTGTAGTTCTGAGGGGAAGGAGAGTTTCAGTCTGTTTGTGTTGGGTAGACATCACATCCTTACTCGTGAATGGGAGCTAGTACTTAGCGTTGCCTGCCCACGTCCTGCCCTCTTCCTACCTCTGACCGCTTCTCCAGTGCACCCCCTTACAGCCTCTGCTCCAGACGGCTTTGTCTTTCCCCCTAGAACATCTCCAAAATACTTCAAGTTCTCACTTCTTATTTTAAATGAACAATATGGTAGATTTAACAGCTATCTGTAGTATTTGCACATTATGTCTTTCCCACTTACGGGTTAGGAATAATAGTTCTTTAACTTTAACATATCGCCCAAAGAAAGCAGGATTTGGAGGTCCATTCCTATCCCTGCTAAGGGTTAGAAAAGTTCATCAAAGGACAAATTCTCAGAGTTGGCTTTTTTCTTTTTTTTTTGGTTTGCTGTTTTTAGGAGCACTTTGTCTGGTCATCTACTGTTCAGGTCATTCTAATGTTTGCTGCAAAATGTCACTACTGCACCAATTTAAAGTATCTGCTGCAGGAGAGTGGGTTTGGAGCCCAGCTCTTCAATGCTCTGTGCCTTTGCCTTCATTCTGCAGGGTGAGAAGCTCCACCGTCTCTCCTGGCTGCACTACAAGGCGGAACTCATTCATGGCCACAAAACACCTTCAGGTCTTTGTACTGGAAGATGCTATAAAAGAGCCACCGATAGTGTTGTTAGTCAAAAAAAATGCAGGTAGTTCTAGCCTGGCTTCCCAGCATTTTGATTCCATTCATTCATTTTGAGCAAATAATTTTAATATTCATTTCCTGACTTTGAAAAATGCCCACGTTCCAAAGCGTAAACTTATCCCCCATGGGGATGTAGAAACTGGCTCGTGAATCCGACAGGGGTGAGGAGTAAGGAGGTTTTCTTGGCAGTGGCACAACTAAAACTTACGGACAGCTTCTATCAACACAGCGCCGAGCTTTCTAGGAATCAGTTGTTCTGGCAGAGAAGGGGCATGGGATGGGAAAGTGGGGAGAGATGAGAACTAAAATCTGGAGCAGAAGAGTAGAAGAGAAGAAAGCTGGGGAGAGCAGGCCAGGCTGAGGAGGTGCAAGCAGGGTCTGCGTGGGATTTCTAAGGTACCACGTTTATCATCCCACAGCTCCCCAGCGAGAGGGAAGACAGGGTTAAGGACCTGAACAGCCTGTGGGGTTTATTAGCCCCTGAGTCTGGTTTCTGAGGCTTCTGCCAGTGTCCTGTGGAAACCATATGGCTGGGAAGGACTTCAGGCAACAGTTTCATCCACCCTTCCATGTGGAAGAGGGTGAGATATGCCCACCTTCCCTGCATATCTGCTCTTGAGAAATCCCAGTGATGGAGGTCCCCCTGTGGATCCCATTCTAGAAGCCTGGAAGACTTTTCTAAATGGAAGTCTTCGATCTTTTTTTTGCTGCAAATTAAGCCAACTTTGTTTTTTCTCCGGTTTACCCAGTTGATGTGATAAGCTGTTGACAGCCATCCCTCCTGTAATAACTTCTAACAAATGGCATTTTGCAATATTCCACAGTTTTCTCTTTTTTTTCTATAGGTGTGAACACATGTGCTTTACGTATCATCTTTAGTAAAGATGCACTAAGGTAGGATTCCTTCACCGTTTCCTCATATGTTGTGTTTTACAACCTTGCTTCTTTACAACCGGGCTAGCGCAGGCAGAGGGGACTGGCGCTGCACAGCAGGAGATGCGAGGGCTCCAGCCTCCAGCTGCTCTCTGAAGTGAAGCCGGTGGGACCGGGTCTCTGACACCCGGGAGGGGATGGAAAATACATGGCTTAAAGTACCTCACGTTGACCTCAGACAGCAGGATTGCTGCTGAGAATGAAATTGTTAATGCTTTGTAACATCACGGTGGTGGTTGTCACAGGAATGTTGTGGGTTGCTTAGCCATGAGGTAAAGCGCTAGAAGAACACAGTGACTAAGTTTCCTGGAATAAATTAAGCACTGGCTTTCTGAAGTATGTGAACTTGCATAGCATAACAAAATGGGGATCTCCATTCTCTAAACACGGTGGATGTCTTCTGTGCTTGCAAATTTTCTAACTCTTAAGCTGGAAAGGGGAAATCTTGGGAGAGCTTTGCTGTTGATGACTCATATTTAAGATAAAACACATTTTTTAATAGCAAGAATAATTAGCCATCAGAATAGACTAGCCAATGTTGTGGCAAATCTTTTGGCACCCCGGGACTGGAAAAGCTCTTTCTGCTCTTTTTTAGTTGCAAATTATTGAGTTCTGTGGGATCACTGGACGGAACCTAGGACCCGCATTTTCTATTTCAGATTACACAATAACACAGTCTCTTCAAACCAGTAACCCTCGACTATCCATTGAATTAAAAGCAGTCAGGCAAATGTTTCAGATGCCAATACTATGTATGTTTTAATTTGTGTTTTTTTAAATCATGTTTCACATAGTGCTAGGCACTTCCCTTCCTTACCAACATCAATTTAAGGCCAAAATGTGATGTGTTGTCCATTTTCTTAGTGTGAGAGGAAGAGAGTGCCTTACTCTACAGTATATCTGTAGAAATCAACCCTGTCCCTTGGAGGTTCCTTTGAGGAACAGCCCCCTTCCCAGAAGGGGTTAGAGTGTTTGCTAAGCACTTTTTTTTTTTACCCAAATGAAGCCACGCTTGTGCAATAGGATGGCACATATACTTGCACTCTTTTCCCTGCTTCCTCATCACTTTTGAACCTACTGACCAGTTTCTACCCGGTTTTCACAGAAGGAAACCCGTCACTATGATACCAGCGTAGCTTCCTGTAGCTTCCTGGCATCTGAGCAGAGGAGCAAGGCTCTGGTGTTGCTCACCACCAAGGGGACAACTGCTGAGTGAGCTTAACGTTTTGTAGACACCAGAGAGTCCACGTGAAGCTGTTAAGAGCAGCCCAGACAGCACTGCTCTGGACACTGTGCTTAGTGAGGTGTCCAGCAATGAGGATGCTTCCCCCTGCTTTCCAGGAGGAGCAGGAGCAGATCCTGGCCTCGGCCGTGCTTTCTGGCCAGAGCAGCCAAGCTGGCAGGCAGGGATGACTCAGGAACTGCACTGTGTGCAGCAGCAGCTCCAGCTCTGTGCCAGCCGCAGCCCCCAGCGCTTCTCCTTCCTCCGGGCTTGTGGTTAGCACAGCATCTAGCTCACCCCAGCCTGACCACAGCCCGTGCAACGCGCCTTCCTCCAGAGCAAAGCCTCAACGTGCCGCTGCTGGTGGCTCTTCTTTGCTCCTATTTAGGACAAACGTCTCTTAAACAGCTGATATTTAAAAGGAGGTTTTATTGCCAAATCTCAAAACTCTTTACAAGCAGGAGACAAAGTGCTGCCTTTCCACAGGCTGCAGCAGCTACTTTCCAGATAGTCATCCACATTTGCTTGCTTGCAAACTCACTTCCTTCCTGTCACAGACGTGTAACCTGGTGGCACAGCCCAAAACACAGGCTCACACCCCAGCACTCCATGCCCAGAGGGTTTTCAGGCACAAAAACTCAGCCTTAGTGCAGCCAGAAATTAGATGTAAATGTAAGTTTAAAAGAAGATTTAAAAAAAAAAGTGCATGGTGGCAGGATGTAGGCTGAAGATGGGCGTTGCTGTATGAGGTCAGAGCAGACCAGAATCCTGCCTCTGACTGACCAGCACTGCCATTTTCAGAGAAGCATGTAAAAAAAAAACCCAGAAGGCAATTTCCAGCCCTAGGCAGGGCCTGACTCATGACCAGAATGAGAAGAACAAGGCGGAAAACTGCAGAAGGAACACGGTGCATTCTTTCCTGCAAAGTGCAGGTGAAGCAGGCTTACTGCCAGGCTAGACGTTTTAGGATGAACCACTAACCCTATTAGAAAAAATAGTTAAAACCAAAGAGTCTCTAACACAGCATTTTCAGCAGGAGAGTTACTGGGTGCTACGGAGATTCCACTTAAGTTATACTTATTTACAAGACATAATACAAATCTAGTAAGTTCTGTTAGTACAGCAAATACAGTAATTAGCTGTGGCTTGTAAAATTATTTAACTTGCCCATTTCCTAACAGATAGAGGGGTTTTTATCTGTTAAGATTCCTACTGATGGGTATTCACTAAAATGTCAGACATTTATTCATTAGACTATTCAGCATAATATAAAAATATACAGTAAATATAAGCACATCCTGTAGGTCTGGTTGTAACAGATAGGGATGTCTGGGTATTTTCATCAGCGCTTTGCCAGATGGGTATCCACAGAACACATTGCCACAAGAAAACACTTGCGAGAGCAAAAGCATTTGTATATAAATCAGGGGACTGAGCTATCCCATAAGCTGTTTTCCTTCTCCTGGGTTTTCAGTTCCAGGCTTTGATTTGCCCATCCTGGAGTTCAGGACTGGCTTCTGCTTTGGGATATGAACCTGTACCCGGAGTTTGCCCTGGTTTGTGTGTCTTCCTGTTAGTGTGAACTGCTTTTTCCCCATCTAATTTATCTCTTGTTCTAGAACTGCATCTTGCAAAAGCCTGCCTGCTCTCTGAAGCTGATGTCCCTCGACTTCCAGTGCACACCAGGTTCTGACAGCTCACATTCATACCACACAGTGTTCGGTAAACAAAAGTGCACATGCAGAAAAATACATTTAGATAGCAGATAGGCACTGAATATTTCCTGTGTTATTAGCCCTAAGTATGTCTGGAAAGGCAAATAAGACCCATGGTTCACATTGAATCTACAGCAGCAAATGACACAGATCCAGAGTTTGCTCCAGGCTATGTGCCTGGGAGTGGGCTTAAGGATGTAGGAATCTTTTTGTCTCAAAGTAAAGTTTTTTGGCACCTGAGCCCTGAGTGTTTGACTGCGTAGAACTTTCCACGTGAGAGAATAACCAGTGAATTCCCATGCAATGTCTATGGCTGTCTTGAGAGGAGGACAGACCACTGAAACCAAGGCTGCTTTAATCAAAAGAGGCAGAAGCATCAGTTCAAGGCACTACCTGTCTTGGTGGCTCTGGGTAGTGAAAAATGGGATATTTGGAAGCCCAAAGCCAACAGTTCTGTGCTCAGACCTGAAGTGCCCACTGCCTAGCCTAAGAAGAGGCTCAGATGAAGTTTTACTGGGCTGCTGCTATGGGGGTTGTTTGCAGCCCACTGCAGCCTTGTGGAACCTGGGAAATTATAAAAGAAAGAACAAAAGAAATGGGTGTGAGCTAAGGGGGCAGTGCTGGCAAGTGAGAGAGAAGAGCTTAGGTAGCGTGTCACTCCTTAAAACCAGACTGGGAAGATTGCCCTTTTCCGTGCTTCCAGAGTCTGGCTCAAGCAAAAGAGAAGCCCTTCGGGCTGTCATACAATTCTCCTCAGAGCAACTATAGAGAATAGGGGAGGGGACCCAGCTCAGGTACGGGGCTATACAGCAGTGGTGCAAAGACATGATTTTATCACACCTGTATCACTAAAGACCACGGGAACTGTGGCTGCTTTCAGCAGGTGGGCAGGGAAGCTGTGGGAATTGTGCCGGAGCCTTCTGCAATGCCTTCCTCAGACCCTTCTGCAGCGATGCATTTTTATTTTAATATAGTTATGCCACTGGGACCAGCCCCAAAGTTGTGCGTGCAAAATGCCTTTCCCTCCCTGTACTCCAATTGCAGACATCTGTGCCAAAACATGGCTCTCAGGCTAGCCAGGACACAGCAGGTAGAGACGTGTTAAAGAGGAAGAGGGATCTCATCCAGACCCGCTGCCTGATGTGCATGCTCCTGTCAGTTAACATCCCCAGACAACACAAAGAGCAAGCCTACAGCTAAGAGAACACACATCCCTAAAGCTTCTTAATGACAGCTCTCCTAGGAAGCTCCTGGGAATCTCCTGGACACAAGTTCTCCAAATGCCTGGCTAATTGTTCCCGACAATGATGATGGGATTCAGAGTTACCAGATAGGTACGGTCCTCAATAATCAACGTGTTATGCTGCTAGAAGACACTCCTTTAAAGGTCAAGTGTAACCTGCTCTTTGCCTCAATTTCCCTATTAATGAAACAGGAACAATTAATACTTGCCTGGCAGCAATGCATTGAGATGTATGTTCACTTACGCAGTCCACCTAAAGCTCTGCGCAGCCAGGCTCAGAAGAGTGCCTTCGTACAGCTGCTCCAGATCTGAGGACACTACTTGTAGTCAGGAGTTGGCCAGTTTTGCTTGCCTCTGTGTGAGGTCACTTTTTAACTGTGGATGTGGTTTTATGAGTATCTTTGGAGAAGATTAAACCATTTATCTTTACATTCCTAGATGTCACTGGGCCAGGTGGTCTGGGAAACCTTGCCAGCAAGTGAACGAACACTGACTACATTTGTCCTTAAATGATTTAACTGGGAAAACCAGATAGGTGCCAGTGTAATCTGGTATCTGCTTGTCTGTAAATACAGATAGACAGGGACTTTTGCTAGAATAGCCATTCTGCTCCTTTCAACAATCTGGCTTGGTTTGATTAACGGTAATTTTTAAGGCCTGATCCATTGAAAGGACTTTGGACAGAGTCCTTAAAGAGCATTCACATTTTCAAAACCATTCAATGTCCTGTAAAGTTCTGCTGTGCTAAGAGGATTAGAACTGGATTGGTACATACAGCGTGAAGAAAGATAGAAAGATGCTATAACTGAAAGCTCAATTCTGTCCCATAAACATGGTGCATGCACAGCAAAACACCACCTTTTAAACACTGGCCTAGCAATGTTACAAATCATAAATGGCAAATGTTTAGCTTTGATTTTGAGAAAGAAGTCTCTTTAAAGAGTATGTCAGGGAGCACTTCGCCTATAAAGAGTCACTAGATCCTTTTGCTTTTCTTTCTGTTTCTGTGTTGCTTCTTTTTTCAGTTCTTCAAGACTTTTTATTTCTTGCAAAACTTGTGTAGCTTGCCGAAGTTGTTCTACTGCCTCATTGAGCAATGTCTCTGCCATCACTGGGGGTCCATTCCCCTCCTGGGCCTGTTCCAACCGTTCACGTAAAACCTTCTGCAGAAGGTTTTCTGCCTTTTCCCTTTCATTAGCAACTTTCTCCTCCATTTTAGCTAAGCAGTGATGGGAATCCTTGGGGAAACCTTGGCCTGGAAGTGCTCTCTGTGTATTTTTGGAATCAGACAGCAAGTCTCCCACAGAAGAACTGCGAAGTTTGAGACCTGAAGTTCTATCTACAGATGCTTTGTTGTCAATAGCTGCTTTTACACTCTCATGGCCTGTTTCTGTAGCTAAGGAAGTCTCTGTCTCTTCTGCTGAAGTTTGCTGTTCCTTCTCGGCAGAGGTTCTCCCATTTCCTTCTTCAGTTTCAACTGTTGGGGATGTGGACTCTGCTGCCTCGCTGGCTGAGATCCCATTCACCGGGGGCTTGGAGCTGCCAGACTCCAGGTCTTCGCAAACCCCAGCTTCCAGGTCACCATGGCTGGAGTTCATTACGGCTAGCATTTTTTCTGACAGAACCTTAGGAGGAGGAACCGGAGGCTTTGTAACATCTGCAGCGGCAATCTCAGCAAGGTTGTCTTTGTTACTACCTCCTGATGATTTCAAGTCTTCTGTGGTTTTGGGTTCAGAGAGTGGTTGGTCCCAAGCTACTTTTAGCTTGTCTGGCACGCTTGTAGGAAGAGGAATTGGAGCTTTTGCTATGCCCGTGTTGCTGACCTCAGTGAGGTTCTCTCTGTTCTCCTCATTTGGTGCTTGGGATCCTTCCACATTCTCCTCTGGGCTTACAGAGTCTTCTTCCTTGGCATTTACATTGTCCTTTGATGCTATGCCTTCCTTAAGCTTCTTATCTGGAGGCAATGGAGGAGACAGAGGTTTTTTATGTTCCTGGTCAGGAACGTTGTTCTCTGCATCCTGGTTTTCTTTTGTGCCACTGGGTTTTGTAGGTGGCATAGGTGGCTTTGGAGTTTCTTTCTGAGGTGGAGCATTGTCACTTTCGCTGATAGTGGAATCAAAGTTTGGCGGTCCATTGTCTACTATATCCAGATCTAGTCGCAGGATACCATCTGATGTAGACTTGGCAGCCTGAAATACAAGAGAGAACTTTTTCAATATCTATCCCATCATCAATCCTGTGCTCCATCCTTCAAGTTAACGTGCAAGACCCGCACAACCAGCATGGCAAGTAAGGGGTTACTGCTTCACACATCCACCCTGTTTACACTAACATTGTTGAAACTGCAAGAAGAATCTGACTGATTCAAGAGCACAAAAACGGTGCTCTTAGGAGCAGCTTTTTCTGTAGCTCAAGAGCAATCTATGGAGCTTGCGCTTCTCCCATGCAGCATCACCCTGTGCTACCCTCTAACAGCAGTAGCCAGCTCTACCAGCGTTAATCTGATAAGTGAAACCCAATGTGATCTGTTATGCTAAAATTGAATGAGCTGTGATAATCACGAGTCCAAAACATTTCACCCAACAAAGAAGAAAGGCGGATCAAGTCACATACATAGCAGCAAATCTCAAACGCATTGAGTGAAGCACTTCCATCCCCGTGCATAGCCCCACCTTTTCCCCACACCAACAGGTTCTGTGAATGTTATGAGCGTTTTGCTGCCGAGTTATTTTCTGCCTTATAGTGCAACAACTTGCACGAGAATATCAAAGCCAATAACCATAAGCAGTCACGAATTAGGACAAAAGCACAGAACTTATTTTACTACTTCCTTTCAGAAGAACGTCTCAAAGCCTGTTCCACTATAACCTTATTTCTTGGTTTTCCTGTGGGTGCTAAGGGTCAGCTCTGCCATATTTTCACTCTTTATCCTGTGGTAGCTGCAACCCTCTACCCCCTTCATTTACAACGTGCCTACCCAAAGCATACCTGCTTTCTGCTTTTGGGACTGTCATATTTTTACTTGAACATATAAAACAAGTTGATCTTGAGATCGCTTGACCAGGGATACTATTGTAATACCATTGCCTTCTGCTTGCTTCCTCCAACCTGATGTCATCCCTGTCTTACCGGGGCCAAGCCTCAGCTGATTAAACTTCCTTCAAACCACAGGCTGTGTGCAAATCACTCTAGTAGGGGGGGCTTCCTAAAAAGGGTGGACTTAGTAAAGACATTGCAGCGGGTAAGCTCAGTGCCCCAGAGGGAGAAATGTGGTGACAGTTTCTGTGTGAGGGAACCCAAAACCACACGAAGGCGTAGCTGCAGCCAGGGCCAGACTCCTGCAGTGCAGGGAGTTTAGTTAAAGTCTCTCTTTGCCTTTCAGCCCATCGGAGAGATGGAGGCAAGCTGCATCCTGGCAGCTTGGCCCTGGCCTGTCCTCACCTGGCCTGCTTTGACACTGAAAATCATCATTCACCCCATTTCTTTCACGATACTGCAGCCAGCAGCTGTGATACACATCTTTCTGCAGGCTCTATGCCCTCCCTTTCCCCTCATTCCTGCTTCTGAATTTGTAAGCCAGTTTCCCCAGAATTTGGCTGAAGGTGAGAGGTCTTACAGGTATTAACCTCAGAGGTATCTTGTGAATTTAGTGAGCTGAATAGGGGCAAGAGATCTTTTTAGTGTCTAGGGAAGGGCTTCCTACCTTCCTGAGCCCATATTAGGCAACAGAGAATCCACACTTCATTGTTGCTCTGACTTTTGTCATGTTTTCTTCTGCGGTTTTCTGGAGGAGTGGATGGGAATCTATGATTCATTCCCATGCATTTCTCTAGAAGAGACATTCTTCCTCCCTTTCTATGCAAAGTAAAAAGTCTAAGGGCATCTCATTTTCTGCATGAGGGTCATCTGAGTGCTATGCAGACACATAAGTCAGAGTCTTGGAAGTTTGAAGAAAGAAGGTTTGATTTAAAAACCTTCCTTGGTTGAGATTAATGCTCTGATAAAATATCAGTCTATCTGTGACAACTTTTTCATAAATCACAGGAATCAAACATTAGTAAGAACCTCTCCCATAGAAATGAACTTCAGGTTTATTTTGTGGTGGTTTTTCTTTCTTTTTTTTTTTTTTTTTCCTAAGTGACAGATCCAGAAAATCAGTTAAGAGTAGACAGGCTAGTCCATAAAACTGCCTGGGAGAATAATGTATTCTGTTTCAGACCTAAGGAAGGGCTTGTAAGCTTGCAAGCTTGTCTGCTTTTTCCAGTTAGCTTAATAAAAAATACAGCTTCTCCCCACAGACCGTGCAGTTCTACCTTTAGACCACTGTGGCTACAAAATCATCACTTCTTAGAAAATAAATATAGGAGCTTCGGTCTCTTCTGATTAAAGTGAAACTGTAATGGCTCTCGCCAGACGGTGAGGCAGCTCGTGAGTTATGGAAAGCTAAATATATCGTAACGTGTTGCAGCAGCTATGGATCTATGGGAACCTGGAGCTGCGTTAGAGAAGCGCTGGCACAGTCTTTCCCGGAGGAAGCTGGCTCCCTTGTCAGCCTTCTCTGGGCTCTCGGTACCTGGGGTTTTCCCTGGGGTTTTGCACCTAAGTGGAAGGAGCAGCTCCTGATGATCCCAGCTGGGGAGATGGCTCACCCCAGGGGGGTGCACTTACCTCCTTTAGGTGACTTCTTGTGGGTGGCCTGCGTCCGTGGGTCATTTTCACTCTGTCCCGAGTTACGTGGTCCAAGGAAAGGCTCTCGTCTACTTTCACCTTCAAAAGGGAGAAGAGGAGGGAAAGAAGAAAAGAAGAGGGTCATTAATTTCTCAAGATAAGTCTATAAAGTTCTCACTGTCACACAAGAAGAGATGGAGCATTTGGATCCAGGAGAGTTTTGAATATTTCACCACTACAGTCTTGCCTCAGACCTTAGCTACAGCCTGCATGCAAAGCCCTGCATGTACATGATGGATATTTAAGGTATTATCTGTCCTATACTGAGCCATATTTATCTAAAGACACTCCAAAGCAAGGCATCCAACCTTCAGAGGTTTGTGATGGCTAACCTCCCCTCTACCTAAAGGGCAGGGAAGGAAGGACACAAGGCAGCTTTGTTGTCCTCGCTGCAGCCTGGGCTTGGACCGGCTCCTGCATGTGGCAGAGCATAGCGCCGAAATTGCTGCTGCCATCTTAGAGGTGACAGCTTATTAATAACCGTGACCTGACTGTGAACTGTATCAGCAGCGCTTCGTTACAGACCTTCCCTTCTACAGCTCTAATGACTGCAGGATGCTGAAGAGAAGGTGTGAGCAGTGACCTGGATTAATTGCAACTCTAGCTGAATTAACACATTTATTTCCTGGAATCAGATGAGAAATCCACTGTCTCCCGCGTGTGAGGAGGGAGGTCCCAGCCCCCTGGCAGGTATTTCTCTGTGCTGGTTCCGTGAACGTCCACCCACCCATGCTGCGATGGCTGAGGGCTGGAGTCTGCTCCATGCAGAGGGGCAGCACCAGTGACCAGGGATGGTGAAATGTCAGTGTGTCCTTGGTTTGCTGGCCACAACTTGATACAACAGGAAAGCTGGCAAGGGTGAAATAGGGATTTAAAGGGAAAAAATAGGTCCCAATCCCTGGCTGATATGGCAGAGTGGTTTTACAGCTCTTTCAGCAGAGAACAGCTAATCCAAGCCAGCTGAGGGCTTGACCTGTTAGCTTGTGCCTGGCCTGTGCGGAAACGCTCTAAATCTGAGGTCTGATCCTTACTGGAATGAATGAGAATTAGAGGCTGGCTCCCTCTGAGAACCTGGGTCCTGGTAAGGAGGAAAACCCCAGGCCACGGGGCAGGGAGGTGACCTGAGTTCCCACCTTGCTGTGCTGCCGAGGGGGTGCGCAGAGTTCACTGCCCACGGGAGAGCCACGTGCCGTGCCCCTCCAGGCAGCCCCAAGCTGGCATGGGGTCGTTCCAGCAAGGGCTGAGCAGCACTGCATTACAGGACATCACATCTACCTGCTGAAACGTGAGAGCAGACCTGGGTGCTAAGCTTTCTGCTGCTGGGTTTTATCTTCCCAGGCTGCTGCTGGTCCCAGCTGGTCCCTTTAATTCCGCGTGCTGCTTCCCACTTGGTCCAAGGGCCCGAGGAACCGCTACACCCCACTACCAGCAAAAACCTGCACTGAGTGCCATTTGCCTTGGCAGAAAAGGAGCATGTTCCAGCCTCTCCTCCTGCTTTTGCTCTCTGCTGAATAAAAGCAAAGCCCAAGCTCTCAGAGTTCGCACCTCTAGCACCGTATCTGCAGCACTTAGCCCTTTTCTCAAAACTTGTACTCGTTGCTTCGGTTTCCTTTGCTGAACGGATCTTGCCAATCGCTTCGTCCCCTCGTTACCCTGCCCATTTCTTCCTGAGTCATTCCCATGATGGTGGTTTTGTGCACTTCCTTTCAATTACTGAAATAACTGCAGAATAAATACCGCTCCTCTGTTTTAGTTCAGGACTGATTTACAAGCTAACAGGGATCAGAGCAACGTTAGTTAGGCTCTAAGATGTGCAGTTTTCATCCTTGGAGAATTTGGGACTGCAGGTGTGCTGGGGCCAGATGAGAGGCAGGCAGGTTTGGCCGGGGCCGTGGAGTAACTTTCCACCAGACTTGAATAGCCAGTGGACTGAGTCACTTCAAATATTTCCACTCTTGAAGACTGGGCTATGTCCTAACCAAATACCTCCATTTCCAGGCTGCTTGGTGCTGAGGATCATGGCAGTGTGGGGAAGGCAGGTCTCTCCAGGCTGCAGCCCCAGCTCTACACAACTCAGTGCTGCGGCTGCTTCTCTGCACCAGCCGCTTCCCTTGGGAGAGGGGAACACCCCTGCATTCGCTGACCCCAAACCCACTGAAGCCAGCAGACCATCTCACACTGACTTTGGTGAGCTCTTGTGTCCCGTGGGCCTCCTGATAAGATGTTAGCTCTTAGCAGCACAGACCGTCCCTCCGGCACACCGCCTACTCAACCAGCTGCCCCTGCCTCCCTGCATCTAACCCCGGCCAGAAGAAAGGGAAAAGCAGCAAGGTGTGGGCTGGTGCAAACGCCTCTCTACACGTTCTACCTTCTTGGGCTGGGAACTGAAGTGGCTAAAAGCTCCCAGCCTGCAGGGATGCGACCTGGTTTGCCTTGAATACCATCTTTCTCTTTCCTTTGACCGTGGCTGGCATGCGGGAAGGACAGGGAGCACAGGGGGCTCAGGCAAGTTCCGCTTTTAGCTAAAAAAGCAGTGGATGAGACCAGACACAGAAATACAGGATTTTGAAAACTGCTCCTCTTACCTCATCAAATACTTTGTTTTTGCCTCTATTGATCCCTTCATTAAGAGCTTTTATCCACGATTCCTTTTCTTCCACAGTTGAAGCTTGAAATTTGATGTCATGAACCTGCAAGAGCAGAGAGACAATTTTTGCCTAGGCATTCCTTGCCAGGAACAGAGAGGTAGCTCTCTGCTCCCTGCATATCACTTCAGATTCTATATAACATCCAGTTCCAGCCTGTGTTTAAACTACAGATTCCTTTGCGCTTTGGCAAGTACCTTACTTCATAGCTCCCATGAACAGGATTTTGTGATGCTGAGCAGCTTGTTGCTGTAGTTTTATTTTTGCAATTAGTAACCAAAGTAGGAAGAAAGTAAGAGTTTCTTCCTTCTACAAAACGCTCGGAATAGCTCTTAGAGCAGCAGCAGGTTGTACAGCGAATGGTCACATCGGGGATAGAGTCAGACTGAAAGCCCAAGTCATTTTGTGCTGGTTCAGATGCAATAAAGTATTTTATCTCCCACTTCCCCCCAGGCTGCAAGCAACAGGAAGGCTGGCTGAGCGGGCTCTGCCTGCTTCCCTGTTCCTGCGGCTCTGCAGAACAGAACTGATACGGGAATCTGGGGCTCTGACCTTGGCTGCACTAACCCCAGTTCAGCTGAGCATGGACGTGATGAGGCATAGGGCAATGTAAGTGAAAAAATTAACCATATCTTCTTCTGCTTGCAAATGAAGAAATACAGCAGTGAACGCTACAGACACACTTCCTGGGGTCTGAACAGCTGTCCTAAGAAGGAGGGAAGAGTTGCCCATACAAGAGGGAGCTGGCAAGAAGCACGGAACACAAATAAGGAGGGAGCGATGGGTGATTGTACGGCCTGTCCTCCCTTCAGCCAGCCCTTCCTCTGGGGCAGTCCTACGGCTGCGCTCCGTGTTTCGAATCTCTTCTTGACCGCATCAGGAACAATAGGCAGGGTGTTATTTATTTCACTGCTGTGCTCTCTGAGTGCCTCACCAGTATTACGTAGCTTTGCCCCAAAGTACACTTCAGGTGAGACAAATATCATCTTCACGTTACGGGTGGCTCTATGGCAGACTGGCTGGGATCCAAACAGCTCCATGCGGTGCCCTAATCCGCGCTGCACAGGCACACAGAAATGCTCTTGCTTTAAGAACATCATAAGAACAACATCAAACTTGCAAAATCAAGCACTTAAAAATTAGGCAATCCCAACGTTGCCGGGGCAGTCCTAACTCAGCCTGCTGTGCGTGTTCCTCCTAGCACCATCCCTAATGACCGGGGCGGCACTTCCTACTGAGCTATCCCATCGCGAGTTGTATCCTCGTGGGTCAATATGTCTTATTGATTGCACTCTGCTCAAGCCCTGCCCTGAAAACAGAATTACTGATTCCCCCGATGATCTTTTCTTTGCTGCTTATCACTACAATATCTGGGGGGTTCACAAATTACTTTTCAGAGCAACTGAAATTATCCACCTCTTGCAGGTGGGGAGGTGAGATACAGAGAGGGTCATCCAAAACACATACTAGCGGGGTCTCATTTGGAATAGTTTTTTCGGGTGTTTTAACATCCTATAGGTGTTCTGCACCTTCCCATTACCTTCAAGAGCAGTTGTAGTCCCAGCCTTTCTGTAAATGAGGTTCCACATTCTGAAACCAAACAGTGTCTGTATAAAACAGTGACTATACAAAATGAGGGTGACAAAGCTACCGGTGACTGACAGTCGAATCCTCTTAGCAGCTCCCTGTTTCACTTATGGCACAACAAGGCAGCAACTGGTTTGGGTCTCAGCAACTTCTGAAGGTACCGTCAGAAATTCTGCAGAACTAGAGCCTGATCTCCTTAGACCCACTCCTGCTGTTTTACTAGAAACCGATTGCCCCTCCCTTCTGCATTTATTCCTCGCTTCAATGCCATGGTTTTACATCTGCACATCACAGTGACAAAGTGCCAGACCCTCACAACCAGCATGGCAAGCAGGGAGTTAAGACGCAATTTGGGGAAAGATTATTTGTTCCATTAGTTTGCACATAAGGTGACGGGACCACATGTCTTCCTGAGAGCTCAGAGGAGAGGTTAGGGCCTGAACCACAGCCCGCTGCAAAAAGAGCCCTTTGTCTGGGGCGCAGAAGGGCCATGCTAACCAGGGAACCTAAAAGAAGGCAAAGCTCCAAAACACAGTGACAGCCAGATTTTGTTTTAGCCCAAGCAAGCCTGATTTGTGTGTGCTTAAAAACTTTTTTTGTTTGAAAACGATTTTGCCCCAAAGCTTTGTGATTATAAAAGCTTATGGGAAAGCTCTACTTGTGAGCAGCTGAGCTGCTGCACTGCCTGGCAAAGACCTGGCAGCCTGCACCGGGGTTTAGAAATCTCCGTACATGTTGTTCAAGGGAAGGATTCCTGCCACACTTCAAGCTTCCTCTTCTAATGCCACTTTCTGTGCCTCATTCTCGACAAAGGCCTCCGGCCTCCCGGAGCTGAGACTGTGACTAAGCACTGGTGTCAGCCGCACTGTGGCAGGGCAAAGCAAAGGCTCGGGGGGATGGTTATGGTTCGTCATTAATGAGAAGCTGAGATGTCCCTCCGGCAGGCAACCCTCTGCCTGACAGTGTAACGCTGACCGCGTTACCGAACCACGGCCACCGAACACAGACAACAACAGATGCTGGGGGAAAGGGACTTGTGGAAAGATGCTCCCAAGGCATCAGCAGAAAGAGCCTTCCAGTTTCCCAATGGACTGGGCAAGGGAGGATGAGCAGCACTCTGCGTGGGACCCTGCTCCCTGCGATGGTGCGCTGCGAGCGATGCCGGATTCACGCCGCTGCAGCCCTGCTCCCCGCTTGCACAAGTCCCTGGGGCCATGACAGAGAGGGGCAGCCTCGAGGCTCGCAGCAGGTTCCTCCCACTACACCCAGTTATCTTTGTTTGAAAACTTTTTTCTCCTTTTTAGAACAATATCCACAGACACCAAGGAAGTATGCTGCTGGGGCTCTGAGGCTGGTGCTCGGGATGCTGCCAGCCAGGCTCTTCATTGCCTTGCAGTCCCTCGTCTGTCTGCATCCATCTGTGGCTCGCGTTCTTGGCTGTGGCACCAGGGAGAAGATGCTAACCCAGAGCAGGGGGGACGCTCTCTATAAAGCAGATGGCTGCACAGAAGAGGCAGGAAGGAGCTGGAGGAGTTGGTCCCAGTCCTGCCTGCCACTGGGGCTCTGTATGCCAGTCTGAAACCCCCAGGTCCTCTACGAACAAGAAACAAGTGAATTTATCTTGCCTGCGTTTTTACTCATTTGAGTATTCACAGATATCAGAGAATACACCTGAAGATGAATACTCCCCACAAAATGTTAAGTGAGGTCTGTTCTCCAGCAGCGATTTAAGGTAGAGAGTCAGTGACACCAAATCTAAGAGGGCAGCAGGCACATTTGCTCTCCTTCTTGCTAAGCCAGCTGAGACTGAGTCATGCCATAAACAACAGGCTGGTGTGCCAGGAAAAGCTGTCATGGCTAAACCTAATGTGATAGCGACCATTGTAAGCCATGAATACCAACTATGCAATTTACTGTCAGTTAACTCGGAGCACAGCACGGCCAGTCAGCTCCCGCTGAATCACTGGCTAGATGTCATGCAACAAGAGGCTCACACATGGGTCACTGTCCGTGATGACAGCAAGCACAGTGTCCCCGATTGCTCCATGTCTTCTCAGAGACATCAGTTTCCTCAAGCAGTGACGGTCTCATGGCTATGTTGACCCTGCTTTCCAGGAAAAAGAAGTGTTCTCAGGGTCAGTCTGTTGTACCTGCACTAAATGATTTAACAGACAAGCTCTGGAGAACTGTATAGCTGCAGTTTAAGACCTTTACCAACGCTAGCTCTTTGGCTGAGCAATTCTGCTAGATGCTGCTGATCTAGAGGTGGGTGACAGAAACCTGTGCTTGCTCCTCAGCTGTTTCAGTGCAAAGCCTGGTGTTGGCTTCAGTTCAGTGGGGCTGGGCTAAACTGGACTGTGAACTGCTTGTGAACTGCTGGTTTAGGGGTGGGAAGGTGTTCCCTTCTGCTGACTTTTGGTATGGGGTGGTCACCTCCAGCAGAAGCCAGAGCAGAGCTGGGTCAATAACTGCCAAGAGTTCACCAGTCTATCTGCCAGACGTGAGTTCATCTCCTGCCTTCTTCTACGTGACTTTGTCAGGTTAGATCATGGAGGGAAAAGTGGAAGCCAAGGTACTGTCAGTTAGGGGATTCTTGTGGTTTTCTGCAGCTGAACCAAGAGCTACCTCATCCCCGGGAATAACGCAGCATCTCTGCCAAACTGGCAGACCCCAGGAGCAGACTCCTCCACGCACAGGGCAAACGTGCCTCACTGCGATCTGCTGCAGCTTCCAGGCTGGGCCCCTGGTGAAGGCAGCTGCAGGTACCTCCAAAGTCAACCAAGAGAGAAATAAGCAATGGAAATTTCCACCCCTGACCGCAGGTGTGGAGTTTGTGCCTGGCCGTGCTAGGAAAGGATGCGTGGGGAGCTGCAGTGCTTGCTCATGGACTCCTTCCCATAGAATCACAGAATGATTTAGGTTGGAAAAGACCTTTAAGATCATCGAGTCCAACCATTAACCTAATGCTGCCTAATGTGCACTAGACCATGTCCACTTCAGAGGAGATATGTGAGAGAAATTGTCTTCATTTCCTCTTTTGTTTACCTCCTATGGATACACGGAGCAATTTTAACCTGGACTGCAAACCGGTGGCTTTTGCTAGTATTTTGTTGACATTGTTGAATTTTTCGTAGGAATTAAACCACCTCTTTCTTCCCATTCTTAAGACTTCCCTGTGGCTGAAGGCTTTCAGACCCACTGAATACCAGACTTGGGCCAATCTCGGTAGTCTCTAGGCAGTTTACACCAAGCATCATTTGCACAACTTTTTGCATCGCGAGTATGTTTTAAAGTCCCCAGGCCAAGTCTGCTGCCCTTTCTTACAAGCTCAGCTCTCTGCATCCAACAGTTTTCATTTAATTGCTGCAGGTGGGACAAAGCATTTGAGATTTCTAAGGAGAATAGGTCTTCTGCACACTTCCAGCTTCCTTCGCTGAAGAATCAAAGCTCAGGGGGTGGTGCTTTCTTTCAGTTCCATAGCAGTGCAGGCGTGTGACATGCTCATATTGTCACAACTTAACAAAAATGTCATCCTTGTGAACAGGGCAAGCAGAATCTGAGGTACATCCATCAAACACCACTGTTTAGCAAGGCAACTTATTTATTCGGGTGCAACTCTAGCTGCAGAGTAGTTTTAACTGACTGATTCATGTCCTCTGCCCTTCAAGAATATCCCATCCAAGATTGAAACTGGGATTCCCCTACAGCTAAACTGGGCTCCCTGTGTTCAACAGGGAAACTCCTATTTGTGCACTGAAACAGAAATGGCCTTTCCTAGCTTGTTTGTAAGTCCCACAAACTCACTGGCTTTCTGCATTCCTCAGCATTGTGCTCAGGAGAGGGGGCAAAAAAAAAAAAAACTAGCAAGACCTGGCATGGCTTGGCAAGGCAGCTCGCAGGGTAATTTTAAACTGTGGATGGCAGCAAGCCTCCCAAATGGAAAATGTTTAGCTGATACATATCGCCACAGCTGCAATTTCAAAACAGAAGAAGGACAGTTGTGTACATTGGCCTCCTAACTGAAGCCTGTTCTAACATCTGCCAAAGTATGTTGTGTGTCAACACCCTCACCAGATTCCCAGCCAAAAGGAGGGTGGGAGGGGAGCTACAAACATGGAACTTTTCATTTATAAAAGCCCTTCCTTTCACCAAAAAAGCCTTATAAAAAGTAGCCTCTATCTAGGTCTCCATTTAATCAGTGGCATGAAAAACAGGGGAGCTGTAAACTCGCCAACATGCCGAAAGGATGCAGTTCCCCTTTCGGGGAAGAGTTTGGGCATACCTTTCTCCCAGCAAGAAATGAAAGGTTTAGGAACAGGTCTCACACCCTGTGTTGATTCATGCAGCAGTGCAGAGATACATGCAGCTATTACACACTTCGCCTCTCCAAGTAACATACTAGCCGATAATAATAATTCCTACTACGCCGCCCATCTCTGAGCTCACAGGCTTTTATTCGCCGCCCTGGGAGCAGGTGTGCACTTGTAGTTATTGAGCCACCCTCTAGAAAACACACCAAGCCTGCTGGAGTTAGCCACTTCCAATCTAAAATCCACATTATTTCTGATTAATCAAGTTACAAACCAAACGCTAAACCTCCACTCAGACTGGAGAGACTCACTGCTCTGGATTCCGGTGCTGAGCAGCCCAGGGTGCAAATTCCAGGCTACCATCACTTTGGTGCATGGTGCTTAATATCACTTTTCTCCCCGATAACAGACTGCGCCTACTTGCAAAACGAACACCATTCACCTTCTCTCTCCACCCCTACCCTGGTCCATGTGAGTGTTTTGGGGCAGGACAGTCCTTGGTTTGTTGTTTTGAATGAAGTTCAGCACAATGATGCTCTGAACTCAGCTGGGGTCGTATTATAGGAATAAACACTAAGTGACTGGAGTGAAAGAATAAGCAACAATGACAACAATGACTAAACAATCTCCATTTATTTAAACAAAATGGAGATGGGGGAATGCAGAGAAGTTCATATTTTTGCCTGTGTGCATTCTTATGGAAATGAATACGTTCTGTCCCTCACAACCTCTCAGGTTTGCATGGGGAGATTTCATAAAATCTCTGATGCCAATAAAACCACATTTAAATTAGACTGTAAGTCAAAGTGCAATGCCTCAGAGTGACAACAGAAGCATCCTAGCCCATAAAGATGCTAAAACGGATAGCATGTAAGTAGGAACTAAGGAGAACTTCCAAAGATATGTAGTGATGATGAAGCTACATAGGAAGTAAGTCAAGCATGTACTTGCATACAGTCAGTGCTCAGAAGGATGTATAATTTCTTTGCAACACCAGCCTGGTTGTTAGGTTCTGGATCTAACCAGATGCTGTGCAGGTTGCTAAAGATGTAGAGTTTTATGCATTCTGCAAAATAAATCTTTTCTCCTAGGAACTGTTTGGCTGCAAGTAACTTTGCACTGGAGTTTCTCAGATCAATGGTTCCAACTCCAGGAACTGTCTCAGTACATGGCTCGGTATCACTGATTTCACTGGAACTTAGGCAAAGCTACAGCATGTGCAGCTGGGACAGGGACACTTCCTCCCCCAGAGCACATGGGGGAACCACAGGGAATGGTCATTCTCCACTGCTCAGGGAGTACTGGAAGAAAGAAAATGATAAGGCAGGAAAAATATCAAGCGGAAAAAATTGACTCACAGGAAGACCCTTTCCCCGCCGCAAGAAGAAAGTCTACAAGACAGTAGCGTTCCTCTTTACACGCTGTAGACCATTCACAGCTATAGGTCATTTCTCCCAGCTGCCAAAGAGCTAAATCTCAGAGCCTTTCATCTGCTCTGGGCGCAGCTGCCTGGGAACTCATTTTGCAGTCTGCAGACTTGAGGGTGATGAGAAAGGCAATCCTACCTTCTTACCCGGGGAGTGGATTAAAATGAAACGGTTTTTCTTTTTTAGTAGCGCACGCAGTTCCTGGCACTTGTCATAACTCTCCAGTTCCACTGTTTCTATGCACTTCTGTTCATCCTGCAGAGAGGGAATGAAACATTATTATGAATAGGAGGCACTGAAATCAATCATATACCATCAAACTCTGCATGTCTTCCCCTTGCATCTGTGTAAAAGCTCCTCTGCCTTAAAAATAACCTGCGTGCAGACAGCAAGCCCCCATAAATCAGGCTGGCACCTCACTAAGAAAACACCCTAGTCTTTAAGCTACAGGCTGATTTGTGGCTAGTGGTCCACAGTGGCTGAGCAAATAACATGTTGTGGGCAGTAACATCAGCCTCTGCCATCTCTGTTGGCCTCATCCAGGGATCTGCAGCCAGAAACAAGGTGGGAAAGTCTTTGCCCATCATCCTGCCCCAGCCACAGGCTGAGAATGTGCTGTCAGTCCTGGCATAGGACGGAGGAATAACATGATGCACTTTTACAAACCTTCCTGGCATGCGTGATCTCAGAGCGCTCCCCAGGCTTCCCCTTAGCTTGGCGACACTGCCTCCTCCCCACAATGAACGCAGGAGACGTTATTCTGCTTTTTCACAGGGAAGGCGACGCAAGCATCATGATGGTCCAAGATAAGAGGCGAGCCCTGCCGCCATGCCAGCAAGGTCAGCGGGAGGCACGTGCGACTGGGACACCTCTTAGAGCCACGCTCTGAGCTGTCAAAATGCTTAGGATTGGAAATACGGTCCCGTACAGCCAGCAAAACTGTCAAAGCCAGCGTCTCAGTGGGGAATATTTCTCTCTGGTGTATCTCCACTGATGACTGCTGGCTGTGATCTTGGCTCATTTTTCCCAGTAACGTAACTAAAATTCCACACGTGGTGCGTGGCTCAGTTCAGCTGCAGAGCACCATCCCTAATAGGAATTGCAGCGTAACGCTGGGCAGATAATATTCTTCATGTCTCAGTAGCCCAGAAGAGACCAAAGCTCTCTTTTCCTAAGTATCACACAAATAAGCACTGAGAATGGCAGAGCAGTTCTTGCTGGGAAAGTGCTGCAGTCAGCATGCCTCATCAACCTCTCTATTACCATCCTAAATTAAAACCGCTGGCCATGACCATCCCCAGCACAGGCTCCGCTCCCAAGGCAGCTCCTCGTACCCGTATGAGTTTGTATTTAGCAATTCCTGTAGCGGAGAAGGGGTGTGGGCTGAGGAAATGTGTCGTAGCCAGGAAGCCGCTGCGTGGCTGGAGGCAGGGAATGGCGAGTTCAGAGGGAAGTGGGCTGCGGGGAACTTCCTCCCTTTACCACTTGACATCTAAGTTGCTGTGCAGAGCTCAAGCTGTGTTTAGGGGTTTTTTAACCCTCCTGTCTGGGGATGGGGGCCTGGCAGGGCCGATGCCGGTATGCAGAGCAAGTCCTGAGCTACTGAGGGATGTCTGGATCTAATTTAGGTTTATTATTTTAATGACATTACTGTTTATTTCATTCAACACTGAGTAGGTGAATGCGACCAGAGAACTGGGAAAATGTATACTAGGAGGAGGAGAGGAATCCTGCCCAAACCTTAAATCTAGCAGATAAAATCCTGCTGACGTTCCGAGCTCTTTGAAGGCACAAGGCTCCTGCTGCAATCCTGGCATTGCAATGTCACTGAAAAAGGACAGGGATGGAAATAATAACCCCTCAGCGGCCAACAAATGACAGAGAAGGGTGAGGTCAGGAATACATGCCTCGGGGATGGGTGATCTCATCCTGGCCTTTGGTGGACGACCGCCCATATCACAGCACTGCCTGACGGCCGGTGCGGTTACCAGCTCCGACGTGAAGGTTTGCTGGGCTCCGGACGTAGGCGGCTTGGCAGCGCTCTGACCAGAGACCAGCGTGAAGACTCCTGCCCACCCTCCCCGCTCCTGAGAGCGGCTCTGTCCCCAGCAGAGCCCAGTGGCTCCATGTCACCCTCCTTGTCCACGCCATCCTTCCTGCCTCTTGGAGGGGTCTTCCCTCCGATCCCGTCCAAGCCATCCTCCACTTCCTAAGAACAGGGGAGCAGCAAGCTTGGGGACAAGGAGGACTTGGCAGGGTGGAGAGCTGTGTTTATGCCATGACATTGCCTTTTGGCATCCAGCTGCCCCTCTCCTCCCTGGGGGACCCTGGCCTGCCCAAGGAACAAGGGCAGTGAGGATGGGGACGTGCAGGACCCTGCCTCCCAGGGGCACTGGCTTGACTGTGCAAGCTATGGCTCCTTCATCTCAGAGACCTGAACTTCTTAAGTAAGTCATCCTCTTCAGGGAGGGCGGGGAAGAAAGCAGCCAGAGAAATAAGAAAACTCCATGTCTGAGGGCAAAGGAAAAGCATCTGAGTTCAGGGAGCGCCAGAATGGGGCTTTTGTTTCTGTTTTACCCTTGGCACGTGGCCATCCCCTCTCTGTGAGCCTACCTGGGTCACAAAGACATCCTTTATGTTTGTCCTGCACCACTAAGATAAAGAGACCCGACCCTGCCGCAGGTCTCCAGGTCCCTTCAACCTCCTGGGACCTGGAGGATACTCAGCATCACGCAGAGACAAGCTCGCTTCCAGAGTCCTGCCCTGACACACAGGTCTCAAACACGTGTTCTGGACAAGCTCCCTCTCCATTTGGTCTCGAGCGTCCCAAAGAAGTTAAAGCAATCCTCTTACATCGTCCTGAGACGCAAGGTCGAGTCCTCGCTCAGTGGTCGCGCCTCCCTGCAGCACACAGCGCACACGGTTGTCCCACGGCACTGCATTTGCTGCCAATCAAGGCAGGGAATTCCCTTCAGACCATCTTTCTCCTTTCCTCTACAGATTTTAGGGCTTGTTTTTTAAATCGCTTTCATGCTTGCTGTAAGGGAGAATCAATAAGATGCTTAAAATCCTGGTACAAAAAACCCTACATTCATGATTTAATGCAGAAAACCAATTCCATCAGCTATTTGTGGAGCAGACGCCGTGACTTCAACATGTATGTGTCTGTAAGCTTGGCCCTTAGAAAGAAAATTACTAAACACCTAAGCGTATTAATGCATGTGCTTAACCAAAGAATCACACTTGGCAAACAATTTCCTTAACCAAAAGTTGATAAAAAGGGGAAAAAAGACCCACTGAATTTTTTATTTATGTGAAGGTAAAATTTCCAGCAAAGACCTCTTCACTGACACACATTCATGGGCTGTGACCCTCAGTGTACACCATCTAGACTGCCTGAAATGATAATTTACTTCTCCATCTGAGGATCTCAAAGCATTTTAACAAATCACTTTGGAGTATACACTGCTATCACTTTACCAGGGGCAAAATGCAGACGTTAACTGCACGACTGTTAAATGCTGAGTGGATCCTCTGGTCTCTAGAAGACTCTTTGCCTAGTAGGTTTTTTCCCTGTCAAATAATACACTTAAACCCCTCAAAACAACAAATAACAACTAGCTGCACTGTTTAGGGAAAAGAAACCAAACCCAAGACTGATGCTTTCTAATGCGTGGAGTAATGACATTGATCTGTGTAGCCTCTCTGCATAGGATTGCCTGTTCTTCAGATGCTCTCCACAGTTCTGCAAGGCTTCATTTTTATTCTTGCAAGAATATGCAAGAGAGAGAGAGAAGACAAGAAACTCCGTTAGAAAATAACCTGCCTGCTTGGTTCTTAGTTTATGTGAGGGTACAGATGTGGGGTGCTGTAGACAGAGGCACAGCAGATAACAAGAAATCCATTTCCCTTCATTTCAGATCTGCTGAAAGAAACCTGAAGCCGGGCGGGATGACTTGCACCCCCATCTGCTCCAGGTAATACAATAGCCATTTGCAATTTGCCTTCGGGAGGTAGCTCCGCTTTAAACCAAACCCAAAGCCTGACTAACAGATGCAATACGGGAAAAACACTCCCAGGGCAGGTCAGGAGCACATTCCAGGAGACTGCTATTGATGATGATAAATACAGTATTTGTGTTCCGCTCAGACTGTACTTTGCAGTGACACAGTACAAAGTTACTGCCTGCATCTTGTGTTGGCCATCCCCTCTGCTCATTTGCCACACAGAAAACTCGGCTGCAAGTGCAGCCAGCCTCATGCAATGGCATAAACATGTGTGCCTGCATATGAAACAACTGCTAAAGGCAATATTAGCACCTCTTCGCGAAGGGCTCCAGCACATGAGGGCCTGATAAAACCACAATGCGTCCAAGTCACTATCTCAGTTCCTGGAAATCTGATGGGCTCAGACCAGCTGAAATACTCAGCCTCTAAACCTGCCCTCCCACATGGAAACTGCCCTCCCTCCCACGTAGGTCTAACTTCGGATACATACGAAAAGATATTTGTATTTCTGTTACCTGAGGCTTTACTTCCTTTCTTTCTCCAGGGCCCCAATTCAGCAAGCACCGAACAACCCCACTTAAAAATATTTCAGCCTGAGGATGGTCTGGGATGCTGTGTCTGTCCCCAGGGTCACACAGAGCAGGGCAGGTATGTGGAGAAGGGCCAGTGGGGAAGATGGCAGCTGGAGCTCCAGAAATAAAAGCCACCGTAGCACGCTGCTCCGCAGACTCTCCTTTGACATTGGGCATGGCCCTTCTCATCTCAAAAACTCAGTTCCCCAATTGTAAGATGGAGACAGCAACACTGCCCTAACTCACGTTAAAGGAAGATAAATACAGTAATAAACATGAACTGCCTCAATTCTGTGGCAACAGGACCCCTCCTGAGTGCAGAAAATTGCCATTTCCTTTAGTTCCTCTGTAGTAAGTCTGCACAATCACATACTATCCTATTGTGCTACCAGATAATTCTGTAGCAATTTCCTCTCCTAAGACATTTGACTTCACTGTAAGCCAGTTTAATAGCCTATAGATATTAACATGATCCCTTATTTACAATAATGGGACCTTGTAGCTACTGTAGCTTACAGATGCAATTTATTACAGGATGTTACCACAATCCGCAGGCTACCAGAAAACATTATGCCTGGTTGTTACAAACGCCATTTTCCTTGTTGAGATAATAAAATAACCCTTTAAATGATTGGGATTTTTCCTTCTTCTGAACGTCTGTGAAAATTAATCTTACTTTAAAAGCCTCTTTTCCCCTTGTGGTAATGAGAGCCTCCATATATCTTGGTTTTAAAGGCATGCCCTTTAAAAAACCCTACGTCATGTTTATAGATTTTGAATCTGCGAGTTCCTGGAGCTTCAGCCGGAGTCAACAGGTGTCCGGGGCACTGGGAAGCAATCTGCAGAGAGTCAACCGTTTGCAGGACCAGGCTGCATCTCTCTGCGTAAGAGAAACCCCCACCGCTTTGCCTGCCTTCCAAGCTGCTCATCACCTGACATTAACTTCTCACTTCGTTATTCTTGCGCTCTTCATCACGTTTCAAAACTAAGAACGAACACCTCCGGAAAGCTTTGGGATTCAGGAAGAGCAGAAGGGTTCAGTGTATGGGAGGAGGTAATACCCTTTAACCTAAACTGTTTTAAAACAAATCTTTATTAGGCAATGGTATGTTTTTTAAAAAAAGAGAACCAAACTCATTTGTCAGTCCTGTTGTTCCTAAAACCATTGCACCAAAGCAGCCACTGAAACATTTCCCCATTCTTCTTCCCTTGACACACTGCACAGAAGCTTTCTCTCAAACCTCTCTGGGTTGTAGCTTGTGCTCTGCGCTGTAGTTTCTGACTTTTGGGGCAAACTCTGCTCTTGCAGAAGCCCCTTCCAGCCCAGGAACCGAGGGCCTGACTCGGGAAAGAGCTATCTTTGCAGCCCAGCAGAACCAGCCCAGCACTTTCCATTCTTCTCGCATGAAGATGCAGGACAGATTTGGCTTGGCTCTTATTTCTCATTTGATTGGAAACAGCTCTAAATGAGGCCATGAACTTAAGGCACGCAATTTATCTAGGGAAGTCCAGGACAAGGCTCCCAAGGGTCCTTTGCTCAGTACTGGCTCAAGTAAACGGAAAGGACGAGCCAAATCCAGACTGTGTCCCTGCTTAAGGAGGATAGCGAGCACTCACAACCTCACCCTGCATCCATCGGTGGCTAAATGAAACCCTGAAGAGCCTGGCTAGCAACAATTTGAGCTGCTTGAGGGGTGCCAAACAGCTGCAAGGTTGCCTGCCGTTCCCTCCAGCAGCAGGTGGGAAGTCAGCCTGCTACAATCCAGTTTTATCCTTTAAACGCCAAAAACGCATAGCGCATATCCTGCTTCCGCCCAAAGCTTTGCTCTGTTCACCTTCTCACAGGATGTCCTGCCCCCGTTTTTTTTTTTTTTGGCAATGGCACTGTCAAAATATTTACTGGTTAAAATATTTGTAATATATAATATACTCTAAAATGCAGCTGCTGTCTCTTCTTTATAGCATTTACCCTTGCTGGAGATAACTGGAGAAGCTCTTTTGAAAGGAATGGGCTGGAGGGAAGAGTGAAAAACACAGGAACGTGTGTCACCAAGGGCCTGATCCTGCCCCTCATGCAAGGCCGTTAGCTGTGACCATACCTCATCCTCATAGACCACGAGCTGCGTTTTCTGTAGCTGGATATAACGATCCTTCCACAATCCCAGGAACCCCCCACTGCTTTTCTTAATCCAGCCGTACTTCTCTGCGGTCGGAGCAGACTTTGGTTTCTCTGAGACCTCCTCCTTTGTATCCTGCAAGGACAGAAGGGAGAAGGTATTACGTCAAAAGCACTTCCCATCCATTTAATGAAGGTTATCAGAAAGCCCGCCCAGACAAGACCTCAGCACCCACCACACGTGGTCCCTCCCCACCACATCACAAGGGAAAAGCCTGGCATCTTCCAGAGGAAAACTCAACCAGCTCCCATCCCAGAGCTGCCACAGGACTGGGGAGCGGACACGGACGCTGGCCACCCCCGGGGACACAGCTGGGCTGGCAGCAGGTCCACCTTGCTCCTCTGCTTCCCCGGCAGCTCTGCTCCCCTCTCTGTGGAGGCACTCCCTGCTCGCTGTGCACCAAGTGCTCCTTGAAAACGAGCACCCTCCTCTCCGCTTTGCTCCTCCAGCTCTCTGATGAATCCCAGCGGGACGGATCCTACTGGCAACGCTCATATCGTGTTCAAAAAACGGGTATATGTGGCACCTGGGGACATGGTTTAGTCTAGTCTACCCTTGATTGGCTTAGAGTAGACTTGGTAGTGTAGGTTAATGGTTGGACTGGATGATCTTAAAGGTCTTTTCCAACCTAAACGATTCTATGATTCTATGATTCTACGTTTTAGCCCATGGCCACTTCTGCAAGCTTCTCCTCTAGGTCTTTACGTTTGGCCATCGCCCCCAAACCAACTCCCATGGGCAAATCCACCGCATGAGGGCCAGGAATTCATCACATCTGCACTAAAATGTTCCCTGCAGGCTCCTGCGTGGTCTGTAGGCAGAGGAAAGGACCGGCAGAGAAGGCAGCAGCAAGAGTGGGGTTTCTTTTTGTCCTGCCTTCAGCTCCTTGCTGTTTGTCACAGCCTGCTCTCACCCACTCGCAGCAGCAGCACGGGGAGCCCCAGCATCCTGCACTGGGAGGCTGCTGACTTTCCAGGCCTGGTAAAAACCCAGAAGATGTGTAACTTCCCTGCTTTGAAAAAAAACCATCAGAAATATCCAATATCGATATTCAAACGGAGACAGGAAACCTAAGATGGGGAGCGGGGGCAGCCAGGCTTATTAGCTGACTGCCTTCACCAGCAGACTCGGTTAAAGATGAGAGTTTTCCTCCCCTCCGGTGTGCTGGAAGAGCCTTTGCAAAGGCAGGATCCCCATTTGCCTCCCTCGGAGCACCCCGCTGCTCCCAACACCCACGGACCCCTCAATAAGCCTCCTTCCCTGGAGTGAGGGGAATCCCTCGCTGAGCCAAATCCCCTTACACAAACACCTCGCCAACCTTGTGACTTGGAAGGAGAGGCCAACCCCAAATCCTCCAGCACCCTCCCAGGAGCCCCACTGTCCCCCCAGACTCAGTTTCCTCCACGTCCCTGTCCGTAGTAGCAGCAATCCCGCCGCAGAAAGGCAGCGCATTCGCACAAACCAAGGACGCATGACAAAGGCAGAGCCCCAGCCGTCCCCAAGTGGCTCTTGCTAGCTGCTGAATGAAACCTTTTCTCGTAGGAAAAAGAAAAACCCAAACAAAATAAACCGGAGCGACTAGAGCTCAGACATCATAACATTAGGAAATCCCACATGCATGGAAAGAAGTCAGAAATGGACACTCCCGTGGCCAGAAGGGAGTGAGGACAGCGCGACTGAGCACGGACGAGCTCCAAAAATTCGGAGGAGAGCCTTGCTAACAAATCTGTTTTCATGTACCAGACTCCCAACGAACACACCCTTGGACAGCAGCTGCTAGCAGGGTGAGCTGTGACTCTAAAGAGGGAACTCGCACCCATAAAAAGAGGAAAAACAGATTAAATATGCACCCGTATTTATCCTGATCCCCGCTAAGGTCAGGAAGAGGCTTGGCTTTGCAGGCAGGCTCAGGTGCAGACGGAGCACAAGAAACTCAAATAAACTGTGTGTCACCTAAAAGAAAATTAGGCGGAAATCTGTAACATCCTTGGTGCCCTTTGAAGAAGTTATTTTGATTGTACTGAGCTGTGTTTGAAACGGCCACAACACAGGATGACAAAGCATGAAAAAGTTTTCCGGGAAACGAGGGGTACTGCGTGGTTTTTTTTTTTTTAAACTTGACTTTTTAGGTTGCCAGGAAGTTGTATTCAGTTGAGATCTGCGACTTCAGCAAACATCAATTGCTGCACAAATATAGACCTGCTGGGTTCCTGATCGAGCACCCTTTTGATGTCATTTTTAGATAATTGGGCACGGACTTTAACCTCCCTCGTAGCAGTTTTGTATGGATGTAGCTGTACAAAGAGTTTACTTGAGTGACTCCAGACCAACAGCTGCCAAAATGTTTTCACTCCTTAAGTTTTTTTTGCTTTGCAGATGAATTTTTCCCTGCTTTTTTTTGCCACCTGGCAGAAAGGCTATCTGAAATCACATGGCAAATATGTCTATCCGCGGCCTCTCCTGATGCCCTGCAGAGTGAAAACTACCCTGTCTCCTCTGGTTTTAAAATAAAAGTACTCCCTGCGAAGACACAGCACTTAACATCGACCTCTGAAAAAACAACCTGCCCCAGTAACGGGTTTTGTCGGAGTTCGGGCTCATGCCTGCGCTTCTGTGCGAGGCAGAGCTGCAAAGCTCGGGCAGAGCTCGCCCGGCAGCCTGGCTGCCTGCTCCCTGCGGGCTGGCCAGCTCGCCAGCCTTCCGGGGACGGTACCTCCTCTCCGCGGCACTGCAGGGTGGCCTCGCAGCTCACCCTCTCCCCAGGCCACGCGGGAGCCCTGGTTGGAGCCACCCGCCTGGAAGGAGCCGTGCATGGG
Organism: Pelecanus crispus; assembly: GCF_030463565.1. Taxonomy (NCBI): domain Eukaryota; kingdom Metazoa; phylum Chordata; class Aves; order Pelecaniformes; family Pelecanidae; genus Pelecanus; species Pelecanus crispus. The sequence continues at coordinate 3,957,294 of NC_134649.1, forward strand.
TTCCCTCCACACCACGCAGGACCTCCCGGCACCCGGGAGCACCCGCAGAGAGGGTCCGTGACTCCGAGCCCCCGCCTGCCCCAGCCAAGCATCCCAGGAGAGGGAAGGCGAGGTGAGACGGAGAACGCTTGTCTCGGCCGATGACAGCAGCCACGAGCAAAGGGCTCTGCCCCCCGCACTGCGCAGGAGTCACCCGAGCCCGAGCTGCCCGCTGCCTCCTCCAGTCCCCGCTACCAGACAGATGTGACGGGTGCGATCCTGCGCTCTGTGGGTGCTGGGGGCTGCTGAGCTGCCTGGGCTCTGGGTCAGCAGCTCCCCCCGCGCACGCACACAGCACGTCGCAAGATGGGGATGCAGTTGCTGTAATCCCTCGTCTGCAGGTTAAGGGCGTAAAAAACCCAGATGATGCAACTTGATCGTTTGTTCCTGCAAAAGCAAGAAGAGTCTCGGAGACAGTGCCTGACATTTTTTGTGAATTATTTTTATGGCCAGTTCATGTCACCCCTGCCACGAGTCGGCGAGGGGAGGTTGGCCAGGGAAGGGCACCGAGAGCAGGGCTTTGTGTCTGTCCTGTGCTCTCTGCCTGCGATTCCACAACTAGAACTGGAGCACGGCACAAAGAGATGAGCTGCTGTTGTTAATTCAGCTTTATGTGGGTATTCCTTCTGCAAGCAATACTAAGATATCCTTTCCGGGATGTTCTTGGGCTGGATTCATTCCTGATGCTGGTGTAAATCCATGAGAAGAAACCCACTGACATCAGCCAAGCGAGCCGGCATAAACGAGGGAAGAACTGAGTTATCCTGTTGCTGGCTCATGCCAAAGGCATCGCTCCCAAAATCAATCCATACAAGTCATTTTTGGAATTTATATCCCAGTGGCATTAGAAGTGAAACATGAGTTTCATTATTCCAGACTGGTTTAGACTCACATTTCACAGCTCAGCAGAGATGCCAAATTAGGGGGGACAGGATGGCTTTTTATTTAATAATTAAGTGGTTATTTCTCCCTGCCCCTGTATTTTAAGGGCCCACAAACCCACATACTTTTCATGTCTTGAACTAAAAAAAACCCCAACAGTTGAATCGTGGTGGTGCTTTTACAAGTTACATATAGCGCACAGAAGCATCTTACCCGGTCACAGTAACTTCATTTAAAGCAAGCAACTCATTTATTGCATATTCCTCTCTAGCAAAGCGCTGATGAACACCTCCCAGGAGACAACCGGCATCTCCACACCTCCGCTCTTTTTCTCCCTTTCCACGTTATCTTCCAAGCCCGGCTGTTAGCACTTCCACTTCTCCCTGACCCGCAGGAGCAAAACTGTCTCACTGGAAATAAACTGCTCAGATCCACGTGAAACTTGGGAAACTGCATCTGACGCCCTCTCCTGAATGCAATCACCGGAGGATTCATTTACGGCTAACGAAGAGCGTCCAGTGAGCCGGCTGGTCGGCGCTGGGGAGGCAGCGGGGCAGCCAGAGCCCTGCCAGCCCTCCTCGCTCCCGAACCCCCGGGGCCATCACGAAGCCCCTTTGGCCGGCGGGCGCCTGGTGAGCACGGACACCAGCTGGAAGCGATTTCTCTGCCGTGGATTAATTTCATGGATGCTGGCAGATAATAACAACTCAGTCGCTACCAACTTGGGCTGCTTTGCCATCTCCCTGCTGTCTTAAAAAAATCCTCTCATTCTTGCCACAAAATGTTGGGAGATGAAATAAGGTGGGGTGGGAGGGGATGGGACAAGCCACAGCTGCTGGCATCGCATGCACCAGAGCCTGAAATCCTCCGGCAGTCCGCCCTACCAGGAGCTTTCAGCAAAACCTCATTTAAGGAAAGAAAGCAGGAATTAATTGGGCGGCCAGATGAGGGGAGAAAACGACCTGTTTAACTCACTAACAAATTTGTGGCATCTTAATCAATCCCCATGGGGACGGATTATTGGGGTGTGATCCCACGGATGTGAAAACCTACCCGTGCAGGAGAAGCACCGCTGCCCTTACTCCGAGTTAAACCCATCCCAGGCAGAGACGGAGGAGGAGGACAGACTTGGGGAAGGCTGCTAGGTACGTGGACATGGCCAAGCTTGCGGTCTGACCGAGGCCCAGCTCCAGTACGGAAGTACAACACCCCAGCAAGAGTCAGCACAAGGTGGCCTGAGCAAGCGTGGCATTTGAACAAGCCCGACTCTGCCAGCACTCGTCCTCCGGCAGCGCCAACATTTGCCCGTCAGCCTCACCCGCCCGGTTAGAAAGTTTAAAACCCCGGGAGCTCTCAGGATGCTCTGTCCGGGCGACTGACGGCAGCTCCGACACAGCCGGGTGAGCGCAGAAGGCAACGGGGGGGGACTGCTTGGGCAAAGGGACCCCCATCCTCCGGGTCTCCATTCCCGGTCTCCGTTTCCCCTGTCGCCGGACCCGGGCGGAGCGAGGCTGGGGATGTCCCAGCGCTGGCGGAGGCCCCAAAAAAGCCCAAAGTGACTGGTGCTGTCCTCCGCCCCCAATTCCCGGCTGGCAGCGAGGGGCTCCCGTCCTGCCCTGGGGGTGCCGAGCAGCCCCATCTCGCCCCGGGGGGTCCTGGAGATCCCCGTCCCGCCCCGGGGGGGTCCCGAACAGCCCCGTCCCACCCCGGGGGGTCCCGAGGAGCCCCGTCCCGCCCCGGGGGGGTCCCGAGGAGCCCCGTCCCGCCCCGGGGGGTCCCGAAGAGCCCCGGCCCGCCCCGGGGGGGTCCTGAAGAGCCCCGTCCCGCCCCGGGGGTGTCCCGAGGAGCCTCGTCTCGCCCCGGGGGGGTCCCGAGAAGCCCCGTCCCGCCCCGGGGGGGTCCTGAAGAGCCCCGTCCCGCCCCGGGGGGGTCCCGAACAGCCCCGTCTCGCCCCGGGGGGGTCCCGAACAGCCCCGTCCCACCCCGGGGGGTCCCGAACAGCCCTGTCCCGCCCCGGGGGGGTCCCGAACAGCCCCGTCCCGCCCCGGGGGGTCCCGAACAGCCCCGTCCCGGGCGCTGCCCTCCCCGTCGCGCCCTGCCCGGTGCCGGCGGCACTCACTTGCTCCATGGCGGGCCGGGGCCGGTCGCTCCTCGCCGCCCGCTCAGGGGCTCCGCCGCCCCGCTGCAGCGCTCGGCCCCGGGCGGGCGGGCATGCCGGGCCGGGCCGGGCCGGGCCGGGTCGTGCCGAGCCGGGCCCCGCGGCTCTCGCCTCCGCACCAACTTCTCGGGCAGCAGCAGCGGCGGCGGCAGCAGCCCCAGGTTTCCGGCGGCTCCGGCGCTGCGAGCGAGGAGGCGGGGATGCCCCCGCCGCCGGCCCCGGCCCCGCCTGGCCCGGCCCCCCCCCGCCTGGCCCGGCCCCGGCCCCGGCCCCACCCGCCACGGGCGTGGGGCTGGGAGCCCCCGGGACGGGCTGGGGGCAGTGGGGAGGGCTTGGACTGAGCCCAAGGGAGGGGGGCCGTGGGATGAGGGGGGTCCCTGGGGTCAGGCTGTGGCTGCGGGGTGGGACATGGGCCGTGGGGTGGGACGGGGTACCCGGGGGTGGGACAGGGGATCTGGGGCGGGACAAGGAGCTTGGGGTGGGGAAGGTCCCCAAGGGCAGGCAGGGTCCCCAAGGGCAGGCAGGGTCCCCAGGATCAGCTAGGATCCCCAGGGATCACCTAGGGTCCCCAGCGATCAGGCCAGACCCCCCTCGGTAGGACAGCGTCCCTGGAATCGGCGGGTCCCCAGGGCCAGGCAGGGTCCAGGGTCCTGGGGCACAGGGTGGGACAGTGTCCCCGGGGCTGGGGGTCAGGCGGGGCCCCAGGAGCAGCAGGACAGGGCACAGGGTGCAGAGAGGCAAGGGATGCCCTCATGGGCACCATCGCCGCGCTCCGGGCATCGCGAAGCCCGTGCGGAGCAATGCCCGGGGCTCGGGTCCACGTGGCGGCGTGGCTCCCTCGGCCACAGCGGTGGCTCCTGGCAGCAGGGTGGTCTCAGGACAGCGGGTTTCGGCAGAGGGGTGACGCAGTTCCTTAGCCCAAGGAAAACAGCTGGGGAATGGTCTTCGGTGGGAGAACTGGTTAACACAACTAGTCACGCTCGGAGCTATTGTTCTCCACTGGTATTCCGCTTTGCAGACTTTCTGCTTCTATTTCAGGCCTGCTGGAGGGCTCGTGTACCCAACAGCCTGCCTGTTTTTTCTTCTAATTATTTCAGTCAGTCTAAAAAAAGATATTACCTCCTGCTGCAAACCTTGGCTCCATTGTTCTCAGCAGAGAAGATAAGAAGGAAAGGAGAAGAAAAGTCTTGACGCCCATTACCTCCAGGTTAAATGCTCTTCTGCATAGGTAAGGCAAGTGCTGGGAGGAAAAGCAGGCGACAGCTTTTGCTAACCAGAGGTGGAAGAGACACCGGAGCATCCATCAGGGCTGGCTGCCCCCATCCTGCAGGGCCAGGGGTTAATGGAGGAGCCGGGAATCACCCTGGGACACACCAGGGTTTGAAATGAGAAATCCTGGTGCTGTCAAGGCGCGTTGACAGGGAAATGATTGCTGTGTCAGCAGAAAGACATCCCGCACGGGGTGGGGGGGAGGAAGCCGCTAATAGATGTGCTGTGATGAATCTGGGTTTTGACAAGAGGCCGAGGTGCCGAACACACTCGGAAAAGCGAAGGGAGGACAGACGGGGTCTAACTGGCCGTCACCGGTGTGAGTGGGGAGAGAGAACAGCACGGGGGGGACATGTCGTGCCTGCCACCGCGGTCAGGGCATTGCCCAGGCACCGCACTCGCCCTCCTTCTCCTCTCAGGGTTTTGGGGCAGAACCCCCCTGTTTATTCCACTTTCACAAGGCTGCAAGAGCAGCTGGGGCTGAGCCAGGACCGGAGCTCCTAAGAGCAACTACGCACAAATAATTATTAGCGATAATTAGCAGAAGCACGCTGATGGCGTCTCCTTCGTACCAGCTGAGCTCTGGGTTTGGCAAAGGCTCCGGTCTTGCCGAGATGATCCCCTTGTTGTGTAAACACTTTCTGTGGCTTCCCCTGCGCCTCCTCCATGGCTGAGAGCCACATCGGGCAAAGCAAATGCTGCTACGAGCGCCGGCGATGGCATGGAGGGGCCTGGCCAGTGGCCGGGGGTTTGTGAGCATCCTTCAGATTTCTCCTTTACCCGGCACAACAGGCAACCTCTGAAAAATTTGACCAGAAAATGGTGACTGGTCATCATCATTCAGAGCCGTCGCCGAGCTGGCGTTAGCTCTCTGTCACCTAACACCAGGTGGGAGCTGGTTTAAAAACATCTTTTCTTTGTTTAATTTTCCAAGCCCTCAAACCGGGGCTTCGGGTAGGGAGCGGGAGCATCCCAGCTCAGCCACAGGCTTCGCCAGTGGGTGCGTGAGAGCAAGGCAGGGTGCAGCAGTGCCGAGCTCAGCTGCGGGACGGTGCCAGCCATCATGAAGTGAATTACTGAAAAAAGGTGCTATTTTAGCCAGGCTTTCAAAGTGACAAAAAAAACCCCCAAAGTACCAGAAATGTTGTTCAGTGTTCTCTGTTTTCCTGGCAGGGCTGGCGGGGGGGGTGAGGGGAAACCTCTGGCTTTATAGATAGGGTGTGGGCTGTGGTTCCAACTCTCCTGGAAAATTTTAATCGGTGAAAAAGTGAAGAATATTTTTAGCATGCCATCAACGTGCGTGTGAGGACGCGTGTGCTGTAAGAGCATGCGACGCGGAGGCCGCATCCTCGTGATTTATCGGCTCTCCTCACCCTTGCAGGCAGACCCAGAGAAAGGCACCGTGACCCCGCTGGCAGGAACGCAGGAGCATGGGGGCCTGTTGTCTGCAAGAGGCATGAAGGGATGATGCTCGTTGCATGAGGACACGGAGGCTGGTCCAAAAAATGCTGCGGGGAGAAGCATCGGGCACGCATCTGCAGCTGGGGTTGGGCTGCCCCTTCGGGGTGGGACGCGCTGCCAGGCCGCTTGTCTTCTTCGTTGATAAGAGGTGGTGCAACACTGCTCCGGCAAAGTGACGGAGTCACGAGTGACACCGGGGAGGTTGGGCTGGTGAGTCACAAAACCAAGGAAGCTCATCTGCAAGGGGACCCGTGAGTCCTCCTGCTCTGCACCTCAGCGGCTGCTTTTGGGGTCTTGTGAAACTCAGGGGGCAGGATGCAGAGGAGGATGGCAATGCCAGCAAGCCCGGGATTGGGAGCTCTGGCCGCAGGGGCACGGCTGCCTCGAAGCCGCTCAGGGCCCAGTTGGGACTGGGATGGGTGGGGAGTCCCCCCCCCTGCCCTCCCAATGTGGGCAAACCCGTCTCTCCAGCCACAGGCACCACATGAGAGAGCTGTGGTCGCCATCATGTCTACCTGCCATCCTTTCCCTGCTCCGGGCAGGGAGCTCTGGCTCCTGCATCCAGCCCGAGGTACCTCATCACCGGGGTCAGCCACTCCACCTGCTCCCACCTTGGTTTCCCTCTGCCTCAAATGGCAATAACCCATCTCCAGGGCGCCGTGAAGCCTAGTTCATTAGCGCCTGGCTTCGTTAAATGCTTTGAGCAGGGCTAGAAGGGCAGAGGCTCATTATGGCGATTGCCCTGTTATCTGCTCAGCAGCGGGGAGGAGGACATGGACATGCCGGCGAGGCTGGGAGCCAGTGTTGGGCTCAGGGTGGCCGTGGGGCTCCTGTCCTCAGCTGGAGGAGAAATCCTCAGCCCCTTCACGTGCATGACAAATTAATGTGGGTATTCTTAATTTGATCTATTCGGTTGGGCCTAAAATAAGGAGGCCCAGACAAAGCGCTGGGTCTGAATGGATGCCCAAGGGTAGGGCTGAATTCAGGCTCTCGATGCCAAGTAGAGCCCGTGGCACCTTCTCCTTACAGCTGCAGCACGTTGGTGAGGATAAACCACTCCTCAGGTGGAGTGCAATCCTCTAAACTACCTGTGCTAGACAAGAAATGTGCAGGTGGCCTCATCCTCAGGTGATGCACAGGGAATTAGCAGCAGCAAAGGCTGGAGGAGATGGGAGACCACAGGCATGGGGCTAGTGTGGAAGAAGGGCTCTCCTCCCCTCTCCACCTGCTTTCTGGGCTTAAATCTTATGTTTCACAGACAAGCCGTGTGAAAGGATGGTATTTCCAGCCACAGTCCCTGCTGCGGTGAGGCAGTTGGAATTAGCATGCCTGGTTTGGGGTTTGGCCAGTAGCTCCTGGCCTGCCGAGGTCCTGGTTTTACCTGTTTTCCTCTGGATGCGCCACTGCAGGCCAGCAACCTCAGCCTGGGCTCACAGCGGGGACAAAGCAGACCTAAAACTGTGGGCAAGGAGGTCACTTGCTGGGGAAAAATGGGGGAGATGGATGGCTTAAATTATCTTAAAACCAGCAGTGAGTTGAAGGAACGTGGCCAAGCCCTGCAGCATGATGGCAAGTGGGCAAATGAGCAATGCTGCTTTGTGCTTTCTTCTTCATTTCTGTTTGAAGTCACCATTAGCAGTAAGCCCGGCCGAAAGGCAGCAGGTGCGGGCTGGAAGAGGTGCCCGATGATGCCGGAGCATTGCTGCCGGTGTCCAGGTGACGGCCACGTCCCTGCACGGGCAGGATGGGTGGGAGGGGGTGAAGCAGCTGGTGGGCGAGGGCTCGGGGCAGCTCTCCTGCTCCGTTGCTGCATGGGAGCAGCGCAGGGCTGGAATAGGAGGTGGCTTGGATGAGCTATCCCAGTCCATGCTGCTTTTAATCCCCACATCTTTCGACACCAGGGATGTGCCCCACATCCTGCAGGCTAAACCCAATCCCTGTGTAAATGGTCTCGGAGCAGCTTCCCACATCCCTCACCGCATCGCCCCGTGCTTGGGGCAGTTGCCTCTGGGATTTCCCAACAGCTCTGCGCCGTTCCTGGCCTTCACCGACGTCTCCAACAGTGACAAAGTATGCCAAAAATAACCCTCCCTCTCTGCTGCTCTGGCAGGAAGGTGGGATATAAACACACTGGCTGTTTGTTAGTGTTAGCGCTTGCCGGGCTTTCAAGCTGGGCTGGGTTTGGGGGGGATCGCTTCCTGCTCCCCAGCCCCGATCTCCTGCTGGCTCCCCGCTCCATCTAGGCAGGGGAGTTCCCCAAAACACCTCTTCCTTGTGCATGCTGCTTCGAGATGAGAAGGCTGCAGCCCCGGAGGTGCCGGAGGAATTTTTCTGGGTGAGTTTAAGGTAAGGCAGCATCTCTGGGTGCATCGCAGCCACCAGCTTTCCTCTGTGCACCTATTCGTCTGTGCAATGCATGCAGCCAGTGGGATCCTCCTGGAGCTGCGGGTACATATACACGCAGGGAAACAGCAGAAGGCGTTAAATCGATAGTTATGCTTAAATCAATATTCTGATTTATGCTCCTGTCCTAGCAATGCCACCTTCCTTTGCCCCCTGGTTTGAAGCCACGGACCCCAGTGGCAGAGTCTGAGCCACGTTTCTGTTGTGAATGTGGATTTTGGCAGGTGTGCTGCAGGATTTGGGCTGATTTTTCCTGCGGGGAAAAAAAAAAAAAAGCCAAAATGAAGCAACAACCTGAACATGGCTGTGGTCTGTGAACCGAGCGACATGGTGAGACCGGTTCCCCAAAATTGGGTGTATAAAAGAGCCTCAGCAGTTGCTCCTCGCTGGTCTCCTTATTTTGGGGTCACAGGATGCTCTTTCCTGGCTTCCTCTCTCATTCCTGCCTTTCCCAGCACCACCTGAGCCCAAGGCTTAATCCTGGCTCCTTAGTTCCCAGCCTTGGTCATTTGAATCATAGAATCATAGAATCGTTTAGGTTGGAAAAGACCTTTAAGATCATCCAGTCCAACCATTAACCTAACGCTGCCAAGTCCACCACTAAACCAATTAAAGGGAGAGTAGCAATTTCGTGTTTCCTGGCTCGGTGGCTGGATTATTTTTAATGAAAGTAAAAACTAGGAATCATTAAGATTGGAAAGGATCTCTAAGATCATCAGTCCATTTGGGTGCAGCCTGGATCCTGCACTGGGATCTTTGGCTCTGAGATGCAGGATGTGCTCCTGCCGTGCCAGGGAGTGGACGGTAGCCAGCCCCAGGCCACCTCCCTGCCTTATCCCTTCTGTGGGGTCCTCCTCCATCCCTGCTCCCTGCCTCCATCCCTGGCCCCTGCTCCTTGCCCTCAACCCACCTTGGTCCTACCAGCTCCTCGTGTCCAGGCAGGAGTCTCCAGCTGAACCACCACCTTCCCACCAGCTGCTGTGGGCATCCTGGTCCTCTGCCCTGTGCCCAGAGGAAAACCTGATGGTTGAAACAGGTGGACCCTGACTGCTGCTTTTTGGAGGGGGTTCCAAAATCACGTTTCCTGGCAAGCTGACTGCACGCTTCCAAAATCTCACCCCTCTTGAATGGAGACAGGTGGGTGGTGGAGCATGTCAAGGTCCCTGCGGTGGTAGAGCAGCTTCACCCGAGCAGCATCAGTTGCTGAATCCCACCCTGGCTGGTGCTTTCAACAGATTTTGAGCTCCACGGGGCTGGGACTCCTCAGCCCAGCTGGCTCTGTGCAGTTGCAGGTGCTGGTACTGTATTTTCTTAGATGCTCATCTAAGGAAAGGAAAATCCCCTCTCCTGATGCATGCAGTTTGGGTGTGCAAGACCAAGGCTGGGAGAGAAGATTGCTTGCTGGTACCTCGAGGGGGGAAGCACCAGGAAAAAGGAAGAGTTATTTAAGCTGAAAGACAATGTTGGCACCAGAACAAATGAGACTAAAAGTGGACAGGAATAAATGGAGACTGGAAATTAGGAGGGCTCTAATCTTCCGCAGGTGCTGCCACGGCTTCTTGGGAGGTGTAGCGAGGATGCGAAAGGGTGAGGTTTGGGGAGTTTGATCCTGGGTGCTGGGATGGACCGAGCTCACTGACCTGATGGGTCCGTGTCCCCTCCCTGGGGACACCCAGGCACAGGAGGGAGCTGGAGCCTCTGAGCCCTCCGCAGCGGGGTGAGGAGGGAGCAGAGCTGCTGTCCCAGGGCGGGAGGGACGCTTTCAGCAGCTAACGAGAGGTTTTGGGGCAGGAGCTGGACTCCTGGATCCGACCCCAGCTCAATCTAAGGCTCACCCCATACCGTTGCGGGCAACTCTCCATCCCCGCAGCCCTCTAGCCTCTCTTATTCCTTCCCCAGGGGACTCGATAGGGCCAATATTGGCCAAGACCTGCTCGTCTCCAAAACCTCCCTGCCATGGAGAGATGCGGCACTCCCAGCATGCACCCAACCACCATTTCCCAGTGGTACCCTTGCAGCTCACCCCTGTGCATGGACTTTAGAACTGTCAAAGGTATGGAAATGCTCTATTTTTGTAAATTTACATTTGAGATTGTTCTCACATAGGATAGATTTTGCAGTCACTTGAAAGGCACGTGGTCAAGCAGGGGGACCTCACCTTGTCCTGCTCCATGTGGAGTCAGCTGAGGCCAACAGTGCAAAAATCCTGCATGCTGGAAGTGAAATACAGAAATAGAGAAGCCTTTCCACCGATACCATCTAAATGCAGCTGTTTAAGCTACTGTGTGTCACAAAAAACCCAAGGGAAGTCTCTGTGGCAAAAAGTGTTTTCACACGAGCTACTCAAGCCTCAGTGGCCCTCGGCCGCCAGCATCACCCGCGCTGCCTCCAGCGCTCTCGCAAAAATACCAAAGGAAGTAAACGTTTCAATTTTGAAATGCAAATAGTTTGTGGTCGTCGTATTTTTTTTTCTCATTCAATGGTTATAAGCGATCTGAGCCGCAGCAACCCAGCTCTGGCTTTCAGATGTTTAATTTTAGCTGGCCCACTAAGTCGGTGCGTTGGCTCCAAGGTGGGAGTGGGTTCAGGCAGCCATGCCCCAGGTCCGAGCAATTTGCAGTAATAAATCAGGGCAAATGCATCTCAAAGGCAATAGCAGATCCAGGGAGATGCTCCGGCTTCCCAGAGGCAGCTCAAGGAATGTCCGGCCGCTGCCCAGTTGATGGTGATGATGCTAGTGCATGGATTTAGCTGGAAATTGATGCTGGCACATGAATTTGGCAGGGATGGGGTTGGTTATTTGTGGCTGGATTTGCAGGGAGCATCGTGGGAAGCTCGTTTGGATCAGGTTTGGTTTGTCTTGTAGCCGAGCACATGGGATGGCCTGGAAAAGCCATGTGCTGTGGAATGAAAAAAGGGATTTGTCATTTAGTGGCTGATCCAGAAAATATAAGGGGGAGGGAACAGGGAAGACATCAATTCAGATTAAACTGAAACAGCCTGATTTAAAAAAAAAAAATCCCCCAAACTTTCTGGTTTTAGATCACCCCAGAATAGTCAGTTTGACAAGAAATGCAAAGTTTGTGCTTGCAAATCAATTAACCCCTTTCTAAAACCTTAAAACCAAACAACAACAACAAAAGCCATTTCCAAATAGAAAGTAAAACCCCACGGTTTCTGAAAAAGCTTCAAGAACAGAGGTTGGGTATTTCTGAGCCGCTTCATTTGGGGAATCCCAGAAGAAATGTTTTGACATTTTCAAGCCAGCTTCTTTTTTAACGCCCAAATATTTTTCAAATTTGCCTGAAAGCAGTAAACCATCTGTGCCTTGTTGGAGCTGCCTCCAGGTTTCCCTGAAGATGCTGACAGCCAAGAGCATCCTTGGTCCCTGGTGCCGGTGCTCGGGTCCCTGCAGAAGGAGGCTGGGAAAATCCCTTGGCTCCCGGACTTTGGGGCGATGCTCTCCCTGAAAATGCCTTGTGCAGAGGCAGCGGACGCGAGCTGAGCCTTGGTGTGAGCAGGGAGGCGGTGAGATTTCTGGCTGTCCTCTTGTTTTGGTGGAGACTCGGGAGGTAGGAATAGATCAAGTGGATTCCAGAGGGATCTACAGCGAGTGCTGGGAACTAAGTGCTTTCACATGAAGGGCTCATCGCGTCGGCCCGGCATGTCTGAGGCAGGTTTTACAGGTATTGCTCGTCGCTGAGCAGCCAAGGCGAAGCGGGGAGTGCGAAATGCTCTCCTGCAATGGAATTTTCCTCCTTCCACGTGTTCGATCCAGGCTTAACCCCGTGTCGAGGCAGCACTGGGACCACGAGCGCATTGCATCCCTCTCCCGGCGCTGCCGCCACCTCCCAGCCTTTCCAGCGAGGCCCGGAGCTTCGCAGCCGACTGCTCGGCTCGCAGACGTGCCGGTGCCCCATCTTAGGGAGAATCCAGCACAGACACAGGGATGAAACAGGCTGTGGGCCAGGGAGAAGGTCTGGCCGAGAAGCACTCATGGGAAATGTTTCCCTTTTGAAATTGCAAAATGTAATTAATGCCGGTCATAAACATGGAAACTCGTTAGGTCTGTGGCTGGGCTGGACTCTGGCTAGCGGCAGCCTGGGCGCTGCAGCGTCCTCTCAGTGAGGGCCAGCGGGGCGGGACGAGCCCCTTCCCTGCCTTCATCCCTTGCTTGTGACAATGAGGTGGGCAGGATCTCCTCGAGGGGTCCTGGTACCACCAAATATAAACCAAATCCCCTCCGCCTCCCTCCGGGGAAGCTCCTCGGCCCCAGGAGATACCAGTGAGGCAAGAGCAAAGGGTCCACGTCTGCCCCAATCGGTCCCAAAACACCCACCAAGCCCACGGTGCAGGGACCTGAAGAGCAGGACCCTCGGGGCAGGATGAGGCCCGTGGGAGCCATCAGCTGGCTCCAGCTGTTTTTCAGGGAAAAGGCTGCGACGTGCTCACACGTGACTCCTTCAGGCTGTGAACTTTGCAAATTAATTTCTGCTCTATGTGGAATCATGCTATTTATTTTGGTTTCCCCCCCCTTTTTGGGTGATATATGAGCATTTGCATCCCCTGGAAGTACAGGCTCAGGGACACTGGCTCGGGAAGTCAAGTGACATTTGCCAATGCCTTTCTGCAGCCTGGACAAGGCTCTCGCTGTCCAGGAAAAAGGATTATTTTCCTTTTTTTATAGCATTTCTGCCTGGGACCCCTTTGGGTGTGTGAATCCCTCCCAGCGCTGTTTGGGGCTGATCTCTGCGTGGCACCAACAGACCCAAAACCTGGGCAGCTTCCCACCCTGGCAAGGCTCTTTGGGAGGGCAAACAGTCCCATTCAGTGGGACAAAACACCGAAATTTTAAATACTTTTTGCCCTGCCCCCAGCTGCCTGTGGGATCGAGTGCTGCAGCATCCAGCGATGCTCGGGCTGAGCCGAACCGAGTGCCTGGTGCTCGCCCCGCGCTGTTCCTTGGCAGAGGTGTGCCGGGGAAGGATTTTCCTGCAAGGGCAGGTTGGGGGGCTCGGTGCAGTCCCCCCCCAGAATGCGCTGCCTCGGCTGCACTGGCTGGAGCGGGTGCAGAGGGTAATTCTGTCCCAGCTTGGGGCATTTATGAGCCTGAGAGGGGTGAAGGGAGGGGCTCAGGCTTTCTGACAACCACAGCCTTTGCAATAACACCCATCTCAGCAGCCTCACAGTGCTGCCTCCAGCATCCCTGCCACACCGCTGCCCGCATCCCTGCCACGCTGCTGCCCTCATCCCTGCCACACTGCTGCCTGCATCCCTGCCATGCCGCTGACCGCATCCCTGCCACACTGCTGCCCACATCCCTGCCACGCTGCTGTCCACATCCCTGCCACGCCGCTGCCCACATCCCTGCCACGCCGCTGTCCACATCCCTGCCACACTGCCTCTGGCATCCCTGCCATGCTGCTGCCCGTATCCCTGCCACGCCACCTCCTGCATCCCTGTCACGCTTCGTCCGGCATCCCTGCCACGCTGCTGCCCACATCCCTGGCACGCTGCCTCTGGCATCCCTGCCACACCACTGCCTGCATCCCTGCCATGCTGCTGCCCATATCCCTGCCACACCACCACCTGCATCCCTGTCACGCCACCTCTGGCATCCCTGCCACGCTGCTGCCCTCATCCCTGTCACACCACCTCCTGCATCCCTGTCACGCTTCGTTCAGCATCCCTGCCGTGCTGCTGCCCATATCCCTGCCACACCACCTCCTGCATCCCTGTCACACTTTGTCCAGCATCCCTGCCACGCTGCTGCCCACATCCCTGGCACACTGCCTCCAGCATCCCTGTACACTGCTGCCTGCATCCCTGCCATGCCGCCTCTGGCATCCCTGCCATGCCACTGCCTGCATCCCTGCCACGCTGCTGCCTGCATCCCTGTCACGCTGCTTCTCTCATCCCTGCCACGCTGCTTTCCTCATCCCTGTCACACCACCTCCAGCATCCCTGCCATGATGCTGCCCGCATCCCTGCCACGCTGCTGCCCGCATCCCTGCCATACCACCTTCAGCATCCCTGTCACGCTGCTGCCTGTATCCCTGCCACACTGCCGCCTGCATCCCTGCCACGCCACCACCTGCATCCCTGTCATGCCACCTCCAGCATCCCTGCCATGCTGCTGCCTGCATCCCTGTCACGCTGCTTCCCTCATCCCTGTCACGCTGCTTCCCTCATCCCTGTCACACCGCCTCCAGCATCCCTGCCATGATGCTGCCTGCATCCCTGCCACGCCGCCTCCAGCATCCCTGTCGCTGCTGCCTGTATCCCTGCCACACTGCCGCCTGCATCCCTGCCATGCCACCTCTAGCATCCCTGCCACGCCGCTGCCCACATTCCTGCCATGCTTCCTCCAGCATCCCTGCCACGCCACCGCCTGCATCCTGCACCTCGTCTCTCCCCGGCAGCCTTTCCCTTCGGCCCCTTTCGGCCCAGCCCATCAGCCCTCGCACCCCTGCGACCCCGCTGCTCCCCGGGGAGAGCCGCCAGCAGCAGCTTTGGCTGCAGCCCAGCCCTGGCCTTCCTCCCGGCCTTCCTCCCTGGCGCAGGCCGCAGCAGCCCGGCTGCGTAATGCCATCCCCACCTAGTGCCGGCCGGGCGCACAGGCTGCCTCGGCGGGTCTCGGGGTGCAGGCAGGGCTGCTCAGGGTGCCGTGGCACCTCCTCAACGCCTCCGGCTGCACCCAGCCACCCGTGGCACGGCCCTGCGGGGGGATTTTCCTGCCTTGCTCCCCAGGGATGCCCCAGGGTAAATGAATGGTGGGAGGAAACGTGCTGATGCACGGCGCAGGGGCCACCACGGGGCCCCGCGTCCCCTGGAGCTCTTTGTCTCTTCATGCCCCATCCCGCAGCTCCGGAAAAGGGGACACCCCTCCTCCAGCACCGGGAGCCCAGCTGGGGATGAGGGACAGTGCCACGACCCCCCGCCCCGGCCCCTGGGGCTGGCCCCCCTTGGGCGTACCTCCAGGGATGCTCCTGCATATCTCAGGTGGCACTTCCCAAGGACACGTCCCCACGGACCCCACGTGTCTCAGCGCCTGGAGAGCATCACCTCCCTCGGCCCCCCCAGCCCAGTAAGGACCAGTTGTAGGGCAGAGTATGAGACCAGGTAAAGCCTTCAGTGATGCCCCCCATACCAAGTCTCCCCTTGCCCCCCCTGCCACCCATTGGGGACTCCCAGAGCCACAACAGCTTTTAATTTCCCTTCCACTCCTTCACCCTATTGCTCCCCAGAGCCATGCACCGCATTCCTGTGGCCGAGGGCTGCTCGCCCATCCCAGGCGCTGCCCAAAGCCCACCTTGGGCTGGCTGAGCCACCCGGGTCATCTGGGGGCACCTAGTCCTCGCCTGGGACGAGGCAGTGAGCAATCGTCCCTGCTCGCCCACGCCGGGCTCCCTGGGCTTGCGACATCCTCCATCCAGAATAATTTTGGTTGGAAGGAGCCTCTGCAAGTCGCTTCACTCAGCCCTTGGGGACTCTTATCTCTGTAGTCGCTCCTTGTATTAAAATTTTCCCAAATTTGACTCATTTTTGTCCTTTCCTATCTTTTCTCTGGCTCCACCACCCCCGGGCTGTTGCATGGGCACTTTCCTCAGGTGCTGTGGCTTTGCTTGCCCGGCCCCGCGAAGGGATTCAGGGTCCCCTGGGGCTTCCCCGCAGCTCAGGGGACGCTCGGCGGGGGGATGCTCTGCAGAGGGGGATGCTCCCGCTCGCCCACGGGTGCTGCGGGACATCACGGCCAGCCGTGCCCCTCTGCCTGGCGCCAGCCATCGCAGCGCGATCTGCTGCGCGCTTGCAATGACAAACTGGCCGGGAGCCAGGTCGGTGGCCGCGAGTCATAGAATCATTAAGGTTGGAAAGGATCTCTAAGATCATCAGTCCAACCATCAACCCAACACCGTCCCACCGGGCTTGAAAACCTCCTCCCTCTCATCCCAGCCGCAGCAGAAAATTCAGAGCTTGGTGGAGATGCCAGAACAAAAGCAACTGCAAGGAAAGACCCTTTGGATTACCGTTTCAAGGGGGGGTTGAAGGGTTTTATTTGTCTTTTTTAACTTCAGACACCAATTACTGCTGCAGAGGAAGGACATCTTGGGTAGAGACTCCAAAATGTCCTCACTGAAAGGAGCTGGAAAGCTGCAAGCATGCTCAGAAATCTGCAAAGACCACAGGAAAGCATGGGAAAGATGGACCACAGCACGGGAGAGGAGGCAGAAGGAAAGGAGGGTTAAGAGGAGGTGCAGCCTGCTTCACATTTCCCAATGAAACAAGGAAAAAACCCAACACTGACCCTATTTTGTCTTGGGAAACCCCTTGCAGCTCAGCCCTGAAAGCGGAATTCAGCAGCTCGGCGTAACCCAAACGTTTCCTCTGCTGCCTGAAAGAAAATGTTGGAACAGAGCGGGCTTAAAGCCTGCTGAAGAGGCCCATTTATCTGGGAACTGAAAGAAAATATTGGGATAATATTTGGAAAAGCCTACGAATGGGCATGGTCCAGCGTGTGCCGGGCAGCAGCAACCTGCTGAGCTCGGGGCGGGGGAGAAGCCACCCTCTGCGTGTGGCTAATTTCCCCCTTTTCCCTCATTTCCTTCCCATTTCCTTCCTGGCTCCGAAAAGTTTTGCCGTGCCCGGGTTGGTCCTTGGGATGTGTTTCCCCCAGGAGAGTGGCAGTGCTGAAAGAAAAGGGGATTTTTCATGGGCAGGGTAGGCAGAAACCCTGCCTGGTCCGAGCATCCCGGGGGAGCCGGCGGGGAGAAAGTGTTTCCTTCCCCCAGTTAACAACCGAGGCTGATCTGCAGGACCTGCTTAATTGGGTATCACTTAAAACCAGGTTGATTTCTGCCTAATTGGTCAGTAATAAGCATTTAATTGGCAAAGCTGCAAGGAAGCTCCAGCCCCCTCTTCCCGGGAGCCATTAGCAGTGTCTATTTTAACACTCGGAGCCTGGCTGGGATCCAATAAATGTTTGGGTCGTCGTTCCCCCCCCGCCCCCCCCCCCCCATTTAAAAACATTAATATGTATTCAAAATTCAGTCGGACATCTCATTTGGGTTTGAAGTATAATTATGTTTGATGAGGACTAATAAGCAGCTTTCAAAACGAGACCAGGTTAGCTTTTCTCCCGCGGGGAAGCCGATATTTCCCACCAGCAGCTGATGCTGATTTTTATGGGACTAATCCAGGCACGTCCACGGCTCCGTAAAGCCCTGCTTTGCCTTTGACTTCTTTATTTTTAAGGGTCTTTTTCCACCTGGGATGGGTTTTTATTGCTGAGGAGTTTTGTTTCCTGCAGGGTTCCCCCCCGCCATGGGTGTCGGGGTGCTTTTGCAGGATGCAAATGGAAATTTGCTGAAACCAGACATTTTTCCCCCCAGGTTTGCAGCCTCATCAGGAAAGAAAATAAACATCAGAGGCTTTTTTGAATGTGCAAAAGGGAAACTTTGAATTCTCAGCCCAAATTGACCCCAAGACTTGGGAGCTTTTGGTTTGAAGGCCGGGTTGCTGGTTGAAGCTGATGCTGCAGGTTGAAGCAGATGCTGCCGGCGCGGTCCCCGGCACGGATGATGGTTGATGGTCGATGGTCGATGGTCGGTGGTTGAACTGGTGTCGAGGTTGGCTCTGCTTTAGCACCAGCGCCTGCCTAGGTGGAGCTACTTCTCTTCAGCATCGCGTCCAGCCAGAAAACGCTGGATCTGGTCTGATCGCCCAAATACCGCCTGGCTGCAGCTTCTGAGCAGAGCTCAGGCAAAAAAAAAAACCCAAACCAAACCAAAAAACCCACCCAAGCTGTGGGTTTGTGTTTGTTTTCCACACTCCCCCTTTGAAATACCATGCCAAAGGTAATCTGCCTTGGAGATTAGGCTTTGGCAAGTCTTGTTACGCTGCCGAAACCTCCAGGAACGCCCTTGGTGAGCCCTGGGCACACCCCGCTTCTGGGATGGGGAGTGAGTCCTGGCCCCGGCGTTCCGGGGAGTACGGGGACACGTGTGACACGAACCCGCAGGATACCCCCTGCCCTGCCAAAAACTGTCCGGAGGGAGGAGCAGCAGAGCCCCTCCGCAGCCCCGTGGGGATGCACCCACCCATCGCTCCCGCAGCCGGCTCTCCGGCAAACCCCAAAGCTGCTGCCCACCGGGCTCTGAACCCCCAAATTCCCAACTGGGGTGCAAATGCCCCCAAAAACCGAGGTGGTGAAGGAGAATAAACCCTCCTGGCCCCCTCCTGCCCTGTCCTTGTACTGGCAGGCACGGCTCGAGGGGGGTTGGTGGTGGGGTTTAATGGCCACCAGCCGAAAATTGAGGGGGGAAACACCTTAAACTAGGAGCGCTTGGTGCTTGGGCATTTTTTTTCCCCAAGGTATTTTGCAGCAATTAAGGAGCTGCAGGTAAATAGCCAAACCCCAGAGCCTGGCGAAGGTGCCAGCCGCTCTGCAGTCGGGACAGACCCAGCCACTGGCTCCGGGCTGACCATGTTACAGCCCTAAATAGCTGCTTTTTGGGGACAGGTGGGTCACAGCAAACTTTATTTTTCTGGAAACAGCAAGCACATTGTGCAGGGAAGGCTTTCCAAGGATGCTCCCCACGCCCTTTTCAGGAAATACCACGCAGCTCTCCTTCGTGCCATGCCAATTTTTTTTTTTTTTTTTTTTTAATTGGCATAAATGATAGCCTCGGCAAGGACACGTCGTGTTTTCCCTGGGCTGTCGGATTTTATTTTGAAATCGCAGCTGGTTTGATCTTTGCATCTCTCCACCCCCAGGCTCGTCTCTCCCTGCGTGTTCCTGCTCCTGGCACTTGCTCCGGAGCAGCGGGGTTTGCTGGGGAGCAAAAACGCGGTGGGGGGTCTCATCCTAATGCCGGTCACAGCCGGGTCCTTGGGGACATCACCCGATGTGGGGACAAAGTAAAAGAGTTGCATTCAATTTGCAAAAGCCACCCCAGCGAGCACAGTGGCCATCCCCACCCGGTGACCCCCCAGCTCTCACAAGATTCCAATTTTTGAGCCCAATTTCAGCCCTGGAGCCACCATCCTGACAGCAACGGCCGGGCTTCCTTCGGGGGGGACCCAAAATATCCTCCCCCGCGCGGTGACGACACGGCCCCGGCGTGGCGCCGGCGTAACCGGCTTTTCCAAGACCTGCTATTCCAGGGGTGGGGTTGGGTTGGCCCAGGTTTATTACCAGCTCCCTCTTGGCTCCGACACTTTTCCCCGGTACGGCGCTCTGGGGTGAAGCGGGATGGTGGCAGGGACCGGGAGAGGAGGAGGAAGGATTCCTACCCCATGTGCGGGGGACGTCACGCGGGATGGGTGCCACCAGGATGCACCCTCGGGGTCCCCTCCCTGTGCCAGCACCCTCTCCTTGGGGATAAGCCCTCCCGCACCCCAAGTATCCCAAAACACAGCGGGTGGGAGCCAGGACAGCCTGCGTGCAGCTCCGCAGGGATGCAGCAGGAGCTGGAGCATCTCCCCATCCCACCACCCCTCGCTTGGGCATTTCCTTCCTTACCCGAATCTCCAAAATAACAATAAACACAAAACCTATTTGAGATGGGTGAAAACGTCTGGGTTTGTTCCCTTCTTTTAATTCAAGACCAAACACACAGTGAATTTTTTTTTAACTTATTGATTTCCGCGTCCCCCCCCCAAATGCCTGTGCTGGGCCTGGCAGTCCCTGGAGTGCCTTTTCGCCGCTAGGCTTCAATTGTTTCTAAACTTCCAGATCCATCTTTTGGATATTTTTACAGGCCTGAGTCCATAGTGGGCCCTTTCTTTTTATTTTTTATTACTAGCATTTTTACCAGGATGACATTTTGACTAGTCTGGGAAATCTTCTTGCCTGCTACACCAATTCCTGACAATCAAGATTTAATCTTGCTGGAGAAGAAGAACGCATTGGATAGAAAAAAAAAAAAAAAATATCCAGATTTCTCTGAAATTGCAGAAAAGCGGAGCATGAGGAGCCTGTGGGAAATCTCCAACCCAGCCTGGAGCAGCGCAGCGACTGCGCAAGCCCCGACCGTCGCCGGACAGATGTTGGTCGAATTATAGCTAAAACCTCTGGCGCTGGGGATGCTCCGCTCTCCGTACCCCACGTGTATCATCGCAGTCGGGCAGCCTCTCTAATCTCAAAATTAAATCCCCTTTGCTGCTGTCTTCAGTGTTTGGGAGAGAGGCCGGATGGTAGAAAACCATTAGCACATCCTTCCTTGGTCATCCCCGTGGTTTTGGGCTCTCCCACCCTGGCAGGAACCCTTCTTTGCTTTTGGGGAGTTATCTCCCCATTTCTCACTGAGAAGTGCCAGGGATCAGATTGCTAAAATGGGTGTTTCAGGCACTTTGAAATGAGTTTCCCTGGGCCTGGGCTGTTGTGGCCGGGGCTGGGCACCAGCGCGGAGCTGCTGCGCATCCCCCACCTCCCCGGACCTTCCTCCACCGCATCCCTTCCTTCCTCTCCATCACATTTGATGTCACCTTTTTGGTCTGAAAACACCTTAATCCAGATTTAGGAAGGAAAGGAAAAAGGCAGGGGCAACATTTTTCCACTGAGCACGAATGTCCTGGGAATTCACCCAGGGGTTTCCCAGTGGTCGCTGAGCGGTGGCGGTGGCATTGCCATCCCCATCAGCCACTGGGATGCCGCTCCATGGCAGCTCCAAATCTTATTTTCTGCTGGCAAGCTTCACAGGCAGCTCACTCGCACGCAGGATTTTACCATTAATACGACTGAAACCAAACCATCTGGTCACTAGTGAGTCTGGGGTTATTTTAACACCTAAAAGGACAAGCAGAGGAAAACGAGATTGAGAAGCATGGATATAAATGCAAAAATACTGATTTCTCCTTCAGATTTACAAGTCCCTGGCCAGGAGCGGTGACTGTGGCCGAGAGCCCCGTGCTTGGCCGTCGTCCCTGCCGCTGTGTGTGCCGGGGCGGCTGCAAGAGGATGCTGGAGGCATCAGGCTGCCGGACCGGTTTGGAGGCTGGTGTTAATGAACTGGTGTTAATGGGCTGGTGTTAATGGGCACCCTGATGGTGAGAGATTTCCGTTTAGGCAGAGCTGGAGCCGTGCAGGGGCAGGGGCCGGAGCCGGACGGGGTTTTTCCATGTGGGTTTTCACCGGAGAGCGAAGAGTCAAGCTGCAGAGTAACTCCCCGGTGCAGACAAGATCGTGAACCGCATCGCTTTAATTATGCCAGTGCAAATTTCACTCATTTGGTTAAGCCTGGGAGCTACAGAAAGAGCTATTTCCAGGTGTGCCGGTTTAATTACCATGTGCCCTTTGTTAAGCATCGCACGCAGCCGCGTGGCCGGGGTTTGCCAGGCTCTCCGGCCGGCGCAGGTTTGCAGCCACCAGCGTTGCGATGGCCCCGCTCATGGCTCTGCACATCCCCAGGACACACACAGGGGCTCCGCTCAGGTCACTTAAATGGGTTTTAACCTGATTTGTGCTGTAATCTCCATGTCGACAGGCCCTCATCACACAAAGGATAAAACCTCAGCTTCCGCGGCCGGGGTCTGCGGGGTTTCACCGGGCAGCTCCCACCGGCCACGCTGGGGTTCCGGCTGGCCGATGTCCCCAAGCCAAGCAGCCGCCTCATCCCGGCACCCCGGGGGCACCTCCGGGCGATGTGTGTTTGCAAAACAGCTTTTGTTTGCTTAACTCCTTGCAGTCCAGCGCGCAGGGGCACAGCTCCCGCTGCCCCGCTCCCTCTGCCTGCCCCACGGCCGCAGGCAGGGACGGGGTGACAGTCCCACTGCCCATGGCGGGCAGCCCAGCGCCAGCACTGCCATCCCACCCCTGCAAAAAATAGCAGCTTTCGGGTGCTTTATTTGCACTTTCCTTTTCTGAACTTGCCTTAAAAAGATGCAGAAGGGCTCGGTTTTCAAACAAACAGTATTTAAATGACGTTCTTCCCTGCTCGTCCAGCTCTTAGCTATAATCTTATTGCCGTACGAAGCAACGAGCGTGCGTGGTACGTGGTGGGATTTTAACTGTAATTCATGGACAGACCTAAAACTGCCAGGATTATTGTAAATTTTATTCAGCGGGGTTTGAATGTTACTGGTTCAGCAGCACCTCTTTCCGTGCTGTCTTTGCAGCAGCTTCTGTTTAACCGCTCGGCTCGCAAATTTTATTGCATCGCTCACGTCTCGCAGTAATTCTCCAGGTTTTCAAATAATCCCAGGAAAAGAGTTAAAATGGAGCCTCTGCTTTAGTGCGTGTTCATCGCAAAGTGTGTGGGGCCAAAGTCTGGTTTTTCTGACCCCCCTGGTAAATCCCGTGGGCTCGGCTGGGAAAATTGCCATCCGGGACATAAGCGGATACACTTTGAATTTCAAAATCATGCCAGTGGGAGAGGGGGAAGGAGTGACATGGGGACCAGGGGGGCACCAAAACATGGGTCCCAGCATCGTTGTTGGGGCTCAGGCAAGGCTCTTACCCCCCTTGCCTGCTATTGCAGGCTGAGCCGGGCACTGCTGGACCCCAGACAGGGCACAAGGTTTTACCAGTACCAATAATCATCCCCTGGGATGATACGTCAGGAGTCGCAGTCAATGGCCTCGGGATGAAAGATTTGGGATGCAGGATGCTGCTGGGTTTTGTTGCCCGTGGGATGCAGAGGAGCTCCCAGGCACGGATTCAGCCCGGCCATTTTGGGATTTGCCCATTTTTCATCACCTACCACAGAGGTGATGGGGTTTTGCATCCCTCCAGGCAACCCCTTTCCCATCCCTTTCCCATCTTTGCAATCAGAAAGCTTCTCCCACCATCAAACCCTAAACCCTCCCTACTGCTGCTGGAGCCCGTTCCTCCTTCTCTGCTCCCCATGGCAATATTTCTTTCCCCCTTTGCAGCCCCCGCTGACAGTGGGCAGCCCCCGCAGACCTTCCCTGGCAGAGCGAGGCGGATGTTGCAAGACCGAAGGGATGGGGTTTGTTTCATCTGTTCTCACCCTTCCTCTGGCCCTGCCCCCTGCGTCTCTCGATGTGCATCGCGCACATAGCACGCACAGCACCCTCCAGCCTTGCTCATCCATCTCACGCACCTTAACCAACGGGAAACTCGAGGAAAAGCCCATAAACCAGATGGGAAACAAGGATTAGATTCATAGCGGGCTTGTACTAATGGAAACCATCCTTTACTGCTTGATCAGAAGAAACAGCCACGCACAAACCCATTGCTTCTGCCTAGGCAGCACATGGGGTGGCCTTGCGAGGATGCCTGGGATGATGAGCCCTAACACGAGCACGTGGCTCCGGCATCCCCACTCACCGTGACTGAATCCCGCAGTGATTTCCACAAGCGACAGCTTACGGCGGGCACCGTGAGTGACCGAACTCCCCTTCACCTGTGGCAGCAAATTGTCCCATCCCAGGCGCCAGCACAACCCCCTCCATCTGCACCCACAAGCCCTCCAAATCCTCACATCACCGATATTTCTTAACTGCACGGGACAAGCCTGCGGCTGGCGCGGGGGCTTGCCTCCCTCTGCCCCTCTCCACCTCTTTGCTGCCTGCGAACGGGCCAGATCCAGCCCAGCGCGGGAGCTGCCGGAGGATTTTGAGCACAAGAAGGACATGGAGCTGTTGGAGCGGGTCCAGAGGAGGCCACAAAAATGATCCGAGGGCCGGAGCCCCTCTGCTCCGAGGCCAGGCTGGGGGAGCTGGGGGTGCTCAGCCTGGAGAGGAGGGGGCTGCGGGGAGACCTGAGTGCTGCCTTTCCATGCTGAAAGGGGCCTATGGGAAGGATGGGGGCAAGCTTTTTAGCAAGGCCTGTTGTGACAGGACAAGGAGTAATGGTTTTAAACTAAAGAAGAACAGATCTAGACTGGATATAAGGAAGAAATTTTTTACACTGAGGGTGGTGAGGCACTGGCACAGGTTGCCCAGAGAGGCGGTGGAGGCCCCATCCCTGGGAACATCCCAGGCCAGGTTGGACGGGGCTCTGAGCACCCTGGGCTGGTTAAAGCTGTCCCTGTCACTGCAGGGTTGGGCTAGGTGGCCTCGAAAGGTCCCTTCAAAGCATTCTATGATCCTATGATTTTGGCCCTGTCTGATGCAGAACAGGCTCCCCATAAATTCCCCTTGGTTTAATCTCATCGCTGAGCTGGGGGGGCTTCCCTATTAACTCAGGCTGGCGCTAGCTCGCCCGCCTGCTGGCAGGGCCGCTACAAACCGGTGACGATGAGACCGTGATTTTCCCCTCCAGCTCTCGCGATGGGATGTAGGATGCACTTGGTGTCCCCCTCCACCTACCCCATGCCCCCTCCCTGCTGCTGGCATCGCTTTCCCCATGCCCCGCCGCCCCGGGGGGCTGCAGCTGGGGGGGTTTTGCAAAGCTCTTTGGGGCTTGGGAAGGCGTTCGCGTTCAGATGGATGGGGCTGGCGGCAGCTGCAAGGGCATCCTGTAAGCGCTTTTGTTGGCAGCCGAGGCTTGCGCCCCGAATACCTCTCGAATCTCTTCAGGGCCTGGAAAATAGACGACACCCACTCCGGGAATCACAGCCGCCCCGAGGCCATCCCGGCAGGAGCCTGTGGTCGGGGCGCAGCGCCTGGCACAGCTCATCGGCTCATCGCCGGGGCCCCGCGAGCCCCAGGGGCTGCGCAGGGGCATTTCTGAAGCTCCGATGTGACGCGAGCGAAGCTCCGATGTGACGCCAGTGAAACACCGCTTCATTTTGGGCAGTTGTCGGTTTGCTGCCGGCCTCTGCCCGCGCTGGCAGGGAGAGCTGGGGAACAGAGCATCATTGACCCGCTCTTGAGCCCGTCCTTTGTATGCACCGCCGCCTTCTCCCTGACAAAGCCTATTTTCTCATATCCCACGAGCTTTCTGCCGTCCCCCAAATGGCGTCCATGGGAGGCAAAGCCAGCGCTCCAGCCCCTCTGCCTGTGCCCACGGCTCCCCGCGGTGCCCCTCATGCCCACCCGGTGCTGCACGGCCAGGCTCGCCTGGGGAATCCTGCCCTAAAACTCTCCCCCTCGGCCAGCCCCTCCTGGCCTTGCCCCTCTGAGCCCATGAGGAGCTGCCGGGGGTGCAGGGGGGATGCCCGGGGGTATGGGGGGCAGTGGCGGGGGGGTGCAGGGGGGATGCTGAGGGGTACGGGGGGGCAGTGGGGGGGGTGCAGGAGGGTTGTGTGGGGGTGCAGGGGGCAGTGGGGGGGGTGCAGGGAGGAGGTGCAGGGGGAGATGCCTGGGGGAGTAGTGCAGAGAGGTGGGAGGATTCCTGGGGGGCTGCAGGGGGAAGGGGGGGTGATGCAGGGGGGATGCCCAGGGGTCAGCGCTGGGGGGGGGGGTGGCAGGGGGGCAGTGGTAGCTCAGGTTGGATGCTCAGGGGGGGTGCAGGGGGGTCCCTGGGGAGTGGAGCTGGGGGATGCCTGAGGGGTTGGCTGAAGGTATGCAGGGGGATGTGGGGGGGTCTGTCCGGGGGGATGCAGGGGTTCCCTGGGGAGCAGAGCTGGGAGGATGCATGAGGGGCTGCTGAGGGGGGTGTGGGGGCACAAAGGAGGATGCAGGGGGGCACAGGGGGAAAACCAGAGCATGGCCAGGGCATGCAGGGGGATGTGGGGGGATGCGGGGGGCTGTCCGGGGAGCAGCACGGGGGCACGCAGGGGGATGTAGAGGGGCACAGCGGGGGTTCCGGGGAGCAGCACCACTGCATGCAGGGGGATGCAGGGGGGTACAGGACGTTGTCCGGTAACATGTGGGAGGATGCAGAGGAATGCAGGGCGTTGTCGGGGGGGGGGGGGGCTGCACCGAGGCACGCAGGGGGGATGCAGAGGTGTAAAGAGGGGCTTCAGGGGAGCAGGACTGGGGCGTGCAGGGGGGGATGGCGGGGGTTGCCCGGGGGCGTGCAGGGGGTATGTGGGGGGTTGCCCGGGGGCGTGCAGGGGGGATGCAGGGGGTTTGTCCGGAGGCGTGCAGGGGGGATGGCGGGGTTTGCCCGGGGGCGTGCAGGGGGGATGGCGGGGGCCGTCTGGGGATGTGCAGGGGGGATGGCAGGGTTTGCCCGGGGGTGTGCAGGGGGTATGTGGGGGTTTGTCCAGGGGCGTGCAGGGGGTATGTGGGGGTTTGCCCGGGGGTGTGCAGGGGGTATGTGGGGGGTTGCCTGGGGGCGTGCAGGGGGGATGGCAGGGGGTTGCCCGGGGGCGTGCAGGGGGGATGCGGGGGGTTGCCTGGGAGCGTGCAGGGGGGATGCGGGGGTTTGCCCGGGGGCGTGCAGGGGGTATGTGGGGGTTTGCCCGGGGGTGTGCAGGGGGTATGTGGGGGGTTGCCTGGGGGCGTGCAGGGGGGATGGTGGGGGGTTGCCCGGGGGCGTGCAGGGGGGATGCGGGGGGTTGCCTGGGAGCGTGCAGGGGGGATGCGGGGGTTTGCCCGGGGGCGTGCAGGGGGGATGCGGGGGTTTGCCCGGGGGCGTGCAGGGGGGATGGCGGGGGTTTGCCCGGGGGCGTGCAGGGGACACGCCGGGGGCCGTCCGGGAAGCAGTCCCGGCTCCGCAGGGGGCTGCGGGGGCCGGCGGGGCGGCAGCAGGGCTGCCCGGCGGCAGGCAGCGGGGCGCGGGGGGGGGGTGCCCGGGAGCCGCCCCGTCCTCCGGGCTCCCGTTTTCCCGGCGCTGCCTCCCGGCCGGGCCCTCCCCGCCGCCTCCGCCTGCCCCCCCCCCCCCCCCCCCCTCCTTCCCCGGAGCATCCCCCCGCCCCCGCCGGGCTCCGGGGCCGCTTTAAAAGGCGCAGCTCCCCGCTCCGCCCAGCTCGGCACCGCGGAGCGCACCATGCCCGCCGCAGCCGGCCCCGGCCCGGGGAGCGCGGCCGCCCCGCCGCCCGCCCGCCTCTGCCTGCTGGCCCTGGCGCTGCCGCTGGCGCTGAGCGGGAGCGGGGCCGCGGCCGGGCCCTCCCGCACCGTCTACACCAACCACTGGGCCGTGCGGGTGCGGGGGGGCCCCGCCGAGGCCGCCCGCCTCGCCGCCGCCTACGGGTACATCAGCCTGGGGCAGGTAAGGGGCAGCGGCGGGGGGCACCGGCGGCCGGGCAGGTACCGGGAGCGGGGGCTGCGGGGGGGGGCTTGCGCAGGGAGCCTAAGGGGGGGCGGGGGGGGAGCGGAGCTGTCGGGGGTCGCCGGAGCGGAGAGGTGCGGGGGGGGGCCCGGGGAGCCGTCGGGGGTCCCGGGAGCTGCAGGGGGACCTGCGCCGGCAGTCTGCGGGGGGGGTCCCCGGAGCTGCCGGGGGTCCCGAGGAGCGGGAGATGCCGGGGGTCCCGGCACTGGAGAGGCGCTGGGGATCCTGGGGAGCTGCCGGGGGTCGAGGCGCCGGGAGCCTGCGGGGGATCCCGGGAGCGGGGAGCTGCCGGGGGTCGAGGCGCTGGGTTCCCGGCACCGGAGAGGCGCCGGGGGTCCCGGGGAGCTGCCGGGGGTTCCGGCACCGGGAGTCTGCAGAGGATTCCCGGGAGCGGGGAGCTGTCGCGGGTCCCGGCACCGTAGAGGCGCCGGGGGTCCCGGGGAGCTGCCGGGGGTCGAGGCGCCGGGGATCCCGGCACCGGGAGCCTGCGGGGGGTGCCGGGGAGCTGCCGGGGGTCCCGGCACCGGGAGCCTGCTGGGGATCCCGGGAGCAGGGGGCTGCCCGGGGGTCTCGCACCGGGAGTCCTGGCACCGGGAAGCTGTCGGGGGTCCCGCGGCCGCGGAGCTGCCGAGGGTCTCGCACTGTGGGTCCCGGTTTCGGGAAGCTGCCGGGGGTCCCGCGGAGCTGCCGGCTCTCCCGGGGCGGTGCCGGGGGTCCCAGGACCGGGGCATGGGCCCCTCCAGCCCCCCGGAGCGGCCGGGATGGGGACGATGCCGCGGTGCTGGCGGAGGGGTTTGGCCCCGGGGGGCGACCCCGGCCCCGCTCGCCCCCCCCACCCCGCTCCCCGGGGTGCCCGCACAGCCCGCTCCCACCCCGGCTGCGGGATTGCACAAGTTCCTCTCATCCCGGAAAGTTACATTTGTGGATTTAACAAACTACTTTGGACTCTCTGGCCCGCGTTTATCGGAGATTTTGGGAACACGAGGAGCTCTTGCTTTCAATCCCTCGCAGCGCACGGATGGCTTAAAGGCCACTTTCATCACGGCAGCTCCTTTTCCTCTCAATTTCTTCATCCTCTCTGTAAACCCAGCTGTGGGCTGGTGTCCTCAGAGTTTCTCTGGAGTTTATCGCCTTCTGTGCCGCTCGGCTGCTCAGCGCTTTTCTGGCTGGGTGGCACTTCAGGTTGTCTTCCTGCCCAAGGTGTCTCCTGGACTATAAATTATAACCTTGCCTTATATCGCAACCCTGCTTTTAAGCATAATTAAAGTCACCAGGTGCTGCGTAAACAAATTGGGGGGGGGGGGGCTCAATCGGGGACACTGTCTCCTGCGCCGGTGTCCGTGACCTCCCGTGGGGGATAACCCCTTGTGTCCCACCCTCCGTCCCCTACCTGCTGTGCTCCCCTCCCACCCCACCAAGGAGAAAATCACTGATATTATTCAAATGCCTGTATCACAGGGCCGGGTGAACGCAGTTGTGCAACCCAAAGGGCTTTTTGGTGTTTATCCCTCTTCAGCCAGAGAATATCTTGATTGAGCTTCCCACTCTCCTGATTTGCATCAGCCGAACGTCAGCTCCTGGTTCGGGGTTTTGCTGTGTCCCTTCCCCGCTGGAGCATCTGCTCCTCCCTGGCATCCCAGCTTTCCCAAGCCAGTCCCCGCGATACCGGAGGCGTTTGGCCCATGGGCGCAATGTGGCCTCACCGGAGCATCCCTCCCTCCCCCCTGAGCCCTTCCCCAGGGCAGCCCGGCGCAGGCTGGAGAGCAAGGGAAATATTTCTGCGGTTGCATCAGGTTGTTCCTGGCTCCCGCCTTTTCCGCGGATGCTGGGAGCTCGTGCACCGCTGGGGCTTCCCCAGCTGCTCTCAACGCCCTGCCTTCAGCTCTCTGGCCTCCCCGAACTTTTCCCATGGGAGCTTCTCTGGGGCAAAACCCTGAGGAACCACTGTCCCTGCATGCGTGTGCTCACAGGTGACACTCGTTGCATCCTGCTCGGGGCTCATGCTGTGCTGGGCAAGTGTGGGGGTGTCCCCAGCTTCCCCCGCCGCGTTCTTTGCTCATGGAGCTGCTGGGGACGGCACCGTCCCCAGCGAGATGTGCCCTCCCGGGGGGGGCCTGATGCTGTGCAAAATGTGCTGGAAAACCCTGCCAAGGGGCTATCACCCTGCCCTGGGGAGAAGTTTGGGTGGAGACAAGTGGTGGAGTCGGACATGGTGAGGGAGGAGGAGACGTGCCGGTCGTGGAGGTGACCTGGCTGGGTGCAAGGGAGGCTCAGCCCTGCGTTGGTGGCTGGTGACCTCTTTTCCTCCGAGATGCAATCGTGGGGGCTCCCGACATGCTCCTGCCTGGGAAGGGCTTCGCTGGGGTTTGCACACACAGAGGTGTCTGCCGTGTCCGAGCTGGGTCCCCATGTGTTCTCATGCCCAACCCGTGCACCAAGACACCCTTAAACCCTTCTGGGTCACGGCAGAGCGACACTTCCCTTGGGCAATCATTTGCATCAACTTCTATTTAAGTGAAGCAAACAATTAAACAAAAGGAAAAGCTTTTATACCCCCAAACGCCTGCTCATTCCTCCCCGCCGGTATTTGTTCACCGCGCTGTGTGGGGACGAGCCGGGACAGGCCCTGGCCGAGGGCACTGCGAGGGCTGTGCGGTGCCGGTGCCCGTGCCCGTGCCGCGGGCAGTGCCTCCACTGCCATCCCGGGGGTGGTGACGAGCCTGTTCCTATCCCGGTAACAGGTTTATATGATTTTTTTCCTTGTGCAGTGTCCAATGCAGTAGGCTTTGGGAGGGCTCACACGTGCTCGGCAGTCTCGCCTGCGGTGCAGGAGGTGGGCAGGATTCATTTGGGGCTGGAATTGGAGCTTTCCTGGATTCCTGGCATCTGAGGGATGCTGGAGCAATGGCGTCCTCGCAGCCCTGGGCTCGGTCCTTACTGGGCTGAATCTGGCCATGACCGTCTGAGAATGACATTCCCGAAGGCAGGAGCTCAGCGGCTGGAGCGCTTGTGCCTGGTGGGGACGTGTGGTGTCCCCAGGAGGGAGCGGGCACGGCCTCCCCAGCCGGATCCATCCTCCCGGAGGACCTCAGCGCCAATGCAGCTGCATTTTTCAGAAATAGGATGGGTTGGGAGAGATGCTGGAAGACTTTGCTGTGATGGGGAGGGAAGGAATGGGCTCAGAAGTGCCCTGACGGGCTCTAGTGGTGCCCTCGGTGGTGTCCAGCTCCCAGAAAACTCTTTTGCCAGGTCACATTAGCTACAAGTGATCTTGAACCTGCTTGAAATACTAATGGCTGTTAATGAGGCGGGGCGGGCGCTGGGCTTGTCTTCGCCTGGCAATGCATCGGGAGAGCTGGGTGCTGCTGTAGGAGCTGCTCCCGGGTGAGTCTCCGTGCCCCGGTGCCACTTGGGGGGGCTCGCAGGTGGCACCGGGATTTGGGGGAGAAGGGGAAAAGGGGAATGGAAAAGGAGATCGGGAGATAGCCAAACCCCTTGCAATCATACTCTTTTTAACACTGTTAAGAAATGTATCTGTAGAGTAATTCCTGTTGGCAAGGTCCTCTGGAGGTCTGTGGTCCACTCCCCCACTTAATTTTGAGGCTAAAGGAGGCTGCGCGGAGCCTCAGCTGGGTGCAATTTGAAGCTCTCCGAGGATGGAGATCCCACCACCTCCCCAGGCCCGTGTGTCCCCACCCTACACAAAGAATTACTGTCTGTATACCCAAATAGGATTTCTCCCCTTACTTGCTGCCTCTCATCCTTTTGCTGTGCGTCTCCATCTCTCTCTAACCGCCTGGGTTCCGTCAGGGCCATGAGTAGCTCCTTCAGCTTCAAACTCTTCCCCGTTTGGCTGGATGACATTGGCAGGTGTGTGGTTTTTTGGAAGCGGAGCCATCGACACCCTCAGGATAGTGACGCTGGCTTTGCAGGGTGCAAAATGTGTTCACGTTGCTTCTGGCTTGCTCGACCTGCAGCCCAGCTGAGCTGGGCAGCACCAGCCAGGGCTTCCTCTGCCTCACCTAACAGTGGGGAAGAAAACCACCTCATTTTTGTTGAGGTACAAATTCAAGTTGCCTCAAAAAAATCTCAAGTTTCCTCTGCAAAACTGCGAATCGATTGGGAAAATTAAAATCGATCCTTGCGGAAATGAGAACCTCCCGTGCGCGTACTCGACAGAAGTTAGATGTCCAAAAAAATCAAGGTCGATAGTTGTAAACGCGCTTGGGGAGGGAACGAGTGGATCTGGAGCTGCTTGGCATGGTCTCCTGGGCTTTGGGTGGGTAAATGCAGTTGGTGGCAACCTGGGCTCTCTCCTCCGTGGTGGAGCTGGGACCTTTCAGCGTGGGCGGCTGTCTTCTGGCTGGTCAGGAGCTGATGGCTACGCTTGCCCGTCTAGGTAGCCAGGAAAGATCAGCCCTTGGTAAAGCCCTACTACGTGCCTCTTGGGTGCTCCTCTGGGTTTTCCAGCATCCCCATCGCTGTGGCCATGGGGCTGTGGCCTCACTGGTGCCGTATGCAGGAGAAAACCCAACTCTCTTGGGCGTCTCCCATCCCCAGGGGTTGCATTGCAGAGCCCTCACTGAGCTGACTGACCTCAAGGAGGAAAACAAATATTTTTCCATTAAGAAAATGGCATTTTTAAATTTTTCTCCTTAGAATACCTTAGGTGGAAGGGGGCCTCTGGAGGTCACGGGGTCCAACCTCCGCTCAGAGCGGGGCCGGCTTTCAAGTCAGCCCCAGCTTGAGAAGGTTTTCCTTATTTTTCCTTCAATAAATCCCAGCAGAATAAAGAACCTGGGGCACAGGGTGCTTCTCCTGCTGCTCTCACCAGGCATCCCCAGAGCCTGGGATGGGTTACCTCCCTCCTCGTCCTCTTGCTGTTTTGCATCACGCGGTAATTTCACATTTATTTCCGAAAAGCCCCGTGCCCGCTCCGGTGGAGAACACAAGTGCTTCTTCAGCTGATGCTTGTTTATAGAGCGTGATCCTGTTATGACGAGTGCCGGAGGGACTGGAGATGAGAATAAACTGAATATTATAACCCTGCAAACTGCAGGCTGAGCCGGCGGAGGCAGAGCTGACCCACCCGGGCTGTGGGATTGGGATTTCCAGGCAGAGTGAGCAAGAGGCAGGGTGGCCTCGTGCAAGGTTTCCCTAAAATATGGGGAGGTTGGAGCATCCTCATTCCCTTTCCTAAGAGTGGGTTTGAGGAATGGGTTTGAAAAGCCGAATGTAGATTGTAATGAGCAACTGCTTTGCATGTAGATGTTAAAGAAACTGCGCAGCTATGCTGTTAACGCAGAGAAAAAGGTGTGTGGGGAGGGAGGGTTTAAACGAACTTGAGTGGAAACAAATTACAAAAAGCACAGTAAGGGCAGTAAAGTCGGTGAAATGACATTCTGGCATAAAAGGCAGAGCAAAACTAATTAAATATTTCTTGCTTGTAAGAGGCGCTGGCACTTCTCAAGGTATTAAGTGTGATAAAGATGTAAGTAGTTGTCATCATCTGCTTCAGCATCTGGTCCGGACAAACCTGTTTGCTCCCCCCTGTCCCTTTGCAGCCAGCCCTGGTCTGGCCCCGGGGATGTCACCCTGGCCCCTGGGTCACACGTGGCCTCGGGGACGTCACCCCGGCTCCTGGGTCGCAGATGGGGCTCGTAGCTTGGCTCACCCCGCTCCTGTGAGCCAGGCACAGGGCCTGCCACCGGCTCCCTGCGGCATCCAGCTCCTGGCCGTGGGCCAGTTTTTTGCTGGGAGGAAGGAAACCAACCTCAGGAAAAAGGGAATATATAGCAGAGACCCAATTTGGACCAAAATTGTGTGACCTGGGAGCCGCATGCCAGGGAGTGCAGCTTTTGGGTCATTCCCATCCCTATGGCTGTGAATCCCTGTGGGATGCTCGTCACATGGTGCCTGGCTGAGATCTCCCAGCTCATTGCGTAGCCCCGGGACTTTATCCGTGCTTTTGGGATGGAAAAAGAAGAGTCAAGGCATCTCCAGCTGCCGGGATGAGAGGGCTGAAGGCAGTGCAGCCACCCTGGCGCTTGGCAGGGTGGCATGGCTGGCACGGTGTTTTCCCGCAAATGTGGGACATTTCAGCTCTGTGCAAGAAAAAAAAGGGCAAAAACTTGTAAAAGAGGAGCGTGGGGCTTCCCTGAGCTGAAGGGAGCCAGTGGGGCTGCCTTTCCCAGCTCGCCTTCGTTGCTGGCCTGCACTTACTGCTGGGGAGGGACTCTAGGTTGGGACATGTGTTACACATCCCTTGGGAGGGATGGTTGGTTTGCTTGGAGAGATTTTTTTTTTTTTTTTTGACTCCTCCTGCTGCCACCCTTGACTCCAGGCTAAGCACATTTGTATCCCTGCTTCCCAGGAGCATCCCAGGGTTGGCAGGGACCGCACTTACCTCTCCTTATGGGGCTGCTCTTGCTGCCAGGGCGAAGCTGGAGCATCGGGTGGGGAAAAGCAGCACGATGAGGCATAGCTCTCCTGGCTCTGCCGCAGCCGCTGAGCTCATTTTTAGCTCATTATTTCTGCTTGGGAGCCGATGGAAGGCAGTTTGTAAAGATGCATTTAATGGGTGAAAATTTCATAAAAATGTTTTCCGGG
Source organism: Pelecanus crispus (assembly GCF_030463565.1). Classification (NCBI taxonomy): domain Eukaryota; kingdom Metazoa; phylum Chordata; class Aves; order Pelecaniformes; family Pelecanidae; genus Pelecanus; species Pelecanus crispus. Next base: position 3,991,178 of record NC_134649.1, read on the forward strand.
CTCTGTTGTGCCGGTGCAGCGTCAGGCCACCAGCGCTGTTTGCCACGGCGGTGGCACTGGGGTTAGTGCCAGCATCCTGCATCCCCTCCCTGAACCCGGCTTTGCCAGGGAGCTTTGTGTCAGCAAGGGATTTGCGGTGCGGGGCACGGCTGCGCCGATGCACAAAAGGGTGCTGCCAGCACCGAAATGGGGGGCTACCATGGGAAAAACTAATTTTTTTTTTTTTAAAAAAAAACCCCAACTTTCTTTTTGCAGATCGGGAGCTTGGAAAACTACTACCACTTTCACCACAGCAAGACGTTTAAGCGCTCGACGCTGAGCAGCCGGGGACCGCACAACTTCCTCCGCATGGACCCCAAGGTACAGGGCCGGGCAGCGGGGGCTCCCCCGGCCTCTGCGGGGGCGGCGGGATGGGGGTCCCCGCTTCCCGCCGGAGGAGCCCGTCGGCTCTGTCTGGGTCAAGCGTGAGCCCAAGCACCTTGCGATGACATGTTATCCTTGAGCCGCAGCCCTGTGCATGCACGGCGTGACTCATTGGCCATGGGTACGTCGATCGGTGATGAAAAATACTTAGAAGTGACTAAACTCTAACATCTGCCTGAAAGCCGGGAGGAAGAAAAGGGGGGAAAAAAAGCCTTCCAGGATAGAAAGGCTGTTGCATGCTCGGGGTGTTGATCCAGTTGCCACAACACTTGCTGCCTCAATGGTTGCTATGTGTGAAATCCTTGGCAATAGCTCTGCATTGCTTTTTCCTAGAGCAAGCATCCAAAGGGATTTTCAGCGCAGCTGAATTGACAAAAGTTAGGGGGGGGGTGGGGGGAGAAGGCAAGGAGGGACAGGCGGGACCTCGGTGAGCTGGGCTCAGGGTGATGGGGAAGGGCTGCAGCTCTGCCTCGGCTTTCCTCCTCCCTGAGCTCTGTGCGGCACCTGAGCCCCACGAGATGCTACTTCTGCAGAGCAGGGGAAGGGTTAATGTGTGGGGAGGGTCTGTTTTTTGGGGAGAGGGGGAAATAAATGCAGCAAAAGCCATTGCAATGAAGGTAGCCATGCTACAGCTAGCTGCTGGCGCTTGCACTGATGCCCATCCGCCCTTGGGATGCTCCCGGCCACCCTCGGGATGCCCCCGACTCCCAAGACATTTCCAACCCACTCAGCACAACGCATCCCATCCGCATCTCTCCAGACCCACACAGCAACCCTGCTTTCCCCAGCCAGCCGGCTTTCCAGAGAGATTTGCTGTTAAATATTTGGACAGGGTCTGTAGCACATTTCTGAGGAGGCACACGCGTGGCTGCTGCCGAGCAGTGGCGTTGCCAGCGGGGAAAACCTCAGCGAGGGGAGCGTCGGTGCCTTGGAAGTGTGCTGGGCTCTAATTAAAGCTGTTTGCCCTCGGGGAGGTGCAGAGGCATCCCAGCAAATGATGAATTCAGCTCTGCAGTTGGAATACCTCCATTTAAATGAGTGTCGTTATAATGCAAACCAAATCAATTGGCTTTTAGTCTTATTAACATTTACCTTACCTTGCTCTATGGACGGCAAGCTACAGCAATCAGCTCCTGTTCTCTTAATCCTTCGTTATCACTCGGAGTTCAAGACCTCTTGGCATGTGTTGTCTCTCCCCCTCTCCCACGCACGTTTGCAAATCGGTTTTGAGATGTGTCGGCATTTGGACGGCACCAGCTTAGCATGTGCGACGCAGGAAAACATCACCACGAGGCACAAGGAAACACGAGCTGGAATAGCGAAGATGGAAACAAATCTTGTAGAAATCCCGAAGAACCAGCAAATTCAATCATTTGCAGATGTTGGGTGGTTCGTGCCTTCCAGGGGCTATTGTTTCCAGCACCATTATTGGTTTGCTCTGCCGCAGGGCTCGGTGGCACGAGGGCTGGGCATCACCCGGGGTCCCGGTCCCCGTGGGACCACGCCGCTGCCGAGCCCCCCTCTTGCCCCAAGAGACCCCCGTGGCCGGCGGCTGCTCCGTTTGGAGCTGATATGAGCCAAGCGATGTGGCAGGCGATTGAAGGGGAGGAGAGATGTAGCAAATCCAGCAATTCTGGGGGCAGCTCATGGTGGCGAGAGTAAGAGGTGAGGAGGTGCAATGGGACGCAGAGCAGGGTCGTGCCATGCTGTGCCGCCCCTCATATGGGCTCATCTTGCAGCTCTCATCGCCGAAATCTTTCCCAGCTTGCTGGGATGCTCCTGTTAGTCCTCGCAGTGCTTGAGCCTTCAGCCTCGCTGCTCCGGTCTCTCAATCCTCATCGGAGGATGTCACTGCCCTGTGCCTCTGGCCATGTACCATAGCAAAATCAACCCCACCTAAATTATTTCTGCCATGCTTTATGGCGAACATGCTGGAGCCATCTGGTTTGTCCTGGATCTCTGCTTTAATTCCTGCACATCCACTGGAATAAGTCAAGCTATTGCTTTTCTGGAGCTGCAAAGGGAGTTGCATCCTTGCCTGTGCTGGTGGTTGTGTTTGGTGGAGCTACCCTGGGTGCCTGGATCCGGGCATCACCCACTGAAAATCTCAAAGTAAGGGGGAACATAAAAAGCTGCCCCTCTGTTTCCAGCAAGGGTGAAAGGTTTGGCTCGGTGATACCTGAGCCTCCTCGCAGGGTCCTTTGGTGCTACTCACGGTCACCTCGTTATTGTTAATTGCATTTGCAGTGGCAGAGCAGGGACCCGCCGGCCTCAAGACCGTGTTGTAACAGTTTTGGCCATTCCTAGCAGCGAAAAGACTTTTTTTTTTTCTTTCTTTTTTTTTTTTAAATTTCCGAGAAGCTTTTACCCCCCTGGATGAACGATGGAAGTCGCTCCAAGTTTCACAAGCCACGGGAGCCGCTGCAGGGATGCCCCGGGCTCCTTCCCGCTCACCCGTTGTCTTCCCACACCAGCTACATCAATTTAGCAACCCCGCCTTGAAACCAATGCCGTTCAACTGCTGATTTCTCCGTGTCCACACAAGACTTCTCCATCAGCTCCCGGCTGGCAGCGCTGGGGCCGATCAGGAGCACGTTTAAGATGAAGACGTCCCCGCGAGGCACCACAGCTCCTGGCAAAGCCCCGCAAAATCCCACATCTTCCTGTCGTTCCTGCATCCAGCAAAGCCACGAGGAAAGGCGACAGCTGTGGCTCGGGCAGCGAGACCCACAGTAATGCTGCTGAGGAGTGCTTTAAGGAGAAAAGCTGGGTATTTGGGCCATATCCTCTATTTAATGTGTCTATTTTTTTTTAACTAGACCATGAAGTTGTATTTTTGCTTCCAATGCTTAAATCCATCGTCGTATAAGCAAAGCAGCATGCTGTCGTCAGCCAAGGCAGCGTGGAAACTAATTTTTCTATGAAATATATATATTTTTTTCCTTTCAATGTCTTTTTTCTTTAATATATATGTTTAAAAAACAAGCTCTAGGCTGGAAACTGCCAGATTTCCGATATGCACAGCTCCCCGTCCACCTCCATCCAAGGCAGAAAGCCATAAACCATGCAAGAAGAACTCGGTTCAGCCGACAGTTTCGCATAAATGAGCCCAACAAAAACTTGCAGTTTGGATTTTTATTCTTTTTGTTATAAAACCTTAGTCATAAGAATAGAGACATCCCCGTGAGCAGCCCTGCCGTTCCCAAAAGACCCTGAGCTGTCGGGAAGAAAGTGTCTGGCGAGGAGGGATGTGCCGCAGAGCCCTCCCAGCTCATCGGCAGGTGCCTCCCTTCTCCCCCCCAGCATAAGCATGTGTAAAGATTTGGTCTATACATTATTTTTACAACCTATTTCCAATAAACCTGGGGTTTGTCTCCACGCTGAAGGCAGGAGAGCCCTTTTTGTGGGCAGTAAAGGGTCTCGGGGTGGGGGAATGCTCGCTAGGGACAGGATGCGTCTGCTCCCAAACGGGCACCTTAGGAAGCTCCCGCCGCAGCGGCGTGGGCAAACACCGGTGTTTCCCAATCCTGGCCTTTTCCGGCTCATTTCCCGTTTGATCTCTTCGCGTGTCATGCCCCACTGAAAAGCAAACAAATGTCAGAGCGGTCAGCCCCGAGGCCGCCTCGCCCGCAGCCGGTGCCAAAAATGCCTCTTCAGAGCCAGCCGCCCCCCCCGAGGCCTGCCACGGCCACGTGTGGTCATCCCGTATTTTTGAGAAACATGTGTTCTGCTTGGGTAAAGCCCCCAGATTTATTATTTTAGCAGGAGGCGAGGAGCTCGAAGGCTGAGCAGCCCTGGAGCCGGATGGTGAAGTCTCAAGGCTGAGCTGCGGCTGCTGCCTCCCAGCCAGGGGAATGATCAGCCCCAAAATTAAGCCAAGCACCTGAGTCTTCTCCAACACTTTTACTAAACGCTTAAATATGTGGTTCGCTTCCAGCGGGACTTCAGTGCGTGCTTCAGTGCTCTGTTAAGCCGGGGGGGCGGGTTTAAGCACGTGCTCAGAGGCGACGTTATTTATGCTCAAGGGTTTTGCTGCACCGGGAGAGGAATCTGGTCCCTGGCTCGGAGGCCACAAAGAGCTGAGCTTGCCCTGTCCGTCTGTCCATCTATCCTTTATTCCCACCAAATGAAGCCACTATCTCCGCAGCAGCCCTCTCAAAGGAGCCGGGGGGTTTGCCGGTGCGTGGGGTGATGCTGGGATGGGTCCAGGCTGCGGTTCGCACCGCATCCCGCATCCCGTTTTGGTGGCTGATGCCGGGCTCCGTGCCGGCGGGCGATGCTGACCGGTGGCTCTGCTTGCAGGTGGACTGGCTGCAGCAGCAGGAGGTGAAGCGGCGGGTGAAGAGGCAGGTCCGAGGCGAGCCGCACGCCCTGCCCTTCAACGACCCGGTGTGGCCCAACATGTGGTACCTGGTGGGTATCTCCCCTCCGCCGCCCCGCGAGGAACCCGCCGCTCTACGGGGGGGTAATTTATTTTTAATCAAACGCGTCATCAGTCTTTGCTCAGCCCGGCCAGTAATGAAACACCTTAGTATCAGTGAGTGTGCTTGGCACCAGGATTTAAAAATTGTAAACGAATACACGAGAGAGTCTAGTTTTAAGTGTTTCACCGTCATTAGCAGCTCTGCGTGATGGTCTGTGCAGTGAAGGCTTGGGAGCGGCGCGGCTGCAGCACCGATGCATTTTACCCATCCAAGAGCTGCAGCCATCTATTTACAATATCATTTTTCTCCTGCCTGCTTCATCGATCTGTATTTGACCGGGAAATTCATCGAAAATTAAGCGCAGAAAGGAAAAGAGGACTTCAAAAGCAAAGAGCCCGCAGTATTTGAAATGGAAGAGGAAAAGAATAACAGAGAGATAGCGTTGCCTGCGTTAAGTGCTGCTGGATGGCTTTGATCAGTGGAGTAAAGTTATAACAAACCTCTGAGTCATATGGCAGGGGGTGGGATGTAAATATGTTTTCTGGTTGATTAAATGGGCTCCCAGCCTGGCTGCTCGCTTAGATGGGCTGAAATGGGGTTGTGCTTGCTGTGTTCCCCCCCGTAGCACTGCGGTGATAAAAGCAGTCGCTGCAGGTCAGAGATGAACGTCCTGGCAGCCTGGCAGAGGGGCTACACCGGCAAAAACGTGGTGGTCACCATCCTCGATGACGGCATAGAGAGGAACCACCCTGACCTCCTGCAAAACTATGTGAGCTGGGGGATGGACGGGCTGGGGATGGACGGGCTGGAGCTGGTCCTCACAGTGAATTGATTTATGGAGAATTTCAACATATAAACACAGTTTAAGTCTGTGCATTGGCAGATTAGAAGAAAAGGGTTTTTTTTTTTAAAAAAAGCTGGAGATGTTCTTAAGAAGGAAATGAGGTTTTTAGGCAAGAGGGTTTGGGGGAAACTCCCTTTGCAGCTGCCTGGGAAGTGGCTGGCTCCCTCTGGCTCACCAGGGCAGAGCCAAAAACCTGCACGAACCCTCTCAGCCCCAGCTCAAACCCTAAACAGCCACAGTGGTCGGGGGAACGGTGCCAGACCCAGCAGGATTTGGGGTTCGGAGGAGCTGTCTCCGGCAGGAGCAGGATGTTTCCCCCTGGGCAGCCATCTTTCAGCAGGGGCTGCAGTCCAAAACTATTTGTCTTGAGCAAATAGTCAGAAACGAAGTGGAAAATGGCATTTACTGCCCAGCTGGCTGCGGGCAAAGCGGGACCGCGCCGCTGCCAAGGCCACTTTTTCCCGCGCTGTGCCGGTAAATAAATCTAACGGTGGCAACGTGGTTTTCAGGACCCTCTTGCAAGCTACGACGTCAACGGGAATGACCATGACCCGACTCCGCGCTACGATGCCAGCAACGAGAACAAGTAAGTGCTAATTGCGCAGAGCCGGTGTTTGCGTGACCAGGGTGCGCAGGGGTCCCCAGGGCTGGGTGTCCCCCCTGGGGTGTCTTCCAGGTCGGTGGCCTTTCCCCATCCCCAGTGCTGCAAAGGATGCTGCGTTACGGGCTTTGCACAGAGTCACTGCATTTAATGCAAATCCAGCCCGTGGCAACCACAGTCATTGCTAACGAGCCCTCGAGCCATCGAACGACGGCACTGGGAGGGTTCCTTGCCGCGGTCAGGGATTAAACCACGTGAGTTGGGCTGGGTGGCTTAGATGCCAAAACTCAGATGCACTTTTTGGGCTTCGGTTAAAGCGGGACGGACGCGCGGTGGCACGTGCGGAAAGGAAACAGGGATGCAAAGAGCAGATTGCATTTAGGTGCAAGACGCAAAGAGCAAACTGCATCTAGGTGCAAAATGCAAAGAGCAAACTGCATCTGGGTGCAAAATGCAAAGAGCAAATTGCGTTTAGGCGCAAAATGCAACAAGCAAATTGCGTCTAGGTGCAAGATTCAAAGAGCAAATTGCACCTAGGTGCAAAATGCAAACAGCAAAGTGCTTTCTGCATTAGTTTCCTCCATCCCCCAGCCCTTGCTGTGGGTTTTGGATAAGGGCTCTGCAGCTCCTGGGGCACTTTCTTCCACCACTCTGGCCTCAGAGCCGGTTTCTGGGTGCTGGGTGCGGGGGTGGCCGGAGGGATCCTTCCCCACGGGATGTCCGCTCATGGGGGATTTCTCTTTGCAGGCACGGCACTCGCTGCGCAGGGGAAGTGGCGGCGGCGGCAAACAACTCCTACTGCATCGTGGGCATTGCCCACAACGCGCGCATCGGAGGTGAGGCTGGCGCCTGCCTGCGGTTCCCCCACCCTTCGCCGTCCCCCCCGAGGGACCGTGGCCACCCCAGCCGTGCTGATGGGGTCCTGGGGTGGGTGGTGGGATGCCGTTCTCCCAGATATTGCCAGGAGAGTCTTCTCCTTGGTGCCCCAGCTGCAGGGAGCCCCGGGGAGGCTTGGGGGAGGATGGGTGACACAGGGTGCAGGAGACCCCAGCTCCATGTATTTTGGGGTGGAAACCTGCTTGGGCTGCATCCTTGCCGTGAGGATGCACGTGGATTGAGGGTGCGGTGGTTTCACCCCAAAAGTTCACAGCTGCTCTTGGGGGGAGCTGGCCTTTTTGGGCTGGCTGTGTTTGCTATGGTCGGCGGCGCCGGTTTAGCTTCAGAGCCGAAATCGCTCGTTTGTGAGGTTAATGTCTGCAGATGAGCCGCTCGCGGGGTCAGGGGGGTGTCTGGGGAAACCCCCAAAATACCATTGTAGGGAAAACGCCAAGGAGGTGGGGGGCCGGGGCTGCGCCGGGTGGAGGGACCTTTGCACGGTCCCTCAAATAACACGATGCGTGGGAAGCAAATGAATCTTTATCACCAAATTGGATGCTGATGGTAATAAGCACCACAGAGCTCATTTGCATTAGCGTAGCTGGTTTTGGAGGCTGGTTTGAGCCGGGGCTGGTCTGGTCAGCCTGGGCTGTTACAGCACCCGCTGGGGAGATGGGGGTGTCGGCGGGGTGGGAGTGTGGTGTCCCATCTGCGTGGCTGCTGGGACCGTGTAGGGGACAAATGCCTGGAGCCAGGTCCTCACCGGGGGTTTTAGCCCCGTCCTTGGCACGGCTGGAACGGGAGAGGGGCTTTTGCGCAGGGGAGCTGCGAGCCCTTCTACCACCCCACGGTGACAGACGTCACCGTCGGGAGCACGGACCCAAGCGCCCGTGGGTGGATTTGGGGCTTAATTCCTGCTCTTGGCTTGTTCATCCTGGCTGTACAAGAAGCAGCTTTCGTTAGGGTTGTGTCTGCATGGGAGTGGCGCCCGCAGGGAGTCCTGCTCTTGGCCAAGCGCCTGTCAGCAGTTCCCTGTGCTGGGAAAATCCCCCGAGGGAAGAAATAACCCTGGGGAGGGTGAATGGGGGAGCTGTAAAGGCTGCAGCACATCATCCCATCCCATCCCATCCCATCCCATCCCATCCCATCCCATCCCATCCCCTGTCTCCCTGGCACGTGGGATGGCTTCTTGCCTCTAAACCCAGCTCAAAGCCTGCACTGAGCGGCAGCAGAGCAAGGCAAAGCTCCCGGAGCGGGTTTAAGGCAGTTTTGCGTCCTGCAGGATCAGGCCATTGCCTCCGTGTGCCTTTTCAAGCCCATTTCTCCGCAGCAGCCGTGGAGATGAGATACTTGTTGACTTTCTAACGACCTATGGATCCCATTTTAATTTGCTTCCTTTAACGAGTGCCTTGTCTTGGGGGTGTGCTGGGGAGGCACTGATCCATGTGAGGCACCTGGCAGAGGGTAGAGGCTGTGGGCTTCCCACAACGTGAACAGGCAAAGGGGAAAAATAAAGTCTGTAGCCATATCATGTTTGGGATCGTGGAGGAAAATGCGCTATAGCTGCAGTGAGAGTGATTTTAGATGGATTACGCAAATAAAGCAGCGATTAATGAGCACAACTTGTTGGGGAAGCCTATTTGTCACACTTGGAGAGCTACCATCTAATTTTACTGGCTGCTCTTCAGCGCTCTTGCGTTGCTTTTCATTTGCTCCAGGCAAAATACATTGCTGCGCAAGAAACAAAACGGGCTCCTGCCATTCCTCCTCCTCCTCCTTTCCCCTCTCCTCGAATGCTCACTTTGGAGGCTGGTGTTGCTCCCTGTGTAGCAAAGAGCTCATTTGTTTTGCAGCATTCTTCCCTGCTCCCTCCTGTCCCCCATTATTTAACCAGAGGGTCCCCGCATCGTGGGTGGTTGACTCTGGGCTGGCTTTGGGCTGGCTTTGAGTTGGCTTGGGGTTGGCTTGGGGTTGGCTTTGAGTTGGCTTTGGGTTGACTCTGGGCTGGCTCTGGGTTGACTGGGCTGACTCTGGGCTGATGTTGAGCTGGCTTTGGGTTGACAGGGCTGTCTCTGGGTTGGCTTTGGGCTGACTCTGGGTTGGCTTTGGGCTACTTTGGGTTGGCTTTGGGCTGTTTTGGGTTGACTTTGATCTGACTTTGAGCTAACTTTGGGCTGACTTTGGGCTCGCTGATGATGTGACCACATTTAGCAAGCACAAAAAACCCCATCCCTTGTCTGGTTTTGCTTGCTGTGCTGCAGCTGAGCGCAGCTCGGACACCGGACTCGGCTTTTCGTCTCTTCTTGTGTTTTCTTGTTAACACGACAAAGAGAGGAAGTTTTCTGGGAACTGCTCTGCTCCCTCATTTTATATTTCTAAGCTTGTTTTTGGCTGGTAGGGGACAGCATCGAAAAGAGATATTTGAGTTGACTGGTGTCCAGAGCACAGCTGCAGCTGTAATGACATCTGCCTGCATTTGTTTGCTTTAAGAAAAAATACATGTGGAAAGGGAAATGCATTTTTATAAACCGGACTCTCCCTGGCTGGCAAAATACAATGATGAAATTTCCAGCACCTCCTTTCCTACAAGGGCTGTTTCTGGGCAGCTCTTTGGGGTGCCTGGCACCCTCTGCCCGCCGTGCGGAGGGGGCAATCTGGCAGGGAAAGGGTGATGGGGAGCAGCGGGGGTTGTAACCCTCATATTGCAGCAGTCGGAGGCTGGGGATGTGCTGCAGTCCCCCAGACGGTCCCGCCGTGGCTGGTGGGCTCTGCCTGCAAACCACCCCGGCCGGCACCTGCTGGCATTCCCAGCTGGAAGTGAGGTTATCCCGGGTGGCAGCATCGTCCCGCCGCAGGTTGGGGTCCTGACTGATTTTGTCTGTGCAAATGCAGCCTGGGGCTTCTCCTGAGGCTTCTCCAAGGGCTTCTCCAGGGGCTTCTCCCTGTCCTGGGCACCACTGGCATCAGCCAGGCGGCGATGGGGTTCGAGGACGGTCACTATCGTCCCCACTCATGGGAAGAGGGTTCATCATGCCGGCATGCCCGAAGCTGGGGGGCCGTGAGCGTTTGGGGAAACACCGATGTCTTCCAGGTGGAGAAATGAGTTAGCTAAGTAATTGAAAGTGGGGAAAAAAGCTCTTTAGCAGGGGGATTTTGCCGCTGGGGAGTGCAGCACCGCTCCCACTGCCCAATCCCTGCCGATGGAGGGGAAGTGAATTTTAACCCCCCCCTCTCCATCACTTGCCATGAAGCCACCAACACAGAAAACTTTCCAAAATAGCTCCCCAGCTTCCCGCTGCCAGGCTTGTTAGCACGCGGGGCCGCGGGGTGAAGCTATTCCAGGCGCGCCTGAGCCGTGCGGTTTCCGCCGCAGTTAACAAAGCCCCTTGATTGCAATCCTCGCACTTTCATCCAAGCCATTAAGCCCTAATGTCTGATGTTTTTGTGCTTTTAGGCATTCGTATGTTAGATGGCGATGTAACAGATGTTGTTGAAGCGAAGTCGCTTGGCATCAGACCCGATTACATTGACATTTACAGCGCGAGCTGGGGGCCAGATGATGATGGGAAGACAGTTGATGGACCTGGTCTATTGGCCAAACAGGCTTTTGAGCATGGCATTAAAAAGGTGTGGATCCCACAGCGCCCAGACGCGCTCGCCCTCCTCCTCCTGCCCCGTGGGGAACGCGTGCCAGGGCCGCGGCCGGCCGGGGGTCCGGTGTGGGGACGGGCGGCTCGGCCCCCCGAGGCGATGCCAATGTTAGGGCTGGGTTGGGGCGGGGGGAGAATCATCTCTAATTTTTCCTAGTTTTCCCCGGCGTCCCTAAGAGCTCCGGTGGATTTTGCGGCTGAGGGCGGTGACGGCGGGAGGTGCCCGGCGATGGCGCGGCGCCGGCGGGACCCCTCGGCACGGCTGGCCCTGGCAGGAGCATCCGGCAGCGCCGGCCGCCGGGCAGAGCCCCGGCAGAGCAGGCAGGCCCCAGGTTGAGTTGCGAAGCTCTGCCGGGCTGAGAAACCCAACGCGCTTCTTGGGGGGGGACTTTGCACCTCAAAATGTCCCCCTGGGCGCCGGCGTGGAGGGAAGCGGCAGTCGCCCCCCCGGCATCTCCGTCCCCCCTCCTTCACCCTCCCCTGGCCCCCGGTATCCTCTCCTGGGGGTCTCCATCACATTAAGCATTTCCCTGGTTTTCCACCCAGAATGAGTGGCTGTATCACGGCCGGGGGGGAACGTGGGTACCACCACAGGATCTGGCCAGGGGGGCACAGGAAAAATGCAGATTATTGTCAAAGTCCTCCAACGAGAGGGCCTCAGCCGGCATCACAGGTGATTGACAGCTGTCAATCCCCACTGGGGATGCCCTGACCTTCCCACACGCCTTCTCTTATTGGGCGCTTTTAAAAAATGCCCAATATTGGCTAAAAGCACCGGGGAAAAAGACTTTTCTTGGCAGGCGCCGTGGGTAAGTGCCGCAGCGGCTCGGGGCTGTGCAGCGGGTGTCCCCTGGGCGCTTCGGCGACTTTGGGGTTGGGGTTTTGCCACTGGCAGCCCCAGGCTGCCCTGAGCTGGGCTTTGAAACCTCCCTGCTTCGCTCCCTGCCTCCAGTCCTGCCTCTGCTGCCTCTCCTTGCAGCGCGCCGGGATTTGAGGCGGCCGCGGGCTGGGGCGACGCAGCCTGCCTGTTATCTAAAAATAGGGTGGAGTGTTTTTCCCACTATTTACTTGATTTCCTGCCGGGGCGGTGAGCCTGGCGAGGAATCCATTGAAGTGCCGGGGAGTTCACGCCGTGTAAATACGGGGGAACAAGCTGCTTTTTAGACCTTATTTTTCCATGCGGGAGCAAATGGGCGGCAGCAGGGTACTTGCCCGGCACGGCCCCGCTGTTTCAGGATGCTTGCTCCTGTCTCCCAGGGGACATCAATCCCCCCACTGCCTCCCATGTTTGCAGCACCCACTATCCCGCATGCACAGCTCTTAATTGCCAACTTCTCCTTAAATAATAAGGAAAGCCGCAAGCGAATAGTTAGCTGCCACCTTTAGCCCAAGCAAACAGCTGTAACCGAGTTATAAATCCTTAAAATTGAGTTTTTAATGGAAACATTAAAATAACCTTTATCTATTAGCGATAGGACTGTGCTGAGGTAATTCATCATCTTGTTTCTCACTCCTCCAGCCATACCTTGTTAGTTCCCAAGCTAACAAGGGGATTATTTATCCTGGGCTCTCATGGAGTGCCGTTGGGCAAACACCCAAGCCCTGGCAGCGCTCCGGAAGCAAGGGGATGCTGTGCATCCCGCATCCGACCGATGCGCTGAGGGGGTGAGCCGGAGCATCCCCAGCCTTGGCCAGGGAGGGATTCCCTGGTTTAAATGATGCCTGGATCCAGGTTTTATAGTGGCCAGGACCCCCTTACTGGGATGGTGTTGGCTTAGGAGGATGGCAAATAAAGAAGTTGGGTGTTTGGGGTCAGCTTGTGGAAATCTTGGTAGTCGCTTGTTTGACAGCAAAGGGAAAGTGTGTTTTTTCCCAGTCCGAGGGAGTTGCAATACGCGGTGAGCTCTCGCTCCGCCGGGAGATGCCGTCAGGTGTCAGATGTGCCTTGCTGTAGTGTCATTTATGTGCCTGTTCGTGTCCTCATGCAACTGTGCTGGCTCCGAACCCGCTTTCCTGCAGCGCAGCCCTGCCGGCACCGCAGGGATGCGGGTTTGGACCTGGACCGAGCAGCCTTTCTCAGCACCCATGGCTGCGATGCTCGGGGTACGGGATGCACGGGAGGTCTGGGCTCCCCATCTGTTTGTCCTAATCGAAATCATTGCTACGTCTCCGCACACCTTCGGCAATCGATGCCTGGTTTTATTTCTGCAATTAGTGATTTAGGAAAGCCTGGGTTGCATGCGGCAGGGCTGGTCCTTGGAGATGGGTGGATTTTAGTGTTGGAGAGCCGGATGGTCGCTGCCTGCACCGAGCGCGTGGGCTGGGATGCTGCAGCCACGGAGATCCAGGAAACCCTGGAAAGAGAGACTGTAGATGCCAGCAGCAGGCTTGGTGGGCTGGCGAGCTGGGTCGAGCTCTCTGTGATGCGGGGCAGGGCAATAATTCCCTTTGCAACTGCACTTTTTCTTGCAGAGCTCCAAACAGCTCTATTAATCTTTGCTAGGGAAATACCCACCCAGTTTGGCTGGGAGGCAGCCCAGATAATGAAAACTTTCATAAAGTGAGGAAAGAGCCTGACTTAGCCTGCGCATCCAGAGGCAGGGTCAGCAGAGAGCCTCTGCCCCAGGAGGAGGGCGAGACAGGTAATAAACCATCCCTCTCCCCCCAGCGCTTAAAACCCACAATAAATCCCAGTGAATTCCTCCGGAGAAAAGCTGCTTTTTTTATTAGTATTATTTTTTGTGGAGGAAGCCGCCGCAGAGCAGTGGGAGGGAGGTAAACACCAGATCTGCCCAGGCTAGCGCCGAAATCTCTCCGCGGCAGGAGTAGCCGCGGGGAGGATGGGGCTGCTCCGCCGCCGCGTGCTTCCATCGCCTGCCAAGCCCGGCAGCGTGCCGCCCTCCCCGGAGAGCCCTGCCTTACGGGGCAGGGAAGAGACCCAGCCGCTTCATTTCCTGCCCCAAACCCCCTTGGGTCACCAAAAATCCTCCCTTGGGACCGCGGCACTCTGTGAACCCCCACGGGGCTGGGTTATTCGTGGGGGTGCGGGCACCCCGGGTGCCCTGGCAGGGGTGTGGGTGGAGGATGGAGAGGTTCGCCCCCGCGCCGTCGGCTTCGTTCGGGGCCCCTCGTTGGCACCACGGTTGCCGCTGCCGGGCGGGATTTTCCCCCGGCTCTGGGGAGGTCCGGGCGGCTGGCGCACCCCTCCCGCCCCCCCAATTCCCGGTGGGGACAGCTCCATCAGATGTTCCTGCCAAGCAACGGGCGGGGGAGAGAAAAGGCTGGGATGAAAAAATCAAAAACAAACAAAAGAAACCTAAAAGATAGACCAGGGGATGGCTTCTGGTGGTTTGGGCGGGTTCACGAGGGGCTTTGTGGGCTCAGGGCAAGGGAGACCTGGGGTTTGGGGGTTTTCCTGCCGGTTCCTCCTGTGGGGCCATCTCTGCACCCCCGAGAAGCACCATGCCAGGTGTTGCAGCCTGGTCCAGGGGCTCGGAGCTCCTGAGATGTTCTGCCTGATGAGAGCCCATGGAAGATACCCAAAGCCCCGTCGGCAGAGGCTCTCCCATCCTCGCTGGGAGTTGCTGCCTGTAAAATTGGGGCTGGCAGAGCTGAGGGGCACGTTTGCTGGGGCTGACCCAGGGGGCTGAGCGCTGGGCAGGATGGGACCCATCCTTCCACCCTAACCAAACCCTACCTCCTGACCCAGGGGGCTGAGCGCTGGGCAGGATGGGACCCATCCTTCCACCCTAACCAAACCCTACCTCCTGACCCAGGGGGCTGAGCGCTGGGCAGGATGGGACCCATCCTTCCACCCTAACCAAACCCTACCTCCTGACCCAGGGGGCTGAGCGCTGGGCAGGATGGGACCCATCCTTCCACCCTAACCAAACCCTACCTCCTGACCCAGGGGGCTGAGCGCTGGGCAGGATGGGACCCATCCTTCCACCCTAACCAAACCCTACCTCCTGACCCAGGGGGCTGAGCGCTGGGCAGGATGGGACCCATCCTTCCACCCTAACCAAACCCTACCTCCTGACCCAGGGGGCTGAGCGCTGGGCAGGATGGGACCCATCCTTCCACCCTAACCAAACCCTACCTCCTGACCCAGGGGGCTGAGCGCTGGGCAGGATGGGACCCATCCTTCCACCCTAACCATACCCTACCTCCTGACCCAAAAATCAGGCTTACTGATGGCATCCCAGCGCTGGGGGGGGGGGGCTGCCCCCTCCTCCCCGTGCCGATGGCCACTCATCCCGATCAAACACCTCCTCTCACCCCCCCATCCCCTCTCTGCCCACAGGGCCGCAGGGGCTTGGGGTCCATTTTCGTCTGGGCGTCGGGGAACGGCGGCAGAGAGGGCGATTACTGCTCCTGTGACGGCTACACCAACAGCATCTACACCATCTCCGTCAGCAGCACCACCGAGAACGGCTACAAGCCCTGGTACCTGGAGGAATGCGCCTCTACCCTCGCCACCACCTACAGCAGCGGGGCTTTTTACGAGCGGAAAATAGTAAGTTTTACCCCGATGTCGAGTAGGGCAGCATCCCTTGGATGTTTTCTGCGTGGCTGGGCTGGATGGTGGCTCGGTTGTAAGAGCCAGGCTTTGCCCTTAGCCCTGCGGTGGGTTTTGCTCGTGTTTTCTTACGGTGGGGCCAAAATTGCTCTGGCCCTTGGGAAGAGCTCGGGGTTGTGGCGTTTCCCCTGGTAAATGGGTGAAAGGGCTGGAAGTTTGCAAAAATACCCATGCAAATATTTACTTGTCCCCCAAAGTGCTTGCTCACTGTCCCTTGCTTAAAGAAAAAAAAGGGAATTTTGAGGATTTTTAGCCTGAGAGAGAAAAAAGAGGGAGGATGGAAGCATTTGGCAGGGATGGGGCAACCCCAAACGGGGAGCAGAGACTTTTTGGAGCCCAGGAATTGCCTGAAAGCGTGTGCACGTGTGGATCAGTCTGGTTTTCCCTGCCGCCCAGGCTGTATTTGCCCTGTCCCAGCAGCTGCTGTGGTCTCATCACAGCAAGGCCCTTCGGTACCAGCGTCCCTGCACATCATCCAAACCTTGGGCAGTAAAACATCCCCCACCAGCACGGTGCCTTACCCAAGCTGGGAGGGAGTTTTCCACCCAATTTAGTTTTTTGACAAAAAATGTTTTTTACAAGTCAGTTGGTTGTTTTTTTTTTTTTTTTTTTTTTAATTCAAGAGTGATTTATTTGGCCCCTAAAAGATTCATTTCCAGAATACAAGTGCCTCACTGGGGTCATTTCCATGGCACTAAGGAGCATTTGCATGGCTGAGGCCAGCACCAGCCCAGTGCTGCTGGAGCATTGCTGGGCAAAAAAGCAGCTTCCAGAGGCACCTCGGGGAGAAACTGGGTGGCATGTGTGTCCCCTCCCCTCCAAAAATTACCAGATTAACTCAAAACCCAGGAGCCTTTTAAAAATGTAACAGATGGAGCATCTCTTTGCCCACCTCCTCTCTCCGAGCTTTTGGTACCCAAGCACCATGCTCTGCCCCGAAACAAAAAAAGCTGGAAATGGCTTTTTTTTTTTTTCTTTTTTTTCCCCATGCAAATGGAAATTCTTGCCCGACACCAGGAACTGGAGCTTTTAAGGAAAGCATTTAATATGGTACAGCTCAACATGCACCCATGGGTGCATACCATGTGTGCATGCCAGCCCTGCCCTCCATCCATGCCTTTTCCTCCAGCTGACCCTCAGCAAAATTGCCTTTTTTACCCCCTTTCAAATATTTTTTGCAATATTCTTTTTTGAGCAAAGGAAAATTGAGCAAAATTCCTTTTTGAGCAAAGGAAAATGTAAGCAGGGGTGTTTTCTCATGCACCAAATGTATCTGCAGCCCATTTTTGGGGGCTCAGAGCACCCCGATGGCGTGGGAACCAGGGCAGGTTTGGGTACCCGCAGGCTCAGCTCCGCGCTGGCAGTGTCCCAGGCAAACCTGGGGTGCTCGATGGGGTAGCGCCCGGGCCAGGAGCATCTCCAGCAGCATGGGGCTGCAGCTCCTCTCTCCGCAGGTCACCACGGACCTCCGGCACCGCTGCACGGATGGCCACACCGGCACCTCCGTGTCCGCCCCCATGGTCGCGGGCATCATCGCCTTGGCTTTGGAGGCAAAGTAAGTGTAACCTTGCCACCAGCTTGTGGAGGGCTGTTTCCAAATTTAGTAGCTGGCAAGCAAAACCTGAAAGAAAAAAAGGTGTTTCTTTTCCTCTTGAGCAACTCAAAATGGGGCAAAGTTATTCTAAATTGCTCCTTTTTGGCAAGGTTTGATACAGCGTTGTTGTTTTGCATCTAATCTTCCTGCAGGTGTTTTATTGAGCTAATTCTTCACTTGTTGCCATCTGTTGAAAAGTTGGGGTTGGTGAGATAAGTCAGGCTTTTCATCTGGTGCGTTGAAACCGCTGACAGACGGCTCCAACAGGAGCTTTATAAATACTTCCTGGAAAAAAGATGTCAGAAGACATCACAGAAAATGGAAAATGTCTGTAGAAGTGATGGTTTTCAGCTAGTGTTTCATTTCTGGGGGAAAAGGACTACTTTTGCATAATGTCAAAAACCCACGCAGCGTGACCAGCAGCGACACGCTCCCCGGTTCAAAAGAGCTGCTCTTTGCCTCTTGTCCCCATCCCAGTCCCATCCTGGTCCCATCCCAGTCCCATCGTGGTCCCCCAGCTCAGGAGCAGCCCCGCAGGGGTCAAGGCTCACCCCTTGGGCATCCCCCTGTTTCTCCATGGAGCATCTTCTCATGAGCTTCTCACTATTATAATTATTATTTTTATGGGGTGGAAATAAAAATAAGGCTGTAAATAAGCCTCAGGGCAGCATTGTGCTCATGTCTGGGGATGGCGGTCACAGCATGTTGGCTCCAGTCCCTCTCCTCCGGTTTAATCCCAGCTCCCAGGTTGGGTGAGCATGTTTCCAGAGATGCCGTTTTCATTACAAATATATTAAGAGCGTTAGAGGTAATTTTTGTATTGTTTAGCTGAGGCATAAAACGCAACATTAAGTAGCAGGGCTTGGTGCTCAGGCACTCCATTATGATGAGAAGGAATAAATTGAATTTCTGTTCTTAAATGTTGCTCAAGAGCAATATAAATCCCCATGCGAGATGCTGAAGAACTGAATGTAGAAAAAGCGTGGAAAATTCTCCGGCAATATCCTTGGGCTGGGGTCTTGTGGGGGGCTCAAAAGCACATAGTGCTTAGTGTCCAGCACCCTGAACACACAAACATCATGCAAACCCTGCCTAGAAGGGGTTTTGGAAACACTTTGGGTTTCATTTTTCTGTTAAATGACCAGGCCAGGGTTTTTTCCAGCAATTTTTGCCATTATTCCTATCAAGGGAAGGTTTGCCCAGCAGTGTGTATCAGCGAGCTGCTGAGCCCAGTACCCTGCCTCGGGGTGTGCTTCATTCTCCATCACCTGCAAGAAAACAGGGAAAACCGTCCTGATTTGCTCCAGTTATACCCCGGAACATGAGAGCTAAATACCCTTGGCCAGGAATAAATCCTGCAATGCCTGTGGGCATGTGGCATCCCTCCTTGGGGCAACCCCTTCTGCTGGGGCACCCCAAGTGATGGCCAACCTCCAGGCAGGGTGTTAGCATTTAAATCATCAATTCGTGCTCTTTTGGAGCAGGAAAGAGGTTTTTTTGGTTTTTTTTTAACCCAATGGGGGTCCCTGCTGCTGCTGGGAAAGACTGGAGGCAGCAGAGCCATCCCATAAGCCAAGTCTTGTTGCAGCCCCCTGCTCACCTGGAGGGATGTCCAGCATCTGCTGGTCAAAACCTCGCGGCCGGTGCACCTGCGAGCGGCCGACTGGAAGACCAACGGCGCAGGGCATAAAGGTGAGGAGCCGCGGGGGCGGAGACGGTGCGGCAAAAATGGCCATGAAAGGGAAAATAAAGGTCCCCAGAGCTTTGCTTGTGGGAGCATTCGCCCTGGATGGCCGCTCTCAGCTGGCTTTGGGGCTCCTACCTTCAGGCTGTTGAGCGGAGGGAGGAGAGGGCAGTAATTTCTGGAGCAAGATGCTTGGTGGAGGCTTGGAAGCCTTGCTTGGTGGGAGCTTGGAAGCCTTGCTTGGTGGAGGCTTGGAAGCCTTGCTTGGTGGGAGCTTGGAAGCCTTGCTTGGTGGAGGCTTGGAAGCCTTGCTTGGTGGGAGCTTGGAAGCCTTGCTTGGTGGAGGCTTGGAAGCCTTGCTTGGTGGGAGCTTGGAAGCCTTGCTTGGTGGAGGCTTGGAAGCCTTGCTTGGTGAAAGCCTGGAAGCCTTGCTTGGTGGAGGCTGTCCTGAGCTGCAGCGTTGGCTGCTCATTTCAGTGGGCTGCTCCCAGCAATGGTTTTCTGTGGTGTCAACACGGATTTGGAGTGTAACTTGGGCAGGGTGATGGGCTCCGCATGTCGGAGCGCCTCATACCCCAACGGGGTCTACTCCACACGTTCTCTGATGGTCAGAGGGTGCTCTGCCAAGAGCCAAGGAGGAGCTACTGGTACCTGCTTGGAAGGCAGTGGGTTTCTGAGTCTTCTGTCTTTCCAGTTAGCCATCTATATGGCTTCGGTCTGGTGGATGCAGATGCTATTGTGGTGGAAGCCAAGAAGTGGAAGGCAGTTCCTCCCCAGCATGTCTGCGTGGGAAGCCTGGACAGGGTGCCCAAGTGAGTGTCATGGGGTGGGGGGGCTGTCCTGGGTCATGCGGCTGCTTGGAAGGAGCTTTGGTAGAGCTGGCTCTTGCGAAGCAAAGGCTCAGCCTCTGTCCCGGCATTTGGAAAGGAAAATTAGGAGTCGGGGTGGCCGGGACAAGCCCGTGTGCAGGCGAGGTGATGTTCATGGATTTTATGGTCAGAGCAACCCGCACTGTCCACCCCGAGGTCTGTTTATTGACCCAGAGGTGCCCACCCGGGGTTTGTGCCTACGGCTCGGTGAGGAGCAGGTCCCGTGGGGGCTCTCTGGGACCAGCTTTGACAGCGGGTGATTTATTTTTGTCTTTCCATGCTTTTGCTTCCCAGGTGGGTGATCAGCAGAGATTTTTTGAGGGCTGACAGTGCTGTTTGCCATTTTGGAAACAGCGTAGGGAGACCAAAACCAACTTGCTCACTGTACCCTATGTGAGTGGTGATGGGTTGGGCTCTCCTCCCTCTTCCACCAAACATCTTGTCTTGATGGAAGCCACCAAAAAACAGTGCTTTGTTGCAAGGTTTCCCAAATTTCCAGTGCCTGGCATCTCTTTGAATTTGGCTTCAGGTTCAAACAAGCTGAGGTTCACATCTCGTCCTTGGTAGGTCTGTCCCTGCTAGGTTAAAGGGTGGGATCAGGGATCTGACCAAATGGACGCTCCTGGTTTACCACTGCCTGGCTGTGGAGCAAGTTGAGTTGCTCCTGAGAAAAGCAGTCCCTTCGGAAAGACTTGTGCATGCAAAGCAGGAATGAATTTGGAGCCAAGTGTGTTCATGAAACTATTTATCTGATACAGACACTAATTACAACCCAAAGAGGAACGCTGTGCTGATAATTATAATAAAGCAGCGCCCTTGCAGCCCATAAGGCATAGATCTTAGAGGCAGTTCAAACCCATCTCGTTACCATCGAGCAATTCAGCAAATTCCTGTGCTAGGACACTGTATTGCAATGGAGGATGAGATAATTTTTGCCATGAAGCCATAGGAGACCAGGTTCAAATATAACTGGGCATCCAGGCTGCTGGGAACCAGGGAGTGCTGCCGTCCCCAATGCGATGCTCTGCCCGTCCCTGGCAGGTACATCCGGGCGGACCATGTGCTGCGTGCCAGCACCCTCAGCAACGCCTGCACCGAGCACCGTGACCAGCACGTGCTCTACCTGGAGCACGTCGTGGTGCGGCTCAGCATCTCGCACCCACGCCGGGGGGACCTCCAAATCAGCCTCGTCTCTCCGGCGGGGACCAGGTCACAGCTCCTTGCCAGGAGGTAAGAGCGGCCAGAATGTGCATCTGGGCTGGGCAGCATCCTCGTTTAGGGGGTTGCTGCAAGTTTGCACGGGTTTTCGGGAAGGCGGGGGACATGCTCGGGTCTCAGCTGCAGGAGGGCTCCATGCAATGGCGGATGCCTGCAAGAATCCCTAAAATCCTTAATTGCCTATCTACTTTTTCCAGTTGAATAAGACATTCAAAGTCACGCTTCTTGATGCACAGCATTACCGTTGCAGGGTGTTCGACCACTCCAACGAGGGGTTCAAGGGCTGGGAGTTCATGACCGTCCACTGCTGGGGGGAGCGGGCGGCGGGGGAGTGGACCCTGGAGATCCACGACACACCATCCCAAGTGCGCAACCCCGCCGTGCAAGGTAAGGGTCCCCCAGCACCCATGTCCCCCAGCGCCCGCCGGTCCCACTTGCCCCCAAAGCTCTTTGCACGCTGCTTCGCTTGGCCCTAACTTTTGCTGCGAGTTTTATGGTCTTCAGCAAAACTGTATTGCCCAAATTTTTCAAAAATCGGAATAAAACTTCAGCCCTGAGTGCAGGAGGCTGCCGGTCTGGCTGAGCTGGGAGCAGGTTTTCTCCCAGCAGCAAACTCGCTGCAACCAAGAGCCAGGTTTCCAAAATTAAACCGTAATGAGTCGAAACGAGGAAACCCGAGAGCTGTAATTGTTGTTTGTTTGTTTTGCTTCACTGCTGGGACATCTGGCTCGTGGGCTGGTTGTGCAATGGTGCAAGGGGACGATGCCCCTTGGGCTGCGGACAGACGGACATCCTCCCCAGGCTTCCACTGCGCTGGCGGGGGGTGGCTGGGCTCAGCCTGGCCCCCTGCGTGTCCCGAACCCCGCCGTGTCCCCCCCTCCTCGGCTTGGCCGCCTGCTCCCTGACCCCTTCCCGGCAAAGGAGCCGGGCTGGCGGGATCCAGTCCCGCCAGGAAGGGGCAGCCGCCTCACCGGCTCGTGGCAGCGGGGCATGAAGCATCCTGCCTGGGGCTGGCGTGCGTTGCGGGGGTGTTAAGATCCATGCGCTCATTGATAAGAAGCCAGGAGTATATTAAAAACCTCTCCCATGCAACTTTCTGGCAGGAGGCGCACGTGGGGGTTCATTGTGCAGAGAGGGTTTCTGTTTGCTGCCTTCAGCCGAAATCTTTTGAACTCGGAGAGCAGCAGCGAAGCGCCCACGGAGCTGCTTTTCCTTCTGTATTTACAGTTTGCGGCCGGCATTTCTGAGCCCCTCGCGGGCGTCAAGGCTCAGCTTTACCCGGCTTTGCAAAACAAAATGAAAATGAGTGCGTTAAGTCACCCCCCGCTCAAAGGGTCTGCACCAGGTTTGAAGCAGAGAGGGC
Source organism: Pelecanus crispus (assembly GCF_030463565.1). Taxonomy (NCBI): domain Eukaryota; kingdom Metazoa; phylum Chordata; class Aves; order Pelecaniformes; family Pelecanidae; genus Pelecanus; species Pelecanus crispus. The sequence goes on from NC_134649.1 coordinate 4,013,303, forward strand.
AAAGCGGGAGGAAAAAGAGGGATGATGCTCCCAGCCTGTGGCAGAAACTGGTATTTAATGTTAATTTAAACCCATTAAATTAAATCAATTAAATTGGTTAATTTAATACCAATTAAATACTAGGGGTGTCCTGTTGCTGGCACTGCTACATCCCCAGCATCAGCCCCATGCAGCCCGGGCTTTCCTTGTGTGGAATATTTTAGATTTAAAGCAAATTTAATTCTTTTGGTGGAGGCACGCAGCTGAGCTCTTCCCTGGCTCACGCTGCCCGAGCTCGCCCCTTCGCAGGCTCCGTGCCGGTGCTGCTTGCTTGCAGCAGGTAGGTCCTCTCAGCCCTTTTGGAGAGCCAAGGGATTTGGGTGCTGGAAATTTTAAGCCCGTCCTGGAAATGCAGGGATCAGTAGTTAAAGCCGAGTGTGCCGTGGGCGTGAAGTTGTGACTCGCGTTGATGGGGAATTGAAAGAAAAACAGTGCTGGAAAGAAGCAGCAGTGTTTTTTGGACCCCCTGCCCAAAGCGGTGTGGGTCGGGGAGGACCCCGCTGTGGGTGTAAGGCTGTGGGGGTCCCCAGCCCCTGGGTGCAGCGCAGGCTCCGGTGGCCCCCACGGCATTTCGGGGGACACCGAGCTCAGACCTCGGACATGTCGGATAGGCGGGCAGCTGGAACAACAGCAGCAAGAAATAAGCCAGTGTGTGTGGGTGGCTTTTATCAGACAGAAATAATCCTTCATTATAGAGCTTTTGAAGTTAGCGGTTCTCTGCGCACGTTGGGCACGAAGGCCATGGTGATGCTGTGGTTTGTCAGACTGAAAAATCCCTCGTAGGTGCCTTAGAATCATAGAATCATAGAATCGTTTAGGTTGGAAAAGACCTTTAAGATCATCCAGTCCAACCATTAACCTACACTACCAAGTCTACTCTAAGCCAATCAAGGGTAGACTAGACTAGACTAAAAACAGCCTTAAACAGCTGCATTCGTACGGGCTGGGAGCTCAGGGGCTCAGGAACATTTTTGGGTGTTCGTTGTTCGCTTCTGCATTGCTGTGCCAGCGGTGAAGCCCTGACGGTCCGGTCCATCCTCCTCCTGCCTCCCCCAAAGCCGGGTCCCCTGGGGAGGAGCGGGACGGGGAGCGGGATGGGTGACATTGCACCTGCCCGGCAGGGAAGCTGAAGGAGTGGAGCCTCCTCTTCTACGGGACGGGCGAGCACCCCTACACCGCGCTGGGCGGTCCCCAGTCCCGCGGGAGGACGCTGGAGGTGCCGGCGTCGGAGATGGAGCCGTCGAGAGCCGCCTTCCTGCAGAGCCAGGTGGAGGTGGCGGAGGAGGAGGAGGAGTACGCGGGTAAGCGCCGTCTGGGCTGCCATGTCGTGCCCCCTCAAAGTATCTGAGAAAATGCCAACCGGGGGAGCCACGAGGCCTGATCCTGCCCGGGGCCGAGGCGTGCTGGGAGGAGCGGTGCCTGCGGCCAGCACGGGGCAGCAGGACGGCGAAATTAGAAGGTAGCAAAATGCCCCGTCCCAGCGCTCCCGCCACAAATTGGTGGTGCAGCTGTCTGAGGATTAAAAAAAGCTCCTCTGCCCACCTTCCTCCCCGGTGTGGGCACGGGCGGGCATCCCTGCCGGTCCCTGGGGAGCGGGTCTGGCCCCTCTTTCAAAGCTGCACCAGGGTGTTGAGCCGGAGGATGAGCGGGTGGGATTTGTGCCGGGGAGGGTGAGCTGGAGGAGAGGCGAGCACCTAGAGCCATGCAGCTCCATAGGATAGATAGGATAAGATATATAAGATAATAGATGTAGGGTAAGACAGGCGGAGGGTCCCCAGCCCCTTCCCCGCGTCCGTCGGTCCAGCGAGGGTGGGCTCAGAGCATCCTGGCAGCAGGATCCGGGGGGTGCTCAGCCTCTTCCCCCGCTGAGCCGGTTGCTCCCTCCCCAGGTCCGTGCCACCCCGAGTGCGGCGACCAGGGCTGCGACGGCCCCAACGCCGACCAGTGCTTGAACTGCATCCACTACAGCCTGGGCAGCGTGAAAACCGGGAGGTGAGGGGTGGCGGGGTGTCCCCGCGGGGTCCCCAGGCAGCCGCAGCGCCGTTCCCCAGGGCTCGCACCGCAGCGTGGGTGATAGGTGTTTGCACAGAGAAAGAAGCGTAGGAGCGATAAAATGGAGGGAGGAGGAGGAGGCATGGGGATCCCTGCCCTGGCTGAGGGTATGATGGGGTGCCAGCGGACCTTGGCCATGTAATATGCTGGGGAAGAAGCGTTGGCTTCACCGGCGGGGGCCACCCACGCCCAGGGGACAGCCAGCTGAGGTGCCAAATCACTTCTGGAATTGGGGTTTCCACTCCTCAATCTCGTGGGCTGGCACAGGGAAAGTTTACCCGTGGTCAGAGTTGCTGGCCAAGAGAGTCCCCAGCTCTTTATTACAGAGCCACGACATTCGAGACACTCTAAATCTTAAAAATAAGAAGTAAACGAGCCCAAATCGCCGCCAAGGCTGGGGGATGCCCCGAACGCTGCGGGCGAGGGGACGGCGGCGGGCGCCTGACTGCTGGGAGGTGGCCAAAGGTTGGCACCAAAGCCCTGGTGCTCCTGGTTCCTTCCCCAGGATGTGCGTGAGCTCCTGCCCCGCGGGGTTTTTCGGCGACAAAGGTGCCCGGAGGTGCCGCCGGTGCTACAAGGGCTGCGAGCGCTGCGTCGGGAGGGGACCGACCCAGTGCACGGCGTGCAAGCGGAGCCTCTACCATCACCAGGAGATGAACACCTGCGTGGTGCTGTGTCCGCCTGGGTTTTACGCCGAGGAACGTAAGGATTTTTAGCACTTGCAAGCCGTTGCATGGGGATATGCAGGTTGCTTCTATTTTAAGTGCTACGGGTGGAGAAAACACCTTGATTTTTAAGTAGTGGCTTTGAAATCCTCCCCTGGACCCACTTTGCACAGCAAAGGGAGGAGGAAAACCTCTGGGTGTGCAGAGGGTGGTGCAAATCAGAGGCGCTCAACTCAGCTCTTAATTAGAAGACTCTAATTAATGAACCTAGCTGCTTGCAAAGTGTATTTCTTCTTAGCAAGCAATGACCGATAAGGTCATCTGCAATAGCGGGGACCCGTCGCGGGGGGACATGCCTCTCTGCCCCGGGGAGCTGGCGCTGGGGTGCAGCAGGGCTGTGCGGCTCCGACTGCCGCTTGCAAATCACTGTCCAGATTTTATTGTCCCTGCCTCGTTTTGTTTTTTGAAAGGTCAGAAACGCTGTCTGAAATGTCATCAAAGCTGTAAAAAATGTGTCGGCGAAGCGGACAAATGCACTGCATGCAAAGATGGATTCAGGTAAAATACCAGCGTGGGGGGGAAGTTTATACCTGCAGCATTGGTACCTGTGGTTTAAATTTGGGAAAACCAGTGGGAAATTAGAGAGTAAATTAGTTAGAGACCCAAGATCCTGCTTCCATGGTCCTACAGCTGCAGCGTGGAGCTGGGAATTTAAAGGTGGTGCTTCGTGTCCCTTTCTTAGCTGAAAAGCACGATTTAAATTTAATTTCCTTTTCTCCAGCGCTTGCCAGCGTGGTGGGTAAGTGCTGTGCTGCGGGCTCAGAAGTGCTCATCCAAATTTGGTGACCTGCGACCAGAGCAGCTCCCGTCATCGCAGCGGCTCAAAAGGGGGGGTTGTGGGTTAACCCCCGTCGGCAACTGAGCACCACGCAGCTGCTCGCTCACCCTCCCCACCCTAGTGGGATGGGGGAGAGAATTGGGGAAAAAAATAAAAAGTAAAACCCGTGGGTTGAGATAAAGGCAGTTTAATAGGACAGCAGAGGAAGAGAAAATAATAATAATAATAATAATAATAATAATAATAATAATAATAATAATAATAATGATAATGATAATGATAAAAGAATATACAAAGCAAGTGATGCACAATGCAATTGCTCACCACCCGCTGACCGATGCCCAGCCCATCCCCGAGCAGCGATCGCTGTCCCCTGGCCAACCCCCCCAGTTTCTATACTGACCATGATGCTGTATGGTATGGAATAGCCCTTTGGGCAGTTTGGGTCAGCTGGCCTGGCTGTGCCCCCTCCCAGCTTCTGGTGCCAGAGCATGGGAAGCTGAAAAGTCCTCGACTAGTGTAAGCACTGCTCAGCAACAACTAAACCATCAGCGTGTTATCACATTATTCTCATCCTAAATCCAGAACACAGCACTACGCCAGCTACTAGGAAGAAAATTAACTCTATCCCAGCTGAAACCAGGACAGGGAGAAAAAAGGCAATGAAAACGTTTACACTGCACATCGCAAAGTGCGTGTTTCCTCCCGAGCCTCGGGCAGCTCCGTCAGAGCCGTCCCAGCCAAACGGGGCGCTTGGTTTTGCTGGTACTGGTTCCAGGAGCTGGTACCAGGCTGAGCTGCTCCAGGCAGGCTGAAAATGCTCCCTGCAAGTGCAGAAACCCTTCCCTCAGCTTCATCCACGCAGGAAATTTTTATCCGATGTACCTGTTGAGTGGGGCTAGTATAGGATAGCGGGTTTCCAGCAATGCGGGCGCAGGTGGGCAGCCCCGACCCCGCGAGGAGCACCGGGCGCCCTTGCTGCTGGCCCCACGGCTCCTGCGGGATGCAGAGCCCGGCCGTGCCGGCGAGCGGCATCGGTGCTGGGGAGAAGCTGTTTTCCATCCCCAAGCTCACGTGGAAGCATGATCCCGTAGCGCTTTGCTTCGCTCAGGGGCTGTAAGCAGGCCAGAGCCACAGTGTAGCAGCAGGGCTCTCTCAGACAAGGAAATTGCCGCTGCCAAAAGATTATCTGCTCCCTCGGAAAAGCAAAAGTGGAGGTGCTTGCCAGACATAATCCGCATGGCGCTTGCTTTTTATTGTCCAATATCCTTTTAAGCCGGGACTTCAAATCATCGCTGCCATGGTGAAGCAGCACCGGCCCAGCCGCGGCACTGAACCAATTTCCTTTTATTCCGGGGAGCCTCACGGTGCAAAAGGTCTTTGGGATAGCCTGGCTGGCTGCCCATGGGAAAAAATAATTTTATTTCCTCCTGGCTACTTAATTAAGGAACCTGCAGCCGTCCCTTTGGTCCAGGCAGGACTGTAATTTCTCCTGAAGCGCTGGCTGGCTTTCCGATGCCTCCTGCGCTGCGGGCTGAGGCTGCTGTAGGGCACTGGGGGATGCGGAGATGGGGACGGGCTGTCTCGAGTCCCCAGAGCCTGTAGATTTAGGTGCAAATGTCCTCTCTGCTTTCCCGGCAGCCTGGCAGGAGAGAGCTGCGTGCCGGAGTGCCAGCCCGCCATGTACCTCAGCCGGGAGCCCCGGCGGTGCGAGACCTGCCCCGCCGGCACAGGTACGTCCTTCGCCCCGCAGCATCGCCACGCCACGCCAAAACCCCAAAACCCTCGTGCATCAGGATGCGATGCCCACCGTACCCACCCCGAGCCAAGGGAGAGCGTGCCGGAGGGGAAGCAATCCCAACTCTCCAGCACATCCCACGAGGTGTGGGGAATATGCTCCAATTGGAAAGGTTTTTAGGGAGTTTTTACATTTTTATTAGAGCCATTCTTTATTCCCCGATCCCTCTGAAGCCAGGTGCTTTAGTTTAATAAGGTTGCGGGGGAGGCCGTAAAACCCTCTCGGAGTGATGGAAGATGGCTTTGCAGCGTATAAAAATGTCAGGCAGCCGAGGGGTTATCCGGGCCGGGCCGGCTGCTGCCGGCCTCCCCCCGCTGCCCAAAGCCGCTCGGCGTTCCCTTTAAATCCTGCCTTTTTCACTTCTTGAAAGTCCAATTATTTTCCATTGTTAATATCTGCGTCTGCCCTCGAAATCATCATAGATCTGATGATAATATGATCTCTAGACAATTCACGTTCAGTGGCGTGAATCTCATCTATCATACATGGGCAATTTCCTAAGACTAAATCCAAAATATTTATTGATCTTGTTGGCAAGCGTGGAAGGGAACGGGCTCTTAATCCCTTAAGAAAATTACTTCCCTTCTAATTCTTATTCCAGTCAGCGTAAATGTGCTTCACCACAATTATTTTTCAAGCCTTTTCTTGTCTCCTTTTCCTGCATAACCATTTCTCAAGCCCGGCGAGTGGAAGGTCTCTAATAATAGCACCTCCATCACCGCAGTTTGCCGCCCAGCCGCAGCACGCCGGTGTCAGAGCGGGGCCCGCTGCTTTCTCAGCTCCTCTCCCGAGCCCTTCCCTCCTCCAGCTCCTCCGCAGTCCAACGGAGCATCCCTTTTTCCATGCGTTATTCTGCATAGGGTGGGAAAGCCAGACGGGTGCACGCTTGGGAGCAGAGGCTGACACCCCGGAGGGGATTTCGACGTGCTGTCCCCCGTGAGCCCCTGTGGCTGGCCCTTGGCTCTGCAGAGGGCCAGGATGCTGCATCCTGGCTGGGTTTTTTGGGATGGAAGATAATTTTTTTGGGGGTGGGAGCTAATGTTTTGGGGTGGGAGCCGAGCGGCCGCGCAGGACACCGGTGGCACAAGCAGCAGCTTGCTCATTCCCAGGCACGAGCCCGGCAGAGCCGAGCCGGTGCTCCCCGTCTCGTGTGGGGCTGCAGCCATGCTGGCGCGACGCGGCTCCTGTCTCCGAAACCGCCCACGTCACCTGCCCTCTCCCCTGTCCCCCCAGGGCCGGGCGAGGAGGACTGCGCACCCTGTGCCCCCGAAGCCCCCGCACCCCACTGGCGCTGCGTCCCCGCCTGCCGCGAGGGCTTCTACCCCGCCGACAGCCACGGGCTGCCCAACAAAGTCTGCAAGAGGTACGTTACCTCCCCGATGGCGACCAGAGCAAAGCCGGGACCGACGGGGAGCGCTGGCGGCGAGGATTTAAAAAAAAAAAAAAAAAAAAAAAAAATGCTGAAAACAGCTCACAGCTGGAGCTGTTTACTAGGGAAATTAAAATAGGGATGAGGGAGCCAGGGCAGCTGTGGGGCTGGACCCCACACACCCCTGCCCTATAGATTTAAGAGCAGCGAAGCTGCACGCTCCCCCGCCGGAGCCAGCCAGCCAAGGTGGCTTCGGGCTACGGTGGAAGGGGCTCAGCCCTGGCTCCAGGCTCTTTGGAGGAGGTGTGGGAGGAACGAGGAACGGTGATGTTTAGGCAAATACTCCAGCTTTCACTCAAACCTGCTCCGTTGGCCCCGCGGCCGTGTTCCAAGAGCGTTCGCCCGCTCCTTGGCCCAGCACGGGAGACCGGGAGATGCCGGAGGCAGCAATTTGCTCCCACTCGCCGGCACTCTGCGCTTTAAGTGAGGAGTGGGAGTGGATTCAGCTTCATTAAAGCGAACATGAAAGGGAAGGATTAAAGGTGACTTGGGAAGACGCAGCACAGTGCCTGCCCTCCCAGGGTTTCACTCACCCACGCTGGCTACGCGGCGGGGAGGAACGGTGGACCGGCATCCCTTCCCAGGGATTTTGGGAAGCCGCTGTCCCCAGGCGGGAGGCACAGCTGCTGGGCTGTTTTCCCTGAGCAAATGGGTGGGAAATGGTACAGATTCCCCTCACAGCCCTTCTTCTAACTGGGATTGCTGGGAGGAGAGGCGCGTGTCCCGCTGAGCCTTCCCAGCAGGCGAGAGGAGCGTTTTTGGGATGTCACTACCTGTCACCGGCCATCAAGCTGGCACCACCGAGCCCATTTTTCCCAGGGCTTCGGTAGCTTTTCAGGCTTCAGGTTCGCTATTTTTCACACCTCCTGGCTCAATCCGGGTGTTGCAGTGCCGGCGGACACGTTTTCTGGCCGACGGCCCATTTTGGGTGGCTGGGGTCGGGGTGTCGGTGCCGGTTCAGACCACGGCGGGGTCTCTGTCCCCAGGTGCGACGACCACTGCTCAGCCTGCGAGGGCTCCAGTGGAAACTGCCTCAAGTGTAAAGAAGGTTTCAGCCTCCTCGGCGGCTCCTGCGTAACAAACGAAACCTGCACCAACGGTAAGGAGCTGTGGCAGAACCCCTGGCACCGTGGTGCTTCCCTGGTAGCAAAAATGAGGGGTTTGGGGGATTCCCTTCGCAGTGTGAAGGCGAAAGCGCTGCAGCTCTTGGGCTTGCTGGGGCACGACTGCAGCGAGCCGGGCTCCGGCTGCGGTGGGCAGGCGGCTTACCTGGCAGAGCTGCTGGATATCTGCCTATTGCTCAAATGCATCCAAGCGTTTGTATTTCGTTACGGTTTAGTCTTGGGGCGAATTCTCCCACTTGCTGCAAAGCTGCTTTATTCCTTCATCAAACCCATGTGAAAGATGCCCTTAAAAAGCGACTCCTTTTCAATTCTCTCTCTTCCAACGCTGGAACGAATTGCACCGCCTGTTACGTGCAATGTTTGTTTATTTAAAATGTTAATCTGCTCTCATTTTCTCTTGTTCCTCGCCTCGGCCTCCCAGCTGACAAGACTTTCTGTGAGATGGTGAAATCAAACAAGCTCTGTGAAAAGAAGCTGTTTGTCCAGTTCTGCTGTCAGACGTGTCTTATGGCCGGGTAAAGTTCAGCGGCTGCATCCATCCAGGACTTCCACCAACTGCCAGCCCAGTTTTGCCAAATGTTTAGGACAAAAGTTTATTTTCTCAGCTTGGGGAGAGTTTACATGGTGCTGTCAAGCATTCGCTCGTAAGTTTGATAGCTTTAATATCACTGTCAGCGCGTTTCTATAGCAATATGTTAAGCAGAGATTGGATCGTACCCTGAATGATCGAGTCCTGAAAGGCAGCAGACAAGCGGTGATATTAATACTTTCAAACACTCCTCGTGAGCAGGGACCGATGCATGATCCATGTACCCAAGCTTGGTTCTTCGCAGAAATCCTACTGATCTGCCCGCTCCGAGCGGCTGGCAGGAGCCCTCGCTGCAAAGGATGCAGGACTTGACACATCTGCGAAGAAAGAGCCGTTTCTGGCTCAGTTTTTGGTACCCTTTTCTGCTAGGTGGCGGCTGATATAAACCTGCATTGCAAACGGCCGGCGCCGTGCTCTGTACATACCTAAAACGATGAATGAGGCGGTTCCCGGAGCGGTGCCCTAAAGCCTGCTCTGGCACTCCTGTTCGGATTCGGTCGGTAGCTGTTTCTCTCTGGCCATGGCAATAACTGGAGATTTGAGGACCAAAGCGAGAGCTGATCCGCGTGGCTCTGCAGGCGTGACAGCCCAGCCAGCCTGGCCGGGCTTTGCCCTGCAGCTGACTGCAGGCAGGCAAAACCCCTGCGCCTACAGGGAGTCTTACAGGCTCGGGGGGGTTCGTCCACACGGACCGGCCTGGGGGGGTCACAGCCTTACCGCGAAATGTATTTCCCTCCTGGAACTGCTAGTAAGTTGCTGATAATTCAGAACGAGCTAGATCCTTCGTCTAAACGAGATGGTGTCCCAATTAATCTCATTTTGCGTGCCGATCCTTCCCCTGTTTCGCTGGGTATACCCCTCTCTCTCATAAAATCCTCCTGTTCACGGCAGTGATTTTTCTTGGGCATCTGTTTCCAAAAGAGTCGTTCCAGGGATCCGGCCAGGAAACTCTTAATTCTACAAAACCCTTTCCCGAAACAAACCTTTCCATGCTCTCCCTTAATAGTAAGTCATGTGGTGTTTATATAATTGTGTTTAAAATATCCTTGGCTATGTTGTTTTACAGATTTTTAAAAAATAACTTATACAATCCTTGTTTTTTTCTCTGTAGACTATTTTTTATATGGGAGTGGGGAATCTTTTTGTGTCTTATGTCCTTCTCCTTTTTTCTCCTCTGACCTTGCAGAGCCACTCTTTGCACCAGACGTATGTAAACACTCTTTTCCTACGCTGCATGTTCTGATTTTCGTTGTTAATAGTTTTAATGAGTTCAACCTTTTGCCAATGAAATTCACAGTATGAATTGTCGCCAGTTCCTCACGGAGCTGGGATAATCCCTGCTTGGTTTCGGTTGCAACGACACGCGCCCTGCCTGGGCTTGCCCGCTGGAGCTTACCTCAGCCCGGTGAAGAGGGGAGAGCCACACCGTCACCGGTCCCCACCTGCCTGGACCAAACCCAAGGAAAGATGGAGCTTTGGTAAACTGACCTTTAAGTTAATAAACTCTTGATCTCCCCCGATAAATGAATCTGTGCTTTTTACAAATTCACGCAGCCGCCATCCCGACCAGAGGCAGGGCAGCGATGCATCGCGCGTCTTTATTTTGCTGGATGAAGCAGCTGTCCTGGCCGGAGCTCCTGATCAGCCCAGAGCAGTGGCGGGAGAAAGGGCTCAGGAACAGATGAGCTGCATCTGCAAAAAAAACCCTCACTTTTGTTCTCGTAAAGGTCTTTTACCTCCAGATGAAACTCATATCCCGAATACCCGCCCCGCGGCATCTCCGCTGCACCCAGGGCTGTCTGGCCGGGGTTTGGGGCTGCGCTCGGGCACGGCTGGGCGTATTCTCTGGTTGCGGGGGGATCGCAGCATGCGGCGATGCATCTGCAGCCGGGCGAGCTGGCGGGGGGCTCGCTCCCCTTTCCCCCCTGTACACGGAGCGTCCTGCGGCCCCCAGTGCCCCACCGCAGCTCGCAGCAGCGGGGAACCGCAGGGCCACCTTCCCCTTCGGCTGGCTGGGGGAGGAGAGGAGCCGCTGGTGTGTCGGGGAGCAAAGGGAGCTGTGGAGCCTTTCGTTTGTCGTGTTGGTTTTGCAACGCTGAACCATGGGCCAGGTGCCCAGGGTAGTGTGCCTGCATATCTGGAACTGAGCTTTTTAAGTGTGGAAAAAAAAGGAAAAGAATGGAGCCCTTCCACGAGGGAAGATGCTTTCTCAGAGCTGTGCTGCTGTGGGCTCCCGCGTCTTACAGGCCTTTGCATTTATCAGATGATAAATGTGAATTAATCCGATGATTTATCACACACAGCGATTCCTTCTGTTGCTCCTGGATTCCCCTTTCGGTCTTGGGCCAAACCAGAGGTCAGAAGTGGGGTGAAATGCTCCTGGCTTCTGCTCCTTGGGTTGTAAAATAACAAACTTTCATTTCTGTTGCTGTGTCACACAGTCAAAAACCGGGAGCTGTGAATCAGGAGTACCGCGCCAGCTCTGCCTTTCAGTTCTCTGGCTCACAGCGGCCTGCCTCTAAATACTGCTCACTGGTATATTTAGATGTACTGAAATGCTAAAAAAAAAAAAGACAGATGTTTACCCTTACATCCTTGGCATGACCCAAAATACACCCTGGGTGAAGCAATGCAATTTAAGATGACCGATCCCCAACAGTCCCAGCTTTACCCTGCTTTCTGCTGCCCTCCAGCCTGCCAGGGAAAGAGAAACAAATTCTACACATCGAGTTCATCGTTTCCCAGGGCACTAACTCCCTCAGAAATCATTCTTGGAAAGTAATAAAATTCAGATTATTTATCCAAGCTATTGCAATGCTTGCTTGGAGCTATTAAAGTCTCGCTGACACTGGTATGCTCGGAGGATCAAAGTGGCTGTGTCTTCAAGACAAATGCATATTTAGGCAATTTGTTAAAGCCCATTTCTCTATTGTCTCTTGGCACCAAAGACAAATCTATAATAGCTGTTTTCTGGAAAATGTTCTTAGTGCAGCCTGACTCCTCGTTTGTGTTTGGCTGTGAGGTTGCATTCACGGCCATCTGCCATTTCGTAGTTGGCAGGTGGGGAACACACATCTTAAAAATCATTGCTTTGACTTTCCATTACAAAGAAAGGGCTTTTAAGAGCTCGTGTACAGCATCTGAGACCAAGAATCTGTCTGCTCTCAATTACAATTCTATTACGCTGCAGAGCTGAGGCATACAGCTGTATTGTGCTAAGGGAGAAAGGTCCGCCTTTAATTTGGCCTTGTCAGAAGCAGGACCTGCTTTCCAGGAGGCTGAAGAGGGTCTCCTTTTAATGACTGCCTCAAATGACTTAAAGACTTTCTTGTCTTCACCGCCGCGTGATTCCTGAGTCACGTACAACAGTGCTGCTAATTCTTTGCTTCTGCTTATGACAGCTCGCTCTCTTTTTTCTTGCTCTCCCCAAACTGCTTTTAAACAAACGCAGATGTTACAAAAACTTGCCTGTGTGCTTTCGTATACAGCTTTGGTGAGGGTGTTTTTTTAAAGTAGGGAGCACAGGAGCTGCCTGACCCCAGCTGAGACCTCCGCAGGGATCGCCAGCCAGGACAGAGCCAGCTCTGACGCCGCAGTCCCGGGGAAGGAGCCAGGCGTCACTCTCAGGGTGATGCTGCTAGATGCTCCCAAAAGAAAAGTATGAGCCATCACCGTGCGGTGCCAAACGTGGCTGCGGCATTTAACCTATTATCACATCCTCTGAGTTCACCGAAATGTCACGGCTCACGAAAAAAATCTTTCCCTCGATAGCAGTGGATCCAGAAATCATTCTGCCTCATCTTTACTCTACCCTTAATCGGTTTACCCTACCCTTAATTGGTTTAGTGGTGGACTTGGTAGTGTTACGTTAATGGTTGGATTGGATGATCTTAAAGCTCTTTTCCAACCTAAACGATTCGATGTTTCTATGATTCTATCTCACCTGGGGGGTCTTGAGGGCTGGGGAAGTATTTCCCCAGGGCCGCAGAAGCAGTGGCTTGGTGACATTCAGCACGGATTTGGGACCTGGGGGTGGTCCACCGCTTCCCTTCGCGTGCCACCTTCAGTCCACGTCATCTGCGCCGAGGTTCACCCGCCTGCAAAGCCCCCGCTGCCGCCAGCCGAGCCCTGCCAGCGGGGCAAAGCGCCGCGGCTGCAGGAGCCCAATGCTGACGCCGGGCAGCATGCTAGCCTTGGTCCTCGTGACCGGCTTTACATGGAAGCGGAGTCGCCAGACGCGGCAGGCTGAGCCATCTCAGCTCCCCCACGGCTACACCCCCAGCTCTTCCTCGCTGTTCCCCAAATTCCTAAAGCAGGTAGGGGGGGGTGTAGTGACACTGGAAAGTGCGTTTTATCTCACAGGCGAAGGGGGAATGCTGCAGCTTGTGGTGTGTTCCCAGCCCATCATGGATATTAGGAAAAATTTCTTCACGGAAAGGGTAGTCAAGCATTGGAACAGGCTGCCCAGAGAGGTGGTGGAGTCCCCATCCCTAGAAGTGTTCAAAAAACGGGCAGACGTGGCACTTGGGGATATGGTTTAGTGGGCATGGGGGTGTTGGGTTGATGATTGGACTGATGATCTTAGAGATCCTTCCCAACCTTAATGATTCCTAGTTTTTACTTTCATTATAAATGATCCAGCCACCAAGCCAGGAGGCGTGGGGTCGCTACTCTCCCCTTAATTGGTTTAGCGGTGGACTTGGTAATGTTAGGTTAATGGTTAGACTGGATGGTCTTAAAGGTGTTTTCCAACCTAAACAATTCTATGATTCTGAGACCGGGAGCGCACGTGGAAGTGCCAGAGCGACCGTCTCAAATGCTGCAGGGGGAAGGTGTTTATGGGCAGCCCTGTGTCCAGGAGCAAAGGCTGAGCCGCCACTTGGATGGAGCAGAGAAAGCACGGAGAGCTGTAATTGTTGCGGGAGGCCGTCCTGGCTGCGTGGCAGGAAGGGAGCAGCCTGCGTTTGAACGAGCACGGTCCCACCGGCTAAGCACACAGCAGCCAACTCTTTCCAAAGGAAAGCAGCCTGCTTGCTGCTACTCATCTGCGCGAAGCAGGTTCCCAGCCTGCTCTGCCTCGCATCTGTGCAGATTTACTCTGCGCTTGGCAACACCAGAAGCTGAGAGGGAACCTCTGGTGACATCTTCATGCTGCTGGAGGGTACTGTTGGTAGCAAAGCCAGGCCCCTGCCGAGTTGGGTGATGGATTTGCTCAGGCACTGGGCTGGGTGCTGGCCCCCTGCGCTCCCCTTGCCCGGCTCTGAGCTGTGGGCGCCCGGCCCTGCCCGCAGCGGCGAGGCTTCAGCTGCAGGGCAAGCTCCCGTGAAAAGAGCTTTAAGGGGGGGAGGCTGAGGAGGGGGGCACGGAGGGAGGAGAAGGGCCTGGCTGCGGCGGAGGGGGGGGGGGCGGGCAGGACTGCCCCTGCTCCCCGTCAGGACACTCTGAGGGGGCACGGCCTGGGCCTGCTCGGCACCGGGCTGCTGCCGGAGGCCGGGGAGGCGGAGATCACCCGGGGGAGGCGAGGAGCGGAGCCGCCCGGGCTGGGAAGAAGCCGCCGGTGCCGCCGCCCCGCTCCCGTCAGGCGGGAGGAGCGGGCGGGCCGCAGGGGCGGTGCCTTGCCGCTCGGCGCTCGGCCGCTCGGCCTGGCGCGGCTCGCTCGGCGCTCGGCGGCCTGGCCTGGCGCGGCGCGGCCTGGCGGCGGTGCGGGGCGGGCGCGGCGCGGCGCGGCGGGGCCCGGCGGGATGGTGAAGCTGACGGCGGAGCTGATCGAGCAGGCGGCACAGTACACCAACGCCGTCCGCGACCGCGAGCTCGACCTGCGCGGTGCGAGGGCTCGGCTGGGGCTCGGGCGGGAGGGGGGGGGGCTGTGCCGGCGGGGTAGCTTAGCGCCGTGGCGGGGCCGTGCGGCCTGTGCCGGGAAGGGGCCTGCGGCGGGGGAGGGCTGGGGCCTGGCGGGCCTGAGGTGGGGCCTGCAGCGGCAGGAGGGGCTGCAGCAGCCCCGGGGGAGGTTGCTGGGGGGGCCTGCAGTGGCCAGGGGGCTTGGGGGAGGGTTAAAGAGGCTCTAGCGGCGGGGGAACGGGGGGTGGGGGTGGGGTGAGGGGGTGGAATGGAAGGGGAATTTGGGGGAAATGTCGGAGGAGCCTGCAGCGGGGGGGGTGGGACGCACGTGGGATGTGCCGGCAAGGTGGGTTTGGGCTGCGGAGGGGGAAGAGGGATGCTTTGGGAAGGCTGCGGGGGCCGCTGGCTTTGGTGTGTGGGGCGGAGAGTTTGGTCTGTGTGCGGTGTGGAGGAGAGCTGTTCTGGAGGTGTTTTGACTGAGACTCTCTGTGTTCTCAGTCCATAAAAATAAAAATAAGATAAGAAAGAAATATTTTACTACTGAGGGTGGTGAAGCACTGGCATAGGTTGCCCAGAGAGGCAGTGGAGGCCCCATCCCTGGAAATATTCAAGGTCAGGTTGGACGGGGCTCTGAGCACCCTGCTCTGGTTAAAGCTGTCCCTGCTCGCTGCAGGGGGGCTGGGCTGGATGGCCTCGAAAGGTCCCTTCCAACCCAAAGCATTCTGTGATTTCACCCAGATATGCTCCCTATGCACTCTGTCTCTTCCTTTGTTTTGCTCTCCTGTGGGCACTGTCTAATTCCCATCTTGCACTCTCTCCCCCAGGCTATAAAATCCCTGTTATTGAGAACTTGGGTGCCACTCTGGACCAGTTTGATGCAATTGATTTCTCTGACAATGAGATCCGTAAACTGGATGGGTTCCCTCTGTTGAGAAGGCTGAAAACTCTTCTGATGAACAACAACAGGATTTGGTAGGCGGTTGTATTTTGGCCAGATGGGACCCTGGGGCGGAGGAAAATGCTCTTGGGAGAGAAGAGTGCGTGTGTCTTTCAGTGCTGGGTGGGTGTAGAAGTGTTTTGTGGAAAAAAAATTGTCACTGAGCACTGTATAGGCCCTCTTCCAAGTTGCCTGCTTCATTCAGTGCAAAAGTCAGTCTTCGTTTTTCAGACGGGACAGCAAGATGCAGGGTTTGGAATTTGGCTGGAACTTTGGATTTCATTTATCATCCCCATAAAGACAAGAAAATGGGGATACCTGCAAGTGAATGAACGTAAATCTCATATTGCATCTAATTACAGTGATGGTGGCTGGTATTTATTGCCGTCTTTAGTAGAAAAAGCATCGTAGGCAATGCTAACCCAAACTCTTGCCAGTGTCAGACTGGGTTGTTTTACAGGGAGGTCCTCTATGTTACCGTATTTCTGCCTGTCTTTTCACCGTTGCTAATTTCTGGCCTAAGTTAAACCTTTGGGTTTTGTTTTTCTTTAGTCGCATTGGTGAAAGCCTTGAACAGGCTCTACCCAGCCTGACGGAGCTCATTCTTACCAACAACAACATTGCTGAATTGGTAAGCTGTCAACACAGGATAAATCTAAACAAGCTTAAATTTGTGTTTGTCATCTTTCTAATTAACTTTATTCCTGAGAGTAGTGTCATATGCTTTTGGTAATAGTTGGTGCTACTCATTTTTCTAGTTAGCCTTTTTTGTTTTTCTTTAGAGTAATATCATATGGTTTTGGTACTAGTTAATGGTGGACAAGTTTTAATGAACAAAATTTGCAGCATGCAGTGGAACAGCAGTCACAAAGTCGTAGTGGGTTTCCTGTTAAACTAATTGCAGTAATTCTAGTTTGTCTCTGAAATAGATATGAGTTCAGAAACTGTGTTTTCAAATGTTTGATTCTCATTAAATGGACTTAGGATTTCTTACTGTGTTCCCGTTATGTAGGGTGAACTGGATCCGTTATCTACTATTAAATCGTTGACTTACCTGAGGTATGTAATCTTGAAAACAAAAGCTATTCTCTCTCTGCTGTTTGAACTCTGCTGCTGGCCTGGCCCTTTGCTTTGATCTGGAATGCTCTTCTTTTTATGAGCTGTGACAGATTCTTTGTGCTTAAAAATTGAATCGATAACCAATGTTTCCACTACGCTTCAGAATTACCTGGTCTTTAATGGGTGAGGCTTTATATTACTGACAGGCTTTGGACCAATGAGATGTAACATCTCTATAAATCAATATGCAAAGAAGCTAAAACGTAAAGGTTTAAACTGTTATTACAAAAGACTTTAAAGTACATGTAAACAATGACTTTTCAGTAACATTACATTTGGTGCAAGGGACCAAAACAGAAAAGCAATTCGTCCCGTGATTTTTTGGTAGGTCAGTGTCCAGGTAGGAGATACGGTGGTTTAGTTATTTGGGGTTTTTTTTAATATTTTGTGGTTGTTCTTTATGTTCCTCATCAATAAAATCTATTTAATTGATAAAATACTTTAAAGTGCAAGTTTTTACGATAGTTTTCATAATATCAAAGAACACTGTCACAAGGCTTATTTAATGGTGTTATTTGTCTGTTATAGCAGAAGGTACATGAATGCATTTTAAGTATATTAATGTATTTCAATGTAGGCCTATTTTAAAATATTTTACTTATTATCTTTCTAACCTTGATTTACATTGCAGCATTTTAAGGAATCCTGTAACAAATAAGAAGCATTACAGACTGTATGTAATCCATAAAGTTCCCCAGGTCAGAGTGCTGGATTTTCAAAAAGTGAAACTCAAAGTAAGTCTGTTTTCTTCTAATTCAACACAAGATGAATACCTTTTTTTCTTGTTACATTCTTGAATATTCAGCGGTAACAGTGAGCTTTTTGCCACAGTTCTAAATTTTATCACAACTATGTATCATAAGTGGCTCTAAAACATGCTCTTTGTTTTCTTTTGTGGTTTCATTCTGTTAAGGATATAGTCTGTTTAATTAAGTTTTACTACCTTTTGTTTAGTCCGATTCTTTTCTGGCCCTCTGGTGTTGGTAGAAAGACAGACCTCTAGAGAAAGAAATAAGCAGTTGCAACAGAGCCCTCTGCTTTCGGTGAAGATGCAGTGTGGGAAAGAGCTCTTACTTTTAAGAGCACTAGGTTGACATGTCTTGAGTCTGCGCATTTGGGCAATGTTTACGTGCTTGTTCTTACATCTGGTCTCCACGTACCAATGTTCACTGATGAAGATGAGCCAAAGCGTCTTTCTTTGCAAAGACAGAAGCTTTGCAAAATGCAATGTTCTTAAATTAACTTTGTGTGTGTGGTATCGCTGTAGGAGCGACAGGAGGCAGAGAAAATGTTCAAGGGCAAACGGGGTGCACAGCTTGCAAAGGATATTGCCAGGAGAACAAAAACGTAAGATAAAAAAACCAAATTTACACTGGCATTCTCCTTCAGAAACACCACTTTCTTTGTGGGCGGTATTAGGCAGTACACTGAAATATCAGCTACTGGCAGGATGCCTTAAAAGCTTTGGTAACCACAAGTGCGTTGTCCAAGCATCCTGATTTTTGGATGGTGGTGAATACATCTCAGAAATATTTTTGAAAGAGAGATTTGGTCAGGGTGGATTGATTTAAGTCAACAAGCAGGAAACCTTAATTTTATTTTTTCTTTTTGTTATTTAACTGCAGAGAGGTGGCCATTGTTTAATTTTTTTTTTTTTTTCCCCTAGATAATTTGTAACTAAAATGTTTTGTTTTGCCAGGGAATATAAACTGTAAAATCTGCTGTAGTTAGGAGGATAAATGCAGATGAAAATCTTTAGTTAGGCTGGCACAAATATAGGTTTATTTAGTTTAATTCTGAAGTGGTAGGTCATATGTTTTGTTTAATCTTTCATCACCCTGTTTGGAAACCAGAATTTGGATCATGTATAGCAACAACATTTCCAAATTCATAGTTAAATAAAAAAATACCTTGAACTTACTTAGCATTTAAAACTGTAATAGATGGACTCTAGCTCTAGTTTATGATAAGAAAAGGGTTCAGGTCTGTGATAGTTTTAGAACAAGTAGGCGATTGAACAAAATAGCTCAATAAACAGATAGGAAGAAGATCTTTCTATGGCTGCAAAAGACGTTGCAGCACTCTGATGCTGGGTCAGCGCTTCAGAAAATTCTTTCCAGCTGATGACTCAGTAACATCCATTTTCACAGACTACAGATTTTTTTTTTTCTCCTTAAAGCAGCAGCAGCAGATAACCTTCTTCTTTTGAGTGTTAAGATTACATCCAGCCTAGTGTAAGCTTTAATACAGGCTGTTGTAATATCATATTAGACATACGAGAACTTGAAACCGAATTTCAGTTACTCTATATTTATCCACCCTGCTTTTGTAATGGCGACAGACCACCTGAGCGTTCAACAACATCCAAATCGAACAGCTTTTGTCAACTGCTTAATTTATGAAGCGAAGGTCTGCCTCTCTTTATGAGGAGATGAAAAGGTGGGGGGGGAAATGGGACAGCGAGGACAAGTTGCTGGTGTTTCTGAAGGAGGCAATTATTCACTGTATCAGTTTGTTAACAAAGATAAGATACTACACTTGATTGAATGAAATGCTTCCAAACCTAGTTTGGAAGTTAGAGAAGCATGTACTCTTCGAAGGGTGTAATGGGTTTTTTTATTTTTCTGTTGAAGCTTCAACCCAGGTGCTGGCCTGCCAACTGACAAAAAGAAAGCTGGGCCCTCCCCAGGGGACGTTGAGGCAATTAAGGTATGTCAGGAGGGCACACGTGGGCAAAAGTGGAGGAGAAAAACTGTTGTGGATCCAAACCCAACAAGTGTTTCCTTTCTCCTGGCAGCCCCTGACTGTTCAGACGAATAGAACAGTGTGTCTTAACTTTGGTTTAGGTACTTTTTCTGTAATTTTTCTTCTGTTATGACCTACCTGTTTTTTTGAGAACTTAAACAAAACTTTGGTCTGAGCTTAGAGCTCTCCCAGGATAGAGCAGCTTGTTTAATAAGGGGTGAAGTAAGATTGTGCTTTGTCACTTGCGGAATTTTCTAGTACTAGAATTTTGTAGAACTTTCCATAAAAGCTTAGCTTCACTTAACTGGAAAAAATCTTGGGTTTATGGGTATTCTAGACAGACTGAAATACCATACGTGAAGATTCATCATGTTCTTTTGTCTGTTTTTTAGACTGCTATAGCAAATGCCACGACTTTGGCTGAAGTGGAGCGACTGAAAGGCTTACTACAGGCTGGTCAGATTCCTGGCAGAGAACGGAAATCAGGTCACTCTATGCTTCTATTACTTCTGTTTCCCAAAGAGAATCTACCTCTCTTTATTGCTTCCAGATGCTGTATGTGATCTCAGTAGGGAGTTATACTGGAAGGGCCAAACAGCGAGTTGAAAAAACTGTTTAAAATGAGTGTAATTTTACAGTCGGAATAACTGAGGATCGCATCCGTAAGACTCTGCGATCGGTGTATTAGCCGCCTGGCCTTCAGAGTGCCCTAATACCTGGACTCCCTTGAGAGCGAGGTGCCAAACACCAGCCCTAAATGCCTCGCTGTGTTGGCTAACTCCAAACCCTTCATCCCAGTTACTTAAAAAAAAAAAAAAAAAAGAGATTGATTACGCAGCATATCTGGACTCTGTTGCTCTGAGCATTAGTGCCTCAGGTGGGGGTACAGGAACGTCTCTGTGGTCCTCGAGAGGTCTCTGCATGGACAAATCTTCACTGCAGACTGGCAATGTTGCCTCTTTTCTGTGTATTAGAGCTACGCAGATTTTTTTTTTTTCCCCCGTAGGGGTTTTAATCCACGTTATTACTGCCCCTCTTCAGGGGGCCGAAAATTAACATCGCAGTGACCGCCCCTGACACTCTGACGTGTCCTTTCAGGCCCATCGGAGGACGCTGAGGAAGAAATGGAAGAAGACACGGTTCCCAACGGATCCTGAGCCCAGGCTGTGCCCCGGGGCCGTCGCGTCTCCCCAGGAGCCCTCTCCTCTCCTTCCCTCAGCCCTCTCCCTCGCTGCCGGGGGGCTCGGGCCGGCCCCGCCGCGGGCAGCCCCCACCCCCGTGCCCTGTCCTTGCGCGTTTCGGCGTTCAATAAACGAACGTTCATTTCCTTTTTCCCCCGCGGTGCCGCGTCCCCTGCCCGGGCCGAGCGCCGGGCCGCCGGCAGCGCGGCGCTGAGGGACGGGGCCGCCATGGCGGCGGGAGGCGGGGAAGGGAGCCCTTCCTGCACGCCCTGATTGGCTGCCGTGCGCCCTTCCGCTTGTGTCTCATTGGTCGGCATAGCTATGACGTTACCCTCTTTACTGGCTGCCGCCTTCCCATTGGCCTGCGCGGGGAGGCCTCGCTTCCCGATTGGCTCTCTGGCGCCGGGGTGGGGGAGCACGGGGAGGGCGGTGATTGGCGCGGGGCGGCTCCCGGCCGTGAGGCGGCGGCGGCGGCGATGGAGATGGAGCCGGGGGGCGGCGGGCCGGCGGCGGGCCCGGGGCGGGGGGGCCTGGAGGTCCTGCAGCACACGGGTGAGGGGCGGCCGCGGCGGCCCGGGCTGCGGGGAGGGAGAGCGGGCGCGGCGGGGGGTGGCGGCGGCGCTGAGGAGAGGAGAGGAGCCGGGGCCCGCCCGGGCGGCCTCCCCCTTCTCGCCTCCTGGCCGGGCGGGCTCCTTCCCCCGCAGCCCGCTCTCACCTACGGCTTGTCCTCGTCCCAGTGGGCTCGCTGCTGTCCAGCTATGGCTGGTACATCCTCCTGGCCGCTGTCGCCATCTATCTCCTCATGCAGAAGATATCCCAGAGCCTGGCGGCCAGGCCCAGCAGCCGGCCGGGAGCAGCTGACGCAGCTGTGGGTGAGTGAACCTTTCCTTTCCCCTCAGAGCTCTGTAGGGTGGCCCTTGTGTCCCCTCTGGGTTCCTGCTACCGCTCCGCAGCCGTGCGGGGTGTCTGACAGCTGCTCGGGTCCAGGCACGCAGAGCCTTTATTTAATAACAACCAAAAAATGATTCAGTTCTGGGGGATTTGACCGGTGAGCCATACTCAGGATAACTGTCCGGGCCCACGGAAGCCTACAGACCGTGTTACTGAAGAGATTGCTGGGGAAAGGTTGGGCCAAGAGACTTTTTTAAAAGGTTGGGTCAAGGAAGGGTTGCGTCCCAAAGTAATGTGTTTGGGAGAGAAGGAGCGGGGCGTTGCAGAACAAGGGAATAGCCGGTCATCGATAGTGCAGAAGCCGAAAGGACCACCTGGTTCAAATGGGTTGTGGGCACTTATCAAATAACTTCTGGATTTGTCAAAGAAAACCGAAACATCCAAATCTAAATACCGAGGGGAAAAAAAATTCTGTTTAATATTAAGTTTTTATTTTACATATATATTATATATTTTTATTACAGTCATCATCTCTCTCTTTCCAGTTATTCCTTCACCGTTCCTACTCTGGCAGGATTGTATACATTTGGGGTGTAACTGCCTCTCGTCTGCGTTATCTTCTGAAGCGTGGCATAGATTGTAAATCTTACACAGTCATGACCCTGCCTCATTTGCAGACTCGCTGCCGTAAAGCAACAGGCTGTGCTTATGTATCTGCCAAAACAATAAGTGCTTGGCACCGATTCCTTTGCCACGTTGGCATGGCACTACATGGGGCCCCAGAAAATATTACTTGTGTGCCCTTATCCTACCGGTGTTCTTTTGTAATGCTGATTAAATCTTGATTGAATTGCTATAACTGCCTATAAAGTGGAATTACCGAAAGTACTGAAATTTCTTTTACGTATTCATTGTTGGATGGTAGCAAATATATAAGGAGACAAACAAATGTAGAGATATTTCAGCTACTGGAAAAAAAAAAGAGAGCAATATTTGCAAAATTTTGCCTTTGTTTGGATATAATTTTTATTTTGACTTCTCCTAAAGGCCAACCATGAAGAGAGGTGGTTACTCAGTGTAGATTTTCTGAGACTGCCAGTTTCCTCTTGAGATATGTGTGATATTTGTAAGTAATTTCTCTGCTGATGGAGCATGTTACATCTGTCACTGCTTCACTGCCATAACGAAACAAGCAGGACCAATCACCAGGAGGAGTGGGAGTGAATGTGGGCCGGTTGCCTCGTGGTTCTGCGTTCTCTGGGTAAAAATGGAATCCCTGTGAAGCATGGGTGATATTTCTGAAATTATTTGTATCAAACAAATCCTTCAGAAATAGAAGCAAGTATCCTAGAAGTGTGAATTTTAATTTTTTTTATGGGTTCTTTATGTCGGCGTCCTTATTTGTTAGAATCCCATTAAAATAACTGCTCTAAAAATACTAAAATGTTACGAAATTTAAATCAGCGTATAAATTACTGTAAAAGATTAGCTGGAAACTGAACTTGAGCTGTGATTTTCTGCAAAACAGCTGCAGGGAGAGATGTGAGCCTTTCCTTATTACAGTTCTTTGAGGAGACCATTTAGAATTTATCTTGAATAGCTTTGCAAACTCTTTCCCAATTTCCCAGAACCTGACGTGGTGGTAAGAAGGCAGGAAGCTTTGGCAGCAGCTCGCCTCAGGATGCAAGAGGAGTTGAATGCACAAGCAGAAAGATACAAAGAAAAACAAAGACAGGTAACTCTTTAACTCATAAATTTGTCATCGAGTACTCTGCTGCTGTTACAGAAAGGTTTATTCCATGCTAGACACCAGAACAGGAGACTCGCTCTCTCTGCTGGAATGTGGGTGGTGGGGTTTTCCCCCTCCTTTACCTGGACCGCTTTTGATACGGTTTGATCCACAGAGCAGTAGGTGTCACGATGGACCTGCAGTGATGCAAGCCCGTACTTAAATGCTGTGCTGACCTGATGTCTTGATGCTCTTTGTTGATTAGAAGGATTGATACGAGTAATATTTGGCTCCTTCCTGAACTAATTAATCTCTGGGGCGCTTGCTTCTCCACAAGTAGTTGTATGCGTGCGACACTGTGGGCCTGACCCGTTTTTCTTTTTTACAGGTAAATCTGTACCCACGGAAACTTAGTTACATGCACAGTGAATGGCTGGAGGGGATTTAATGGTGTTTAGACTAAGTGTACTACTGCGTACATGTATTTTCTGTTCTTAACAGCAAATGCAAGTTCTTGGAAACGTAGCTTAGCATTGCTGTAATTTACTGAACTACAGCTTGAGATGATAAGGAACAGCATCTTGCTATGTGGGGCAGCGTAGAAAGGTGGATGTGATCAGCATAGCAATAATATTGCTCATTAATCCCAGCTCTTCTTCTATTTTTACTTTTGCAGTCACCTACATTCAGACCTCAGTTTATAGCTGATGCTGGAAGAAATACTGGCAGTTAAA
Organism: Pelecanus crispus; assembly: GCF_030463565.1. Taxonomy (NCBI): domain Eukaryota; kingdom Metazoa; phylum Chordata; class Aves; order Pelecaniformes; family Pelecanidae; genus Pelecanus; species Pelecanus crispus. The sequence goes on from NC_134649.1 coordinate 4,037,011, forward strand.
AACAAATGAAAAGTCATATTGTGGAAGAAAATAGCCACTGTGTAGAAAATCGAGGTCTAGCGTGCTTGGACTCGGGGAGCTTTGCTTTCTTTGACTGGAAGGAGCAGCTACCTCGTTTCCTTTCTATTTGTTGAGAAGGCGGCAGTCTGTCTTAACCATTAATTTATTTGGTTTTGTGGATAAATTGCTTTAGAAGAGAGCTGGGAGAACTGTTGATAATGATGTAAAAATGTAGCTGGCTCTCTTGTTCATTTGAAAAACACGCTTGCTTCTGTAGCACCCTACACTGTGCATTAAAATACTATCATCTGCAACATTCTTTACTCAGTACTTCTTATAAACTCAGGATTTAAGCTTGCCACTTGGTTCTGTGGTAAGCACTTTTACTTTCGAAGTGTTTTAAAGCATCAAGTGGTTAAAAGAAGCTGCAGACACAGTCTGTGTATATTGAGGAGGGGTGGTTGTTCTGTGGTTGGGAAGACGTGGGTGTTTAAAAAAGTAAATGCTTCCATAAGCTTGGATATACTGCATCAGATAAAGATAGATCCCTTGGGTTTTGATGAGTCTGTTGCAGCTGTTTCTGTAGCACTGGCGATCCTGTTAGTTCTGAAATCTTAGTCTTGCATATCCTGGATTTGTTCCTTAGCTTGAAGAAGAGAAGCGAAGGCAGAAGATAGCAATGTGGGAAAGTATGCAAGAAGGAAAAAGCTATAAAGGAAACCTGAAACTGAACCAGGTAACAACTGTGTTGTTAATCAGGTTACAGTTACGTTTATGTGATTATATTAGCTGAAATTCACGTTGATTAAATTCTGAGTAACTTTTGTTTTTGTGAACAGCAAGAAGTAGAATCTGGTGCCTCCACCTCATCAGCAGTCCCGAAATCTAAACCAAACAAAAAGCCCTTGCGAGGCGGTGGTAAGTGTGAAATCCTTAAGATATTCTGAGCTTGAAACAGAGCATTTATCCAGCTGCTTACATAGTCATTGTACATATTTTTTTCTCTCCTTCAAAGAGGAAACAAAACGCACCTTACAAATGAGCTCTATATCTCTAATCAGCCTGGTCTGCTTTGCACTTTGTGCAAAACCTAGCAGGATGTTTCTGTGGTGCTTTTTCCCAGAGAAGCAGTGTTTCAGTTTTCTTGTAAATGCTTCTGCCATAATTTACTGAGATTTTTGTGACTCAAAATGATAGCTTCTTATAATATTTCTGGGATCCCTCCCCCATTATTGTAGAAGTCCAATATTTTAATATCTGCTCTGTCTTTGAATCAGCTGTAGTACTAAGCAAATGCAGGAGGAGGATATTTTACTCTGTATTATGTGGATTCAGGAAGATGAAAGACGTCATTAAGCAAAATATGACCTTATTTATCAGATATCACAATGGCCCGTTGACTATATCAATCATGCAGATGTACCAACTCTTATCAACTCTTGCAAACTGCCAGAGGGTCTTACCATTAAAATCACTGTCAGCCGCTGAAATCGTCTTGATGGATGAACGGCTTTCCGTGGCCTTACATGGCCCGTGTTAGGATCGCTGCCGTATATCGGCCATGCAGCTAGGCTCCTTTCTCTCCTCTTGGCCAAACAGCCTGTGCCATACCTGCAAGTGCTAATTTGGGTATAATATTTTAATTACAATTTTCCATAGTGGAGGGGACCATCTAGACAGCCTCAATCGTATCAGACTAAAAGGGAAACCCACTTAGGGTGCAGCACTGAGTCAGTCACTTGATTAAATGTATGAAACCTGAAGATTCTTGATTAAATATACTAAACCTCAATAATAGTTCAGGGCTGAAAGTTCTGCTTTGAACATTTTTACTAACAGCTTTTGACAACATGTGAAGGAACTGACTGATTAATTCATCTTATGTTGTTTAATATGAGTGCGGTCTAATGTCTGATACTGTCAAATATCTTTTATAGCTCTTGCACAGAATATTCGCCGCGATGGGGGATGAGAAACGCGTGGGTAATAGCTAGGCTAAGAACCAGGATCCGGGCAGCTGGGCTGAGGCACCCTCCCAGCTGCTACCTGTCGTAGTTTCACCCTAAGCAAAATCTTTGCTTAAGTAACAGATGATAGAATTAGAGGTCTCTGATCTTCTCATGAGGTAGATCAGCATGAAGTGAAAGAGCCATCTGCACCGTTCAGCTGCTAAATTAAGTTAGAAGGCAGAATTTGGCTAGTATGAGAAGAACAAACTTCAAAGGTGGAGGTGATGCTTGAAGTTTGAGTGGAACAGGTTGCTTTGAAACCTGCTTGCTTAGCCAGGCTGCTAGGTTTTCGGTTTGCTCTTTTTTTGCCTTGTACAGAACAAATTGAGGACATTTGCCAAGTTCTATCTTTCCAAGTACATACTTGTAAAATGAAGTTGCCTATAGTTACGGCACTAGGAGGTTCAACTAAAATATCTGTTTGCCTTACTGCAGATACTTGCCTTTTCAAATTCTTTTAAAAAAAATCTTACAGTAGTAATGAACGGATCCCCCTTTTGACCTTCAGAGTATTCCTTACAGGCCTGGAAAAAAAGATTATTAAGTCCCTAACTATTAGGGCTCTCGGAGAACAGGTACGCTCTTACAGAGTTTACCCTAAGAGTTACTGTTACTGCTCTGTTCACTCTGTAGAGCAGCACTAAAGCTTTAGTGCAGACTTAGAGAAGTTAAATGGTAATTAATTTCAATTTAATTTAATCCACATTGATCAAATTAAAACACGAGTGTTTTGCCATGGCTTTTGCTGTTAGCACTACAAAAATAAACCATCTCAAATATCGCTGGATATTTTCTTTGCTTTCATTTTCCTTAAAATGCTGCCTATGTAGGAAGTATAAACAAGGTGCAAATATCGGTGAGATTTATTTTTTTGTGTTCCTTGTGTGTTGGTGAAGGCCTGTTGAGGACAGATATTAATACGGTGGATTTCTCTTGTGTGCTTCTAGGCTATAACCCCCTGTCTGGAGAAGGAGGCGGAACTTGTTCCTGGAGACCAGGCCGGAGAGGCCCGTCAGCAGGCGGATGAGGGTAACCTCCCTCGTGTCTCACGTCACTAGCAGGCTTGATCTCACCCACTGTCTAACTGCCTACAGATTGCGTGTCACAGTGACTCCTTTGGGATTGGGTTTAGCGCAGGTGTTAATTGAAAACAGATTTACACCATTTCCAAATAGGAACGCAGAAGCTGATGCTACACAAGAAAAAGACCTGATCCTCTTAGAGAGGATGAAGGAAGAAATAATTTGGGCGTAATTGGTTAATTTTCACTCTTCTGTAGAGAGGAGGTGTAGTCTCCAGCCAAGGTGAATCACCTGGGATTGTGAGATCTGGGTTCTGTGGCCGGCTCTTCAAAAGACTGGTCTCGGGCAAATGTAATAATCTACGCTCTCGATTTACCTCTGTGAAATGAGGATATTTACCATCCTCAGATAGGTGTTGCCAGATTTACTGTGTTTGGCTGGAAGGTACTTTAGAGGGGAGGAATATCGTCATCGGCAGATGGCCTTGAATTGGATGAGGAGGGACTTTCAGAAAAAAACAGATGAACTGACAAACACCAGGCATTTGCACCACAGGCCGGTTCCTGCAGAAGAGTCTCTGTGACAAGCTACCTTGAATGATGTTTTCCTTATAAATGGTAAACAAACCAGTGAGGATTACTGATGCTAGACAGCAGATAGGGGCGGTTCTTGCTGTTCCTTTTTTGTTTTTTAATTTCAACTGCTTTGTAAAAACAAAATACTATTAATATTAAATATAATTGCAAACAAATCATAAATCTAGTATTTACAATCTTGTGGTTTTCTACAGCATCTTTTTATATAGAAGGCATATGTTCTAGTGCAATAAATGTCTATAAAGCAAGATGAGAGATCAAATGAAATTACTTTCATTTGACTACTTCCATAAACAAAAGGGTTGTTTCAGCTGTTCTTTTCGGCTTTTAACAGTTGTGTTTTATTTGGGTGTTCTGTGTTCCAAATCATCACTTCAGGAGAATCACCTTCAGGTTAGGACCAAATCAAGTTGTTTTTTTTTCCCCAAGTTTAAAAAGTGAAACGCCTCGTTCTCTTCCCACCCCAAGAGCAATTTGGAAATTGGATGAGCTGTGTTACTGGTTGTTACGCACTCCAGCTGTATTTCAACCCAAATCACAAAAACGTCTAACAGAGGCCTTTGCTCTAGTAGAGCAGAGCGGGTTTCTTTCCAAATTACTGTCGACAAATATGGCTGGAGGAGGGGATACATGGGCATGGTCAACTCAAACACTGCAAGATATTCAAGGGGAAAAGAGAAGCCGCAAACTGCGCTGAGATCTGTGTGTAGTGCGCAGCAGGACTGTGCATAGCTGTAGTGGTGCAGCACCAGGGTTACACCTCGGGGACGTTAAGGACTTCCTCGGTACTACCCCCTGTTCTGAACGTGTCTCGGGGTGGGAACTGAGAGCCTGGCTGCAGGGCTGTCCTGAGTAGCCCAGCTAGGTGCTGAGGTGTGTTCTTACCCTGCTGCCAGCTTGTGCCGTACAAAAGCTGAGGGTTGGTTGTGCTGAAAAGAGCCTCCGGCTAGCAAACGTGTAAAACGTGCAAGTGAGGGACTGGTAGGAGTAAGTATCTGAAGCGTGTGCGGTCTTCATCCTTCTGGAGTATATCCAGCACTGTGGATAGAAAATAAAAGTTAGAGCTGGTCATCGTAAATGAAGCTTTCCAAACATCCCATCCACTTGATATGCTCTCTAGCACAAAATGCAGAAGACTAGTAAAACCCAGTCTGTCCTTGATAGAGAGTGAGAGAGTTCCTGTCAGTAAGTGCCCTGTGTTACTGAGCTTGTATATAGGCATGAAAGTATCTATCGGTGTTCCATTAGCGTAGCTTAGGGCTGCTTGAACGCTTCTTTATAAATACTTACACGCTCGGAATGTTTGTGTTCATCGGTAGGTATGAGTGCCAGCTTTGAATACACTGTTTATCTGTATATAGGTACTGCTCTATATGTCAGGTGATCTGTGATTTTCTCTTGACTATAAATGCAGTAGCAGCATGTTACTGGTAAGTTTTAAAGTTGCCAGCTAACAAAATGTAAAGGCAAAGAACCTTCTACTTTAGACCCACGAAGTGCATGTCGAAGATGTAGGGAGAAGGCTGTTGATGTTCTATGGAGACTAGTTTTCGTTTCCTGGCTTCTGTGCGTTTTGGTGTGTAAACTTACATTTCCATTGTTGTAACGCAGACCGGTGTGACTTCAGGTTTTAATCTCTAATAATGCAAAAAAAAAAAAAGAGTTGGGGAAGGATATTTTCAAGACCTGAGATTCTTCATCAGTGAAGAGGACTGAGTTGTTCCGTTACTCACGCCTCTGGGGAACATTTTCCCCTTGTGTTGGGAGGTGTTGTCTTCAGAAAAACAGCGGGGGGAGTTGTTGTCTTAAAGAAGCTGAATTCCTTGTGTTGATAAAATGGTAAGGACAGGTTGGTTTAATTCCGTAAAAACATTTTAAGAAATAAATAAGCAGGTCTGAGCTGAGCATATGCTAATCTTTCTCCGTGTCTCGAGACTTGCTTCTGGCTGGGGTTTTTGGATTTGTGCCCTATTCTAAGATTTATTAAGACATATCCACCGAGAATGAAGTGATGTACATATTTCTGGAAACTTCAACCTTCTCTCTCCCTTAATTTTTCATTTTAATCCTCAAGTCCCTAAGTTTTTCTTGATCATACACTTCTAAGCTATTGAACAGGGCGGGAGGAAGAACCTGTTTGTAACACTTTTTGGCTCACAACCTGCACAAGCAGAGGGAAGGGTTTTTTTTCCCCTGACTTCAGATAGAAAGCTCTGCCTTGACCACAAACAAGTATGGAAAGGTGGTTGCTTGTTGCTTTACAGCGTATGAGTGAAGCATGCAGAAGGCATTAGGTGAAAGGGAACTATTTTAATGAATCCATTGGTCTTTCTTTGGTATGAATTCCCAAGAACTTGAATTATGAAAGATCATATTAAAAAGCCTTCAGGAGATTTTTTTTTTTTTTTTTTTCTCCCCACTTACAGCAGTTATGCAAGAAGCCTCTTACTCCACTGATGCAGATGTTCTGGAAATATCTTTATCTGGAAGAGACTAGCTAACAAACTGCATACAATGCTATTAAACTGCTCTATAATGTTATTTAGCCACTGAAGAGTTGATCTATTTTGGGTATTGAAAAATCCTGAGACAAGCAAGTTTTCAGAGGCACAAAAATAATCCTGAAAATGTTAGTTGCTCAAGAAATGCAGCTAAGTATTTTTCATTGCCTTTCAGATGATTTATACATTGGAGGAACAAAGTTTTTTGTTTTCTTTAAATTGCAGATGAGGTCTAGTTTATGCATAGTTCTCTTCAGTATTCATCAGGAGATACTGAGCACTGGAATTAAAGCTGAACAAAAAAACATGTTGTCACTCTCATAAAATTTATTTGGCTTTATTTATGCCTTTCAAAAACATTGTGAAATGAGGGAAAGCCTTTAAAAGTGATATTGCATTGCATACTTAGTTGTTTTTAAAAAGTATGTTTCTTATACTGGAAATTTTTAAAGATGAACAACAGAAGGTGGACTTGGGGGAGCGAGGGCAAACAGGGAATCTGTCGGCAGAGCTGTTCCCAGGTGCTCCAGAATTACCCGCCTGCGATTCAAAGACCAATGTGAATGAACTCTTCTTGGGGAAGAGTGGCTGGGAAGCTGCCTGGCCGAAAGGGACCTGGGGGCGTTGGTCGACAGCCGGCTGAACGTGAGCCAGCAGTGTGCCCAGGTGGCCAAGAAGGCCAACAGCATCCTGGCTTGTGTTAGGAATAGTGTGGCCAGCAGGAGCAGGGAGGTGATTGCTCCCCTGTACTCGGCGCTGGTGAGGCCGCACCTGGAATACTGTGTCCAGGTTTGGGCCCCTCACTACAGGAAGGACATTGGGGTGCTGGAGCGTGTCCAGAGAAGGGCAATGGAGCTGGGGAAGGGTCTGGAGCACAGGGCTGGTGGGGAGCGGCTGAGGGAGCTGGGGGTGTTCAGCCTGGAGAAGAGGAGGCTGAGGGGAGACCTGATCGCTCTCTACAACTACCTGAAAGGAGGGGGTAGTGAGGTGGGTGTTGGGCTCTTCTCCCAAGTAGTTAGCGATAGGACAAGAGGAAATGGGCTCAAGCTGCGCCAGGGGAGGTTTAGGTTGGATATTAGGAAAAATTTCTTTACGGAAAGGGTGGTCAAGCATTGGAACAGGCTGCCCAGAGAGGTGGTGGAGTCACCATCCCTGGAAGTGATCAAAAAACGGGTAGACACAGCACTTCGGGGCATGGTTTAGTCTAGTCTACCCTTGACTGGCTTAGAGTAGACTTGGTAGTGTAGGTTAATGGTTGGACTGGATGATCTTGAAGGTCTTTTCCAACCTAAACTATTCTATGAACATGATAATTGCACCCATTCTGCAAGGATCTGATTTCCTAGCAGAGACTTGAGTGCTGGTGTGAAGCATTGATACTAACAAATCCAGTCTACTCTGTTTGATACAGTTCCGTACTATTTTGTGTCAAGGAACTGGGCTGTTCTGCTGTTGCTCTGCGCCCAGTCTGTTTTCATCCTTAGGCTGTGCTGACAGTCAGCTCAGGTGTTGGGACTGGGTTGGTTTTTCTTGGGTTTTGTGTCTTTTTTTTTTCCCCCCTCCCTAGGAAGATGACCAAAGACAGCATTTGCATTCAGAGAGCTCTCCGAACGAGGATGGCATCCAGCATGACGGTCTCCCATACGTTTTACCGGCAGCGCTACACTTTGTGGCCACGTTTAAACCATCCTAACGCTGTCCTTTATGCCTCCTGCGCTCACCGAGGCAGTTCCCATCTCTGGCAGCTGTGTTTTTTCAAGCCTGGCTGCGCACATCTCTACATCAGATCAGATCCACCCTTTGGAAGGTTTTTGCCCTTGTACAGGCTAAAAAGTGGCACCTTTCAGGGATCGGGTAAGCCAAGAGCGGGGCACAGTGTGTTTCTGTCCATGCTCTAGCTGAACACTGAAACTATATAATTTCCAACTGTAGAAAAAGACAGTCTAGACTTGGATAGGCTGAAGTCTTGGGGGTTTTTTGGTTTGGTTTTTTTTTTTTCTTCCCCCCTTTTGGAACGAAAGCTTAGCTTTTGGAACAGCTCTGCAACCACAAAGGAAAAGCATACGGCTGCTGGCTGGGTGGTGTCCTGGCCCGGTTGCACCGTTGTAGCTGATTTTTGTGTGAGCTTCCAAGCCAGCTGTTCCAAGCCTGACGCACACCCTGCCCATATTCCCAGCTCCAGAGCCAGCGACTTCAAAAACTTCCATCAGTTTTTATGAAGCAACCAATGGCTGCAATGGAATAGGTCTCAGCTCAGTTTTGGTGGTGAATATACACATTTTCATTGCAGATTTCTGTTGTGAGGGGCTGGCAGGTATGCAGCCGCTGCTCTGATGCCTTTTTTTTTTTTCCCCCTGTAATCGTTTGTGTTTTGAAGTGCATACCTGCTAAAAAGCACTTTCAGCATGGAGCAAGATCTCCACTGATAAATTAATAATTTCATTCCTCCCTCTGTGTCTACCATAGTTTACTAATCAAGATTCTTTCTGTGTGCTGCTCACCGAGCTCAGCTTCAGAGTAATGGGTAACATTAATGTAGGAATGGGAAGGAAAAGAACTTAGAAAATTCTGTTTGAAGAGAATGGAAGGAAAATGGATAGACTGAGGTACCTGGCCTTTCAATCTAGTTCGGCTGCTCCGTTGCATGTGTTAAAATGGGGAGCTACTGTTCAGCTGGCCTACAAGATGCACTTTCAAAAAAACCAACCCCAAGCCTGGGTCCTAAAGCTTTACTTTATCACGTACTAGAGGGGGTAACGTTGCCCGTAAATTCAGCTTACTGCTTCTTAGGTGACGTAATTGCCACTTCATTAGCTGTTCTGCATCTCGGGTATATCGCATCTCAATGCTTGCATTTTAAATACACGTTCTAGACTTTTTCACCCATTTGTTGACTCCTGTCTGGCGGTAGCACATTAAAAATACATCACCTTCCCTTCCGTGAGGCAAAGCTCAAATGCCTCGATGCGCTGCTCGCCAGCCGACGAGAAGAGGAGGCTGGAGCAGACAACTGAGGAGCTGTGTGCTAAGCAGGTTTTCCTTCTCCCACACCTCCAAAGCCCCAAATCGTGTTCCCTGGCTGGGAAGGGCAGAGGGCACCCGCTGCACTGCGGGGCCGGGCCGTAGGATGGCAATGTTGGTCTGGCTTTCCAGCAAGGAGCAACCGGTGACATTTCTTTTTTTTTTTTTTTCGTCCCTTGAACTGGCGTCTTCTGAGTGATTCAGCTGAGAGGAAAGGTTGGGACTGGTCCGTGGCAGGACCAGAAGAGGATGGGAGGGAAAAAAAAAAAAGTGGGTGCTGGAGCTGGGGAAGGAGTTTCTGCATCATTTGGGAAAATGCAACGGTGCTGGAAATACTGTGACAGAGACAAATGCTGCTGGTTGCCCAGCTAGATTTTTTCCACCGTGAGTCTGTTACCTTGAATATATGAAGTATGCTCATTTTCCAGTGCCTGGGTAGTTTTTAAAATATCAGTTTAAGTACTGGAACATTTTATAATTAAAGTTTCTGGAGCACTTGGGAAGTAGTTCACTTCTTTAACTACAATTTTAAAATACAGTAAATAATATATATGGTAGAAGGTACATCCTGTAAGTATTAGAGTGGGCTCATCACTGTGGAAAAATTGGAGATCAAACCCGATGGGAAAAAGAATATTATAATGCAAGATAGTCCCTCTTTCCTCTATAAGGTAGAGTCTCCTATGTGGAAGAAACTTTATTCTTTTGGCATTAAGCTTCTTTATGCCAAAAGGACGACATCTATCCTGTACGCACACAAAACAGCTCGCCGCTTCAAGGACTTGGCTTTTTCATTGTTTAAAAATAGGATTACTGTTTGTTAATCTGATTATGAATCTAAACTGTGTGGGCCTGTCAAGTGGGCTCTCGCCGGCTGGTCTGGGTGCTAATCTCACTCGAGTGAGTGGGATGGGAGCACGGAGACGGAGCACACACGGCGTGCATCCTCTTCAGATTGTGGACAGCCCTCAGAATATTTCCTCAAGCAATCCCACATAGAATAGAAAACACGCTGCATAAAAATGTGTTTATGCAGTGTTATATGAGAAAAATGCCATGCCTTTTAACATATAGCAGCCATAATAGGTAGTATCAACTATTTATTGCGACTAAGAGCTGTATTAATAGGGGAAGGCACTTAAATGTGATTATGCAGTATGACCTTTCTCTGCCAACCAGATTAAAAACATACTCTAGGCAGGTAATGGCAGGGTTGTAATTCAGCTGGAAGAACTAAGCTGTGCTCTTCAAGCTTTCCCTTAATTTGCATTTTTTTTTTCTTTCTTTCTTTTTTTCCTATAGTGGAAACAGCAGCTGCTCTATGCAAGAACAGGGGAGGGGGCAGGAGTCGTAAAAGGGGCACTTAGCCACCTAACACTTTTGAACGTGAGTTTGGCATAATAAATGAAATAAAGCGAGGCACTTGGACGTGCTTAGGAAGGTTGTGCGAGCATTGCGGCATTCCCAGGTGCTTCCCCCTCTTCACAGCTGGACATCTCGGCCTTACAGCCGGTGGAGTGATCTTGCGCGGCGGCAGCGTGAACTCTGAACGTGCCTCCGCTCCGGGTTAAATCCTGGCACCACGAAAGCACCCCTTCCTTCTCCTGCCCCTTCCCCAAGCGCTCACCCCCTGCCCGTGGTGAGGTCCAGGACCGTAATTACGCTGGGAGGTGCAGGGAGGTGGGAACGTGCCAAACGAGAACTCGGGGCGGCGGAGATCTAACGCGGGAGTGTGCTGCTCGGCTTCATCGTTTCCATGTGTGCTGAAGTCGCATGAAGTTTTCAATTCTGATGACTAACTTCTTTTCTTTATGGGAAGAAGCCAACTGACAGCTCCTCAGCCCCAACCCTTCTCTTTTTTTATTGCCTTTTAACCACGTTAGCTCTGCCTTTTCCTGTAATTCACAGGCCACAGTGGCTTTCCCTTGAATCAGGAGATTTTTATTGCTGATTGGGAGCACGCCGAGAGTAATCCCATTCCTGCTCACGGACTTGCCACATTTCCCTCTTTTGGAAAGGAGCGGCCTTACTTTTTATTTTAGCTTGAACGTCTGTCGGTGTCCTGTATTTCAGGACCTGATGATCAGGCTTGAGGGGAAAAAGGGAGTTTGTCGACGTCCCTTTTGAAGAAGCTTTTGAAAGCAGAGTAAAAGATCCATGTGTGCAGAGTGGCGCAGGCTGAGGATGACTCCAGGCTCCGTAGAAAGGGATCAGGGCACCAGTAGCTGGAAATAATAGTAAAGCGTTGCAACTGCTGGGAAGCAGGAGGGAATGACAGTAGTGGTTTGGGGGGGATTTCTCCATACGGAGGATGGAAAGGACAGTATAGCAGAAAAGATTTTCGTGGTACAAATAGCGGTTTGGGATTATTTTAATAGGGCAAATTGAGGTGGATTGTGTGTCCCATTCCCTGTTTCTCTGAGGAAGGTCCCAGAAAGGCAACTTTGTGCTGGCTTTGTCAGAGCAAACGTGGGGCTGGAAGCGGAGGGCACAGCCCTGGCTCTACCCGCAGTGGGAACACCTCCATGCCTCGTGCATGGTCAGCCTCTGAGGAGCCCTTTTGGGGATCTTCATCAACCTCTTCCCTGCCTGGTAGCACACACGAAGCTGTTGGGAGGCTGCTACCATTCGGCGCACCCGAGCTAGTGCTGCATTTGTGACCCTTCCCCGGCGTTTCGCGGCTCTCAAAGGCACGTGGCCTCGGCCTCAGCAACTCTTCTCGCCTTCCAGCCGGCTTTTGCCAAGCAATGGTGCTCCTCTCCTTCCCCGGCTTTACCCGCCTCCTGTCTGTTCCACCTTGGACTTTTCTTCCTTTTTCTCTCTTTCGCCATTTAGTTCTTCTCTTCCTCTTCCCACAAACACACATCTCACTGAATACTTCTGTGTTCTGCCCGTGGGCAACCGAAAGGAGACCTCCTGGTCGTCTTTCCTGTTAATTGCTTGTATTTCTTCTCTAGTTTCTATTTCATTTTCTTTTTGTTTAATACCGTAAATTGTGGTGGCACTTTCCTTGTGTCATTTGTTGCTCCTGACGAGTTCATCAATGCTGACCTTTGTATGAGGATTGCACCATCACAAGAGCAATAAAGCCCACGCAAAAGCGTTGTTTTCAAGACATACCATTGAGTTCGTTAGATAAGCGTGTTGTGATATTGCCTGCTAGTTCCCAGAAGCGTGACAGTTACTTATTGTACAAGGATGATAAAAATCTGTCATGTATGGCTCTCTGACTTATTAACGTAGAGTATTAATTTGGTACAGGGTCCACTTTTGCAACGGTTCTTGCTCAAGAGCAGGCTGCCATTCTGCTAGGACTTTCCTCTCAGCTCATTGTTGATGACACCACAATATAACTAAATTTTAAAATGGGAAAGACTGGCAATTGGAGATGCAAAAGTGGGTAGGAAATGGAAGAAACCACAAGTATAAGCAGGAGGTCAGTGGGTTGTACTAGATATGTTTCTTCTGTAAAGACTGGATGATTTTTTTCCTGTAAAATGTCAACGGTTTGTGGCTGCAGTATTTGAAGCTGAAGCATGCTGTAGATGAAACGAACGTGGAGAATTAGCGCAGACAAAGAAAAAAAGAAATCTTTTACAGCTAATGTCTTCACTCTGTTGAGCAGTCATTATAGCCTCAGGATGGAAACACTGACTTATTTCTGGTCGGTTTAATTAGCAAGGTGGGAAAAAAAACGGCGAGCTGCCTGTGCTCTTGCTCCCCTTGGCACTGGAGCACGTGCTGCACGAATGCATCCGTGCCAGGCGAAACCAGGGCTGAAGGGCAGCTCCTCAGTGCCTGCCTCCCCTCCGGCTCTGCACGCACCCACGGGCCAGGGCAGGGCAGCTGTGGGGTAACTGAAAGGAGACCTCCTGCTCTTCTTTCCCGTTAATTGCTTGTATTTCCTCTCTAGTTTCTATTTATTTCTGTTTAATACCATAAATCGTGGTGGCACTTTCCTTGTGTCATTCGTTGCTCCTGACATCACAAGAGTTCATCAGCGCTGACCTCTGTATGAGGATTGCACCATCACAAGAGCAATAAAGCCAACACAAAAGCGTTGTTTTCAAGACATACCATCGAGTTCGTTAGATAAGCGTGTTGTGATATTGCCTGCTAGTTCCCAGAAGCGTGACAGGGAACCCGACCGTGCAGAGATGGGAATGGTGCCTTTCTGGCTGTGCAGGCTTGGTGCGAGCCGTGCTGGGTCTCTGCGGGGATGAGCAATGGACCACTGGGCATGGGCACCTGGTGCTGGTCCCGGGTTGGGGTACCAGTCTGCCGGTGCTGGTCCCGGGTTGGGGTACCAGTTTCCCCGTGCCGGTCCTGGGTTGGGGTACCGGTCTCCCGGTGCTGGTCCCAGGTTGGGGTACCGGTCTCCTGGTGCTGGTCCCAGGTTGGGGTACCAGTTTCCCGGTGCCGGTGCTGGGTTGGGGTACCAGTTTCCCCGTGCTGGGTTCGGGTACCGGTCTCCTGGTGCCGGTCCTGGGTTGGGGTACCGGTCTCCTGGTGCTGGGTTGGGGTACCAGTCTCCCGGTGCCGGTCCCGGGTTGGGGTACCGGTCTCCTGGTGCTGGTCCCGGGTTGGGGTACCGGTCTCCCGGTGCCGGGTTGGGGTACCAGTTTCCCGGTCCCGGGTTGGGGTACCAGTCTCCCGGTGCCAGGTTGGGGTACCGGTCTCCTGGTGCTGGTCCCAGGTTGGGGTACCAGTCTCCCAGTGCCGGGTTGGGGTACTGGTCTCCCGGTGCCTTCCCATCCTGGTTGGAAGGGCTGCGCTGGAGTCTGAGCCCCAGCTCCTGAGCCAGGGTCCCCGTCCTGCAGCCTCGGCGCCGGGTGCTGGGCTGGGGTCCCCGTCCTGGGGCTACGTCCGGGGTGTCAGTCCCCATCCCTGGGTCCGAGCACCCCTGCTCTCTCGGGCTGCTGCCCCAGCCCCTCGGTCTGTGGAGCCGGGCCCAGGTTCCGGGCTCCTGCCGTGGGGTGCCGGCTCAGGGTCCCCGGCCGGGGGTGCCGCTCCCCGCCCTGCGGCCCCGCTCCAGGCTGCAGCTCCCAAAGCAGCCGCTCCCCGGGCCACACCCCGGCTCTGGGTCCCCCTCCCAGCCCCAGGGTCCGGGCCGCAACCCGGGGTCCCCATCTTGGGGGCCACCCCCCCCACTGCGGCGGGAGGCGAGGGGGGGTCCGGGCCGGCGCCGCCCCCGCCCCCGCTGCCCCCGCCAACCCCGCCACGGCCGGGCGGGGCCAGGGGGGGAGGCGGGCGGCGCGGCGCGGCCGCACACGGCGCCTGTGCCGAGGGGCAGGGCCGGGGAGGCGGGCGCTGCCTTCCCCTCCCCTCCGCTTCCCGTCCCCGCTCCTTCCCCCATGGCGGCGCTGGGCGACACGGCGCGGCAGGCGGCGGCGGCGGCGCAGCGCGGGGCGGCGGCGCTGTGAGGAGCCGGGCGGGCATGGCGGGCCGCGGCCGCCGCGCCTGGCTCAGCGTCCTGCTGGGGCTGGTGCTGGGCTTCGTGCTCGCTTCGCGCCTCGTCCTGCCCCGCGCCTCCGAGCTGGCGGCGGCGGCGCGGCCCCGCCGAGCCCGCCCGCAGGGCTGCCGCCCGCCGCCCGCCGCCGCCCCGCCGCGCCGCCCCGGCCCGCCGGCCCAGAGCTTCCTCTTCGTGGGGGTGATGACGGCGCAGAAGTACCTGCGGACCCGCGCCGTGGCCGCCCACCGGTGAGCGGGCGGGGGGGCGGCGGCGCTCGGCTGCCTTCGGCCGGGCTCGGGTCGCTTCGGCCGGGCTCGGCTCCGTTCGGCCGGGCTCGGGTCGGTTCGGCTAGGCTCGGGCCGGGTCGGCTGGGCTGGGCTCGGCTCTGTTCGGCCGGGCTCGGCTCGGTTCGTGTGGGCTCGGCCGGGCTCGGCTCGGTTCGTGTGGGCTCGGCCGGGCTCGGCTCGGTTCGTGTGGGCTCGGCCGCGTTCGGCCGGGCTCGGCTCGGTTCGTGTGGGCTCGGCCGGGCTCGGCTCTCGCCTGAGGAGCGGCTGAGGTAAGAGCCCCCCGGGCGGGAGCTCTCCCGCGGCGGGGCCCGTGCGGCCGGGATGCCCCCGCCGGCCCGGGGCCCGCTCGCCCTTCGCCGGGGCAGGTGTGAGCGAGCCCTGCCCCTCAGGGCACGCTGGGACCCGGCTCTCCTCGCAGCAGCCCGGGCGCAGGGTGGGCAGCGCCGGGGCGCTCGCCGGGCGGGGGTGTGGGCTGAGGGGTGCCCCGAGCTTTGCTCTGCTGCCTGGCCAGCTCGGCGGGGACGGGGGGAGTCGAGCTGAGTGGCGCTGACGCTCTCGCAGGCTCTGGTTGAGCCGCCCCTGGCAGACGGACCCAGCGGTCTTGCCTGAGGAGGGTCGGGCAGCCCCTCCGTAGCGAGGGGGCACGTACCACCGGCCGCCAAAATGCTTCCCTCAATGCCTCTACCTTGGGCACGGCCGCGTCACGCTAGCGCGGTCCTTGGCTGCTGCTTCTGAAGAGAGCCGACAGCCTAATAATAAAGTTTGGAGACCGCTGTAACCCCCTGGATAGGAAAAAAAAGGCCAGTGCACCAAGGCGAGAGCATGTGCTTAGGAATGAGACCCAGAAAACGCATCTGGGAACAAAGAGTAAAATCAGCCTCCGCTCGCTACAGCTGTCGCTAAGGCTGGACCAGGTAGCGAAACAGCGCGAATGGGGAGAGTCGGCTTCGGCGAAAGGCTCCTAGCTTTGGGCTGGTGAAGCTGGCGCAGGAACCGGGGTCTCCGAGCCGCGTGTTTATTACCTGAGTACACCTATTTTTGGAGCAGGGACAATCTTTGTGCTTTGCACCGCGTGCAGCTCGCCGTGGCGTGGTCTCCAGCCGTAGCTGGGTGTTGCCGCGAGCGCCGCGTGCTAACGGGACTTCTGTCCAAAGCCTTGGCAGCATCGGAATAATCATCTCTTCTGTGAGAGACGTGTCTGTGGCTTTGGAGAAACTCTCTGCTCTGCTGAAATAAGCTCCTTGCTCCGGCGTTCGCGCCAGCAGGCAGTGCTGGGAGGCTGCGCAGGAAGCCTGCTTGGGAAATCTGAAAGAGTTAAGAGCTAAAATGTCAGCTCGGGTATACCCCGGCTCCGATTGAGCGCTGCACAGCCAGTGCCGTCAGAGGAGCAGCCAGGAGCTCTGGGGTGGATCTGTCTCTAATAACCATCCTCTTTAGTCTTGTACTAGAACAAACCCTTCTCCGTCTCCTGCCTGCCCAGGATGAAAAGTACTTGGCCCTGTCGGCCAGTAAGAACAGGATGGGAAAACCACATATGACAGACCGTCTCCTCTTCCCCATGCCCAGCCCTGCTTTTGGGAAAGGGTAGCTCTCTTTATATCAGCATCAAATGCAGTAAAATTGCTTAATTTGGGCAATCTGAAGCATATTGTCTACCAACGATGGTTTTAATGGAAACTTAATCCCTTCTTTCAGCAGTAGACCTGTAATTAAGTTACAGAGCGTGCATGATTGATGCTTTGACATGGGTGAAAGAATCTGTTTCTTCAGGGTTATGTATTCTTCGCTGTGTGGGATGGAGCATTTTGGATTGCAAATCTCATGAGCTGTGTGGTTTACATTTGCAAATAGAAAGGCTGGAGCCGTGTTGGGACATCACGCAACAGGTTTTATGGCAGAATAGTTTGTCTAGCATCCGTCAGATTTTGCATCAAGAAAGGGAAATTTATCACAATATTGGCCAGAAATGGGTGTTAGTTGTGGAGCATTTCACTTTGGTGGTGTGGGAAGGATTCTCATCCCTGGCTTTGCCCGTGCTTGCTGAACAGTCCGGTGCTGTGGGAGAGCTGGGTTTACGGCACCAGATCTGCAACATCTGCTCGTGCAAAGAAAAAAAAATGGCTAAAGATGCAACTTAACAAATCCAGCTAATGGCATCGGGCTCCTTCAGCCCTCGGAAGGAGATCTGAGTATCGCTTTTTACTGCACTGCTATTTTGGTTCAACCTCTAGAGATGATGTCCGCTCTCGGAAGGGACGAATAAAGAGCCCTCTTAACGTTGTGGTAGGGCTAAATGCATTTTTCTCACCTCCGTTGGCCAAAGAAAAGAGCTAATGTCCTGGTGACAGGAAGACATCTTTGGGGGAAGGTGGGGAGGGGGGGAAGAGGAAGACAAACCTGAAATCTTAAATGGCTTTTGATTGCCATGAAGTACTCAAGCAGACAATTGCTGGGATTACTACATTGACAAAGCATCCTGGTGAGCTGAATCGCTGGCACAGCGGAGCGAAATGGGAAGCTGCTAGCAAGGCATTCCCGGG
Organism: Pelecanus crispus; assembly: GCF_030463565.1. Lineage (NCBI taxonomy): Eukaryota > Metazoa > Chordata > Aves > Pelecaniformes > Pelecanidae > Pelecanus > Pelecanus crispus. The sequence continues at coordinate 4,054,439 of NC_134649.1, forward strand.
GTGGCAGCGTGTGCAGAGCCTTGATACCGAGCTAGCCAGAGCCTGAAAGGAATTAGGGATTCAGAGGCTGAATACCTCCAAATTGCTGTGGCTCAAAGGCCATTTACAGACACAGCTAAAAGGGACCAGAGCGGAAAGCATTTGCTGATCCTTGCTGCTGTGAATCCAGATAGGGTCTAACAAGAGGGGAAGCAATCCACTTCCTGAACATCAATCATGAGCAAAATGACCACTGCAAGGCAAAACGGGCCCGCTGGATTTTCAGGAGACGCCGGCTCTTTGAAACAGTCGTGCTTTTGTAGTCTGTGAGGCAGAGAGTAAGCTTTAGATCCACAGGTTTTCGGAGGGCAGATTTGTAGCTTCAGCAGTTATTGCATCTGACAGCCAGGTTACCAGAGCTTCCCTTCCAGGAGGCCGGTGAAGTGCAGCAGCCAAAACTGCGGTGTCACATCAAAGGGCAAGAAATAGTCAGGAAAAGAGCCGTGCAGGAAGGAGTTAAGGTATGGCTGGGGTTCAGGGAAAGTGCAACAATATGCGCTAATGGTTTTGCAGTTGAGGGGAGTTGTCCTAAAAGAGCTGCAGGAAGGAGAGGATGGGAATAAGTAGTCTCCCAGAAGATTTAAGCCTGCTGTCTCACGAACAGAAATATCAGGCAGTTAACCCTTTTTTTTTTTTTTTTTTTTTTTTTGCATAGCAACTAGATTTCCTGGGAAACGTGGCAGGAGACTAATGTGAATGCGGTTAATGGCGAGGTTGGCCTCTGGCAGTATCTCTGCAGGAACACAGCCGCAGTGCTTCTCAGTTTGGGACAGTCCCCACGGCACCTTGAAGTGCCACGAGGCCGCACGCACGAGGACCGCGAGCGATGCCGGGGCTAAGCCGTCCCACTCCTGCGGCAGGAGGGTGCCCTTCGGGAGGCTCCATTTCGAATGTGCTGCCACACTGTTCCTGGTGCCTTATAGGAAACAGACTGCACTGGAATCTAAATACCTGAGTGCTTGGAAAAGCTTAAATGAAAGGCAGCCAGAAGGATTTGGGGTCTAAAGGAGTTTGTATTATCTGTCTAAGCCCGCGTGAGCTGCTGCAGAAGTGTAATACATACCACATTTTTGTGCTGCTTTTAAATTCAGAGCCTAGGTTGAGGCTGTTGGGTGGTATTCAGTTTTGGTCCTTTCTCGTTGCTAGTGAGGGAATACGATGGATTGCGGAGCGTGCGCTCTTGCCTCACGGGAGGAGGCCGTGTGAAGTGACTTGAACGTCGTGACAGCGCGATACGTGTTTTGCTTAACGTATCGATCGTATCGCAGTACTGCAGCAGTGAGAACTCGGTGTGTCCTGCCCTTGTATCCTCTAGCAGAAGTATGACATGCTTGGGCTTTCCAAGCAGTAAGCAGTTACCTAAAATTTGCAAGAATGTTTAAGGAGGAGTATGAAACAAATACAGTGAGAGCAACTGGCGTTGATGCATGGGGGATAAGGAGAAACGAAGTCCCCTACATACCCCAAAATAACCATATGGCCCAAAGCTCTGGGACACTTGGACTTCGATCTTAGTCTGACGCACTGAGTATCGGTGTGCCTACGGATGACGGATCCATTTCTGTCCCTGTTTCCACAAGGAAGGTGGATGGATATCCATGGACAGAAAACTGGCATCGCTTTAAATTGGAGGAGTTTAATTCAAAGGACTTCAGGGAGCTGTGGAAGCTGCTTGGGTTCTCCGTTAAAGCTAGGTACCTTTTAAAATTGAAAGGAACTCTCTCTCAAAATCTGAATTCTGTAATACACATCTTAACTGACGAGCTCTTTTAAACCTATGTGGAAATTTAAAAAAACAGCTTTTCTGACCTCTCATGATGGTCATCTGCTGTACCATGTGCAGGAGCAGCGTGCTGGTTTCCGTGCTCAGTTCTCCTGGCTAAGCTGGGGTTCATTGCTTCCCCTCTAGCAAGTGTTGCTGGAAAGATGGGACCTTGGAGAAGGCTTATGCAAAACTAGCCCTAATTCAAAATGAAATTTAGCTGAACCATGTATTCAAGAAATCAGTCTTTTAGGTCTGTTACCTTGCAGAGTTCTTCACAAATTATTATTTTCTTCAGCATAATTATGCAAGATGACTATTTCTCAAAACTTTAAATGGTTTCTCTGATCTCCTCTAAGGGAGGTTCCCAAGCTGCAGACAAAAACCAAAGACATTTTTGTAATAGTCTCCAGTTTGGGTCTCTACAAAGGGAGCACTGTCTGCATAAAACATCACTGACGATGCTTCTGCTGAGTCTGCAGAGGTGATAACGAAGCAAGGTAATAGAAATAAATAATAAACACTGGAAACTGAAGATAAAACATTCCAGATCTGTGCTCCTCCTGCTCCAAGCTATGCTTTTTAAACTTCTTTTTAAATGAAGAAATTACTTATGACAACATTTGGTAGCTACAGTAGTGGTCACTTTTTAGCAAATACTGGGGGTTTTTAGCGCTCTTTTTGGGCACACGGTTTTCTGTATTGCACGAATACCTGTACCAGCTGTGACAAAATCTTTGCACCCAGTTTGCTTGTGACTTGCTCAGATTAGGGTACACAGAGGATATCCAGTGCACAAAACCAGTTTAAGGGATGGTAAAATTGACTTGGTAGCCACCAATACTGGAGCAGTCCTAATGTCCTCTGCTAAGAGGTTTCTTCTAAGGAAGCATTACCTAATTTTTCTGTTTGTGTTTGTTTAAATTGCTCTTTGATTTCCCTTGTCAACGCTAGCTTCTAGTTTGTTGGAGTTATGTGAGAGAAACCAGGTCGCACGCTGTCGTGCATGTTTTCAGCGCGGCTCCTGGGGAAGGTAAGCTCCTGGGGAAGGTAATAGAGCCTCGCTGTCCTGATTCATGCACATCCTCCTGTTTAACCGAGCAGATTCAGATTACATGGAAGAGATAAGGTTGGGATCTGTCAGAGCAGTTCAGTTGCTGGGTTTTTTAAATGACCAGTTCAGTACATGTATCAGTTGTATTCAGAACCTGATATTTCTCTCTGGACAGAGTCGAGATGGCCTTCAGTTGGCTGAGGCCACCGGCGATGGCTGCAGGGGAGGTGGTCTCTGCAGGTGTAGGTACAGGAGTCTGGTGGCAGCAATGTGGTGAATGCATTTCCTTTAAACACCTGAGGGTGACGGGGAGCCCTCATGGGGGGAAGGAAGGTATTAGGTTTTGCTAAAAATACTTTCCCTTTTTTTTTTTTTAATTATCAAACGTACAATTCATTTGCAGATAACAATCTGCAAGTCTGATGTTAGAGAAGCCTTGACTAGGAAAGCAGTGTCAGCCGGTGGGAGTGGGTGCTGGTGGGGCCACAGGAGTAGGAAGATGTTGAGATGAGAGCTCTGTGCCGAAGGAGCTGAAGGGGTCAGGTTGCTGCCCATAACCTGAGAGCAGACACGCTGAACTGGACTGGGTGTGGGAGGACGGGGAAGAAACATGGCCATTAAACACACTAATCTGCAGAATCACTTGTGACTGAGCTAGGTGTGATTCTTTGCGATGTCAGATAAAAAAAAGTTAAAAGTAGCTTTGATCAGAATTCATCCCTGCATTTACCAGTCCTTGGTTCTGCTGATAGGTCAGGTTAAAAAAATGTACTTGCAGTTCATCTTACAATCTGTGGTTTGGCTTCTTCGGGTGGGTGCAACAACGTGTTTCCTGAGCAAACTCTTCGGTATTCCCTCCCCAAAAAGGGGCCGCGTGCAGCAGTGAGCTGTGGCTGAGCCGTAAGGAGCAGCACATGGTGAGTCCCATTGTTTCAGCCTCTGCCGAGCAGCACTTGCGTTGACGCAGACGCTCAGGCAGTTTTTCGATGTGGGAGCGTGTTTCGTCTGAGTTTGAGCAAACGCTGAAAGCCACGGTCGCAAATAACACGGCGAGTTGTCTCATCCTAGAAATTGCGTTGTCGCAGGAAATGAACAAAGGCTTAGTCAAGCTGTGCTGGGGCATGGCTGGCGTGAGATCCCAAGGCTGAAGTAACGTTGCACGTTCCACGTATGCAGGGATATTTCTCTGGTTGACTCCTGTTTTGGTATGAAACTTAAATACGGCGCACATCCAAGAAAAGATGCGGCCAGACTGGCTTTGAGCCGAGGGGTTTAATGCCATATGAGGACTGGAAATCAAACCTGCTAGGGTTTGTGGATGTACGTGCATTTTATTCCACCTTCACTGGATGGGAACTCTATCTTGACAATAGTTAAGGGTGTCCTGAGGTGAGGGAACCTGGTTGGAGAGCAGGGAGTAGGTTTAAACTGGGAACCAACAGAAGGGGTGGTGGTGTAGAGGGGGGGGGGGGGGGGGGGGGGGGGAAGAGTTGAAGACTGCTTCTGAAGAGTCCAGAAAGGAGCTAAAGCTTGGAGTGATAGAAGACATCCTGTGTTGTCCATAGTTCATAATCATTACAAAGACAGATCTTTCAGGATATGAAGAACAAGTCTGAAAATTCATTGTTTGCTTTTGAATAAAAAAAAGTCAATAAGCAGAAATTTCCATAAGACTTTAGCTTATAACTTCACATGGTGATTGTCCGGAATGTGTTCTGGCTCCACCCAAAGCTGCAGTGGGAGCGGGTCACAGTGGATGAGATGGGCTGCATTTCTCAGTAGCTTCTTCTGCCTTTTCTTTCTATGAGATTAAAATTTGAATGCATTAAGTACCTTTAATGAAGAAGTCCTTTAAACTTAGATTGGGAGTTGATATGGGAAGAGCAATTTATCATGTAGTCTTTTCATTCCAGACCAGATGAGTTGTATGTGGAGCGTGGGTTTCAGGACATAAAACAGCGGAACTTCCTTAATAGTTAGTGAAAGTTCAAGATATGAGCATGTGTCATTTTAAAACGGGCAGTTTTCAGTGCTTTAACAGGATGCAGTAGTACCGTGCATTAATTGCATCACTGATGATTAAAGGCCTGATCGCTTCTGTTGTGAAGTTAACAGGAGTGTTTCCATTGGCTTTACCCTGTGCTCTTCTGGGAAGCTGGGATCTAAACTTTTGCTCTGAAACACTACCCATGGCAGTAAGAAATCCAGAAGACAAAGCTTTTAAGGTAATTGGGCGATATTCATTACACAAAGCTGAATTAGTGTGTAACCATTAAGGTGTTGAAGCTGATGTTTAGTCAGTAGTAATTAAATACCTTTGCGTTTCCCAGTGGAACTTAAGGAATAATTCTTCTGAAATATTTTTAAATTTCAGACTTTGTATGGTAACTAATTCTGGAGATTTAAAATTTCAGATGGTCTGTACTGCCCCAAATCTGCTCGGCTTTTGGCAAGAAACCTATGTTGAGAGACATCTGGTAAAAGTGACAGTGATGCATTGAAGGAATACTGTGTCCTTTATTTTGAGAGCCTTTTCACATTCAGCTTTGAATATAGGTTATATTCTGAGCATGGTCGCCAAACATAATTAGAAAATATTCTTCCGGTTTACAAAAAGGGGCAAAACCTGTTGGTTTACCAATGGAAATAGTTTTCTGTGAGTTTCTGTGAAGGGTATGGGAACTCTGCTTTTCCCCAGGTAGAATTGGAGAAAATGGTGCTGAAAGCTTAAAATTCATAATTTTTAGGGCAAGGCTGTAACAGTTACATGATTGAAAATCCTCCCTGGAGGAGGTTAAGTGTTCTGCAGTCTGCCTTGAGGAATCATCCTACGTCTCTTCCTGCAATATCAGTGACCCAGTTTGCCCACGCAGATGGGTTGGATTTGGCAGGGGGAGGGAGGAGCACGGAAGGTGCGGAGCAGATGTAGTTGCTGTGCTGCTTCGCAGAAGAAAGGGCTCCTCTTTTGTGATGTTCCTCTCTACTAAAATCTGGTGTGAAGTGTGCGGAAAGCTGCTGGAGGTGTGGGCCTTGGTAGCGCCAGGTCAGCTGTTGGGATTATGTGTTTTGCGTGCGGCTCTTAGGACTACTTTTCTACTAGTCCTTTGCTGGTATGAGCAGACCCATTTGAGGTTAGTGTTGCTACCACGCTCTGTGCTTCTCTGGCTGTCACAAACAGGCAGGAGCGTTTTACTTCTGTCAAAGCCCTACATGCTTTTCCACATAGCATCTGGAGCAGTTGCTCTTTGGTTGGTTTCCCCACAGGCTACTGATTTCCTCACAAGTTCATGTGAAATTTGCATCTATTTACGCTTTGGAAATCAGTACTTCTGAACGCACATTTGAGCTTTTGGGAGAGTTTCGGGGGATTGGGAGGTGGATATGATGCTGAATAACTTGTAGGGAAGCTTTGGAGGCATTAAATCCGGTTGTATGTGAGTTGTTTGCCCATCTTGGCTCCCTTTGGCTTCGCTCTGTATCTTCTGACCAATAGCTGTTAGACCAATACTGTGTGTTTAGAAAGCCTGCCTGCCACTACTGAACTACTACTATTGAATTGTTTCTCTATCAGATACAGCTGCAAAAATGATATTCAGGTGCTTGTCATGTCAGAGTTTTTTTGTGTGTCATACGTGTTGCTCTGCATGCCATGTGAATGTCCTTGTTTGCATGGCAAAAAAATAACCCTTCAAGGCATTTAAAAAGAAAATTTCTAAAGCAGATGAGGTGTAGTTCCTTTGAGTGGTTTCTGGTAGCACTCTCTGCCTGCCTTGGTTTGCATACTCACTTAGTCCTTATTGTCTCTTTCAATCTAGAACGTGGTCCAAAACCATTCCTGGCAAGGTTGAATTCTTCTCCAGCGAGGGTTCGGACACCTCTATTCCCATCCCCGTCGTGCCGCTTCCAGGTGTAGATGACACTTATCCACCGCAGAAGAAGTCTTTCATGATGCTCAAATACATGCATGACCACTACTTGGACAAATACGAATGGTTTATGAGAGCTGATGACGATGTTTACATCAAAGGGGACAAACTGGAGAACTTCCTCAGGAGTTTGAACAGCAGTGAGCCCCTCTTTCTTGGGCAGACTGGCCTCGGCACCACGGAGGAGATGGGGAAGCTGGCTCTGGAACCGGGTGAGAACTTCTGCATGGGGGGACCAGGAGTGATCATGAGCCGGGAAGTCCTGCGGAGAATGGTGCCCCACATTGGCGAGTGCCTGCGAGAGTTGTACACCACCCATGAGGACGTGGAAGTGGGAAGATGCGTACGGAGGTTTGCAGGAGTGCAGTGTGTGTGGTCCTACGAGGTAAGGATGAGGGTGCGGAGAATGAGGTGTGTGTTTTTGGGGGGGTAGAGGAGAGGGTGGGAGAGGCTGGCAGCAGGGGATTGCTGTTGTACAGCTGTGCGGCAGTGCCTCCAGAGCTCACCTGCCTTTGCAACTTGACCATCCAACTGTACGGTTTCTACACTCTTTGTTTCCTACAAGTGTCACCCTGGGAGAGACCTACGCAAATACGGAAGTGGAACAGTAAGGAGGGAAATGGAGCCTGACATGGGGCACATTGGGGTGAGGGGAGGAACATTCATCATTCATAACAGTTATTCTTATTTAGACAGAAAGAGAATAAGCTTAAATCAAAATGGCCACGGGTCCCTGCAGCCTTGACTGTCCAAGCCTCTTTTATCTTCTTTAGCTGGGTATGTCGTGGTGTCAGCATGGAAAATAAATGATACAATTACTGTGTTTCTTGCTGCAGTTGAAATGTGCAAGGCTGACAGATGTTTGCCCTGACAGTGACAGTTTTTTCCCAAACTACAGCCATGGCAGAGATGTTTCATGGTGGCTGGCACTGTCGCCCTGCGCGCTGAGCTGCCTCGCAGCCTGCCCGCGGCCCAAGGCTGCTGCTGCTCGGGGGACTCGCTGGCAGCCCCATCCTGCAGATGCCCACTGAGAAGGTTCTTGACGTCAGCAGAGACAAGCCACCACTCTTACACCGAAACTTGGGGTCTGCCCCTACTGATGTGGCTGTGAATTGGGCATCTTGGGGGGAAAAAACCAAGAGAGTCCCCAGCCTGCTTGTGACAGTTTCGTGCTGCTGTTCCTGCTGGATGCTGGGGGCTGCTGGGTCCTCCCAGGGGCCAGGGGGGCTTCTCCTGCCCAGGTGTGGTGGGCTCTTTGAAGTGAGTCCTGGGTATTTACAGACAGACTGACTGAAAACGCCTGCTGGGCTTGAGCTGCAGTTTCTCCTCTAGTACCAAGGAAAATGCTGGTGGATCTGTCTTAGAAATAAGGGAGAAGCTGGGAGCAGAAGAGAGGGTGAACAGTTTGGCTTTTTACACAAACATTTATGACTTGTACAACTACCGCTTTGTCCTTTTATGAGATGTGGTAAAGAGGGGAATTCTCCCAGCGTGACAGAGGAGCTGTGGTCACAGGTGACGACAGATGCTGCTGCTGACCTGCTCTTTCACTGGCAAAGACTTGTGTTAAACTTTTGACACTGAATTTCTGCCCCCAAAAGCTGTTGCTTCGTTTTGACTCACAGTTCAGTGACAGCGAAGGAGGTTTCCAGCTGCAGTAATTCATTCATATCTCTTGTGCATAAAGACTTTCTGGACTAACAGTAGCTCTCCACATTCTCTGCTTACAGACCTGGAACTAGTTTATGTATTGCCAGCATCGTGGTTACCCATTCATAAGGAGTCAGTAACTTTTTCCACAGTTTTTAGCAGCATAAAATTTTTCACTCTAGACATTCTGAGTTGAAATAACTTCTGGTGTGAAGGCCTGTACCATGTGGCATTTGATAACTTACTGAAGGTCAGCATTTGGGTCGTACTGAAACTGGCAAAGATCTCCTGAATTCAATATGATCAAATTTTGGCTTGAAATAGCTAACAGTAGCACACAACTGCAACTAGGAATGCTATCTGACAGAATTAGATTGGGCTTTTCTCAAAATCAGTTTTGTTTGATGAGCTTCTGTTAAATCATCCATAGTGCTGGATTCTCCGAGTGCCATGAATTACTTAAAATTGGTTTGTGTGAAGTGTATAAAATGCAAGATGTTCAGAAGTAACCCGTGAGTGTGAGATGTTAAGGCTCAGCTGTTTTGGAGAGAGGGAAGGGTTTTGGTGATGAAAGCACGCTGCTTCTGCAAGGAATAGGTCTGCTCTCATTTAGTGGAGGCTTTTCAATTTAAAAATCTGTCATCTTTTCCTTTTTTTGATCTGGTCCTCTCATTGCCCAGACAACTCGATTAAACGTGCCTGCTGTTTTATTTAAGATAAAGCAATAGCTGTGTGAAATGACACAGCTGTCGTAACAGCAGTGTTAGGAAAGCTTGGTGTAAAAGTGACATTTTCTATGTCTTGTACATTCATGAACATCAAGTAACAGGCCACTGTAAGTGAATTGCAAAGCATTGTATTTCAGTGAGCTTCTGACGGAGCAAAAAGTATCTGTGCCTGCTCTGCTGGGGCACAGCCACCACATTCTTCACAATTCCCATCGAAAGGGAAGCGGCGACAGCACGAGGCTCAGCAAACAAAACAGCGCTGGCCTCGGAAAACCCAAACGTTGAACTTCTCCTTTGCTTCCTGCACTTCCTATTCCGGAGAGTCTCAAGTGGCAGCACAAACAAGGAGTTCGGGTCTTTGAAGTCACCCCCAGCTCTTTGGTTTTCATTCTTAGTGCCTCGGACATGGAGGGCCCTGCCGGACCTCAGTTCGGGTGGTTTTTTTCCCGGTGCTGTTCTTGCGGCGGGCTCTATGCCCGGAGTCATTTTACTCATCTCCATGACTGTCACTGCCCCCTTTCTCTGATTTTTAGGATCCCACAATGTCTTTACTGTGCTGCTCATCTTCCCTGGCTCTGGCTCTGGTGGTGTGCCCAAATGCGTCTCCAGGCCTGGCTCTGTGTTTTTTTCTGCTCGCAGCAGTCTGCCTCAAAACCCTTTTTTCCCCCCCTTCCTGTGTGTCTGTCACTTCGCTGCTCTCTGCGGTGCCTCTTAGACCACTTCATTAGCGGCACCGGTTATTGCCCGTTTCAAGACTTGTAAAGATTTGTTCGTGCTCTTCCTGCCGTCAGGAGCTTTTCAGCAAATACAGTAGAGGAATTGACACCCCCATTCTTTGGACTTCCTGTTTCATTTCACCCCAGAAAAGAGGCAGCAGCAGTACGTGCGAGCTTGAGGAGAACCGAAGCTCCGTGGGCTCTGGGGAGCTTCATCTGACGCACCCAGGCTGCTGCTTTAGGAGCAGTTTGCAGCCCGTGATGGATTTCAGGCTCCTGTGACCAGGCTTGTAGCTGTTGCCCCGCTTGAGACAGGTCGAGTGAGTCACAGATGAGACATGCCTCTTAAAATGCAAGTTCTTCGTGGCAAGGATTATAATCATTGTAAAAACAAAACTGAGACTGTTACTGCTCTTTGACAAATAGCTGTAAAACTCAGCCCTCTATAGGGTGGAGCAGCCAAAGCTACGGATTTTATGCAACAAACTGGAAGAAAAAAATCATGAAAAGAATGGAGCTGTGAAATCTCTGAAGCTTACAGCTGGGAGCTTGACAGTTTATGAAGCGATATCGAGCGCAGTGCTCCCTCTTGAAGGGGACAAAAGGCTCGTACTGAACTTGCTAGGAGGCGATTCTGCATTTCTAGTGAATATTGGTATTTCGGACTTCTGACCCACTGCTGGGTGTTTTTTCTCAGAAAAAGTTTACATATTTAAGTCTCCTTCCTTCTCTCGTTTCCTCCTGCCAGTAGTTCATCTAGTTCATCTTGCGTGGATCACAGAGACGTGCTAGTTTTGTTTTCTCAGTGCGCTGCCGTGTGGTGCCATGCGTGGTCTTGGCTCTTCAGCCTGAGAACAGGTTTCGGCTTTGGTGACAGGCTCTCTCATTTGTGATTTAAACGATCCCAACGTATTGTTGATCTCAGTTTTCATTTTGAGTCTAATGTTTCCTTTAGATGTATCTGAATTACGAAGCCATCGCTCTGCAGCTTAGTGTTGTTTCAGCCTTGTTTCGTAGCTGCTGCTGAGTATTGTTCTAATTTGTGTTTAATATCCTCATCTTAAGAGTGCTGGTAACTTTAATATGAGCTCTTTGTAGCTACTAGAAATCAAGGCAGTGCTGATACATATCCCATTAATTTCTTCAGTAATAAAACCCTTCTGACACACATTGCTTCCAGGTGATACTAACTGCTTTGTGTCCTGCAGCGCAATAGAAACAGCTGGATCCAACGGAGCCTCTCAGGCTACCTCTAACTGCTGGTGCGAATGCCCAGATGTTTTGTTTGCTTTTCCTTCTGTTCTGATTGAGGTAGTGGGAGAAATTAGGTAAGAAGCAGCAAGTGTGTCTGTGTGGAGCAGGCTGTGCTTTCCTCCAAACCAGCAACAAGTACTCTTAAATGTCCTGAAGTGAGGCAGGGTTTTTGTTATAATATACACGGAAAAGAAGCTGTGACAGAGGGATCGATCACATCAGGAAACGTGGGCGTCAAGGAAGAGTAGGTCTAACCTTTTGGGCGTTGGCGAGGGGGAAGAAGTAGGGCAGTGGTGATTAGGGATAGCGGGGGGCTTTTGGGAGAAGGGGGATTTGAATTAACGTTTTGTGTGGTCTTTCATCTGGAGTAATTGAAGATAATTGCTACTCTGAAATTCGCTGAAGTTAGGAGAGCCCTTGAAGTGCACATTATATCTGCCAAGTACGTTGGCAGTGCCAGAACATACTGTTTCTGGAATGGCCTCTCCCATGGGCAAAACTGAAGTTTAGGGTTTTCTGTAAGATAGCCAGAAGTCAAATAAAGATGAAAGTCCTGCAGCGATTGATCAGAACTGAAATACTGGGGGGACAGATGCAACTGTTAACCACTAACCTTCAGTTCCCTTGCTTTATCCTCTGAGAAAGAACCTTTCTTCATTAACAAAAAAGGAGATTCAGCCCATTTCTGGCTGGCTAATGTACGACACGCAGCGGCTCCAGCAGCACGAGCTGCACACCTCGGAGCAGGGCAGGACGGGGTCTGTGAGGAGCTGCTTTGGGCAGGGCGCGCTGAAGCACCTCGGTGCACCGCAGTCTCTGCGGGGCGGTGGGGTTGGGCTGTGATGTTTGGTGGTTCTTGCTCTGTGAACCCTCGCCGTGGACTCCAGGCAACAAATGTTAAGAGTCAGCTTGTCTTTGTGGTTGGGAGCATCCAGCAGCACTTCTGAAATCAGATGCTCTAATAAATTTGTATTGTCCCAGCTTCAAAGCTTGTAGGGTTGGGGTTTTTTTTTTATGTCAGAGCATAGAAACTTGGCAAACGCTGACAGCAAGAGATAATGGCATCTCTCCGTGCGTGTGTAGCCCATCGCATCGCTTCATTCACGAAACCTACAACACAAATTGTGTGTGTGTGTGCCAGAGGGAGGATACAAGTGTACCCAGTGTTTTATGGTGGATGTTTATAAATCAGCTTTTCTTAAGCAGTAAATTACATCTTTGAAACACTTCAGAGATGTCTGTCTGGCTTCTGAGTGAGTTGAAAGTGGGTGGCAATCCGTTCTGGGAATGAATGGAAATTGAGCTTCACGAAGGTGACGAGGATTGGTATTTTGTCAGAGGACACACAGGTGAGATTAGAAAAGGGCATTATCTGGGCAGGGAGGGCGATGCATGGAGCTCAGTGTGAGACTAAAATACATGACTGATGTGACAGGGAGCCTGTGGCGACAGTGGGGGAGGCAGTGTGGTATGACCACTGTGGTCTAATTTTAGTAGCAATGTTTGCTGAGGAGGAGGGCAGAGGGGTCAAAGGAGAGAGCAAAGGCTGCAGTTTGGGTTTGTGAAACCGAGGTGTGGGTTAGGAGGGTTTGGAATAGGAGACAGAGATCTCAGATCTGCACCAAAGTCCTGACCTAGCTCTTTCACTTCAGAAAATAATCAAATATTTGAGAACCAAATAATTCAAAGAGGGAAAACTGACTTGACATCACTAAGTCATTTCTTCGTGACTTCTGAACTCGGGTTGGTAAAGCTTTTTTGTTTGTTGTAGAAATCAAGAACCGCTTTGTATATAGCTCTGAGCGTTGTTCCCAAGTCGCTTGAGTCTGGATCTCATTGACTTTCTGCTGGCCATCATTTTAAAAAAGGAAGGCTGTGTGATTTGGGCTTACATGTACATGCATTTCCAGGCTGTAGAGACTGTTTGAGACTGACCTAGTTTTTGTGAGCACACAGTTAATCTGTCCCTAGTTAGCTGGATGACTTGATCTAATGCCTAAGCTGAAGGTTGCTGAAATGGGGACTTTGATGGCGTTGTGCAGACTCTAAGGAAGCTTCAGCCATGAATCCAGCAAACAGGAGTATTGCTTTTTTCCCCCTTATTGTCATCTTGAGGTGCAGTGGTTTGGTTAGAAATTAGGATCTGTGTAGCCTGTTGAGTTTAGGGAGCCATTAGGATTAGTTGTTATCTTGACGAGTCAGGAAAGGCTGATGCTTCATTGCATGACAGGACAAAACTCTTAATAAAATAGCTCATCATCCCGGTTTCTTAATTAAGGCACGCAGAAGATACTTGAGGATTTGAGTTTGTTCTCTTGAACAGCAGTGGGGATAAGCAGAGGGAGGTAAGCCTGACACCAGGAGCTTTCTAATGTATTCTTCTCTTCTGAACTGATGGGAAAGCCATCTCTTTTTTGCAGGGTAGGTTCTTACTATGGCTTGCTGGAGCTGTGAGACTCGGTACTTGGAGGAAATAATGTGCTGTGATCAGAGCTGCGCGCTGCACTGCCTCTTGTAGGTGAATCCCACCTGACTGGAGACCTTGGAAAGGACACTTAAATTCCAGACCTAATCAATATAAAACCCAGTAATACCTGTGTAGTCACTTAATCTCCCATGGGTCAATTATGTCTGACCAAACTTTGAGTTGGCAAGTTTCCTTTTCCATTTTATTAAGTGCTTATCTCTGTGTATAAAAGGCGAGGGTGGGAGAATAAACCACTTCATGGTTACCTCTGTATAAACAGAATCTCTGTGAAATGTCCCAGTGTGACAAGACAGTAAAAAAAAAATTGAAAAATTATCTTAGCTGAAGTGGACATGAAGTGTCTTCAGCTGGGGCTCTTGTTATAGAAGTTTTCAGCTGATCTGTATGTAGAGGGTAACTGTGACCTGGAAGTTTGGGGTGGGGGGGTGTCAGTTGTGTAAATTTGGAGAGAATATATGCTTTTCTTCCCTCAATGTATTAGAGTCAAGTTCTGCGAGCAGCTTAAAGCGTCAGCGGCACGGAAGTGTCAGAGCCTGTAAGCATGGGAGAGAAAAGCCAGACTTGTTTGGTGATGGGAAATAGAAATGAAGTGCTGATGTGGGGAATGGACTTAATATAAACTTGCTTCCTGGTTGCCTACCTCTAAAGTTACTGTTCTCGCTGACCTGTGTGGTCTCCCTGTGCATTCAATGCATTCAGTGTGCTGCCATTTTTTTTTTTTTCTAGCTTGCAGCTGCAATAACTAATGAGAACTGTGTATCTTGAGTCTTCCCGGGCATTGTACCCAAGTGCACTTAACGTACGCCAGTAAGGAGCTTGGCTTTTTGGGTTGTGGTAGGAGAACCATTGGTTCGTGGATGAGCAGGCAAGATAAAAGATGACAACCTGCAATGCCCAGTCCTTGGAGCAGGCAGGTAGCAGTTTAAGTCAGCGCTGCTGTCTGATGGCTCTGCGGATGGTGTGAGTATGTAATCTGACTGCCCAGAGGATTAATTGTCCGGGATTTGTCTAACCTCATTTCCTGTAGACACCTCCCAGTTGAAGAGCTGCTGCTGCTGCTTTGTATTCTAAACCCATCTGATTTGGAGCGGAGAACTTAGTTCTACTTTGGACTGTTGCACCATCTTTAATTGATCCTTAAAATACTTAAAACGTTTTAGCACTAATTTCCTGTGTTAAAAGCTTATCTGGACTCCTGGCAATGTGAACTTTCATGGTTATCAGCTGGAGACCTCTTAAAATCTTGCCAGAAATCCTGATTGCCTGAAGGGTGGGGATTATCTTTCTGCATGCCTAGACCGAAATGACCTTTATGTGTCACAAAGAAGTTGGGAACATAATTGGAAGGGTTTGGCGAACTCACTGTTTCATTTTCTTAAATCCTGAAGTTTCAGCTGAAAGTGTTTTTGGGGGTCCTTGCAGAACTGAAAGTTGAGTTCTGGTTATTTCTGGTTACTTTCTTACGTGAAAGTGAATTTCTGCTGGTGTCCTCAGTGAAAGCAGTTGTCAGTGTTCTTTCAGATGTGTTTTGAGCAAGTTTAAAGTACTGTTAAAATAATGAAGCAAAAGTAAAAGTGATTTTTATCAGTGGGATTCTTGGGAACCAACTGAACTTCACGTAAGTTACTTGCAGCTTGTGTGGTAATGGTGACTTCAGTAAATGAGCCAAATCCTGCAGGTAATTTAAATTGCTGTTAAGGACCCAAAGTGTTTTTTAAGACTCTTTGAATTGGAAACGTCTGTTTATCCATTCATACTTTTTCCACACAGCAGTGTTGTACCTTGATGTGGAGTATTGCTGGTAAGAGGAAAGCCACTACAGCGAGCTGTCTTTTCCAAGTAAGCACCCCAGCAGTTTTTCTGCTTTACAGCAAGCTTTGCAGTCTGCGTAGCACCGTTTTACCTGTGCTGCTGGCAGTGACTTGCTCCCAGGGCTGCAGCATAGATGAAGCTCCAGCGATCAGCTTCTGTGCTTGGTGGTCTGATGTCCTGGGAGCGCTGGTAGCGTAGAGCAAACCGCTTCATTTAGCGTCTGTTCTGGCTTATAGCTGAGAGCATGAGTCGGTACAGGATGGGAGCCCTGAATGTTTGTGCAGAGCTGTGAGATGAGGCTCTGAGAGCCGGTGCTTTAGAGTCATTAGTTTAGAAAGAGGTTTAGGAAAAGGCATGACATGCTCTTGTGTAATGAAGAGAGCACAGGTAGGGTCATGCCCACTGGATCTAAGCTCCATCCAAGTCTCTGGGTTTAATCCTTCCTACTGAATGGCTTTAGGGAACTCCAGCTGAGTGCTATATTTTTGTTCTTGGAAGCAGTCTTCAGAAGCATCCGGCACTCTTTGTGGATTAAGCACAGGTTCTTAGACAGAGGCTAGGATTAGCAATGAAATCAATGGCAAACCATAGTTTGGACTCAGCCTGCAGTTCATTAGAAAGCAGAAAAAGAGTAGTAGAAAGCTGCCTGCAATTCCAGAAGTGCTACTGTCACCTTCTTCCTGCTGCAATAGAGAGAGAAGCACCTTATCAGAAAACTTGCCTACCTTTGGCTTGCCCCAGCCTCTCAGAGTAGGCAGACGGCGTTTGGATGCTGCTTCCTCACCCACTGCCCTCTTGGCTGTGCTCAGACCTTGTGTCGGTCTGCTTTCTGAAAGGCAAGCGCAAGTTTCTTCATGAAAACTTGTAGCCTGCTCTTGTTCATGGTTGCCACTTCAGATTGGTGCAACTGGTTGGAGAAGTGCTCTGAGAATAGAAGCAGAGTATTAATGAGGGTTCCTCTGCTCATAGGCCTTCAATGGGTGTAATTACTTGGCAGTAACTTCTTTAAACCTTATTTGAATTAGAGCTACATGTTTTGGCTGGTTATGTCACCACTGTATTAGTGAGGAATGCAGGAGAGAGTGCTAGTTTGCATTAACTGAGCTGCCTTAATCCTTTGTAACCATACTTTCTAATATGTGTTACCGTCTGGCAGTGAGAGAAAACATTTGCCCAAGGGATGGCAGAGTTCACTCCTCAGCATCTCTGTGTAAAGGCAATGTTCTTTGTCCTCAATAAGGACTAAGGAAGTTCTTAGTAAGTGGGTGTTAAGGATTAATATTATGTGTAATTCTGCATAAATACTCAATGGGGAACTGTCTGTATCTTAGGTCTGAGGTTTTTATAAATCTTTTTTCCTACAGTCCCCCTTGGCATATGAGTGCAGAGTGGGTTAAATGCCTGATGCAATTTTTTTAATCATTTCATACAACCTTCAGACCAGGTACTTCACTAAAACCAGTCTTGTCCAACTAGAGTGACTCCAGAACGTACACCTCTCATGTTCATTGTCTGGGTCAACAAAAATACTCTTCCCTTGCATGTGTATCTTTGTTGTCCTGACAAAAGAGAAATTTGCTTAACCTTATCACAGATGATTTGTCAAGAAACCTTACCCTTACCTTACCTTGTTTGTTTAACCTTATCACAGGTTACTTAACTGACATACTTGGTTTTATATCCTTCTGCTATTGAAGACACTTCCTAACATCTTCAGCCAAGGGGAACTTTAAAAAAAAAAAAAAAGCCACAACCAACAACTGAGAGACAATAGCAGATTTAATATCCATAAAGCAGCAGGGCTTTTGCTTCCCTGGCAGTGTTTGCGAGCTGTGGCTTTTCCAGGTTTTGAGCAATTTTTCTTTGACTTTTTCAAATCATCTCTTTTTTTCCCTCTCCGACTCCTTAGAGTTGAAATGTGTGGTGTACTCGCTGTGAGAGCCTTTTGCAGTTGCACTTTGCCTTACTGCTGCATTCTGCTGGGCCCAACTGGAAGCCACCTCTGATCCTGTGGAGTAATGTGTTTGGCCAAATCCTGAAGTTTGCCAGTGGTATCATCGCTGCTGTGTGTGCTTGTACTGAGGAGAAACTGTCCATGTGGTTTCTTATCTCTTCTAGGCCAAAAATAACACCATAGCTCCTGCAGCCTTAAAGAATTAGCCTAATTTCAGAACTGGAAACTAGGGTGAGGGTGAAAAGGATATTTCAAAATGTATGAAACAGGAGCTGGGTGCCTAAGCATTAGGATGAAGAGCCTTTGTCTGGAGCTCTGGATGGTGAATCAGAAGTATTCGTGATGACCTTTTGCGTGGGCGCTACCACAGGGGCAAGTCCCTGCTGAATTGCAGGTCTGCTCAAATTTATATCAAGCGGTGCAGTTCTGATACGGGAACTGCAAGCCAGGAAGATGGAAGGTGAAGGCAACGTCATCTTCCTTCTGGTTGTGATGTGGCTCCTCCAGATCCCTGATGTGGCTCCTCCAGATCCCTGATGTGGCTCCGCAGAAGCGAACGGGTCATTTCTCCAGCCCACGGCGTCTGCTTTGTGCCATCTGCCCTCGGAGTTCCTGGTGCAGGGGAAGTGTGAAATGTGTAACCCCGTTTATTCTGCTAGGTGGTCAAGGCCGTTTCCCTTACAGAAAATGCCTTGTTTCTGTTCAGCCAGCACAAAGGCTCTTTTATAGCTGCTTGGCTATACATCTGCTGAGGTGCCTCAGACTGTTAGCACTGGTTACTGTTTGAGGTATGCAGGCTCTGAGGCTGTGATGTACAGTGATATGTTGTTTATATGTTGCCTCCCTTTCCTTTTGAGGATAGGGAGCTGGGCTGTGTCCTGCCCTGAACAAAGCTGGTGTTAGTTATGTGATGGAGCAGTAGCCTGGAGTCTTTCTCTTTAAAAGCAGGACTGGAATCCTTCTGTTTCACACTTTGAATTAAATGTCTGAATTTGGCAATGTGACTGCAGGACAATAGAACTTTCTCTGGGGAAAAGTGTGTTGAATTTCTGCTCCAGAGACAGACCTGGCTTGAAAGACAGTGTGCGCACCACTGCAGAGGGACCCCCGTCCTTCACAGGGCACTTAGCAACTGGAAAAAACCCTGACTTCCTAAAGTTTTTGAACTGTATTGCAGCCTCTGGATTAATTTCCCCATCTTCTCCCCCACTCCCCCCCCCGATATTTTTTTCTCCTGCACATGTCCTTGTGCTTATTTCATGAAGAGACTTTGCTGAAACCAGTCCTGCCCAGAAATGCACACTCATCTTTTGAAATGTAGGGGAGGGAGTGAGAGGAGGCTCTGTAAGTGGACAAAGCTCTGGTGAGTTCTGAATCTCTGATGTTTGTCTCCTTTGGCTTTCAGACATCTTAAGGTTTGCCATCTCCTGGCTCCTGTGTGTGGTTTTCTGTGTTGGTTTTTTTAACCCCACAAAGCTATCTTGACAGCTCTTCAGTTATAGACTCATCGAATCGTTTAGGTTGGAAAAGACCTTTAAGATCATCCAGTCCAACCATTAACCTACACTACCAAGTCCACACTAAACCAATCAAGGGTAGACTAGACTAAACCATGTCCCCAAGTGCCACATCTACCCGTTTTTTGAACACTTCCAGGGATGGTGACTCCACCACCTCTCTGGGCAGCCTGTTCCAATGCTTGACTACCCTTTCCGTGAAGAAATTTTTCCTAATTTCTAACCTAAACCTCCCCTGGAGGCAGCTTGAGTCCATTTCCTCTCGTCCTATCGCTAACTACGTGGGAGAAGTTCCATTCCCAAACAGGATTCTGATGCTGTTACTGCTTGCTTCTTGACTCAAAGTAGACCTTGGGTGGAAAAACAACTTTTCATCAAATTACCATGAGATAGGTCTCGTGGGATAAAGGAAGAGCACAAGAGGGATGTGCCCTGTTTCACATTAAGCTCTTGCGTTGATGTTGGATGTTCTCTTCTGCTTCATTACTGTGGATAAATATTGAAATCTTGTAGCTGGGTGTGGCAAAAGGTGACTTGGGGCAGGTCCATGGTTATGTTCCTCCGAGACCCTGTCCCTCGAGAGCAGCAGCTCTGCCCTGCCCAGGCCCTGGCATCAGCGCCCAGCTCTGGCTTGTGAACATGTGCCTGTACTTGCTCTCCTCTTTGGGGAGTATTTCTTGTTAAAGATCTGTTTAGGCTTTGAAGATGCATTTCGGCTTTTTGTGGCCTCTTTCACAAGAGGGTGGGAAGTTACTTTTCAACTTAATTTTAGCCTGGCTGTCATTCTCGAGCAAGCTTGAAGAAGTGTGGTTTTGACCTTGCTCGCAGGGAAACTTGGAGGAACCTGATTTCCCAGTACATTGAGGGAACTGTTACCTTGGGTCTAGAATTTTGTGCTTCAGCATCAAAGCGCTTTGCAAACCTTTCCCATGCTCCTTCCACCCTGTGGAACGACAGCTCTCCCCACATGGCGCAGGGTTATCCCCAGGGCACGGGAGGAGGTACCGTCAGGGCAAGGTGTAGAGTGTAAGAGGTCCTGACTCTGTGTCCTGCAGCCAAACCACACCTTCCCTCCCCTCTTTCACCAGTCATTTCAATTAAAATTCCACCGTCAGGGCTGAAGTGAGGTGAGGCAGGAGCAGACTTGTTTTCAGGAGGGAGAGGGAGAACCGAATTTTCTGCCGGAATGGGCCTTTTCCCAGAGCGGGCTCAGGAAATGTCCCCTCCCCACCAGTTAGATGCAGAAAAGACACAGGTAGAAAGTGCAAAAATAATCAGCGTTATCTGCTTCAGTTCCCAGAGGGCATCAAAGGGTGAATGAATTGAGCTGGAAGTGAAGAGCCCTGAAGAGACAAACCTATGGTTCTCCGTCAGCCTTTCTGAACCGCAGCCCAGAGCACTCATTGAAGATGATTTCTTAATAAAGCTGGGGGGAGCCGGGTGTGCGGGGGGTGCAGATGAGACTCTGCTGGCACCGGGGAGCAAGTGGGAAAGAACCTCTTGAAGGTGAAAGCTGATGAAAGCAAGAGAGCTGGAGTGGAACCCGGGGGGGTCTTATTAGTGTGGTGGACTCCAAGTAATTTCAAATATTCTAAACAGAGGTCCCATGAGTAGAGATACGAGGGAACCAAATTCCTTTGGCATTTGCAATATCAGGCTGGCTAAAGTAACTGCTCTTGTGCAACGTGCTGCCGAGCGGTTACGGAGCAGATGTTGCTCCTTTTGTAACTGCTGCTCAAAGTGAACCAGTTTCTCGCCATGAGGGAGAGTCTGGCTGCCTGTGTAAATCAGGGAGCTGTTTTACGGGTGCTCACCTTTGCAGAGGGTCAGCACAGTTATAAAAGTTGAGGTCAGAAGTGCTGGAGGGTGGAGGAGCAGCAGTCACTCGCAGTTGCTGAAGAAACTCTCCTTAAGGAGTGTGAGGACAATGTGAACCTCGGACGCGCTTAACCTTAGTTGCAGGCAGTTTCTCTAATGAGAGCATGGGAGCAGGGCGTGCGGTGAGGGGAGGCAGAGAGGGACTCTTGAGATACGCTTTCAGAAAGGAAGTCGGTCTAAAATAAGTGCAGGTAAACAGTAAAATGTTGCAAGGTGCCAAGATAAGGAACAACCTGCTGTTTTCCCTGGCTCTTGCTGTGACACGGCTCTAATCCTTAAAGCTGGAAATCATATCTGATGGGCTACAGTAATCTTATTATAGAACTCCCCTATGTCTGTCTCCCCTAGGCAAGGAGGAATATCTGCCAAGAAAGCAATGCACTCTGAGACTCAGCTGCTTTGGCATGCCAGCAAAACCATCCTGCACTAAAGTGACAAGTGTGATGCTGATGGGACGTGTTCTGGCGTGGCATCCGAGTTAAATCTAAGCGGGAGCACTCATGCACCTGACTGATGGCCAACATCAGTCAGGCTGCGCTGAGCAGCCTGCATTGTAGCTGGTATAATTTCATGCCTAGTTACCATGCAAAACAGTCAACTCTTCATCCAAAAATGAGGTTTGAAAGTGACTTCTTAAGAGTTATGTTTTCTTCCTGTCCAAGCAGAGAGTGTACAGTGAAGAACAGTGGCTTGGATTTTGTTTTCTTTGGTAGCCAATATAACGTCACCCGTTGTCTTTGTGCCTGCCTCTCTTTGTGTGGTGGGACAAAAAAGCCGTGTCCAGTTTGGGGTTGGTGCCAGTTTTATCAACATGATGATTATATGCAGAAGAAAGGAGCTGCAGCGGTTCTTGTGGTGTCGCGATGGTAAATAATAGTAAAATATGGCTGTCTCTTAATATTCTGGTTAGACTCCCTCGATTGCCACACATTGCATTGGAAAGCACCCCTTTTCATGTAACTGTGCGTGCTCATGCACTCTGTGGTTAGCTAAAGTAAATTTTCACATCCTTGTGTGTGCTGGAATATAACAGAATCACTGTAAAATATTCCAGACCCTGTTCCTGAGCATTATCACTTGGGTGATGCTATCGCGTGGTGGTTTTTGGTGGGTTTTTTTTTATTTTTTAATCCTCAAGTGTTTTGTAGAGTTGCTGCAGTCCTTTCTACATCAGTCTTTGGGAATAAAACCATAGCTATAACTTTGAAACTTGGAAATATCCATACAGACTCAGTCCTGCATCTCACACCAGACAATAATGAGCACTGAAAGCTAAACTGAGCCCATTGATATGTTGATGATCAGTACTTTTTTCTTTCTGATTAACATTCAACCTGTGTCTTCTATAACGTTTCAAACAAACCATGGGATTGTCCATTCTTCCTAGATCCAGTTGCCCGGTGGATTTGAGCCCATCCTGCCGGAGAAGCTGCTGGCACCATATCCTGTTAGGGCAGTGTCTGGGTTGGCCTGTGGTGCTGTGGTTGTATGTATGATCCAATTTGGGTTGTTTTTCATTCCCTGGGAGTGGTCCTGGACTGAAGGTGACAGCCTGACAGCATGGAGAGAGTTCCTTCTGTGTTTGACCCGCTGCGACGTGGAGCCTGTAATCCCGTAAGGGTTGCGTCCCTGCTGGGAGCCTGGGTGTTGCGCAGAAAGCGCAGAGGGCTGCGTGCTGCAGCCTTTGCTTTGGAAAGCTCACGTGCCGAGAGGTTTAAGAGAGGTGCAATAAATGGCACGACACCACACAGCACCATGGGCAGCATGAAGTGAGCAAGACTAGATGCAGCTACTTTTAATGACATTTGAAGCTAAATGGAATTCAATTTAGACAAGCAACTTGGTAAAGAGAGAACTTCTTGTCTGTGCTTTAGGAGAGCTTCCTGGCTGCCCTCTTGGTCAAGCTGGCTGCTCTGCGTCCCCCTCAGCTCTCTTCTGCCCCATTTGCCTCGTCACCTCCTGTGCGTGCTCCCGTAGAGTGGTCATCCTGGTTCTTCATGGGACCGAGCGTGGGTTCCCTGTAGGAACACGTTGCTGGGGGTGAGCCTGGGCTCACCGGAAACCCCAGCCACGGAAGGAGGCAGGCTGATGGGCCAGCGGGCTCTCTGGGGTTGGGGATGAGTTATCCTGTGGCTCTTGGAAGACGCTTGCATGAAGCGTGTAGCATTGGGAAGGCTGGCACTTTCTGTCCCATGCCTTTGCTGTAAGTTGCCAGCTTTTGACAAGAGAGGGGACTCAAATGTACTGGTTAACCAGGCTGAGATGGCAAACCTCCCGGGTGTAAGGTACGGCAAATGTCACACCAGCCTCTCAAAAGGGCAAGAGGAAGGATCGGTACTGAGTGGCCAAACACACCTTCCCAGTTGAAGGTCAAGGCTGAGAGGTCTGCTTTTCATGCCAGGACAGCCTGGGAAACT
Organism: Pelecanus crispus; assembly: GCF_030463565.1. Classification (NCBI taxonomy): domain Eukaryota; kingdom Metazoa; phylum Chordata; class Aves; order Pelecaniformes; family Pelecanidae; genus Pelecanus; species Pelecanus crispus. The sequence goes on from NC_134649.1 coordinate 4,077,634, forward strand.
CATTGCTGTGTAATGTCAGTGGAAGTAGGAAATTCATAAGATCTGAAGGGGAATTAAAACATAAGGGCATACAGAGAGCACTGGGGCATGCTAATCTGTGGATTGTACATTTCAAAACAGAGCTACCCCTGCACAGGGTGCCCACCCACATCTGGTGGGTAAATCCCCGCTTGCCCAAACCACAGCAAATTTAACAGAATAATAGTTTGGAGAGATGATAGATCACTCTGTTTCTCTGTCTTCTATTTGTGGGGGAAATGCTGGAACGATTAGAGATTTGCACATGTGCATGTGATATATGTATAGAAATATAGATAGATACATGCTCCCTGAAGGGAGAAGGTGCACCGCAGTCGGTGGTGAGAGGTGCTCTCCCAGCAGGTCTCCTACATCTTCTCCCTGCGAGCTCTCGGGAACCGGAGCCATCAGGAGGAGTGGGGAAATGAGGAGGGCAAGGGGCAAAATAATGCGTGAGACTGATCCAGGCTTTATTTCTCACCCTGCAATAGAGATGACCTTGCTGGCTTGATTGATTTAGGTTTGCTGCAAATCTCATCCACTCAGCAGCTGCTGGAGGAAACTGCTAGCAACGTCTCCAGGTGACAGTAATAAAAACCCAAGTGATTATAATATTATTCATTTATAACTGAATGAAATACGTAGGGGATGGCTGCAACAGAGGGGTTGTACAAAAAGGCAGGCAGGCAGCTCTCTGCTTTGTAGGGAAGAGCGAAGGCTGGGGAGTAGCTCAGGCTTTCCAGCGTTCTCCAGAGGCACAGCTCAGGATACGAGCTTTTTTCTTTTTTTTTTTTTTCTTTAAAAAAAAAAAGATTTCTAGGAAATGCAAGATGAAGTGGTCTTTGTTTGGACTGGCTGCACAATCCCCTCACGAGCAAGCACTTTATCATGCCAGTTAGGCTGTGATGGGTGATGTATTACAGTAGCAGGCTTGTTGCTCAGTGTAACTGCTGCTGCCTTTATAGCCAGCGAAAACCAGGTGGTGAGCTTGCTTGAAGCAGTTTAGTGCTAAATTTGCTGTTAAAGCCCTTTCAGGGGAAATCCTGGTGGCAGAAGGCCTTCACGTTTATTAATTGGTCTAATTTCTCTACCCAGTGAAAGGCGTCTTGAATCATTCCAAAAGTAAAGAATCGGGTCCAGGTAAATTTATATTTAATGAGATAACACTGTAACAAAAGAGAACATTGTAGCTATACAGAAATGTCTTAGAAATGCCTTTTGCAGTCATAAAATGGAGTGAAGATTTTTTTTTTTTTTTTTCTTTTGCATTCCCCCCCCACACTCCCCCTTGCAAAACCTTGCTGAACATGTCTGGACAATGAATGTTCCTTTGTAGGGATGAACACACTATTCTAGAGGTTAAACTTGCTCTGTAACGTGTTTGCACTCAGATAAAGCTCTTTTTATACGTGACATTTCCTGCATTAGAGCAACTAGCTTTGGAAAAAAAGTGTTTAAGGAAGACTTAACTTCACATAAGCAAGGCTGTACTTAGCTTGAGCTTCCTTTTTAAAATGTGTCACTTAGCAAAGCCCTTAATACCTTCCTCAGCGTTGCTGCCGGTCCCTTCCTGGAGCTGGTGCGTGGGGTATCCATGAGCTCGGTGGGTGCAACCAGGCAATTCTTGCTGTTGTGAGTTTGGGAACTGCCTGTCACGCCTGTGATAAAGGGGTATCTTTATGTACCCCTCAAGTTGTGCATCGTACCCCTTTGCTACAACAAAGGCCTCCGGTTTGTAACTCACTGAAGAAGCCTCTCAGTCAAGGAGAACTTCATCCGAGTAGAAACTCAAAACAAGACTTTTCTTGGCACATCTCTCCCAGGAGGAGCATATGCATATTGTATTTTTAAAAAAATTCCTTGTATCCATTCAGGATTTTCACCATTAGGACTTTACCTGCAATGCACAGAGTAGGGAAAGCGCAGCATCGCACCCTTTGCTTAACGTGAGCAGCTCTGTGTCCGCTTACTGGCTCGAGTCACTCCTCTCCGTGCATTTAGTTGCTTCTTTCCCTCTCGCTCTTCCCCCCCTCCCCCTTTCTTTTCTTTTACAGATAGGTTTTGGCCACTGCTTTTGAAGTTGTTCAAATTTCCATCTTAAGCAGATGAGGCTAACCACTGAAGCTGTCTTGCTTTTAATGCAATTCAGGATATGTGTCTTTTTTAATCCCCCCCCCCCCCCCCCCCTTCAGTCAAGTCTACAAAGAATACTCTGTTTTATGTGCTTTATATGTATGATTTCTTCTTAAAGGACAACTCATTTCCTCTACTTTAGAGGTATTTTCTTAAATCTGTCACTTCCTGTCTCTTTCTTGGCAGTCTGATTTGCCAGTTTTTACATTTTTTTGTAACTGTTCCGCTCATTAACTTCTCAAATCCTTTGGGAATTGCGTTTTGCCCAGGCGATGTGAAACTTCGTTTTTATTCTCTGGCAAGAAATATTTGACGATTAATTTAATTGCTAAATTGGCTTCTAAGCAGAAGCAGGCTTGGAAAACTGAAGGGGAATTAATCATGCCCGCTTAACAGAACGGACTTGGAAACATGGAGGCTGCACTAAAGATGTCAGTGAAAACTGAGGTGCACAGTAGCTAACAAGTTTTTAGTATTTTATCATACTTCTTTTGATTTCTTGCTGGCTTTCCCTGCTTTTTGCCTGCTCGAAGAACAGACCATTCCCTCCCAAGAAGAGAGCAAAGTCTTCTCAGCTCTGGAAAGTACAAACTGGCTGTAAGGGTGAGGCCTGAAAATTCACGTACCAACACAAAATACGTGCCCAGGGACACCCACAGATGGAGACATGTGAGTCCTTGGGCCGCTTTTCAGAAACTAAAAACGTAGCCCACAATCTCCTCTTAGAGTTGGAGAGTTAAGACGTATTCCATGAGTTGATACATGAAGGAGCAGGAGGAAGAGCCCTGATCCACTTCTTGTAGCCTCGGTGCTCATGGACTGTGCCGAGGCCTTCATCCTTCACCTGTCCCGCAGCAAAAGGGCTGGTTTTGCACTCTGGTTCCTTGTGAAAAAGCAGCCTCATACTTAGAAATGTTTCCTTTGCACTTTCTACAGAATATATACCTCAATCAATTTGGATTGAACTGTCTGTAATGAATACACAACAGGAAATTAATTCTGGTATAATAGAGAGCTCGGTTCAAAACAGCAAGCACTGTATCAGATAGCATTTATTAAATTTATTTATACTAAAAGTGAAATACAGATGAGTTACAAGAGTTACTTCTAAAGAAGACCTGGCATAAGGTTGAATTTTCCTCTGATATAAGTGGGTATAACTTGATCAGGTAGCAAGGTAATGCTGATTTACATCAGCTAAAGATTAGGCTTAGAAATCTTTTATGTGATTATATATAAGTACTGCAAGAAAATAGTAAGGTCTGAAGGGTGTTTTTGTTCAGTATTTTATTAAAACAAATTGAATCCCTTTGAAAAAGCTTCTGCCTGCAAGACTACATGTTTTAGTTACAGTAAGCTCAACTTCACGAGACTCCAAAGGCATTATTACAACTTCTGTAATTACCCAAAATAGCTGTTCTGTACATAAGATTGGCATGACATTAAAGCTCAGTGTCTCAGGCTTTTGCAGGACTAGGCTCCAGTAATGACTCTTCCATTATCTAGCTGGGAATCTCCCTTTGAAATGTATAAAGCCCTTTATAAATAAGGGTGGTGGGATGTCAAGCTGTAAAATGTCTGATTTTTATTCACTATATGGGATCTGCTGTTGGTAGATGTCATAAGGTCTGGCATGTACTGTGACTTGGGAAGAAGTGGAACTTAGGGAGCAAATTTTGTGTTTGGATAGGCAGGAGAAGCAATTTTATTACGGGTTGTTACCTGTTTTGCCTGCTGTCTCCATTGGCAAGGGAAAGATTAGCGCTGTCATGGCAGTATTTGGATATTAGATTTGATGTTTGGAACTTAAATGATGTGGGGGAAAGAAATGAGAAATTACGAATGTGAAAATGTTCTTACCATAAAACCACTGAAGTTATTCCATACATTAATAAATGCTGTTGCTTATAAAATGCACATATAACATTAAAGTCTCCAAGATGACTGTAACTTGAAGAAATAGTTAGCGATAGAAGCAACCCCTAGATAAAGACATTGAGTTTTTCTGCATCGTTTGCCATACATTAATTCAGACATGCAAATAATGACTGAAGAACCTTATTTCCGTGGTGCGGGAAGTATTTTGTGAAGTACAAGCAACCCTGATTTGCATCAGCATTGTATTGCTGATTTGAACATGGGACCTATCCTTTGAAAATCATTTTTTGCTGGATAAACTGGCTTCAACTGTAAATCTTCTAGTTCCTCTACTCAATTTTAATTATTTTTGCATTTGTTTTTCAGTAAATGTTAATACTCTGAGAACTGCAGTCTATTGATAATTTTTCCTTTATTTATATAGCAATTAGGCAGAGCCAATATAAATGTAATCAGTTTTGAGCACTGTCATTTTTTAAGGGTATCGGGTGTTATAAGGCAGGTGTAAATGAAAACACAGCTGTGGTTCATGCAGTCATTCTGTACAACTGACTGGTTTGGTACTTACACAATTGAAGAAATTTATGGTTATCTTGTGCATGTTGTCACGTAAATTGAGATCTAAAATGCCCGAGTTGTAAGTATGCATTATTTGTATGCACAAATTTCTGAAATACCGTCCTGCTGAAGTGTTGGTAAAGCATTGGGTGTCTGATACGGGCTTTGACCTACAGATGGGAAAAGTAACAAGAAAAAATAATCATGCTGTAAAACTGAAATTTCCTAAATGGAATGGGGCAGGGTGTTTTTGTAATAGAAAAGAGGAATGGGATTTGAGATGAAGTACGTAAATTTTACTTTTCCTCTCTCTCGAGATTTCAAGGGAGAACCCAAGACTTCCTCCTTGCTAATCCTGTAAGTGCCATGTTCTAGGTATTTCTGCACATCTCAACCCCTTTTTCAGGGACTTTTTCATTAATCACTTGGGAGATCTGTTTTTTCCCTTTAAGTTATAACCAAATAGTGTCTTGTCTTAGGATCAGAGAAGAATACCTTATTTACACTGTTAACCGGTCCCTTCACATTTAGGTTATTGCTTTACAAGTAATTGTAAACATTTTAGTAGATCATATTTTGGCTCCTTTCAAACTAATGACATTACTCTGTCCTTCGTCCATCTGTCCATGGTGTGCCATATGCTTGGGTAGTTTGTTGCTGTGTTGGGTTTTTCCCTAACTCTTCTGGTTTTGCAGCCAGCTTTCTGGCAGGAACATCTGCAGAAGGTGCAGTATTGGAGTAAATGTATGATTGTAGCTCCCTGGCCCTGAATGTGGGGATACCATTAATATATCCCAAAGCAATAGCCTTTTTGTTGCGCTGGTGATTAAATTGCTTTCGAGCTCATACTGTAAGATGTAAAAATACTACGGCTCTCCTTTTGTGGGAAGGTCTGTCAGGGGCTATTAAACATAATGGTCCAAATGCAATCTCCAGCTCAGGAAACTCTTTGACTGCTGTCTGCTGCAAGCTGGAAAGCAGTCCGAGGGCAAGGACCATCCTGCATCTGCCCGCCGCTTGGACGCTTCCCGGAGGAATTCACAACTGCCCACTGTCAGACGAGGCGTTAGCCAGGTGGGCCTTTAATGCGGCGCAGGGTGGCTGCTATATGTTTATATTCTTAAGTTCCTTCTGGTGCCGCCTCTGGCTTACTGAGTTGTCCAAATTGTTCGCCAGCTGGCTTGTAAACTCTGGATGCATGTCATCTGGTTTCACTGCGTCAACGGGATGAAATGAGATTAAATACATTAACTGTTCCTCTGACCCTTTTTTTCCAGCACTGTGAGCTTCTCTGTTTCATGAGAAATGTGAGCGGACGCTTTTACCGGCTCGATGTCACCTTTTGGTTTCTTCCTCCGTATTTAAGTGATGGGCCCCTCTCCAGACCTTTCCCTCCCCTGGATGGGTTTGTGTCACTGCCGCTGTTTAAACTGTTTTGATGTTGGTGTCTTAAAGAGCATTGCTCTTTAAAAATCATCCTGCATCCTGGGGTCATCTTCTCCAACGTACCCGTTTCTCCACAGGTTTTAATTGCTGGTGCTTTTCAGTCTTTCCCTGCAACAAAATGACTTCTGTGCTGTTTTCTTTTTGGTTGCAGTAGATTTGCACTGCTTCACCTCCGTGCTTTGCACTGAGAAGTGACATTCAGTTTACTTCAACCTGTTTGCCTCCTCTTATTGCCACCTGGAGAGTCCTGTGAGGTCATTTAACAGCCTTCAGCCTCTACTGTCTACCTGTTAATATTTTTCTCTGGATTCCTATCATCCTCTGGAGCATTACCTCTTACTAATCGCGAGCTAATGCTAAGTAGGGCAAACATCGTAAAGGGCAGCTTTTCCATGAAGAGCCTCTTTAATTGCCAGTGGGAGAGGGTTGTATCTGTAGTGTTTCCTTTCCCTTTGCTTAATGCAGGTTCAAGTATTGCCTTCCTACTGGTACATGAAAACACTTTACTAAAGGTTAGTGCTTTGTATTTGAAGGTCGTGATTAATGAAGTGTCATGGTATAGGATTATTTTTGGGATTAGGAAAAGAACGAGAGGAAATGGCCTCAAGCTGTGTCAGGGGAGATTTAGATTGGATAGTAGGAAAAATTTCTTCACAGAAAGTGGTCAAGCATTGGAACAGGCTGCCCAGAGAGGTGGTGGAGTCCCCATCCCTGGAGGTGTTCAAAAAACGGGTAGATGTGGCACTTTGGGACATGGTTTAGTGGGCATGATGGTGTTGGGTTGATCGTTGGATCCTTTCCAACCTTAATGCTTCCTAGTTTTTACTTTTATTAAAAAATAATCCAGCCCCCAAGGCAGGAAACATGAAATTATTACTCTCCCCTTAATTGGTTTAGTGGTGGACTTGGTAATGTTAGGTTAATGGTTGGACTGGATGATCTTAAAGGTGTTTTCCAACCTGAACAATTCTATGATTCTATGAAATGGGCATCTAAATGTGTGTATTCCAGCAAGACCAATCTTAACATTATGCAAACACTTCTGAGATGTTGGCGATTGTGTCTTCTGTTTGCTTTGAGAGAAAAGATTACTTGGAGACAATAGACCAAAGGGACCCTCCTATATTAGGAGATACTAAGAAATGCAGAGTCAGTGGCTTCAATTCTAACCTGCTCACTGGACTTTGGCAGATTTTGCAAGCAGTACTCTGCATGATTGCCCAAACCCAGTACCAGGTTGTTTGAGTGCATGTTATCTCTTGGTTTTTACCAACAGATCTTGCGCTTTGCTCCTCCTTCTTCTCCTCCTCCTCCTCTGTGTCCTGGGAACATGAAGTGTTTGGTGGAAAACTTCCTTGACCAGACTACGATGCTAAATCTTCTTGTCAGTTGAACTTTCAATTTATAGATGGGGCTGGGTTGCTTTTAATTAGAATGCCTTGTCTCGTTTCTCTCCTCTTTCCTCTCTTTAAATCTGCCCTGTCCTTTGCAGCACTCCAAAGGGCACTGCGGCAGAAAGGGAATGTCTGAACGTTGCAACGTGAAGCCAAGAGCTTTTTAAATTTAATTGAGTTAATTTCCTTTCTTAAAGAAATCTGGCCTGGGGCTAGATGTGTGCAGGTGGGAAAGATGGAAAGACACATCTGCCTCTTCTACTGATGTCTAATGGTTTATGAACGGTGCCTAGGTTGTTTCTTTTTCGGGTGATCAATAATAGTGATGAATCGGGGTTTCTGGCTCTTAGAGTTTTTTGTGAGGCTTGTGTTCCTTCTCCCTCCTGTAGGAAACCTTTCCATGTTTCGAATAGAGTCACGCAGCTGGTTAAACTGTGCCTAACCTACGGTGCTGGTTTTTGACCCCTGCGGTTAGTCGTAAAACCCTGGCTGGCGTCAGGGCTGGCAGGGTGGGTGCGGGAGGGTGGCACGTCCCACTCGCTGGCTTGGCCCTGCCGGGGAATAACCATCTCCTCGTTCCCGTCACCCCTCGGAAGCCTGCTTGCGTACAAACTGGCCGCCCTTTTGCATAAGGGTGATGTTAGCAGGTTAAGGCACATCTGAAACAGTAGACGCACGCGAGGAGTGGAACGAGTATCTGGTGTCGCAGAGAAAATGCTTGGTAGTTATCACACCAAGTGATTAGTTTTCAGCCGAATCGGCTCTCTGAGCTGGCTGGTGCCACAGCTTCACATGCCAGCGCTAGGAGGAGGAAGATGGGCCCCTTCCAGCAGCATCAGCTGCGTCTTAAATAGGCTCCGGCTGCTCCGCAACCCATCTGAGTGGCCTTTCCCTGCTGCTGCACTTACCCCAAAGCAGTGATGGACCTGACCTGCTGAACCAATCTAACCTGAAATGGTGGCTCATCAAAAGCTAGATACCCCTTAAGTGCTGGCATGGCCAGGAGAGTAGGGCACTGTCACCCTGCCTCCCTGAACCTTTCATTTGTTCAAAAGTGATTTCTTTGGGATGAGTCTGTATCAGTATTTAGTTTTAAACCAACAGCTTAAATTTAATTAGGCTTTTGACAGAGGCAAAGGCTTTTGTGATTTGAGCACTCCTGTAGTAGTTCATTTCCCAAGAATTTTGTACACACTTGGATGTCATTTGTTTCAGAAGGTAAGGAGTGTATCTTTGTGGAGTCCTTTCTACCTCTGATACCATTCAAATCATCTTATCTTGGCCTTAAAGCTATAGGCATTTCTGGGGAAGTTGGGCTGGTGTTCATTCCAGCTGCGAGCTGCTGATTCCATTTGTATTGTGGGGTTTTTCCTGTTTCTCATGTGGAATAAGGGGAGGATTTGGTAGTTCATCATATCTGTTAAATTGGTATCACGGAAGTTAATTTCAATTGAAACCTTCTTTTTGGTGAAAAGCAGTTTTGAAAAGTGAACAGTTTAGGAGTTGTTTCCTGAAAATTTGTTGTTAATAATGATTTTTGTAGTTGGAACCTGGTATTTTTATAGTATTGACTTGATAATGTCCTTTTTCCTTTGCCTGCAACGTTTAAAATAAATAGTAATCCTACCTTATGAAAAGGTAAATAGCAACACCCCCCAATTTTACTAATATGTGCAACCCCACAGACTTTTCAAAATGCTGAAGTTTTGAGGACAGAATGAAGTTACTCCTTGTTCTTAATCCTTTTTTCTATTCAGGACTATAGCTTCCACAACAGAATCAGAAGTGAAAAAGGGATTTTTTGCAGCAGTGCTTTGCCTTTTCTGTATCTTAAGCACAAAGATAAGCGTGTTTGTGCTTGAACATGACGACACTATGGAAAGTAATTGTTGATCTGATTAGCTCTATTGAGACGGAGCTCGCCTTCCTGTGCTTTACGGGTGTTCATCTGCCCGGGGCAGCAAAGGCTGCGCTGCTAAAGCTTCTGCATCATTTCCAGTCTGCAGCTACTCGGAGGATGGGACAAGTTTGGACAGCAGACAAAAGGCAGGCCTGCAATAGTCCCTTCTGCATGTCAGACTTTGACAAGTTTGTGTGTTAGAGGAAGCTGGAAGTAATAAAGGCCGAGCAGAAGAGACTTCTCAATATCTTTAAGACGACCCATATGCTTTTTTTTAACGTTGCTTGATTATTTTGTTGTTGTTGCTGTTGTTGTCTTCGCTGATTTTTTTTTTTCACGAAAAATGGATTTTTATTTTCACCTCTTTTTCTTTTAATCCAGGCATTCAGGAAACCTGAAATTGAAATTGGCTTGTATTGATGGCTAGATAGAGCTGAGAAGCAGACAACTGGAATTTCTCCCTCAGAAAGCAAGTATTGAGTTAAATCAGTAAATCCCCCTGTGACAGTTTAATCCTTAAGTGGAGCACGAAGTCTCATGCAATGAAACAAATGTCCACAATATTAGGGAGGACTCTCAGAAGCCTCATTTAACTGCTAGAAATAAAGACACGCTAACATGCTGCTCATTCCATAAATATTTCCCAGCTGTAAGCCATAATGGGCAAATACATTACCTTTCATCACAGTTGCGATTAAAAATGGTAGGATTGCTAAACCATCGGCGTAGAAAGCTCTCTAAGAGTGTGCACCCACGTGAGGTGGTGTCTTTCCTCTGTCCTTAATTTTTGCCATGGCTGAAATGCAAAGCTTGGGGCAGTAAAGCGTGATACTCTGTCTCTGTAGTGTCAAGCTTAGGAAAAATCACTTGTTCTTTACCTGGACTCCGTATTTGCGAACAGCGGTGTCCCGGATAGGGTGTGTGCTTAACATACTCAGCCTGCAAGGCCACCACATTAAAGGATAAAGTATCATGGAAGGATCTGTATTTCCTTGATTAGATTTCATCTGTTTATTATCAGTCTGTAGCCCCATTTCCTCTGTATGTCCTTTCCAGATGTATGTGTTTGGTTTATTGACACCACTGCCCTGTGATGCTGAGGTATTACCTCGCCTTTTGCCTTGTGCTCTCTGCTCTGCCTGTACTTGCCTGTTGTGTGTCACCTTACTTTTGCTTTGTTAAGTTTGGAGGTCAGAGAGATGTTGAGGGGGTTTTTGTGTTTGTGTTATGGGGTTGGTTTTTTTCCTTTTCATATTGTTACCAAGCCCGATGGCTTCTCATCTGGGGTAAGAGAGAGCCTTTGGCCATCCCAAGACTATAAATTATAAACAGAATTCTCTTTAACTCGCAGATTTTGAGCAAATCTTTCTTGGAGTAGCACTGGAGGTGGTGATTAGAGCCGAGGTTGGTTGTCTGATGAGTGTGAAGTTCTCACAGCTGCCTGGCAGAGCTGTCTGCTTCCTGCAATTCCCTGTTGTACAGTTGGCTCAGAATCCAGGGTAATAAACTATCTTTTGACAAGTTCTTTTTCTTTTTTTCCTCCCTTTTAATTTTTTTTTTTTTTCATTTCACCCTTCTCTGACTCCAGCACATGATCTCAGGTCCTGCCTACTTGACAATAAAACAGGCCTTTTCTTTCTGACAGTGGGCAGTTCTGACTGCTCCCCAAATCTCCTGCTCTCCCGTGGGCAGGGAGAGCATGCCTGGTTAGAGACGGCTCTGCCCAATCTGTAATACCGCTTAGACAATCTTTCATCTGGTTTATTAGATGCATGGGAGAGCCGTTTCTTATATCTGTCCAATTTCCATTTCCAATTTCCATTCTATGGAATGGACATTTCCCAAAAGTCATACAGGAATTTTATGGCAAAACCTTGCCTAGAACCTGTTTTGGACAATGGACCTTGTGTTTTAGTTTTCCTCTTTGTAAGGGATTGTTCATAAAATGCTGGAGATGCTCATTTAAATTCATCCCAGAAGTTTTTCATGCTGCAGAAATTTCAGATTATTCAGACACTTATCAGGAAAAAACTTTGGAAATAGAAATGTACGTAATTGGATACGTGCACAGAGATCCCTGCAGGGTGTGTGTTTCAAAGACTCTTGTCTCTGCTGTTAATAACAGCCCAAAAGACCTCAGGCATCTATTTAAGGCTTTTTTACTAAGGGGTACAGCAAAAAATATATGTAGTATAATTTAATACAATATTAAAATGCTAGTCAAATGCAAAATTGACTTTTCTTATTTAAGGTACTAGATTAGCCTGTAGGTCCTCATATTTGGACTTGGTTTTGGCTCATACTTTTTGAGAGGAGTGGGGCAAGCTGGTGTTTAAAATATCTCAGTTTCTTTTATTCATGGTTGTCTTCCAAGCATTTAACAGTGGTAAGTCTTACTGCAGATTGTCTTTACCTGGCGCAGATTTCCAGTGTTGCTAGCTCTGACTTCAGGCCCTTCTGAAGGGTGCACAGAATATACTGGGAAGGACCCTCAGAGGTGTTTTAGAGTTACGCCTGCTGCAGCCTTGCCCTTTTGCAAGGCCTGGCGTGCTGTGGTCCTCCTTGCTGGCTTTGTGTGGCAGGCAGGCAGGCTGAGTGCCTAACCCTCCGAGTAATGCTGGGCAGCCTCTCTGCGTCTGGGCTTGGAGGCGGAAGCGGCTGCTTGGCAGGGAGATCAAACTCTTCTGAGAACTGCATGGGTGTGAGACCAGACACAAGGATGGGCGCAGTTCTGGGTTTCCTTCTCTGTCCTTCAGCTGTAGCTTGCTGTGGTCTCTGCTCCTTCATCTGAGAAATTGCAGAAGCCAGTTGTCATGGTGCTGATGATGTTTTCTCTTCTTGCTGCTTGAGCTATCCAACCATGCCTAATTGATAGAGGGGTTCTCCTGACAGTACCATAATTTGCTTTCCTTGGGTAAGGTGACCAAATTGTAGGAGTAATTGGCCAGGAGGGTGTATTTGTATTCCTGCCAGTAGAATATCTCTTTGGTGGTGGTGGCCGTAATGTCAAACCCTCCCAGAACACGTCAGACCATTAAAAGTGACCTTTGGTGAAGATCCTTGTGAGCTTCTCATATCTAGCAATATCCTTAGTACAGCTCGTAAAACAGCAACTAGCTGTCCTTGGTGGAGATTAGATTACAGAAACCCAAATGTCTCCAGTGATCAGATGACTATCTCCTTTAAAAGGCTGTGCGATGTGCACAGAATGGCTCCTTCAGAAAGCCAGGTGGCCAGCTGAGACGTTCACTGCCTCGAGCACACCTCGTGGTCCTGCAGCATTTGCTACGGGAAGGGCGTGCGGCCGGCGGCCGCTCCCACACGCTGCAGTCCCCAGGTGCAGCAAGGAAACTCCAGAGGTACGTTACACTGAGGTCGTGTTTCTCCCAACAGAACTCCGAAATGGCTTTTTGTGCCTTCCCTCTTTCATCCTCTTTGGGATAGCAGCATGTCCCAGTACGTCATGCGTGTGGTGACAAGCTTTTGTAAGCGCTGCTTCTCCCCAGCCCAGCCTAGCTACAAGGCAACAAAAAAAGCGGATTTTTCTTTGCAGCTTTCAAAGAGAAAGTCTGGAGGAATACGCATCTTCTGGGTGTTCAGTGGCTACTTAGCTGAGCAGTGGTTGGCAGTCTAGCACGTTAACGGCTTGAGGCTTGGGACACGTCTAGTCTCACGTGCTGGTGAAGGACATTAGGGCTGACATTATATTGTGGGACAGGGAAGCAAAGGTTGGCGAGAGATGACATTGTACACTTCCCGTACATAGATTTAAGTTTTCTCGTTGTATAAAAAAATGATTTGCACACCTTTTGGTGTACTCAAGTACACAGTCCAAAGGTGTATTCATCATGTAATGAAGTAACATTGAAGCCTTGACAGTTTAAGGATACAAATGAAGTGAAGTTTAGAGGAGGAGCCAAGTTTTCTAATTTTTTTTATATTATTTAGTCTGAGGAGAAAGGTTTTCAGGCCAACAGCCCTTCTTCAGACTGGAAAAGAAGGCTTAGATGCCGAAAGCTTCTCTGTCTCTTCACCCTCCCAGCCCCCAGGCTCCTTGTTTGTATCTGTTGGTCTAATAAAAGGTATTACATCTCCTGAAAAATGTTTTCTCACTGAACATTTAAACACACTGGTTTGGACTTGTCAAAACTGTCTAGGTGAATTAGGCACGTTTCCATAATACTCCTGAACGGCCTTTAAATCATGAAGATGGATTTGGAAATGCTATCCAACTTTTTTTAAGTGGGTGGTGAAGTAGTATGGACAATACAGAGGCCTTTAATGTTTCGGTTATTGAAAACTTCTCTCATTTTGAAGCCTAGGTGGAGTCTATTTAAACACTAGTCCTGCAGCAGACGTTTGCTTTGCTTTCCTCCCTTTTGACGCAGCTGGGCTTTTCAGTGACTGGAGCTTCTGCTGCATCATCATCTAGTGTTACCTGCAGCTCGTTACGCATTTCTGCAGAAATCTTTGCTGTATTTAGTGCTGTTATCCACCAAACTCCCCAAACTTTTATTTTCCACTAGATAGCTGCACGTTCCTGTCAAGACCAAAACACGGTCTCAGCCAGCAGCTCCTGATGGAACGGAGCGCCAGTTACTTGCCTGCTTTACGAGGTGGTGTGCCCTGATTAGCATTTGCTGCCAGCAGACTTGATAATCCCTCCAGAACAGACACATCAATAAAATAGCTCCCAAAATACCGTGGACGTGTTGCAAAGGGTGCGAGTCCAGCCTGCACCAGGCCTGGGGCTGCTCTGGCTCCGTCGTGGATGGGGAGAAGGGCTGTGCCGAGGTGTTGTGCTGGGGAGGGCGTCCCCTCCTTCCAAACACACGGATACTGTGAAATGTTCCAGTTCTTGGCTGTTGGGTTTTTAGTATTAGCTGAGAAGTCATATCCTTGACCGCTGTTTCTCAAATACTGTCTGCAGGTGAGCCTCGAAGTGCTGCTTTAAGGATTGTGAAGCCATTAACATTCTTGCGACAAATTCTGACCTTTAAAACAAAATGCATTTGGTCATATTCACAACATGCAGGGAAGGAAGAATGTGGAAAGGTTAGCGCAGCTCTGGGTTTGTTCCCTGCCATAAATGCACTGCCTGACAATTAAACACCCTGTGAGGAGCTGGTTCTTGCCCTCGCTGCACTGCTTTTTTGTATTAACGAGCAATCTTTGTCAAGTGACAGTGTACCAGAATCTATGGTGTATGAGACAGCTCAACTGATCTTTAAATTATTTTTTTTTAACCTGCTGAATGAAGGCATGTATAGCTGGATCTGGCTACGTGGCATTTGTGAAGATCTGTCTTTCAAGCATGCGGTGGTCTGCTTTTCAGTAGCATTACTGTCTTTAAAAATTCTGTTGATACTTTGGCAGCCCATTGGCAGATCCGATCTTTTTTCGAAAAAACGTGGGTAGTTGCAGGCTCCCAAATAATGGCTCCTGTGGGCGCATCTGTAGCGCAGGCTGTAGGGCGGTGTGAAAGTAGGGGCCTGAGTAGGAACGTGCAAGAAACACATGGGCTGCGGCAGTTGCACGCATTTGCAGTAAGCTGTCTTTCCTGAGCGAAAGCATTTCAAGTCAGTCTGCGTGTTGCCGTGCTGGGCTGTAAATACCCCTACTTGTTCTGCGTGGCTTAGACTTGTACCCCACCATCAGGGAAAATCACCACACGACAGCAAGTTGCAATATAGAAGAGTTTGTATTTGAAGAAGCTGGAGGCATCTGATTTTTCTCGTGCTGCCTGTACAGGCCTCTTTGGAGTGCTGCTGTTTTTCGAGCAGTAGGTTTGGCCTCGAAAAGGCATTTGCTAGAATTGGTTTTAATTGTACTTCTGTACTTAGTTGATTTGTTCAGTCTCCAAACCCTAAAGAAGCACGCTTAAACCTATCACGGGCACTTCTGTTGCTTGGCTTCTGTGTCCCATTGACTTCCAGTTCCACACAAGCTTGCAAGTTAAATATAAAGGGTTTTGCAAACTTCATCTGATATCTCTGAGAAAAATAGAAAGTTAGTAGACTGAATTCAGTGGTGCAGAATATCTGTTTGAAGGTAGAAAATAACAGATTTCCAAAAAGGTGCTCCTTTCTTTAGGCATCTAGACAGAGTCGGGAGATTTTTCATGGGAATTTGAGAGAAGGGTCCTTCGGACTGTGAGGTCTTTCCTGTGAAATCATCTTGTATTTTTTTGGTGAGGACAGAGGGCTTAGTCTTTGGCTTCTGAACCTCTTGACCCAGAGGAATTTGGCCTCTTCCACTGCCCGCAGTGGCCAGTCGTGATCCCATCAGACTTGGAAGAATCCACAGGAGGTGGCTAAGACCGTCACTGCTCACTCCTCTGCTGCAGAAGCAGTTTCTGCTCGGGTGGCTTTTTTATTTTTTGAGTCCCTAAACTTCTCAGGAAGAAGTGACTGTAGGAGTTCAGTGGAAATGGCAAATTTAATCGTTTCTAAAACAAGCGAGCATCTTATTTCTTCACATCCTACCCTCTCTGGAGGTTTCCTGCTGGTACTGTTGATGACATTTATAGCTGTTGCTAACCCGGAAAGGGCAGAAAAAAAAAAGAAAGAGACTTGTTATTTTTGCTGTCATAGCGGTACTCAGGACATCAGCTTTAGGAAATTGGAAGTGGATAGCTCTCTTACTAGCTATTAGTCTTCCTGTCCTTTCCATGCATGCTCCCCCAAATTTCTTCGCAGTATTCTGTAACATGAGGTTTTGAAGCATTTGATTATTCACTTTAACTGCAGTTAACTGCTTTAAATGCACTTCCCTCCATAAGAGCTAAAAAGCTTACTTCTTTCCTTGAGCAAGCTGCTTTCACATCTCAAAGCCACCACACAAACTCCAGAATTCAGATTGTTTTGCAGATGCCAGGGAAAACAAAGCATTCAACTTCTGCTGTGAGTTTAAGGGAATAAGGTGTTCTACTCCCTGGCCTGTTTGTTAATATCCAAATGGCTGCTTAAAGGTTTTTTCCACTTCTGAGCTGTCTGTGAAGGGACCAGGAGCTCTGTGTTCTTTCCCCACATGGAAGGTATTCCAAATGTTTAAAATGGTTTGAGAATGAATCTAGAAGAAGCCTTGTGACAGACTTTTGGAACAGGGAATAAATGTGCAATGTTTGGAAATGCAGTGTTTGGTGTACAGTTTTCTTTTAAAAAAAAAAAAAACAAAACACAAAACAAACCAACACAAAAGACTGAGGAAAATTGGCAGGGAAAAGGAGACTGAAGATCACAGTTCCTGCATGGAGTGGTGTTGAAATCTGCAAGCTCTCTTGAAATACTGGGTGGGTTTTAAAGGGAGACTTACTCTAGGCCCCCACCTTTCTGATGTTTGTGCATCTTGCATGACCTTTATTTTTAGTACACTTGCTGTGTCGCAGCACTTACGTGGGATTTTGTTCTACTAAAAGCAGTCCAGCTCACACAACACCGCTACAAGCAAAATCTCTTCCCTGCTTTTGCCTACCTCTTGGTTAAAAAGAGAGCCAAGCGAAACAGAGAGCTGACTAAACCCATGTGCACGCAGCCCTCTGCAGCGGTGGCACAGCTCTTTCTGCACGCACGCTCGCCTGGGTTTCATCATCTTTGCTGCAGAGGGAACAGTGTCCCTTTAAGGTCTGGCTTCTGGGGCTGTTTGAGGTTTACCCAACTTCTTTTTAGAAGGTGCTGTTCAGACTTGCTATGAAGCAATGATCTGAAGGGGATGTCTGATATTTCTAATCTTTTTAAGCTACAGTTTAAAATTTGGTCCGACACCTTCCTGCTTTTTTTAGGATTTGGTACGGTGCCAAACTTTGTCTTTACTCAGAACGACCCTGCAGAGTTTGGAAAGGAACTCTTTTCTTCACATCTCATTGCCTCGTAATTTATATGGTTTGCTTAAGAGTCCTCTGTGTTGTTGGCGTGTGTTTCCAAAAAGCTGTATAGAAAGGAGTACAGTTCTGGAGACCTGTAAAAATCTAGGTAGGCTTTGCTACTCGCTTGAGAAGATGTCTAGGGGAAGAAAGTGGTTCTGGTTTTGAGCTCACCCTGTCATCCAGACGGCACAACTGCCTTAGGGGTCTCAATCTTTGGGGTTTTTTTTCTTCCTTAAGTTACAATTAGTGCATTGCAGTGGCAAACTGCTAGCACTTTTCCCCCCATCATTTCTTCCAGAGTCCTTGCTTTGTGCATGCTTTAAATATTAATATAAGGATTAATTCCTATGGTAACACCGTGAAAGTCTTTCTTGGTAATTATTAAAGGTAACACTTCTAGTTTTCTCACTGTGCTGCTCCTGCACCTCTCCCTAATCTCCTTAGACTGAAGCTGAAGATTGCTACCGAGACCCTACCAGGACGAAAAGGCGGGGGAGGTAGTGACCCAGCTTTAAAATTTTGTTCTTGCCAGTTTTCAGCCCAAATCCTTCCAGCACGACAAAGGAAGAATGATCTCTTTTGCTGTGCGGGCACAGAAGAATAAAATTCTGTGTTTGAGCTTTAAATGGATTTGCTGGCATGCACTTACAAGATGTTAAGGCTTTGACAGAGGGAGCTTTTATTAGAAGGAAAAAAAGAGATGTAGTAGCTTCTTTCGCTTCCCTTCCCAATTAGGTTTTGGTAAAACTAACTGGATTTCTCCCCTCCCCTTTTAATTTTGTTACACATGCAGCTAGAAATCAAATAATGGGCGTGTGCAGTTCGATTTCACCTCTGGGAGAGCTGCTTCTAGATTTCCTATATTAGTCAGCATGGTGCTCTGCACTCTGGGTGAAGGAGCTGAGCATCCATTAAGTCGTAGCAGCTTATGACTTTAACTCTTTTGTGTCCAGCAGCTGAGATATCTCAGGGAAGAAATGCTGCTGTGCAGTTCTCTAGGTCTCCGGCACCTTTGTATCAGGGGCCAGCACAGTGCCACATACATGTGTGTCCTACTTACTGGTGCAACAGAAGGACCTGCATTTTTAATCACAATAATATCGTTTGTCTTGCTTGCAAAGAGCAAAGGTTGTAATCATCTTCTTGGGGAGAGAGAATGCAAATTGGAAGTCAGACAATTTTAAGGTTGGTTGAGGGATTTTTTTTTTTTTTTTTAATATGCTGCCTCAAGCTTTGATTTGACTGGTCCGCTCTTTGTTACCTTGCTGTTTTCTTTTAAGTCTGCAAACAGTAATTGCTGTGCTAACATTGTCATTACATGTTGTTTTACAGTGTTATTTCCTCATGTGCTCTTCCTTCAATGGTTCAAAGCCCATTTAATTACAGTGATTACAGCGTTAGGCTGATTTTCTGATCCATATCTGATCTGAGCTTCATACTTCCCTCACGCCAAGAAAAGGACCTTTCAGGTGTCTGCGTTGGTGACCTTTTCTAACAACTCAGTGCAGTGGTGAGGCTCCAGGCAGACTTGGGGTTTTGCCACGTGCATTTGGTGAGTCAGCTGTTTGCATTTGTATTTTCCGGCTATGTGAGCGCAAATAAGGACCGGGGCAGGGCAGGTTGATCTGGAAGAAGTCTAGTTGCTTACTGAGTTTATACAGGTAATGTTTTGAGGACTGACTGGCCGGCAAGCAGCACTGCAGACAAGGGACGTGGTGGGCAACAAGTTGCACATGAGACATCAGTATGCCCTTGCAGCAGAGATGGACACAGCATCCTGGGATGCGTTGGGCAGAGCATTGCCAGCAGGTCGAGGGAGGTGGTCCTTCCCCTCTGCTCAGCCCTGGTGAGGCACATCTGGAGTGCTGGGTCCAGTGCTGGGCTCCCCACTGCGAGTGAGACGTAGACATACTGGAGCGAGTCCAGTCACAGGCCTTGAGAAAGGTGTGAGGACTGGAGCATCTGGTGTACGGGGAGAGGCGGAGAGAGCTGGGGCTGTTCAGCTGGGAGAAAGGAGGCTCGGGGGGATCTCATCAGCATGTATAAATACCTGGTGGGGTGGTAAGGAAGATGGAGTCAGCCTCTTCTCAGTGGTGCTGACTGGATAAGGGGCAACGGGCCCAAACTGGAATACAGGAAATTACGTTTAAACGTAAGATAAAACTTCGTTACTGCAAGGGTGGTCAGATATGGGAACCGGGTGGTGAGACGTGGGAACCGGTTGCCCAGAGAGGCTGTGGAGTCTCCATTGCTGGAGACAGTCAACGCCCAACTGGGCAGGGTCCTGAACAACCTGCTTTAGTTGCCCTCCTTTGAGCAGGGTGGTGGGACTAGCTGATATTTAGAGGTTCCTCCCCACCTCATTCATTCTGTTACAGTTACTGAAGCTTCTTAAATGGCCTTTGGACTGGATTTTACCATTTGGTAAACCACTGGAAAATGCAACCCTTTTGCAATCCTTTTGCAATTGGCAGTTGCCTGTTGGATGTGCGAATGCAACTCCAAGTGAAATTGTTCACACATATCCTAGAGAAGGAGTCCAAGTTGCTTGCTCATAAAATATTTGAGACTTGGGGCTGTTGGCTGCAAATTGGGCAATGCATTCAAATTTGGGTTGCATGCGGTAAACCTCTATCTGTGTAATAGAAGGGCAGGGAACCTTTTCATTGCTAATGGCCCAGTAAATGCTTTCAACACATTTGACGGGCCACATCTTGACACACACTTGTTACTGTGCGTATTGTGCTATGCATAATAAACTAAAACAAATAATATGGCTGTGAGCCATATGTTCCTTGTCATTGACTTACTGCGGCAGAGATTTTCAGAAGAGATTGAAACCTTTGCCTGCCTTGTATGGGTCGTCTTGCTCGGTCATCCCTGTTTGTGCCAAGTAAAATTGCACTTGTTCTTGGGGCTTGTGGTCTTGAGATAGAGGCTGAGGCGTTAAAAGTTACAGGTCTGTCACTCTCTTAGCACCATTGCACACATAGCTTTTCCCCATCGGGCTGGGTATTTGCACGTTCTGCGCCGACAACTGTCATGCGAGTCCATTAAAACTGGTAGTCAGCACATGGACATTGAGCATTTGCAGGGGGGAGACCCAGAACCTGTCTTCATTAATTTTAAATATTGCCTCAAAAGCATTCGTACGCAACTAGAGCAGTACCCGAGGAGTTTGTCCTGCCATCCAGGCAAAATTACAGCCTGCAGTAAATAGGACTGATTGTGGGAACTGCCTTTCCTGTAAAGACACATCAGGATAACAAGCAGCTTGATGGGTGACTTTCCTTTTTGGCCTCCTGCGGTGCTTTGAAAGCCTGGGTGGTCACTTGCTGTCTCAGCATCTTCCTTTTTTTTTTTTTTTTTAAAAAAAAAGGGGGGGGGGGGCAGGGGGGGGAGAAGAACTTTCCAACAGCTGTCAGTCCAAGAGGCCATAAATGAGAACAAAGCACTCGCAGTGAGACGTGGCAGTCAGTGTCTGGACCCAGCATGCGGGAGCCTTCAGAGGTGATGTCCTGAGGGCGCTGGGATGAACTTTAAGTCAAAACACATCCCTTTGGGGCACACATCCAGCACCACGCTTGCCAAGCAGCACGCTTACTGCCCGGGGAGGTGCACCTGCACTGGGGCTGGTGGTTCAGGGCTGACACTGGGATTTGCCTTCTGTGTCCCCTCCCCAGAAGGCAGGATGCGTGCCGGGGTGACCGGGCTACAGACCTCCAGCCTGCAGCTCCCAGCACAGCCTGTATGACTCAAAAACGAGCCCGCTTTGAAGAGCGTAGGAGAAGCAGGCATGTCAGCATAGTGGACGAGGGAGAAAGATGTGTTCTCCCCACCTCCATCCCTTCTTTAATCTTTCCTCTCCAGCTGTGGGTTCCCATGGTTTTGGGGGGGCTGATCCACACAGATATCTGGGCTCTACTCCTCTCCTCGATAGCCCTTTGTAGGACATCAGCTGAAAGTGTTGAGCCGAAAACACAGGATGTGGTGTATGGTTGCAGTTGTGCGGTGGGGTGTAGAGGCAGCTCACAACCCTCCCTATTTTAGTTTTGGGGGTGTACCCCAGCTTTCTTGGCAGATGAAGCAGCCTGTGAGAGCAAAGGGGCTGAGGTGTTACCATGTCCTGGCTGTGCTGCTGAGTGTGAAGCCCTCTAGCAACTGTGCAAAAGTGGGTGTGATGTGGAAAAGCAGCTCTTCACATCCCCTTTAAGGTGAACAGCTGTTCTCAAAAGAAGTCCAGTGCTTCTTTCTTTCCTTTCTTTTCGTAAAGTAATGAAATCTGTAAGGAAGACCAGGACTTCGCTTGCCAAATCTGATCATTTAAGTGGTTTTCCAGGATGCTGTGTTTTGTCTTCTGTTGATTAAATGCCTATTTACAGGGGAGAAAAACATTATGGATTAAACTGCCCTGTTTTTTCTCTGATTACATAAAGGATGATTTGCATATAGTCTAAAAGTAAAAATGTTCCAAACTGAACTGTTTTACAGCCCTTATGTTTTAACTATATTTAATACCTTTACAGTTTGTCTTAAGCAGGAAGCACCACCGGTTCAGGGGAAAGCACATATGTTAATGTTGTCACGTTACTTTTGCATCGTAATGGCTGCCTTCCAATAAACTTAACATTACCTACACCTTCAAGGCAGGGAAGTGCTGTGTTACACAGATTTTTATGCATGTATCTTTGTGTGTATTTATGACTCTTTAAATGGGGAAAGTGGATGACAGAGGAGAAACGCTTCAATCTGGTGTTACAGGATATCGCTAGCAGATTTAGTGCGTGTGTGTATCCTTTCAGGCCAAGGAAGGATAGAGGGGGATCATACAAAGAGTGTATTTTGAAGCAAACTGTTCTCATTTTACTTAGAGGGTATGTAGGGACTTCAGTCAGCTCAAGGCTGGGCTGACAGAAATGTTGTGGGGTTTAGGAGGAAAAAATGTAACGTTCTGCACATGGAGTGGAACGATGCCTGTGTCAGTGTGGCTGAAAAGGACCTAGGGTTGGTGATGGGCACTAGGTTGAGTACAAGCCCAGAGTGCAATTGTCACCCATAAAGCAAAGCATTTATTATCTATGTTAGAAGCCTGGCCAGCAGGATGAGGGAAGTTCTTATCCCCCTCTGCTTGACACTGGTGAGATACATCTAAAATATTCTCCCCTCAGCTCAAAAGGGGCATGGAGAGACTGCGGAAGGTTTAGCAGGAGGCCACCAAGATGGCCAGAGACCCATGAGTCACAGGTGTCCTCCAAGGAGGAGCTGAGGGAGCTGGACTTGTTTCCTCTGGTGAAGAAGCTCAGGAGTCATCTAACAGCTACCTACAACTATTTGAAGGGCAGATGTGAAGATGATGGAGCCAAACTCTTCAGTAGTGCCTGGTGGTACAAGGAGCAATGGCCACATAATGAAGCGTATGGGGTTCAAAGCTGTGCCAATAGCCCAGCTTCAAGCAGGAGGTTGGGCTAGAGTCCTTCCGAGGTCCTTCATAATTAAAGCTTCTCTAATCTTGTGAAGAGCTCACTCAGACTTTAGGGTAAAATGTGCAACAGCTGTCTACCACTATAGTCTTAAAGCAAACAAAACCTGATCTGGCGAGCCTGAATGTGGCTTTGTTCTGGTGTCTTCTGAGTGACTAATGCTGCGAGGAGGTGGGAGGGAGGCACGGACAGGGAGCGTCTGGGTTGTCACTGCATGGCCAAATCGCCTACAACTTTGGCATTCTGTTTGGCCGCCTGCACCTATTTAACGTGACTCTGGTTGTGGTGGGTTTAATGTTGCTTTTTATTGAAATTTAAATTATGATGGGCCTTCTGTAGGTGAGTAGGAGGATTTTTTTTAATCCTGATCTGAGACAATGTCAGGCAGGAACCAGTGCATGGGGGATCAAAGTGAGCCACGTTCTCTGGGCTTGCGTGCAATGGGGACAGCTTTAGGATGTTGTTGTCTGGGCTGAATTTTTAGGCAGGAGGTGGCGAGGAAGTGAAACAGATCTTGTTTTCACATGCGACATAGATACTCCATTGGAGTCCTGGCAAAAAATCCAGCCTTGCGAGTGATATTTAATTTGACCCTCTGTACTACTACTAGGCAGAAACTCTTGTGTGTGTCAGGTTAACACCCAACAGGTTTTTAGGTTAACACCCATGCACGTTTCTCAGCACACTAACAGGGCATGGGGTAAAGAAAGTGCTAAGCATGTGGTTTTGCCCTGTCAGAATACTGCTTGGGGCAAAATAGTTTCATTAGGGTTTATCAGCTGATGTCAGGATATATGGGGTCTGGCTCCTTTCCGGGGTCAGCTGCACCTCGTCAGGGCAGACCGACAGCTACTTCTCCCCTTTTGGCTCATGGGGTAAATTCTTCCCTTGCAGGATATGAGAAATTTTCGTTGACATCAGTGTGAGGTTGTCATGCTCTGTGGGAAGAAGTGGGCCCAGAACAGATACTGCTCCTCCTGAGATCTTCCAGCAAGGATGTGTAAATCTGTTTTGTAGCATTTCCACTTTTTGCTGTGGTCTTAGCCATGTCATCGCATGGCTGAAAAGCCCGATTCCCTTATGTAGGAAGTCTGAGCTCAGTTGCGTCTTGGACTCTTGGCTGTGTCTTGGGTTTTCAATGTGAAACCGATAAGCTGACCTTCAGGCTGAATATTTTTGGGGAAGGAAGAGGATGCAGAATTATTGTGCAGTTGGTACATCTTGTGTTAATTAAAGGTGAAGCTGTGTTTGAAAATACACTATTAAAAGGCACTGAGGAGAAAACGGCTGTAGGAAGTCAAAGCTTGGAGGCTCGCCATGCTGCTTCACTGAGCAATGTTGGTGAATGTCTACGCGCTGTCCGGTTTGGTACTGATGGCTTAATTTAAGACTCTGCAAATGCTTGTAAGACCTTCCTGAATGTGAAATGACACAGTGGAGCAACGTTGGCAGTGCTGTTCTGCCTTGGCTTTATTTTTGACCGGTTGGCTTAAACTGTTCTATCTACTGTCGTGGCTTTTCGTGATTCATTTTTAGAAAGTGCAAGCACAGAAAGCTGTCTGTCTGGCTTACTTTACCGATTATGTCCAAGATTTTCAGTAGTTTAGATATGACCACAGTCTTACTTCCTTCTGTCTGAAGGATGGCCGCCAGATTGAGAAGTAGCATGCATCATACCACTGACGCACATCGAGGGAAATCCGGGAGCTGTCTGCTGGAACGGTCTGCTGCCCTTTTTTTGAAGGAAACTAGGGGGAAAAAAAAAAAAACCAGGACAAAACTGAGCAACAGTGTGCGATACTTGAGCCACCAGTGCATAGACTGATTGTCTCCACCACCGCCTTAATCAGACATTTGATAAGCAAGTTAGAGCAGCACTTAGGAATTTTGAATATAGTTGAGATGTCCTAGTTTGTGAGGAGTTTCAGGGCTGTGCCTGTGGGCGAATTATTCAGAATTTGAAACTTCCAAATCAGGGAGGAAAGAAAGGAAACATACTCAAGAGCTGAATTTTTTTATTTTTTTCAAGTGGAAAAATTCTAGTCAGCATGCTTTTAATTGCAAGTGATGCATTTTAATGTGTTTCCTACAGCTCGTGTTGCTGAAGAGAATTATGTCTGATACAGAGGATCCTCGTTATCTCACCACTTTGTCAGGAAGAAAGCGTTGAGTAGCCGATCTAGTTCATGGTAAAATCCCTTAGCGCTCTGGGCAGGCAGCAGCAAGCACAGAACGATGAGAGCGCAGCAGCGAGATCCTTTGCAGTGCCGAGGCGAGGGATGCTCAGTGTTGCAGGGGAGCAGGTACGTGAAATGAGTAATGAAGTCCGGCCGCTGTCAGCCCCTCTGACAGCCAGCCCAGCGCCGTGTTGTAACACAAGTCATTTCTGTGGAGGTGGCAAAACAGCGTCCCTGTTGCACTGGGAGTCGACATATGGAGAGGTGTTGAAGCAGATCCTCTTACGCAAGCAAGCTAATGAGATGTGCACCCGGCATTGCTTCTCAGTGTTAAAGCCAAGGGGACAGCAAAGCCTGATTTCTCCAGGGTTTCTTTTCCCCTGCCACATGTTTTTGCTGGGCAGTTGTGAAAATATCAGCTCACGAGTATGAACACTGGCACTGGACTTGTTTAAAAAGAAAAAAAAAAACCTAATCACTCCCTTCTGATTAACCTCTTCCATCTTCTGCATCATCGTTGCTTAATTATTGCTAATGATTGTCAGGGAAGTTAAAGGAGAGGTGTTCATAGAGTCTGTAATGAAATCTGCAGTTGGACAACAGAGGAATAAAATCTCTAATTATCCAGGCTGGGAATTTAGCTGTGATAGTATGGCTATGTATTCAGCAGTGATTATATGCAAGATTACATGTCCTTCTGGACAGATCTTTAGCTTAACTGGCTCTGTGGGAGGCATCTGGGATCAGGCTACAATCCCATAGTATGTAGAGTAATTCATGCTAGGAATTGTGCACACAACTTCAAACTATTTTAAAGGAGCATTTTCGGAAGCATTTTGTGGATGGGAATGTTTGAATTGATGATCAGCAAGGAAATTGCATAGCAGGGAATTTCACTAGGGTTGATGCTACAGAGACACACATGCGTATAAAATATTGTAAATGTATAAAATATAGTTTGTGTATGTGTTCTAGCATGTGTGCTTTGAAAGGCTTATGGTCCTGGGAGCTGCATCTCAGCTTCTTGAGAGTATAAATTTTCAGCAGTACTTCTTCCAGTAAAAATCAGGTGAATAGTCTAGACAGAGGTGACGGAGGATTTCCCTCTGAACAGGAACCCAGGAGAAGCTAGAAACTGGAGTGAGTCTAATGGGAGAGGACAGGGCTTGGGCCTCTTCTTTTTTTCTTTTATTTTTTTTTATACTGTAGTTAGCTGGCAGTCCATCCAAAATCAGTTGGCTGTATTAATTCTTCCTAAGTGAAAGCTTTACATGGGTGTAACTCTTTCTTTTCTTTGGCAGCCAAACCATTTTTATTTCCAAAGGCAGAAAAGTCTGGGGTTTTTTTTCTCATTTGGTGCCATTTCTAGGTAATGGAGCTTCAGCTGACCCAGCACTTAAAAACACTTCAAAAAAAAAAAAAAAAAAAAAAAAAAAAAGGAGAAAAAGGGACACAAATGCAAACTGGGAAAGTGGGACAAGGGCAGTGCTGCAGCTGGCTGCTCGGCCACACGGCACGGAAAGGGCATGGTGGGAGGCATCGTCATAACGTTTGAGAACGTGTTTTAAAACTTCCAAGGGCGTGCTTTTTCTGTAGCACCCACTAACCCCTAAACCTTGTTGCTGCAACGTGCTGATCTGCCAAAGCCTTCCATGGGGTTAGGAAGGATTATGGCCAGATATCAATATTAGCCTTGGCAGCCATGCTACAACAAAAAAATGTGCATCGGTTGTGAGCTTTCCTGTGCCAGGGAGTAAGTTAATGAGTAAGTGGGCTTAAGAATGACTCTTTCAGCATAGGGATGATGCTGAATAGAAATGCCCATTCTCAGGAATCCTGGATCCAGAGAGAACTGGACCTGTCTGCTGCTCGATGCTCCAGGTGGGACTCTGCTGCTGATGCCCGTGTCTGTCAGGAGCTGGAAAGCAGGTTTAGTACATGTGGGAATAAAGGGTATCACAGGAGATGCTGGTTCAGAGCGAGCTCACGATCGACACAGAGAGCCCACAGAAAACAGCTCAGCCGCGTAAAGAGCAGGTACGCGTGTCCCGTCACTGCCTGCACGGCAGCGGCGCAGGGGGGAAATTGTTCACATGGGCTCCTCCTCTCTTTTTTTCCCCCCCATGATTTCTCTCTGAGAGCTCTCCTGGGGCAGAAGAAGCTTTGATATTAAATCATCCCTTCAGATCATGTTTTTTTCCTTGCCAAGGTGGCTGGCGAGGGATTTTGTTTCCTTTTGGTCACACTGCTGAGACTCCTGCATCGAATCTTTCCTGGCGCCTTCCTCGCAGTGTAGCTGGGGACATTGCTCAGGTTTATGCATCCCTACCCAGATTTCCAGAAACTGGCAGTCTCCTCCTCAGCTGTGCAGTACAAAAGCTTGGAGTTCCAGTGCCAAAACAGCAGATCTCTTCTGAGCAGCCTTCTGCGTCCCAGGGGGGACAGGTTGGTTTGGTCTGTTAAAAATAAGGTCATGCCAGCTCCATGGGGAGCGAAACATCTGGGTGTGCGAGCTCTCACGTGGCACAGCTCATATAAAATGTGCTTTTTAAGCTGCAATGTTCTGTATTTTCCTGTCCCCAATCTAAAAACATCCTACGGGCTCAGCAGGATGCTTCTTTGTAAAAGAGGACTGAGCGTTGGAGTAAGGCTTCACAATTATGAGGAGGGAGGTGCTGTGGGTTTTGCGTGTTCACCGTGGAAGTCCTGTGATCTTTTTTTTTATTTTTTAATTTGTTTTTAAAAGTACCTAGAGATCTTTTCAATGCAGGGACCATTTCCCCCTCCTTGATGTCCCTAGGAGCTGCAGTGGTTTTCTGCAGGGGCTCAGCCTGTCCGCTGGCTCTGCGGGGTTTCGGTGCTCTTTCTGCGAGGGGTATTGTGTGTGGTCAGTGTGTCTGAGATCTGAGAGCTGGAGGAAGTCAAGTCTGCGTTTTGCGAGTTCAAATAATTGAGGAGAAATAATTGACCATAATCTGACAGCAGATCTAGCTACGCAGAGGACAGCTCATCACCATGTTAACAGAAACGGGCTTTCTAACGGAAATGGAGCTGATGGATGTTTTCTAATTATTCCCTTGTGTTGCAAGTGTTAGACAGCCAGCTTGAAATCTCTGCCCAGAATTCAGAGCCTTAATTTGTTTGACCTTTCCACTGCTGCAGACACAAGGCTGTATGAATTGCAGTCATCTCCATTAATTTAGCTATTGTTCTGGGGATGCAAATGAGCGTGTTCTTCTGCAAATACTGCATGGAAGATGGCGCGCTATCGTTCAGCGTTAGGCAATACTTCGCAGTGTGTTTGAGGGGGTGCTGAGCCATGCCTCACTGGAGGGTGATCTTCCAGGCAGGATGAGGGATGTCCTGGCTGACCGGAGCTGGAATGTTGTTTAAATACAGTGATGCTGAAGGAGTTCCTCTCCCTTTCCATGTCTGTCTTAGAAATGGCAGATATATTTCTCATAGAAGTGCCTTGATTTTTGCCTTTGGACACATCCATTTTGACAAGCAATGGTACATTTCAGGTACCGTATCTCAGCGGCGTGTAATGCTCCAGTATCATCCTCTTGGCTTGAAAATACTGTTCCAACTAATCAGCCTAAAACCCCTTTGAAAGCGCACGTGTGTTTTCCACTGGTTTATCGGGGATGCTTTTTAAGCTGGCTTGCTTTCATGTTTTAATGAACAGAAAGGTATAGCTGCCAGGCATCTGCTAGTTCCGATGGGTGTCCTGGTCCCAAACGTGTGTGCATGTGTGTCGCACTCGGTCTGTGAATCACCAGTGGGTGCAGCAGGAATTTTTGGTAACTAGGAGGCAGACGAAATTGCTGGTTATGATTTGAAGTCTTGCCCGCAGCAGAGCAAGCAAAAGGGATGAATTAGAGACAGGAATAGTAGCATAGCCTTTTTTTCTTTTTGTGTGCAGGAAACCTCAAAGCATATAATAAACTATTGCCATTTTGATTACAAAAAAAAAACAAACCAAAAAAACCAAACCCCGAACCACCCCAAAAAACTGAATGCAAAGATAAAATAAGAAAACCTCAAGCTTAATGGTTTTGCCAGTAATAAAAATACATCACAGAACAAAAGGCTGCAGAGTGTTTTTTTTATATCTTGTATTCAGTATGCCGGACTGAAAAGAAATTGGCAAAAGTATATTTTTAAAGTCCCCACCTCGCTGGTAGTTTCTTATTTTTGCCTGGGAGGAGTGCCTTCGAGGCTGTCCAAGTTGGCAGCCAGCAAGAATAGTGGTGAGTATGGGAAAAGACATAGTTAGGATAGCATTAATTGCTCTTATCACAGGATTTATTTTACAACAGCCTTTTAATTCAAGCTGTCCCACCATAGTTCAGTGCACTCTCCAGCGACGGCTGTTTTAGTCCTGGAAGCTGCGCAGGGCCTGGCCGGGGACTCACTGAAATCCGCCACTGCTTTTTGACTTCAGTAAACAAAGAGCCATTAAATTACACGAACGCAAAGCTCCTGCGGGCTGTTCTGCACCAGTGGGACTTGTTTGAATCCTTATAAATACATTGAACTGACGTTGGCACTTTAAGTAAAGCCTTTCATGTCCTTTCTATATAATGAATATATCTGTGGCCACAGCCAGTAATCTGCTTCCTTCTCTCATCCCTTCCCTTCCCCCCTGTTCTGAACCTGCTGCTTCTCATTTATTGAGGCTCATCCCGCTGTCTGCTGAGCTTCCCCACATCGCAGTGCAGCTGAGGCATCATGCGCTGCTGGCAGGTCTTGCGAGCGGGGAAAAAAATTGTAGAGAACGCTGGTTTTCTCTGGACACAAATCAGGCTGCATTTTAATGACAGTTCGCTGAGTTTTGGTGCATTGCACTGATACAGATTCCCACTGAGTGTCTTCTGCTGTCTGTCGGAAGAGCCCAAAGAATTATTTTTTCCTTATCCTCTTGCTTTGGGTGTGGGAACACAGCACCTTTCTAGCACTACTGGGATGTGGTGGGGTGTGGAGGAGAAAAGCTAAAATCCTGAGTCAGCATTCCCTATCCACTGCTCTTTTAAACTCAAACTAGGATTTTTTTTGGTCTCCAGCACCGAGAGAACTCGGAGGATACAGCTGTACTGCAGAGCAAAGTGCCTTTCAGGGATATCTGGACCAGCTGCTGTGCTCCACCCAGGGTAACAGTCTAAGCAAAGCAAAATGCTACTTAATCCCAAGTCACTTTTTGTGCCCACAGCTTAACTTGGAGTTCCTGCTCTTAAATACTTATCCTTTGGGCTGAGGCTTGGATCGCTTCAAACTGGTGTCATTACCCGAGCAGCATAAAATGTGCAACAATATTGTGTCCTTGCAGGTTCATGGGAGTCGCCCGTCCACGTTGATGGGGAGACTGCGACTGCTTTCAGCTGATTCTTGGCAGCATTTAACTAACTGGCTTTGCACAGTGTTTGACAATGGTTTTTCCACGAGGTGCGGTGTACGGCAGTGCCCGGAGCTGGCTGCTGTCGTGCCGTTACTCATTATGAAACTGGATGCTTGTGGTTGGCATCGCCGCGCCGTGCTCCCGGCGGCCGCGAGGGAGGCAGAGCAATGCTGCGGCTGATAGGGATCCACCACACTGCAGCCTTGGAGCCACAGCTCTAAATCCACTTTTTCTGCGCGGAGCATAAGCAATTGGAAAAGCAGGCAGTGCTTGCGCTTAGAGTCGTAGCTTGTAGAGCACTTAGTCGCATCCCCTCCTGGACTTTGTTCATTTGATCTTGCGTGCATCACAGGCTGTTAAGTTTCACCCAGGTATCTCTGTATTAACTCAAGAATTTCAGGTTAATCCAGTTTTGCTCCAGAGAGACAAGAGAGAGGTTAATTCCTGATCTTCTCCACAGGCAGATGATTGATTAGGTGAGAGGTACTTAAGTGGTCTTAAGAGAGAGGCATATCCCATGCTGCAGTAGGAGAGTGCTCTGGGGGAAGGATTTATTCTTCCATCTGTCCTGGGATAGGAATTATTCCTGGCACCAGCTCTGGTGACCAACAGTGACCTTCAGCATGGCTGACTAGCCAGACCTCGTAGAAAAAAGGACTGTATCTCACATCTTGGTTTGGTGTGAGATGCTCGGCAACTTTTCAGAGCAAAGCACCCGTGCCCCTCTGACCTCCTCCACTGATATCTTCTGCTACCACAAATACATTTAACACCACCGAGTCTTCCCTGATGCTGGCAGACAACTGCTGAAGCTCTGAAATAGTAGATCTAGTAATAAAGGTTTATTAACACAGGGCTGTGAGTGGTAGGAACAAGCTGAGCAAGACAAAGGCAATTGCATAAGGTAATGAGCTATACTTTTGTGGTCCAGATGGGATGGTCACATCTAAGCAGCTGGGATGCTCTGTGCACAGAGGCTGTGCAACAGCTCCCAGAAACTTTATTTAAAGTTGTTTTTTTTTTTTAAAAAGGTTTTTAATCTAATTTCGAAGTCTGAGTAGTTGGACAATAGTGTATTATCTTGCCCACTTTCTCCATTTTGGTGAAGCTGTTCAAAAGTTTAGCCACTTTGACAGTGTGGTGCCCCTGTTTCCAGCTCTTGGATCTCATTACCCCTTTAAATCAATAATGAAACCCCATTTCCATATTGTCAGATAGTAACTACCCACATCTAGTGCTCAAATTGTGGCTTGTCCTTTGTAAATGCCTTTTCTTCTTAAGCTAATGCCCATTCAATTAAAGAAAACAAAGCAAATATTGGCAGTCTTGCTTGCAACTCTCTCTTTTCCCATTCCCGTGCTTTTTGAGAACATCCCACCCCATTACTCCTGCTTCATCATAAACCACCCTACAATGGGCAGTACATGTGGTGACAATTCTTTTGTGTGCCAGGCACTGAAGTAATGTTGGTCTGTCAGAATGTGCCTTTTGAATTTGCTTTGCCCCAGACGAGTAGGTGTCAACAGGTCCTATTTCAGTTCCTCGTTGTTAAGAGTTTTTGCCATCTGCCATCGTGGTCCCTCGGGTAGCAGAGGCAAATCCTGCCCTCCAGGCCTGTTCTGAGGTAGAAAAAGTGGCACGTTTCTACTGCTGAGTCAATGAAACCGTGACACACAGCAGCGCTGCTCTGCTTTATATGGTCCAAAGAGCGTCTGAAATGGAATAAATCTTGCAATCCTGTTAAAACCATGCCAAAACGCTTTTCAGACTGAGTAAATATTAATAGCAGGCTGACATGAGTTTCTTGCAGGCTGTCATCTCTAGCTTTAGCCACCTTGGGCAGGAGGATCTGCAGGGGGTATCCGGCCAAAATCTGTGAGGCTCCTTCTCTCCTTATGGGGGAAGAGGAACTCATAGTCAGATCTCAGAGATTATGTTTAATAGGGTCCCTGTTTAAGCCACCGATCCAGGAGCGGAAAGTCTGTGTTCCCAGATCGTTTAGAAGAGATGCTCCTACAGGATGAGGTTGCCAAGCCTTCGAAGACTTTAATTATAATGCCGTAATTCCATCTGTGACCTTAATAAAGATGGTGTCTTGAAGGGTGATCTGCTTTCGTCCTCCTTTTGCATACTGTGGGCTGATACACGAATGTTTGCATTTTTGGCATTCTTGATTTTTAGGTTTTTCTCTTAAAACGAGAAGAGAGACTCTATGAAAGTCAAAGGAAGTACAGTCAGTCGTCAATGCACTCAGGGTAGAATTTGCACAGCTGCCAAAATGAGGTTCAGATATTTTACTGGGTGACACAAAATAAATG
Organism: Pelecanus crispus; assembly: GCF_030463565.1. Lineage (NCBI taxonomy): Eukaryota > Metazoa > Chordata > Aves > Pelecaniformes > Pelecanidae > Pelecanus > Pelecanus crispus. The sequence goes on from NC_134649.1 coordinate 4,110,198, forward strand.
TTTAATTCATAGTGCATAACACTTTAAATAAATATCACTTGGCCACCCTCTAATGAGGATACGCTTGACCATTGGCACCTCGTATTCTGGATGTAGTTTCTCTGACTAGTTTTTATGGCAGCCTGTACCTTTTTAGAAAAATAACATTCAAAATACAATTCATTCAGTCTTGTCTAAAATGAATCTTCACTTTTGTAATATCACGTTTGAAACCCTATATTTAAATTGCTGCTTGAAGACAGCCTTCAGGATTAAAACTGGCTTTTATAGAGCAATAAACTGCAATGTCATATACTGGATTGTAGCAACATAATGCTACTGTGTACTTTTAACTAAAGACCTTGATGTTTCTCCTCCATTTTCCTTTCTTGAGAGATGTTTGCTTATTCCCTGCATCCCATGCCATGCTGGATCCACCTGCATGCAGGTTCCCTGGAGGTTTGCCCTGCGCTTAAGGAGGGGAGCAGTTATTTAATTTTTGAGCCTGGCTGTACAAAGGAAGCAGAAGTTTGTTTAGTAATTATACTTTCCCTCAACAAACAGAGACTACTGCCTATCTCCCTGCTTTTTGTCCGATAAGATTTCTTGGACTAACCAGCCGGAGAATGAAGAGGGAAGGAAGGTAGCTGTGAATAACGGCGTGGCTGCAGGAGGGCTCCCACCTCTTCTTCTTGTAACAGGTGGGAGGGCAAAGAGCAGAAGGAAAGCGTAACTGCAGCCATTGTAAATACAGATTTCCTAGGTAAACAGGGATTTGTGTAGTGCAAATCTCACCCACTGAAGTGTGTTATTTGTTGCAGGTGTAGGGAGTCCCTTCTGTCATATCCACACTTGCTGTTTCTAACTGTGCTTTTGACCTTTTCTTAAGAGTTAAATATCTCTAATTTTGGGCAACCTTAGTTCTTAAGACATTATCATGTTAATACTGTGCCCTCTCTTTCTGCGAAGATAAGAAGTTAGGATTAAATAAGGGCAGATAAGCAGGGAGCAGTTCTCGACCACCGGCAAGTGTGCTCTGTGGGGCTGGGGGCTCCTGGGGCCCTCCGACAGCTTTTCATATTGGCTTCCCCCAGTTTTATGTCTGCAGTGGGACCCACGCGATGCCAGTAACTGTTTGGCTGTTTCAGTTTTGCTAAGGAGGGCTTGGCAAGTGATCACGCACCTCTCCCAGCCATCTTCCCGGACTGCATTTACAAAGGGGCTGTAGCTCTTCCACGTAGTTCTTGGATGGAAAGCATTGCCCGTTCTGCTGAGGAAACCTGCTCCAGAAGCTCGCTAGCACCGCTCCCCTGTCTTCGGGCACGGTTGTTTCTGCTGCTTGTATCGATGCCAGGACTTAAACATCAGGGAAACCAGAATGTTTGCAGTGTGAGCTAATCTACTCTTTAAAGATGTTAGATAATGTAATAAAATAGCTCAGCGGTGCATTGCAATTACCTCTCACATTTCGTCATGCTCCTAAAATTTTTGTCTTCTGAAACTAGGACTATATTTTTAGTATAGTGCAATCAAAAATGTCTGGCCAAGAACCTGATATAGTACCTAGGAAAATGGAAATATTCCTTTAAATGTCTTCCAGAGCTGTGGTTTCCTCTGAGTATTAAACTCCATTTGTTATGTCCTGATTGCATACTTTGGTCTGGGTTATATATGGCTTGGATTTATAATTCCATATATATGGACAGTTTGATCTCTTCCTTGTTTTTTAATAGCAGAAAGCACAACGTAGACTTTTATTTTAGCATGATGTAAGCATAATTATTTAGTGGGCAGGAGAATAAAGATTGCATTCTTTTGTTTGCCACTGAGGCTTACAGATTATTACTCTTTTCTTTTTTTTCTTCATGGTTATGACCAAAAGATTCATGCTATTAAAACCCTAACCGTTATGTCAGGGTAATGGTTTCTGTAACTTGCAAGTGAAGAAAGAAACCCAATATAGAGCCGGCTAACTCACCGGTGGAGTGGATTTGACATTTGGATTTGACATCATCATTCAGCAATGACGTGAATTGGTGCGTCTCTTACAAACCTACATCTTGGTGAGTTCACATAGTTCACACTTCCTGGCGTTTGCAGCACTTGGGGCACAAATTACTAGCAGTAGTTCCAGCTAGTCTCATAAACTATGACCCCTTACTGTCTTCTGCTCTTTTCACGTCTTCAGTATATCTCTTTTCCTATAAGGAAATTTCCAGGTTGGCATTTATCACACAACTTCCTGTCTAACATGGTATCTGTGCAGAACTGCTGTATGATCCCCTGCAGCTCATAAAGCTCCGAATGCTGCCTTGAGCAAGTCATGCACTGTTGTTACTGCACACTTTCTCATGCCCATGAACCATCTGATGCCTGTCTAGTTGCTCTTCTGTGGAACATAAAGCAAAAGCAGAGCAGAGCAGACCAGCTCAGGGAAATGTCCTTCCAGGGCAGTTTCCAGCCTCAGCTAGTACCGAGTGGGAGTTGTCTGAAGGATGAAGATGAGAAGGGTGTGTTGGATGGGGTTATTTTTTGATGTGTGCTTTCTGATGTTGTGGGGTTGTTTTACTTTCCCAATGTATTTTAGCCCTTTGACAAAAAGGAGAAGCTGACATTTAATGAGTTGGGTGGTTTCTTTCCCATTCAAAGTGGACAGGAGGGCTACACCACAGAAAAAAACAACCTATGAGGAGCCCAGGAAACTGGGCTTTCAGGGCCAGGAAGACCTGCTTTGACCTACTACTTGACTCATTGCAAATAACACGCTACAGCTGCTAAGATGACATGTTACTCTGCTAGCATGTCACAAAACCTGGACGCTCATCCTTATTGCCCAAGAGGACAGTGCTTTGTGTAACAGGAAGGCAGGAGCAGGCAGGCACTGAGTGTGCCAGGTCTTCAGGTTCTGGCCACATCATTTCGATTCCAGCCATAAAATGTTCTTCTTAGGATCATCAAAATGTGAAATTCCAGACTTCAAGAACAGGCAGTACTTTTGTTGAAAATCAGCATAAAGCAATGAGCAATACAACGTGTTGTGTAAATCAAGTGTCCATCTCCTCACCTGTCCTAAGTAAGGCAAAGAAGTATCCTTTCTGAGTTGATGGATTTAGTGGAGTTTGTATGTGATTTCTTTTAATGTGCTTCGAATTAGTCATGGTGCTTTATTTCCTAGGCTTCATTAAGTTTGTGGTCTGACCATACTGTGATAGTGACTCCTAGCAGTTCACTGAACACTAATTTTAATATCCGGATATAGATTTCTTCAATATCCTGCGATGCATTTTTCAGTGCTTTTCTAGATAATGCTAATACTAGACTGTCTGTGATGCACCAGGCCCCCGAGCTACATTTTAAGGTTAGCATAATGCTTTCCATCTTACGACTTTGCACAACACAGACTGCTGTTATGTTTTGGGGTTTTTTTAGGACATAAAGTACCCGAAAGGAGCATCTTGCTTAAAAAGTACTGTAAGACAACACAGTGGTGCTGCAAGCTTGCCTCTTCTGGTCTGCCATTGTGCCTTCTCCCTTCCACTCTCTCCCCGTCTCTTTGCCCATCCTTTGCTCCTCTCTTTTTTTATCTGTGGGAAATACTGTAGTGGTGCACTGTTTCCATGGAGAGCAAAATACGCAGGAGAACATCTCTATTCTTCTGGCTTAAAGACTTGTAGAAACAAATATCATACCAGAGGGGAAAATAAAAGTTCTCTTTTGACAGTTTGCTGAATAAAAGGATGGCATACTGAATAGATTGGGCTAGATTTGTCACCTGTGTTCCTGTGGTACTACTGAATTAGCTGTTAAAATTTCTGTGAAGGTAGAAGACAACTATTTTGCAAGTCAAGAGGCCAAACTTCCCTCAGAGACAGAGGGTTGTTATTCGCTGGTGTGTATTAAAGCAGTTCTGGACCAGGTGTAGATTTGCCTTCTCCAAACTGAAAAAAGCCTTTGAACCTATTATCATTGCCTTAAAAATAAAAAAAGAAAATATCCCCTCAGGCATTTGACAGGAGGCCAGACCTCAGAGGACAGCTGAAGAGAGACAGACAGGTTTCTAACATCTGGTTTGGGTGGGTGGATTGTATTTGACTTTGGCATTCACATCAAGGCGAGGCAAAGGCAGCAGAGGCACAGCGTGCTGAAAAGCATGGTCCAGCACCCTGCACGCTGACCTGCTGGCTCTTTGAATTAAAAAAAAACCAAATGGTGATGGGCAAAACAGCCATGAAATGAGGGGTGAGAATCCTGGGGTACTTGCGTACCTTTTTCTATAGGCTTTAGAGAAAAATTCTGGTAACGCTGGATTTGGCATCCCAAATCAGGTTGTTGCGATAGAGTATGTCCTTGACAGATGTCCTGGAGCAGAGCGAGAGCCTTCCTCCCACCCTGAGCTCTCTGGGTGCCTCCAGGTCCTGCCACATAAGCCGTGTTGAACGGTACTGCTATTTTAAGATGCAAGTAGTGTGTCAGTGTCCATCTTTCTGACACAAGGTGCTACCCCCAGGGCCGAGTCAGCAATGGGGAACACGTCCCTCTGCTGCCAGCTGACCCTGTTTGCAAAAGAACTTGCTCTCAGTAGCGGTTTTAAAGCTTGCTGTCAGCTGTGAGTTGGGAGCACACCTATTTGCTCATCGGGTTCATGTCAGAGCCCTTATTAGCTCCGGCTCAAAACCGCACTGAACTCGGGAACAACCTGCAGTTCAGATGATACAAGTATATCTCAGAAGAGTACTAAGGAAAATGCAGCAGAAAGTAGTCCTGTGTGTCCCTCTGAAAGCCCCATTGAAGGGCTCTGGCTCCCTCGTGGACGTGCCTTCGTGGGACAGCAGAAGAACACAGTCCCCATCCATGCACCCTGCCCTCCCGGGCCAGTGGCCCGCCTGCGTCTGAACCGCGGCGATTTATAACGCCCCGAGGAAACGAGTACCCGTTTCAATGCAGCTTTAAACTGTCAGGCTGTAAATTGTCTTGGTTCAGGAGCTACTTCAAAGCAGCCCTGCCTTCCTGCAGCAAGGAGAAGGCTTTTTGGCAAGCCCAGCATAAGTCATTTGCTATTCATGAGTTGAATCCCTTGAAATGTCCTCGATCAACAACTAAAAATGGGTCATAAGAAGACAAGGCATTGCTGTTTGGTGAACGAAGCTGCTAACTCCACCAGCCTTCTCCATCTGTTGGCTAAAGCTGCTTCTGCTTTCCCAGCAATGGCTTTTCCTCCCTCCCTGCCTTTCTCCGTTGTGCTCAGCAGTGTCGAGCACCCACAAGGTTTCCCAGAGCAATGGGACTTGGACGCAGCGGTCAAACCCACCCAGAAGTTCTCCGGGTTTCCGTGCTCCTCCCATTGTCCCTGTCTCCCAGATGAGTGAAAAGCGTCGATGGGAAAGTCACTAATGAAAATGTTAAAATACCTCCAAGCTGACCAGTTTCCAAATCCAGAGGGGCTGCAGTCTTCAAGGGGGAAGGAAGAGAAGAAAAGTACTTGGAGGCTGCTGGAGGGATGGAGGGACCAAGCAGCGGTGGCTGCATGTGGTGGGCACAAGTTTTGGGGTCGGGTCTGCTCTCCCAAAACTGTACCTGTGGCAGCTTGGTCGCAACCAGCAGGACGAGGGGTCCTCCAGGGCGGAAGCAGAGGAGCGAAGAAAACCCTAGGAAAGGACCAAAAAGCTCTTCATGTGTGCATAGCTAATGCTCAAAAGGGAGTTCAGGGTGTTGTGTGAGTAGCAAATCCTTCACAGCTTGGGATTACTTGAGGCAGTGTTTAACTTATTTTTTTACTTTACATTTCTAATGGTGGCTAATGCATTTATATTCAGCATAGCTGGGTTTATCGGTATCCACATCTCGAGCTTTAATTTAGGGCATTACAAAAGCAGCAGCTGAATATTCTTTTTTGTCAAAGCTAGATGATGGATGGCGTGCATCAGTGAAGCTTAAATACACCCGTTCGGAGGTGAGCCCCTTGGTTTGACAGACTGTGTGTAATGCAAGAGGCACTTGGTTACAAAGCGCTGCAGAGTTACACTGCTTGTTACTTTTCCAAACTGTGCCAGACAGCAAACTTCCAGAAAACCTCAGACCATATACAGTTAGCCAGCAACACCATGTGAAATTTTTAACCATATTTGAACGAACGGGCTAACTTGGACACCGCGAGGAGGGAAATGCCAGTCTGCCTGACAGCTCGTTTTAATAATGAGAAAGTTGTTCCACTGACAGGAGGACAATAAAAGCTGTGGCTGCGTAGAAACGTGTTGCCTTTCTTCTGGTTCAGAGCGTATGTGAAACTGCAGAGGAACGGGCTGGTCCCAAACCTGTGCATGTGCAGCTGTGCTTTTCCCTTCTTTCACTGCTTTTCTCTTCTTTCCAGGGTGTTGAATCTGCACCCAACCTGTGAACCCTATCAAAATGCAGCTTCAGTTTGCATTAGTAAATCGCTACTTTCTCCTAAAATGTGCCTTATTTTAAATACATTATCCCTTGTGCTTCAGCGAAGCAAGTAACAAAAATAGGTGACCTTTTAAGTTAGAGCTATTAATGCACAATTTGTGGGGCTTTTGATGTACAGGGCATGAAAGTGAAATTCTTGAGAGATCATCAGCCCTCTGAATGGGCAGACTTCCTCTGCTGATCCCCCCGTTCATCAAGGAGCCGTATCTTTTATAACCAAACCAGTGTGTGTTGCACGTACCTTCTCACCTTACGGTTTTGGCAGTGCCACACCTGTGCTGGGACGGTGTACGTATATTTTCCAGCGATGAGACGAAGGGCAGATTTGGCTTTTAAACTCAGTGCAGAATAGTGGGCAGGCTTTACGTCCTGCGTGGTAATGATACGAGTGCAAGAAAAACACTTTCGCAATCGTGGCATCTCACTGTGGAAATTCTGTCTGCAGCAGTGGCATTACCGCACGATGCTCTTTACCATCGCAGCCTTCTAAAGCTGCGTTATCCCAGGGCCAGGACTCAGCTGTAGGATCCTCATGGGCTGACTGAAAAATGTGGCTTCTCCACATAAAACAAGGGTTTGTGGCTTTATTTCCCTCCCCTCCTCTGAGCAATTATTAAACAATTCTTTTGGCAAAAAAAAAAAAAAAAGTGCATGCGTTTAAAACGCACACTTCAGAACAATGCTGTGCAGCTTTAGTGAACCCTGGAAGCTGTCATCCTGCGTCGCTCCCCGTGTGAAACAAGCTGGTGATTGAGTCCAGGCCCTTGTAGGCGGTCTTCAAACCAGCTCCAGAAATGGTGGCTCTGGCTGAAAAACCAGATTGAAGATGAAGAACTGATCTGAACTCGCAGGCTGGTGAAAACAGAGCAGTGAAACCGTCCACCTATGCCACAAATATTACCTCTGTATTGGGCACTGGTTCTGTGGGCGTTTGTAAGGAACTCCATAGCTTGTTCTTATTTTCCACCAACAGGAATAAAAGATGTTCTTTTAAATCCAGCTTAATTTAGGAGAAGCAACCAGCGGAGTGAGTTCCCACTTCGTCGCTGGATGCCTTGGAAGGGCATGCTGCTGACACAGGTCCCGGGCAGGAGACCCAGTGCTGCCTCGTGCTGCCGGCTCCCCTCCCGTTCGGAGCAGGCCAGCCTTCAGCAGCGGCCAACAAGGGCAGGCAGCCTTGCCGCGGCAAGCGGAGGGAGATCGTGGTCCTCGCTGGGAGGTTTTCTGCCTTTTCGCAGGCCCTGGTGCCTTGTGCTCAGCCACAGCGGCTCTTCCTAAGCTTGCTGAGCTGGAGGGGTGGCGGGGATGCTTGGGGCCAGTGGCCTTCAACCTGTGCTGAATTACTAACAGGGCTGGCTGGCAGATGGGGGTAATGTTCATTTGAAAGAAGTCAGCCGAATCCCCACGGAGGTCCCCATCACCTGCCAGCTCAGAGTTGCTGCGTGCCCTTTTTGCTAAAGGGCTGTGGGTGTTAAATCACCTTAAGTGCTGGGTGTCGTCAGCATGACCCTGGAAGAAGCAGTTAGTGAGCACCATGTTGGAGCGCTCGTTAAACTCCAAGCTCGGAGGAGAGAGGTGGCTGTGCCATCCAGTTAACACCACAGTGATTCAGCCGTCACCTTTCCTTTGTGGTGTTGCAAACCAGGCGACACCGCTGAGGCGCAAGCAGAGCCGAGCATTGATCCAGCATGTCCACATGGATCCAGCGAGGCCAAGTGGGTGGAATGAGCCCACTCTCAGACTTCATTTAAACGCTGGCTTGCTCTGTGTTTCAGACATCCCCGCCAGCATGAGGTGGTGTGCAGCTGCCACCTCCTAGGGACAGGCCACCACCGATTTGGAAGGGGCTAAGGTTTCAAGAGTGTGTCCTGAACAACATCCCTTTTTCCAGCTGCTCGCCTGGCAGAGGCACAACACAACAGCACCCACGAGAGCGGCTGTTGTGGCAGCTGGGAGGAGGGCTGTCTAGCAGAGAAATCAGAAATCTAATACATTCCTAGTTTTCTGTCAATTTTCATTAGCCAATACGATGCTGCTGGCAGAGAAGTGGTTTTACCATCGGTTGTTAGGAAAGCATAAAGGAGACAGATTTCTAAACGCAGTTACGAAAGATGCTCTGTCGCTTTGAGGCTGTTCCTGGCACTGCAGGTTCAAAGGGCTGCAGCTTTGACACAGGCAGTTCAGCAGTTGGCCTTGTCTTGGGGATTTTATTCAGCATTCCCCGCTCCCCTCTCACCCCTTTCCAAAAGATCTATTCCTGCCACGAGTCTTCACGAGGGATCAGAAACAGCAAGCATGGCCTGTTGCCATAAAGAAGGGAGCTGTGTCCCACCTCATCTAAAACAGTGCTGCTTAAGCTGGAATTGCCAAAAGTCTTGAAGATTAATCTGTTTTTTAAAATACACCCCCACCTTTTTACACCCAGGGAAGAACTGCAGCAGTAGCTATTCTGAAGCCAGATCTTTGGCTAATTAAATTCACAGTAATCTCCCGTGAAGACTCAGAGAGGTTAAATTGCGCTGATGCGACTGCTTCAGTGCTGTCCTTCAGCCCAGACCCGTTACCGTGATATTGTCTCCATGTAGGCCACATCTGGACCTGCTTAGGGGCGAGGGGTCCTGAAACACCTTGCAGCAAAAGCAAGCTGTGCTGGTGATATGGACAAGGCTGAAAGGGCTGGATCCTGCAGCCGGATCCGCTGCGGTCAGTCCTGCCCCCAGGCTTCTTGCAGAATCTGGTGTTGTCAGAGATCTGGAGGCCTGGTCTGGTGTGTGCTACAAAATCACTGCTGTCCCCAGCCAGTCTGGCAGAGAGGCTGCGCTGCTTTGGCTTCGTTTCTGATCTTGGACCGCTGTCGAGATGACGTGTGGATGCCTAGGCTGCAGCTGAAGTTTCTCCAAGCAGAGGGTTTCTTCTCCACCCCCCTGTAAGCAGCAGCTTGTGGTGGCCTTGCCAAGTGTTTTGGGACCAAAAAGGCTCATCATCCATCACAGCTCGCAACTCCTACAAAACCACTGGATGTGGAAAGTAGCTCCCAAATAGGAATCTTTGAATTCCATGGACAAAAGTATTTCTAAATGATTACATTACTGCCTCTTGAAAACACATGGTGGAAAATCACACAGCAGTCCAGAAGAGGTCTTCTCTTCCATAGTCTCTGCTCAGAGGAGACTGCATCCCTCTAACTGTTTCCAGCATCCAAAAAAATATGTGCCAGGATGTCAGACACTTTCTGCTCATCAGCTCCAAGAAACTACCCTCCAAGGGTCGTGTGCTGCTCCTCTGAAATCTTAACACTTTGCATGAGAAAGAGCAGATACTGACTTCCAAGGCTGCGGCTCTTTCTTTCATGGGCCTGTTGAAATTCATAATGAAAACCAAGTTTTTCTTGTACTCTGCCTGTACTGCAGAGTCTAAAAGTGTGGAGTTGACAACAAGGAAGAGAAATCCCAAGATGCAGTATATTCGGTGGGCAAGTAATTTGGCATCATCCCTTGAGTCTGGCCTTTAAGTGAACACATCAGTGGCGAGTCACTGTGTTCCTGGTTTTGTTTGGATCTGGGACAGAGGCAGTCCCTCTCTGCTGGAGAGGGAGAGCTGAATCATTTGCTCCGGGGGTCAAAGCCTTAACTGGAGCAAGGGAGAGCCATGTGCAGAACAGCAGTTTGCACCAGGACTTGTGATTTGGAAATTGTGCTAGAAACAAAGTGTACTCACACTTTGTCAAGCAATAGCAATGATAATTAGTCATTAGCACCTATGATGTTCCGCTTCTTTAATAGCCGTAGGATAGAACATTTGTTAATATTTAGCGGTGTTTCATTTGTTTTCCTTTCTGTTAAATCAGAACCTTTTGGAAGCGTAGCCTGCAATTGCATCCAGCTCTCCTGAGACTTGCACAGTTAAATCTAAATATCCTAAAATGGCATATTCTGTTTTATCTGGTTACTCCTAAGGTACAAAATGCTTTCACGTTATGTTCTGGTTATGCTTTAAAAACAGAAATCTGTGTCTCTAAAGAAGCAGTTCCAGGCATGATGGCACCTGTGTAGTTTGTGTGTCAGATGCACCCAAGGGGAAGGAGGTTTCACTAAATGAGCAGCTATCTTCTTTTGAGAGTGCCGTGCAATTGCAGTAGTCTTTCTTTTCTTTGCACCGCAGGGCTGATTCAACTTGTCCCCCTTATCCAAAATAGGTGAGACCTGAGGAAGGAATCCTGGCTTCGTGACTAAGAGGAGATGAGGATCCTGTGTCCTCGCTTAGACCAGGAGGATGAAGCTCGGTTTAATGCAGGGCCAGGCAGAGGGAAGTTCTCCTCTGCTTCGTGGTGGGGGGATCTCAGTTCCCAAGTGCTGTGGATTGCTTCCACGTGTAGCTTTTGGCTAATGAGATCGTCGAGCTCAAGGTCAGAGGTGAAGTACACGGTGCCCGTTTTGATGACACATTCATTTTTGCAGGTTTTCTTCTTTCTGTGGCTAAGCTGGGAATACTCTAAAGGCTACTTTAAAGGTTTGAGAAACTGTAAATGACTAAGTAGTTTTTAAGCTCTTCTACTTGCTTAAACAAGAAAGGATTGGGAGAAGGACAGTCATTTAATTAAACAGCTACTTGGTATTGTTAATGAAAGGTTGAACTCCAGCAGCAACTCTCCTAGTTCACAGATTCCTTGGGAATTCAGTGACCTTGAATTTGCTATGCTCGAAACTTGCCTTAGATACTTGGCTTCCTTTCTCGAATACTTTGGAGAGGAGAGCAGTGCAGAAGGCACTGCGAGGCTCTTGAGTGAGACAGGCGCTGTTTCACTTAGTATCATATAAGAAGAGGCAACTGTGTTGTACAAAATAAATCTTGCTTCAGAGCATGCCTGGAGTTACTGCACTCAGAGGTCACGGTATATCACAGCTGCGTCTGCCTCTGCTTCCCTAGCAGTCTGCTATGGAAACTCTGAGTACTGGCTATTCGGGATGTCCAGCTGATTTTCTTGCCCCTCTTTAATTTATGAAACAAAGCAAATGCAAACCAGTGGTATATGATGAAATCTGTGTGAGAAGTTAACTCGTCTTAGGGATCACATCATTTAGTCGTGCTCCAGAGCTCGGGGCCTCCCTTGTCAGCCGAGAGGGAAGCCTGATCTCCCAGCACCGAGTGGCGTTTCCTGCATCCTTTCCTGTAGTGGCAACTGGGGAGGCTACAGGGATGAACAAGTGGCCAAGTTCACTGGAAATGAGTGTTTATCCATCACTTCCCTGTGTTTGTCTCCACCATAATAAGCCTGCCCAGGAGTGACTTCAGTCATGTCAGTGGTTAGCTGTGGGATCACACATAAAGCATTGGGATTTAAAACGGAAAGATCATCGCTAGTAAGAACCCGGAATATGCAGAGTTGTATCCAGGGAGGTCACTACAGTCTCTCTCTGCGCCACAGGCAAGTCAGCAGTAAATGAAGACCCGCTGCTCCTCTCCATTGGGTCTCCATGCAGAATATTTTATCAATTTAGCTATGTTGGTGATTTAAAAATCAGAAAACTAGTGATCTGTTTTGGTTAATCAAAGTGGCAAAGCTGTGTTAGTGCGGCTACAATTAATTCATACAGTTGCTTGGGATGTGGGTGCAAAACATCTTTCATTTCACTTCAGCCAACCACGAGGAACTGCCCCCTTGCACCGCTACCGCTGCATCTCTGGAAGGAGGAGCGAGGAGGAGATGGGGGTGAGCATCCTGCATAGTTTTGGCAGCAGAGCTGCGGGGCAGGGTAAGGGCTGTCCCGGCACCCGCGTTACTCCCATAGGAGAACAGCTCAGCACCGGCTGCGGAGAGGGACCTATGTGCTCATCTCCTCCCAAACGAGGTGCTCGTGTGCTTTTGCTTTCGAGCTTTTGATTAGTTTGGCTTTGTATTAAAAGCACATCTTGGGGCATTTCGAAGCCTGCCATACAACATGTCTTGTCCACGATTGCTTTTCATGAGACTTGTGGGGCTGCGTTTTCTGGGCTGTGGTAGTACAATCTGGAGCTGTGAGAGAAAGCCCTCGGGGGCTAATCCGTGGCTGCGGGCCAGTTTCTGCATAAACTGGTCTTATTTTTAAAGCCCATTTTCTCCAGTACACTTTTTTTGGCCTGCAAAAGACTTCTTCATTTAAAACGAAGAACATAACACTCTCTCCTTTCAGTTGGTCTTTTGGACACGAGCCAGTAGTGCCCACAACAGCTGTACCACAGGTTAAACATTCAGTCTCTAATGGTTTGGGGAACATTAGGGTTTTTAAGGCTTCAACAGGTCTAGAGTAAATAGTGGTCAATAAAGAGTAGCTCTTCTTTGTATCCCTATGCTCTCAGTGCTCTGCACTAGAATAAAGCATGCTTAGAATATAATCATTGCAAAATTAATATCCATGAAAGGTTCTTTTTTTGAAAAGAATCACAGAGAAACCTGTTTCACTAAAAGAAGAGTTTACAAGAGTTCAGCTTGCAAGAATCTGGTAACAGGCATGGGGAAGTTTGCACGTAATGTCTGTTAGACGTGCTTGTGTTGCTCTCCGTGTCTGCGTTTAATGGCTGCTACATGGGAGGAACAAATAAATTACAGACAGAAATTACAAATAAATTTCTCTGTTGTCTTCTCCCACCCACCAATCTCTATTAATGATGTATGCAAGAGGTAATGATAATTTTTTGTCTTCCTTACGGCTTACCAGTATTGCATGGAGTCAAAAGCCCACGTGTGCTAATAGGTAATATTTAGGATAGTGTTTTGGACCCAGATGAGGTAGAAACTACCTTAGCAGGGATGGGTGATGGTCAGACATTGCCCTTGTTAGCGATCAAACCCAACGCCGAGGACTAGCACTAACTTAATGATTTAAATGGGTTAATGTTGGTGAAGCTGTCAAACCATATGGGAGAAGTGCTCACTTCTTTAAAGTTTTGTAGATGTGGGTGAGAAAATGCAATCCACGTGGGGCTCCTTATCATGAAGGAAAGCCCGTGGGCATCGCGGTGCTTCCGCAGCGTTGGGTCAGCGTCCGCAGGCGCCTCGGCCCAGGAAGGGTTAAACTGCTCTGTTGGCTGCTGGCCACTTGGACTTCGTTTATGGCACTTCATACCACTGTGCAAAACTAGTTTGTAAGTCATTATACTCTCTGAATTGATTAACCCCTTCCGCGCGTTGCCTACCGGTGTGGGGCGTCCCTCGGTTCCTGGATGGGGGATCGGGGCTGCAGGACGCTGGCACGTCCCGCGCCTGTCGCTGCTTGCTACTGCGCTGGAGTAGGAGAGGGGGAGACTTCATAGGGAAAACAATGGAAGTGGCAGCCTTGCAAGGCATTCTTCTGGAAAATAGGATTATATAAAAACCTGGCTACTGCGGTGCTTCTCATTAGTTGCGCTGCAGGGCTGGCCGGGGCGCGGGTTTTGTTACAGTTGTCACCTTTTTGGCTGGAGCAAGGTGGCCGTTAATAGATGTTTCAGTTGTGAATTGCTTTGTGTTGAAGCACCAGTGTAAGGACTTGCTGAGATACGTTTTAGACATGTTTCATTTTCAGTTCAGTTTTCAAGGCCAGCTAGTTTTTGGATGAGGCAAGAAGTAGTATTGAAAGTTCAGAAGTTAACTAGCCTAGCTGAGAGGTTACTCCTGCATGGCAAACCAGAGCTTTAAAATACGCTTGTTAATTTTATTTAGGGCTACTTGCTAGGAGTTTGTATCTTTACTTCCATTGGGAAGTTTCATAACATTTTCCTACCCATCGGTATTCTATTAAAACTTTGTTGTGTAATCGAAAAGCCTTTCTGCTTCTCATGGTTTCCTCTCGTAGCTAATTCAGAATGCCCTAGATGGCAGTTTTGGAATAAATGCATTCAGGCTGCATGGTCTTGATTTTGTTTTCTTATAAATTCAAAACACGATTTGTAATTAAGTTCTATTGTCAATTTTCCTTTAAATAACAGTTGCCTAATGACATGATTTAAGAATTTTTATCTGAAGTCACAATACTCTTGGGAAAGCCTGTGCCTATAGTTGTATTGTAGTTAAAATGTCAGTGAAATCTCCAGCCTGTTACCATATGCATTTAATACTTCTAGTTCTGTGTATATAGATATGTTGCGTTAGAGAGAATAAATCAGTGGAGTCAGTAAAAATACACGTGTGGGTCCTGCAGTGTTGGACTGGTCTTGTTGCTGTCTGAGCTCTCCATTGTAATAAATTGTGCTTACAGGACCGACCGTAAGTGGGTGTGATTTGAGGTCTCCTAGAGCCCTTAACAGAAGCAGCGAGACTCAAAGTGGACAAAAAAATAAAGTGTTATGAGTAGAGGAAACAGTATAGGGATACAAATGAAGAACAGTCTTCATGTGAGTGGAAAAACATGCTGCTTGGGAAAGCATGAGGTTCATTCAATTTGGATAACTCTCTGCTGAACACTGGATTAGACCAGCTAACCTCTACCCGTAGCACTCTTTTAAATCTTGCATGACTTCTAAAGGGATATACATCTTGACAGGCAGCTCGTCTGTGGCTTGCCAAGAGGCCATCGCCAAGATGTTCTCCTTTGGCCGCGTTGCTGTATGGGATCTGTCTAATAAGAGGCGGCCTCTGGCCTGAATTGCTCACAGACAGCATGAAAGCAGCAGGAATCCCTCGGGGGAGAGTGGGCAAGGTGAACTTGAGCAGGAAAGGAGAAAGGGTGGGGGATTGGTGATGACCCATGAAAAAAAAAAATGGCCTTTCTTTCTCAGTCCAGCTGAAATTCCTCCCTCCCTCCTTTGAAATGAGTTGCATTTGTTCAGATTAAAATCCATGCAAGATGCTTCAAGTAGATGCGGCTTGCTCCCGTGCTGTCTGTGGTGATAGGCTGGATTTCAGGTTTCAGTATGTGCACATCTGGTTTGTTAAGATAGCGGCAATTAAATCCAGGTGTAAGTTTATCCCTTAGATTCAATGTCTGTCCACAATAATGGGAAAAATGCAACCGAAGGCCTAATAAAACAGGACTTCTGCTGGGTCTGAACAGCTGGTAGAAGCATCACTCACGCTGTCTGTTAAAGGGAGGTTTTCTGCGCCTGTGATTTTCCTTTTAGTGCTCCCTTTAATTGCCGTCATATTTGAGTCATTCTCTCTTCTGTTTGTCTTTTGGATTTCAGCTCTTTGCTAATCTTTACAGCCTTTGTACATGTGCTTTATTGACTGTATTACCGATAGCAAATTCTGCTGCCAATAACGTAGACTGGATCCTGTATCGAATGAAGCCGTCGTGTCAGCTCCTCTGGCAGATTGATGACATTTGTGCCGTGACATAGAATCAGCCCGTGATCTTTTTAAACATCCATTGTCTAGGCTGGTATATAACTTCAGCCTTGAGGGTTTTTTTTTTTCTCTTGGAGTTTTTTTTTCAGCTTATTTTCCATATTATCATCCTGGTTTCCACATGCCTTTCATTATATCAGCTACTGCCTGACCTACTGAAAACTGTAAAGCTGGTTTGCCTGCTTTTCTTAAGTTGCGGCTTCCCGTAAGGCTTCTGAATCCAATCTTAGCTCACTATCTTCTTGTTTCGAATAGCAATTTCCACTTCAAGAATGCTTTTATTCTAGCATCCATATGCATCCTGTATTACCTTCCTTCTGGAACTGCTGCTAGGAATCTCAGGTGCGTTTTACTTTATATTGACATTTTAAAATGACAGGGGAACTGTGGCTTTGCATTCCAGCACTTGAGAGAACATATTCAGCATCTTGGCTAAAACATTCAGCAAGCTGGATTTTTAATGCCTGAACAGCATTTGGGTGTAATGGAAAAGGTGTCGTCATACTTGCTTAGTATGTATATGGCATCCTTTTTTATTGTTCTTTATTATTTTTATTCTTAAAGCCCAAGGGAAGCAGAAGAATAGTAAGAGTTTTGTAGTGAATGCTTCATGGTTTTTTTTTTCCTGGTGATGCTGTATTGTGGTGAAAAAATGAGCTTACAATCTGCTTACTGCTCAGTTGTTTGGCCAACGGTGATATCTCTAGAATGGGCTGTAGTAATCCCAAATCCATGGTAGATGTTTCTTTTACCAGTTTACAGTGAATAATCCTCTTAATTTCCTTGAATAGCAGCTGGTATTGCTACAACCTGTGCCTAAAACCAAGAACAGCTTATTCAGAAAGCCTTCTGGCCCTGCGAGCAAGGAGGAATTTTCTCCCAGCGGGGGCTGCGTGGGCTAACTTTCACAAGTACAGCACTGCCGAGGCACTAACTTCTCCTTTCTCTCTTCTAGATGCAGCAGCTGTTTTATGAAAATTATGAGCAGAACAAAAAAGGCTATATCCGAGACCTGAGGAACAGCAAAATACACAGAGCTATAACGCTGCACCCCAATAAGAACCCCCCGTACCAGTACAGACTTCACAGCTACATGTTGAGCCGCAAGATAGCAGAGCTGCGCCACCGGACTGTACAGCTGCACCGGGAAATTGTCCTGATGAGCAAATACAGCAATACAGAAATCAACAAAGATGACCTGCAGCTGGGGATGCCGCCCTCCTTCATGCGATTCCAGCCCCGCCACCGGGAAGAAATCTTGGAGTGGGAATTTCTTACAGGGAAGTATTTGTATTCGGGTGCCGACGGGCAGCCCCCTCGGAGAGGAATGGACTCCTCTCAGCGTGAAGCGTTGGATGACATTGTTATGCAGGTCATGGAAATGATCAACGCCAACGCCAAGACCCGGGGGAGGATCATAGATTTCAAGGAAATACAGTATGGCTATCGCAGAGTAAATCCGATGTATGGAGCAGAGTATGTTCTTGACTTGTTGCTTCTGTACAAAAAGCATAAGGGGAAGAAGATGACCGTCCCCGTCAGGAGGCACGCATACCTGCAGCAGACGTTCAGCAAGATCCAGTTTATGGAGCACGAAGAGATGGACGCCAAAGAGCTGGCCAGCAAAATCAACCAGGATTCTGGATCCCTGTCTTTCCTCTCCAACTCACTGAAGATGTTTGTTCCCTTCCAGCTCAGCCGATCAAAAGTAGAGAGGAAGGAACTCAAAGACAAGAAGATCAACATCCTGATTCCTCTTTCCGGACGTTTTGACATGTTCGCAAGGTTCATGGGGAATTTCGAAAAGACATGCCTCATTCCAAACCAGAACGTCAAGCTGGTTGTCCTGCTTTTCAATTCCAACTCCAACCCTGACAAAGTGAAGCAGATCGAGCTGATGAGAGATTACCGCTCCAAATACCCCAAAGCTGACATGCAGGTTTTACCGGTGTCGGGGGAATTCTCGAGGGCACTGGCTCTGGAAGTCGGATCTTCTCAGTTCCAGAATGAGTCTTTGCTTTTCTTCTGTGATGTTGACTTAGTGTTTACCACAGAATTCCTCCAGCGGTGTAGAACCAATACGGTTTTGGGTCAACAAGTATACTTTCCCATCATTTTTAGCCAGTATGATCCAAAAATTGTTTATAGTGGAAAAGTTCCTAGTGACAATCATTTTGCCTTCACCCAGAAAACAGGTTTCTGGAGGAACTATGGCTTTGGTATTACCTGTATTTACAAAGGTGATCTTCTTCGAGCAGGCGGCTTTGATGTCTCCATCCAAGGTTGGGGCCTTGAAGACGTAGACCTATTTAACAAAGTCATTCAAGCTGGCTTAAAAACTTTCCGAAGCCAAGAAATTGGAGTAGTCCATGTGCATCATCCTGTTTTTTGTGACCCTAACCTTGATCCAAAACAATATAAAATGTGCTTGGGGTCCAAAGCTTCAACTTATGGGTCCACACAACAGCTGGCTGAAATATGGTTTGAAAAAAATGACCCAAATTTTGGGAAAAGCAGCAATACTAATGGCTCAGTGAGGACAGCCTAATGTCCAGCTATGCTGGAAAAGACTTTTTTTTTAATTATCTAATTTATTTTTGGGAAAATGTTTTTTGATAATTCACTTTTAAAAGACCACACAGGATATATTTTAGAAATCATCATTGTTTTCTTACGAAGCGCTCGTTTTGAGAAGAACACGGCCGTTGGTTTTTTTGTTGTTGTGTTTTTGGTTTTGAACAAAACTGTGATCAATATTTGCCTTCAAACAAAAAACGTGTTTAAGAGTTACCTGACCAATCAGCGGAAATCTGACTTGAATTAGAATTTCCTTATGAACAAAAGATTGTTTCCTACCTTTTCTGTTGCTGTCTTCGTTGCTGGGATTCTGTAAATTGGGACCTGAGCGTGCAAGCCAAGTGACAAAACGGTGTGTCTAAATGTTTTGTTGTGACTGCTACCGTGCAAAGATTCTGCTTCTTTTGTTAAGGATAGCCATTATTTTTTAAATTGTGTTAGAACAAAACAAATCGGTGTGGCGATGATAAGGGTATCAATCGCAGGAGGTTTTTTTTCCAGATGGCTGATAATTTGAGTTTAAAAATACACTTCCACTCACTATGGCCAGGCGACTTCAAGGGGGGGAAGAAAGTAAGCACAACGCGCTAACCGATTAGTCCCTGTAGAAATTTTTGTCTTTTATATTCGGTCCATACATGGACGTAATGTTTTGAGAATCTGTGGTGGGTTCTGTGTATTACCCTCAACCGCTGTCCTGTCTAGAGCTGAGACGAAACGCTCAAGAAATGCCGAAGCGTAACGAGGGAGGGGAAGAGGATGGGAAATGCGAATCTCTTGCAGCAAAGCGACAGTACACAACGAACAATTAGAGATCCCTGACGAGAACTTTGAAAAATCTTCTATACCAAGTGTACTGCACCCGATTGCATTGATTTTGTTCAGTTGGTTACGTGACGTTAATGGGAACAATTATTACATTTGATTACTAGTTCTGTTTTGGGATTATTTTTTTCTGTATCTGATAGACTGTTAATTTATTTAATATCCATTATTTTAGGTTCTTGACCTTTCCTTGAATATCTGTTAGTCATTTTAATATTTTTTTTATATATATATATATGTGTGTGTAAATATATATATATATATATTAGGAACGTATTGCATCTTCTCACTGATAAGGTAGTGTACATCATACTTGCAGTAAATGATCTCCAAAGATTACTTTCTAAAAAATTTTTTTCCCGGATCTTTTTATCCCAAATTTCTTTAACATTTTTGGAATGACTTCAAGTAAGCTTAGGAATTTTTTTGGGTGTTCTAAGAGGAACTGGGGATGGGGAGGCCGAATACAAGGAAAGCGTGATCCCTGTGAATTAACACCTAGCAAGGTAAGAGAAAATACACAAAATAAAGTGCCTTAAAGCCAGAAAGGGAACCCTTTACACTGAGACTTAGTGAACGGACATTGTCGTTGAAGCAGATGATCTATTGGGACCTACCTACCTGTAAATATCTTGCTCAGCAGAAACAAAAAATAAAAACCAGCGAACAATATATTTTTCTATCGTATCCTCCAGCACCATTTCGTCTCATTGCTCTCAGTTCCACTTTGCCTACTCTTTGGGAAGTGGAGACCAGTGAAGGAACGGAGAAAAACCCATGCTGAGGTTGTTGCCATGCTTGAAGGGATCTTATGGAGTAATTGCTATTCCAGTAGAAAAAATAACCGTTGTTTACACATGTATGGAATATGAACTGCAACTAGCCTAGAATCGATGTCTTATATGTTCATCATTTTTTGGGCACAGTCCCAAGGATGTAGGTACTTGGATGGATTCAGTGCATGGAAAAAAAATTTTTTTTTTTTAAGACTTGCTTCTAAGATGCAATAAAGATTTTTTATTTGCAATCGGAGCTCCTCATGTCGTCTGCCTCAGTCCGTATCTTTTCATACAGCGTAGGCACAGCCGCAAAGGTAAAGCAGTTTGGGGAAGTAAGTCCAGGTAAAAGGGATCTCCCTCTTACAAAGGGTTTTCACTTCTGTGTTGGGTTTTGGCCCAGGATAAACTTAATGCCACCTACTTTGGCTCTGGGGAAAGAGAAAACAAATCCGTTCATCAGACGCTGGTGTCCGCTCCTGTTGCTGCCACACTGATGAGCTGTGCGGTTCCTCGGGGGCAGCTGGTCATCTCTGACGGAGGTTTTTGACTTTTTCCTCACGAAAAGATGAAAAGTGCTTCTGCTCTCTGAAAACATCCATAACTGTACATTTAAAATGCGTACGATGACAAGGCTGAATAATTTTGTAATGTTTTGTGTGTTCAAAACACAGTACAAATAATTATTAAGTGTGTCAAGCGCTTACTTTTGATAGCTCTGCCAGTTTTATCATAGTTGTTCAATATTGGTGTGAGGCTTTTTTATGTAAAAATTAAGTCCCAAAGCAAGAATCTTAGGGAGTACAGAAATGTTTCTTCACACAAGGGAGAGGGGGAAAAAAAAAAGAAATGGTATTTGTGGGTGCAGAAGAGAGAAAAATATGAACCCTAAAGACTACCAAAAGATGGGAGAAAAAAAGCGCTGTACTTGTACTGTACTTATTAGCATTTATGATTATGTAGGACTTTTTTTAGCCCGTAACAGCCGGTCAAAGCAGAATGCATGTAAATGGAAAAAGCCGTTTAATGAAAAGCACCCATCTGGTATTGGTTTTTTTTTTTTTTTGCTCAGTTGCTGCAGTTCTGATTCAGTTACCAAATCTGTGCAAGCAGCATTAAAAGCGAGTTTTTACACCAAGCTTGCAGGCAACTCTTGAGGCCCCCACATCTTAATTGACCACATATTTTATGTTCTCGCCGCTTAAAAGTAATCCCTTTTAAAGTTAAATTTCAAATTATAACTGTCTGTGATAAAGTCTAACCTTATAAAACCCATTTTATACTAAAATAAGCGGTATTTGCTGCCCCAGTTGTAAGGAGCTTGACCAGGTGGAAGTCATCGGCTGGCAAGCGCTAACCCAGCCTCTGACAAGAATCCCTTCTGGGGCTGGAACATTTCATTCGCAGTTTACTCTGGTGGTTTGGTTCGGAGAGAAGTTTACTTCGTGCCGAGAAGCCAGTTGGTGTTGGAAAACCCAGGAGGGTTTGCCTCCGGTCCGTTAAGAAAAACAAGGTATGAGAAAATGAGGTGGTGTCATCCCGACATTGAGGAGCGTGGTGACCGAGAGTCATTTGCTGAGGTTCGCTATATATTGAGATGCTTCTCTTCTTCATTAAAAGAATTAAAACCGCGAGACGCTTCTTTCCCTCGTTCTGCCAGCGTGTGACCCGTGTCAGAGGCCGTGCCGGTCGCGGGCACGCTCGCTGCCATAAACTCCCACCCGAGCAGAGCTTTGCGGCCCCTCAGCACTTGGCTTTAAACCCTTGCACCTTCTCTGGGCACCCGCGGGTGCGAGCTCTGTCCCGCGCGGAGGATGAACTGGCGAGCCAAAGCTCGGAAACGCTTTGCCCTTCCCGTCTTCCCGTGGCTCTTGGCAAAGAGACGGGGTCACACGGGGCTGCCTCGCCCGCATTGCTCCGCTCGCCCTCGTGCTTGGCAGGTTGGGGGCTCTGGAGAGCTTTGGGGGCCCCGGTGTCTGCTGAGCAGCGACTGGGGAGGGTCCATGTTTTGAGGCGCAGACGGGATGACCCATCGCCAGCCTCACCCTTCAGGTACCCTCGCTCCCCAACCCCCCGTTGCTTTTCGGGGACTTGATGTGCCCAGCCCAGTGCTCCTCTGGCAGTGACCGTCCCCAGGGGTTGTCCTCCGGCAGCCGCTCAGCTTTGGGGTGCGCCGTCGCCTGCAGAAGATGGAGCAGGAGGGGCTGAGCTGACCGCGGAGGGGGCCCTGCGGAGGAGCCTAAAGCCAGCATTGGCCCTTCCTGCTGGTAGGCACGTTTGGGGGGGGAGAGGAGAGCCTGGTTGTCCCGTGGGCTGTCGGGGAACGGCCAAAAGTCACCGCGAGCCTCGAGCTGGGGCGTCTTGAGGCTGCGCTTGGCCCTTTGTTCACCAGCGTTCCTCAGTCACTGGAGTTAAATTGCATGTGAGAATTCAGGGAGAGGCAGCGGGCTGGGAGCTGGATTTATTACCGCTGCTCTCTAAAAGCGCGTCCCTCCCAGCAGCTCAGTTCTTTGCTCAGGGATCAATGACAGCGAAAAGAGGCAAAGGACATGGGGAAAGCGCGGGTCAGGGAAAGGCGCTGCGGTACTTTCGGTGACCGTTGTGCTCAATGCAACTATTTACAGGTTAAATATTTATACCTAGCTTTGCAGAGTCACAGTCCATGGAAGGATTTCAAGTTTTGGTCCTTTAGGCGCTGTGGGCTTTTATTGCCCTGAAAAAATAGCTGTGATGAGCTCCAGCCTTCACGCAGCTTCCCTGGGCCTGGCTGTACGGTTCTGGTCAGCAAAATCGGTGAGAAAGTCCCGCTGACCCTGAATCTGCTTAGTCTGAGTTTTTGTTGAAGCTGTAACTTTACATTGCAAATCGTTACCCTAAGTCGTTTCGCATGAATACTTGCTAAAAATACTCCGCTTGCACAGCCAGCCTCACTCGAGAGCTTTTTGGAAAGCAAATCCTTGGGAGGCATTAACGATGGAGAGGGGGTTAGTGCCTTGCCGGGGCAGATGCTTCCAGGTCTCACCAGGTTCCTCCTCTGCTCTGCTTCGTGCCGGGGAGTTCCTGGGCTGGTGGGACGCTGCCCGCCTGAGGACCTGCTCAGGAAAATGTTTCTGTGCGCAGGGCTGCAGTCTCTGCGGAGCAGCATGCTGGCAGCTGCACCGACTGGAGCAAATTCGGGGGTGGGTTTTTTTTTTTTGGTCCCGATTTGAGCTTGAAGGCCGTCTCCTCCGTGGGGCATGGGCAGCCTCGGAGACATCCTAGACGCCCCGGCCGAGGCACGTTTGGGCTGCAGCACAGCCGCATCCCATGAGGTTTCCTTCCCCGAGTCTTTTACAGGATTTCACCTGGCTGCTGCTGCCAGAAGCAATTTTATGCCTCACGTCCAAACTGCTGCCGACGCTTTCCCAGGTGCAAGAAACCCGTCCGCGTCCTTTCCAAGCTCCCAAACCCATCTCCCGGCTCTCCTCCAGCCCAGGAATCTCTACCACCTTTTAAATCACATTTATGAGCTGGGTGAAAAAAATTGAATTAACATCAAAAAAATAACAGACCGAATACTGGGCTGGCTGTATGTACTTTCACACTTTAATTCAATAAAAACCTCAGCTTTAATTGACCTGAATCGGCTCCAACATTTCCAGCATGCTGGGCTCCAGTGTCTTGGAAATCAGGGGTCCCCACCGCGCGGCTTGGGGTGCTGGGAGGACTTTGCTGGGTCCTGCTGCGCCTCTCGCCAATGGTTTCTTTAGATAAGGAAGACCAAAAAAAAAAAAAAAAAAGTCACCACCTTTGTGCTTTTATTGACTTTTTGATAAGAGGGCTCATACAAAGGGCACAGTTTAAAGTAATTCCGTGATAAAACAAACTCCCAAAGCAAATGCGCTGCGATGCGGGGCAGATAAAAGCTGTTTGCTCTGTTGGCGTCAGTTCTGCAGGCAGCGTTCGGCCCTGGGGAACCCAAAGTGCCGCAGAGGTGCAGCCTCGCGGGGTGGGTCCGTGCCCTGGCCGGCCGCCCACTGCCAAGAATGGCTCTTCTGTGACTGTGCTGGTGCTGAGCGCCTGCCCCGGGCAAGCTCAGCCCCCAGCACCGTCCCTGGCCCTATCCCCATCCGCATCGCTGGCCTCATCCTCATCCCCATCCTCAGCATCATCTCCAACCCCATTCCCCCCATCATCATCATCTCCAACCCCATTCCCATCCTCATCGTCATCTCCAGCCCCATCCCCAACCTCATGCTCATCCCTGGCCCCATCATTATGCTTATGCCCATCTCTGGCCCCATCATCATCCTCATCCCGATCCCTGGCCCCATCATCATCCTCATCCCCATCTCCAGCCCCATCCCATCCTCAGCATCATCTCCAGCCCCATTCACAACCTCCTCCCCATCATCATCCCCATCCCTGGTCCCATCCTCATCCCGATCCCTGGCCCCATCATCATCCTCATCCCCGTCTCCAGCCCCAACCCATCCTCAGCGTCATCTCCAGCCCCATTCACAACCTCATCCCCATCCCTGGCCCCATCATCATCCTCATCCCCATCTCCAGCCCCAACCCATCCTCAGCGTCATCTCCAGCCCCATTCACAACCTCATCCCCATCCCTGGCCCCATCATCATCCTCATCCCCATCTCCAGCCCCAACCCATCCTCAGCGTCATCTCCAGCCCCATTCACAACCTCATCCCCATCCCTGGCCCCATCATCATCCTCATCCCCATCTCCAGCCCCAACCCATCCTCAGCGTCATCTCCAGCCCCATTCACAACCTCATCCCCATCCCTGGCCCCATCCAGGCCGCCCTGGATGCGGAGGTGCTCTGCTGCGGAGGCGCTCGGTCCACAGGAGCAAACCCAGCCGTGGGTGACAGCTTCACCGGGTCCCCTGCACTCAGTGACGTTTCCGCAAACCGGGAGGTTCCTTCTATTTGCTGCGCTGCTCCTCAGAGCCCAAATCTGCAAAAAAACCCCACCCTGATCTGTCCAAAAACCCACCCCCTCCCTCTGGCCCTGGGGCTTCCCCGCGGGGCGGCCGAGGGGCCCCAGGCGAGACGCTCACTGGGGGTCTGTGCCGGTCCCCACTGTGGGAGCTCACCGTGGGGACGGCCAAGTCCTCGCAGGGGGACGGCAGCGCTGCGCCGGACCCCGCAAAGCAAACGGATTTCGACGTGGCTGCACCGGGGCTCCCTCCCAACCGTGCCCATGGCCTCATGGCAGCAAGCGGAATGCTGCCAAAGCTGGGGGTGCTGCTGGGCCCCCAGATCCCTCCTGCAGCACTGAGGAGTTGTCCCTAAATTAAAAAGATTTAAAGAAAAAGGAGAAAGCTCCAGGGCACCGAAAGGCTCCCTGCCGGCTCTTGTGCCACCTCCCCGCTTCCCCACGCAGCAAAGGTAATCAATGGCCAAATGCAACCGGTGAAGTGTGAGCCTCGGTGGGAAGGACTTTTTTTTCTTTTTTAAAATTGAATTTTTTAATTGCTTTTTCTCCCAGCAGCTCTGAGCCATGTCAGGAGCCTGTGCTGACGCTGCCCCAGCCCTCGGTGCCGCGGCACCTTTGGGGTTGGGATTCCCTTTGGGATTATTTGGGGGGCAGGAGGGCGGCAGGGAGGGGTACGTGCTGCCCCTGGACGTGCTGTGCCCCCCTCCCCGCTCCCCGCCGCAGCTCTCCCGCGGGATTCCTCTGCTCCTGGGTTCAGCTGAAGGGCTCAGGGTGGGTTTTGGGCAAAACTGAGCCATTTTTTGCACCGCTGCTGTTTTCCACCATCCCGCAGGCCGTGGCGTGTGCGCGGGGCTGACCCACGGCTGCTGCCGCCTCCATCAGAAGCCGGGTAGAAACAGAGCTGGGCAGCGTTTGCACAAGGAGCCCAGGCAGGTTTATTTTTTTGGAAAAACTCAGCACAATTTAAGAAGTCCTGTTCTCGCGTGGGGCGCCGCTGGCTGCAGCCATAAGGGGAAGGCCGTCAGCGCGGTGGAAATCAAAGGGAAACCCCCTTTTCCAGAGGTCAGACCAACAAGTCCCTGGAGGAAGATTTATTAGGGCTGGAAGATCGCACTGAAGTGTTTAGCAGCGCGGAAACCGGCCCCGGACACCGCCGGTGCCGTAACCAGACCCCGGGGTGACAGCGCGTGGGGTTGGGATCCCCGTCCCGTCCCCGCAGCCAGGACCCCGCAGCACCCGCTGGCAGGGGGCTTCCCCCCACGCCTTCCTCAGACGTGCTGTGTGAAACATCCTACTGTCCAAAAAAAGGGGGGGGGAGAGGCGAAAAAAACAAAAAAAACCCCCTCAAACCCCACAACAGGACTGAATTGCATAGAGGAGCCCCTGAGGTCTAATATTTTTTATAGGTAGGAGGGCCCTGCGGCAGGATTCAGGGAGTAATGGATTTAAACTAAAGAAGAATAGATCTAGACTGGATATAAGGAAGAATTCTTTATGATGAGGGTGGTGAGGCACTGGCACAGGTTGCCCAGAGAGGCAGTGGAGGCCCCATCCCTGGGAACATCCCAGGCCAAGTTGGACGGGGCTCTGAGCACCCTGGGCTGGTTAAAGCTGTCCCTGCCACTGCAGGGTTGGGCTGGGTGGCCTCGAAAGGTCCCTTCCAACCCAAAGCATTCCATGGTTCTGTGATTCTACGATGCCACCAGCACGTCCCGTAAAGTCCCGGTGTGGCCCTGGGGGTGTGTGGGGACCTGCAGCCCCCCGGTTTGGCCGGGTGTCCCCCCCCCCGCAGCGGGAGCCATTCGTCCTCTGCCGAGTGCGGCCAGGCCGCTGCGGCCAAGGGTTATTTTTGGGGCCAGCTCTTTTTGTCTAATCCTCCGAATAGGCCTGTGCTTTAAAATTTTTGAGAAGGAAAATGGAGATGGCAGGGGCAAAGGCGTGGCACGGCTCCCGCAGGTACGTGGGGTGCTGAGCTCCTCCTGCTCCCTGCGAAGCAGGTGGCAGAGCAGGGCGGCCAGCCCATCGTTTGGTAAAAACAGCGACAGACGCTGAAGGGTGCTCTCAGGGCCCGCCGAAACGCAGCAGCCGGAGGGACGCGCTCCTGCCATCGCACCGGGACGAGGTGGTGGGTGGGGGCAGAGCCCCGATGGCTCCAGGCCCTGAGCTCCCCGGGCTCACGGCAGCCGCTTCCCTGCGTCCCTGCGTCACCAAAGCCACTTCCACCCCTCCGAACTGCTGTCCCGCCATCCCTGCAGGCTGCCATCCCTCCAGCTCTGCACCCCTCCAAACCGCCATCCCTCCACATAGAGTCATCGAATCGTTTAGGTTGGAAAAGCCCTTTAAGATCACCCAGTCCAACCATTAACCTACACTACCAAGTCCACACTAAGCCAATCAAGGGTAGACGAGACTGAACCATGTCCCCAAGTGCCACATCTGCCCATTTTTTGAACGCTTCCAGGGATGGTGACTCCACCACCTCTCTGGACAGCCTGTTCCAATGCTTGACCACCCTTTCCATAAAGAAATTTTTCCTAATTTCCAACCTAAACCTCCGCTGGCGCAGCCTGAGGCCATACCTCACACCTCCCTCCATCCCCAAGCTCTTGCAGGAGGAGGGCTCGCCGGGTTCCTGGGCTGCGGGCACCGCAAATGTCTGCCAAAGGGCCAGCCCCAGCGCCTCAGCGGGGCCCGGGAGCAGGCGGAGGGGAAGCGCCGTGGCCCCGGCACCGGGGCGGTGGCACCGTGCGAGCCGGCTCCGTGCCGGGGCCTTGCTGCTGCTGGCAGGGGACGGAGCAGCAGGGGTGCAGCTTGGCACGAAGGAGAAATTAGCAGGACCCCCAAGCTCAGGGGAGCCCGGGGAGGTGCTGCTGGAAACAGAGAAGCACAAAAAGGGATGGGGAATAAAAAAAAAAAAAAAAAAATCAGGGAAGGGCTCAGCATGTGTGGAGAGAAGCATCTTCCCCGGGAATGCCAGTGCTGGGCGGGAGGGAGAGGGACCCAGTTGTGCAAACCTTTGGGAATGGGTCTTTCCTGGGGGTTTGTGGTTTTTTTGTTTTGTTTTTTTTTAAAATCTTGGTGTCATTTTGTCAGGCACTGGTGACAAACAGGAGCCACCCGCCCCGGCAGAGCAGCAGCCTCTTCCTGCCCGTGGTCGAACCAAGCCCGGGCCACGGTGCCGGTTGAGCCACCGACTCCCGACGGTGCTCCCCACGGGCCCGGGGTGAGCCGAGGACAGGCTGGCCGCCCAAAATAGCCACCATATTTCCTGTCCTTTAAAATTTGCTTGAAGAAAATTAATTTCCTCTGTCCTTTCAGTAGAGGAATACAAAGCAGCCAGCGCTGCCCCTTTCGCCACGTCCCTTAAAAATCACCTTATTTTTTCCTTATGCTGACGCCAAGCCCTCGGTGCAGTACGGGGTGGAGGAGCCCACCGGCCCTCATGCTTGTCACTGGGGCACGAGAGGTAGGCTTTGCTTTAATATATTAAATTATGATTTTTTTTTTTCCCCTGCATGTTTGTTTTCTGCTCGAGCCCTGCCTGTGCTGCTGGGACGCTGGCTGGGGCAGCTGCTGCAGGGGAGCTGCAGAAGAGCCGGCCTGTTCAAGGGATGGGGAAATAAAGTCCTGCTTTTAATTTCTAATCATGCTGCAAGGTTAGAAAATATGCTTGGATTTGCTGCCCTTCCTACCCGGCTCCGGCAGAGCTGCCGTTTTTGGGTACTGTAGGAGCCGCAGCCCCGGGGATGCTCCGGGGTTGGGACCAGTCGGTGCGACCGGAGCAGCACCGCGCAGGCACCGATTTTTCTGCCAAGGTTAATTTATCCGGCCAGGACTGGGGAAACTTTTAATACTGTTGAATTGCCCTTTCCGTGGCTTGCTTTGCAGACAGCGCCTGGATTAGCCGGAGGGATGTGGTGAGACCCGCAGGGCGTAATCCCGGCAGCCGGGACCGGGAGCAGCGGGATGGGACTGTGGTGCCAGGCTCTGGGAACCGCAGGGCAGCGCGAGCAATGGGGCAAGGAGCTGCCCCTTCTTTCACTTTGTAGTGGAATTAGCTTTAATGTTGTCCCGTTTTCCTGCACGCAGAGGAGCCGGCTGGTTTTGGACAGCCCCGGGCTGGTGGGGTCGGTGCACCCGCAGCGCTGGGGCCTTGTGCTGGGTCCCCAAAATGCCCCGAGCAAGCACCAGGACATGGGGCCTCGGAGGTCGGGTGCGAGTTTGCACCCAAATATTCGGGCTCTGCCCTGAGCCCACCAGGCCCCAGGGGTTGGGCACGGCAGGCGTTCTCCATCCTAGGGCCTGGCCCTGCACCCTGCTCGCCGCACCGATGCCAGCAAAGAAAGAGCCAAACCCAGGGCTAGGAATCGGCGTCCAGCTGGTAATTATTTTTATTTCTTCTAAAGCAGGTAAAGGCCAGCCGAGCAGCTCAGGGACAAGCCACGGGGCGCAGCGTGCGGCTCCCCGAGGCAGCTGGGCGAGGGGACGCGGCCGGGGAGTTCCGCGGCTCAATTAATGCTGGTGGCTGCGGGTCCTGTGCCTCTTGCTGCTTCCTGGGCGAGTAATTAATGGCCCCAGCACCCGCCTCCCTCCCGCTGCCGGTGCGGGGGGTTAATCTCATTTGAGAGCATCCGTCCCCCCGCCCAGTGCCGAGCTCTTTCTGTGCGCTCCCGCTGCTCCGAGACGGGCTGGGAGAAACCTGACGTTGACAAAATAAATCTAAGCTGTTTTCTCGTCTCTCCTCAGTCAGCTGAAAGAACAACCCCCTCCAGGCCCCCGCTCGGGCTTATTTTTAGAAGCTGAAATGAAATAGCGAGGACTGCGCTGCACGCCGCCACCCCGGGCCCAGCGCTGCTAACGGGGACTTCGATCACCGGCGCTGGGGCTCAGGCAGCCCCTTGCTCCCGGGCTTTTGGGGTTTTCCTGCCTTTAGCCTCAACCCCATTCCTTTCCCCAGGGATGGATGACGGGGACGGATGACGCCCCTCACCCGTGCCTGCTGCCGGTCCCGCCGGGAGCAGGACAGGCTTCGCTGGTGGGAGGGCTGGGAATGAGCATTGAAATCTCAATTAAACTGCCTGAACTGGCAGGGGTTTTTTTGGGGGGGGGGATTTTGGTTTTAATTTGTTTATTTTTGCCCCTGGGGATTTATTCCCGCGGCACATGTGTTGCTTACTTAATGGATCCTGGTGCTAACGAGGTTTCAGGTTTGCTGAAGGGGAGGATTTTTGTCCTGGTTCCAGGGTAGCAGCATTCTGGCTCTCAGTTGCTTTTGGGAACCAACCCCCTGTTCCCAGGAGGTTTCAGGACACGCTCACTCCCCTCCCTGTGTCCTCTCCTACCACCATGCAGCGACGTGTTCTTCTCTCCCCCGCCCTTCCCTGACCATCCCGACCCGGCGGGTGAGGGTGGCAGCAGCCTTTTCGGGGCAGGGACGTCCCCGTGTGTCTGGGGGAGGTTGTGTGCCATAACAGCTCCGGAGCGCGCGGTGCCAGCAGAACAAAGCCCCTTTTGTGGAGGGGCCTCGGCCGGTGCCCACCGAAGGTTTGGGAGAGGCTCTGGCTGACCCCTGTGGGAACTGGGGAGCCCATGGGGGCACGACCCCACACCGGCTTTGGAAGCAACACGGTGCCCAAGATAGAGTCATGAATCGTTGAGGTTGGAAAAGACCTTTAAGATCATCCAGTCCAACCATTAACCTAACACTACCAAGTCCACCACTAAACAAATTAAGGCTAGAGTCATAATTTCATGTTTCCTGGCTTGGTGGCAGGATTATTTTTTAAGAAAAGTAAAACTAGAATAGAATCATTAAGGTTGGAAAGGATCTCTAAGATCATCAGTCCAACCATCAACCCAACACCACCATGCCCACTAAACCATGTCCCAAAGTGCCACGTCTGCCCGTTTTTTGAACACTTCCAGGGATGGTGACTCCACCACCTCTCTGGGCAGCCTGTTCCAATGCTTGACTACCCTTTCTGTGAAGAAATTTTTCCTAATATCCAATCTAAACCTCCCCTGGTGCAGCTTGAGGCAATTTCCTCTCATCCTATCGCTTGTTACTTGGGAGAAGAGCCTGACCCCCACCTCACTGCACCTCTGTTCAGGCAGCTGTAGAGCGCGATGAGGTCTCCCCTCAGCCTCCTCTTCTCCAGGCTGAACAAAGCTGTTCTGCTCCAGAGAGATGCTGATGGCCAGCTGTGGCTATGCCAGGCAGTATTTTCTCAAAGAAAAGCTGCAAGGCCGAATGAAAGCCATGAGCTGGTTTATCGCCTCTGTTGGGGCTTCAAGGATCACGAAATAGTACGTGCGTGGAAAAGGGGTTTGGCACCCGGGGCAGGCGACCGTGAGACGGCTGAACCCCAGCGCAGGTGACAGGGGTGCGTGCGGCCGGCACGTGCAGGCTTTGGGCTACGCGGGAGGGCAGGAGGTAGGCGACAGAGTTTCAGGGAAATGCAGTTAATTAGCCCTGACACAGACACAGCTATTTCACAGCGAAGCCTGAGTCAGGATAAGCTCTCGGGGCAGCTGTGAAAACGCCTGTCAAACCGCAGCGGCAGCGAAGGGCTGAGCTTCCTCTTCCCCGTCTCCGAGACAAGAGGAGAGCTCATCCTGGCAAGGGAGAGCGACGCAGGGCGCAGCGGAGCTGCCGTGCCGGCTCCACCAGCCGCCGGAGGAGCCGGAGACAGGTAAGGCCAGGTAAGGAGACGGCCTGTACTTGTCAACCCGATTCAAGCTACGTTCATCAGGAGGACGTGCATTTTAACCCAACACTGCAAACCCCAAACACCCTGCAGGCAACGTAGGTGTGGGCTGCCAATAAAAAGTGCCACCAACGCAGTGTCATTGTGGGGAGAATTCTGTTTATTTTAAGATACGCTCTGTTTCTGAAGAAGGATATTTTAGCAGCCTGCAACAGAAATGTGAACCAGAGGGTTAACCTGCCCGTTCGGCCTTGGCCAGCCTTGCCGATGCTCACACAAGTTTCTTGGGATAGGAAAAAAAAAAAAACCAAACCCCAAAACCAAAAAACAGGTCCAAAATTCAAACTGTACACCTTTATACAGGGTGCTTAGGCGGGCTCACTTTTTACACTGCTGTACATGCTTGGGATAACTAAGTGCAATTGTATTCAGAGCCAATACATCATCCCAGGCCACTAACGAAGATAAAATAAAAGCTGTGGTGAGCAGAAGCTGCACAGATACACAGGCAAATTAAGCTTATTGTGTTCCCCATACTCCAGAGTGCATTTACCAAGAGAAAGAGGAGAGGAACAAAGACAGGTTATAAACCTTCCTGGTCACCGGGCTCCCTTCTCTTACACCAGGTAATATCTGTCAAACCGAGTGGCTTCGCTTTGTCTCAGCTCTATTTACAATTGACTTTGCAACAGTGCAATTAAATAGCTCGCTCACTCACTGAGATTGTGCAGTATTATTGGCAGATTATTTTCGGCTCTCTCACAGTTAACACTGTAACCACAATAGCTTTTAGGAACCAGAAACGCAGTGGCCAGCCAAAGCTTATTGCTGGTTCTTACACCTGGATGTCTCTACACAGCAATCACAACAGGGGCTACCCCCGAAGTAGCCTCTAACGAACTTGCAGGGTTGTGGGGAGCAGCCCCGCAGCGCAGGGCTTGCAGCAGACGCATTTCCCCCGGGAGCAGGGTGAATCAGCACCCACCGACCCGCACCGCCAGCCAGCGGGGACCGTAACGTGCTCAGGCTCCCAGGGAAGAGCCTGCTGAGGTTCACGGAGCTCTCCTGGCTGACGATATACACTATAAAAGCAGCAGCAGCAGCCAGGGCATGCTGAAGGTGAGGAAGGAATTTAAAATGGGGAAGAAGAAACTGGAAATAGAGGCACGAGCAGAACTGCAGCCACCTCCGCCTTCTGCTCTCAACTACTGCAGGGGAGCGTGCGACGGAGCAGGAGAGCAGAGAGGCGGCCCAGCTCCCGGGCTCGTCCCTGCCCTGCTCACACCGGTTTCTTCAGTCCCCAAAAGCCCTGACGGGGCTCCGGTCACAGGAATCCCGCAGTGCTCATTAGCAGCAAACCAGATGCACGCTCCCCCCATGCACCCCTCGTCCCCTGCCTCGCCAGGACTGCGTCTCCGAGTCCAGGCGTGCTCAGAGCAGGACGCTTCCGTCTTCCGTCGAGCCTTGGTTCCCAGCGCCACAGGCACTACCTTCTTTTTCGCATGCAGGTTTCAAGCCTTCCCAGTTCTTCGTAGGCCTGGTAGAAAACGTCAAAGTCTCTGGCACTCCAGCCCCTCCAGACAGCCAGGCACCACTCCATGTTTTCGTTCTCAAAGCAGCACACAACTGTGTCCTTTGCTATGAGAGCAGCATCCACCAGCGTCCTGGGAAAGGAAGAACAGAGCAGAGAAGGGCGTTACAGCGGAGAGCAGCTCTGCTAACAGAGCACACCACCGCTCATCGGGGAGGCACTGACTCACACGCTCTCTTTTCCAGCTACTGCGTCTCTTTTTACAAGCTGCAAATCCTTGAGAAAGGAGAACGTAACAGAGAGGGATGAGAAACTATGTCACAGCAAACGCAAGTGGCTCAGTGACATGGGAAAATATTTTTAAAGGGATTCAGGTGCCTAAACACGGAGGTGGGTGCTTAAGTCTGCCGTGACATTTTGAAGTTGCTGTTAATCTCCCAATGTGCTAAATGCACAGACTCTTTTGCCTGCTGCCAGCTGCGCACTTTCAGACCAGCCCGCGCATCATGCCACTAGCTAGCCACACTGAAATGCAGCGGGGAAGCAGGATGGAGCCCACCTCTGCCCACTCAGGGTACGAGCCCCGAGTCCAGATCAGCAGGCATGGCTACGGCAACAGCCCAGGGACCTGCAAGGTTCATGCAGGAGTCCTGCATGACAGCATCGTGTTGCGTGTGCTTCCCTCCATGGTCTCTGAGCGTGTTACCTGATCAAACAAGAGCGGCTGAAGCTGGCCCTGCAGACAGCCCAGAGGGAGGTGGCCAGGCAGAAGATCATACCTGCATCCTTGCAGGGTTCAAGGGGACCTTGCTGGGCTCTTTCTACCACTCCAATAGCAGACAGGGGAAGACCAGCCCCGAACTTTTTCCCCAGAAAGGGCCCTTGACCTTGGTGGGGAGCACTGACAACAAGAGCTGCTGCTTTTTATCACAAACTGCCCCCAAGAAGCCACCTTCCTTCCCTCACCTCGCTCCCCTGCTCTGCACTCGGAGGGGCTTGGAGGAGGCCGGCACCGTCAGCCGGCCTTGAGCCTGCTGGTAAAACAGGGCAAGTAGTCAGCGGCCACCGTGCCGGCCCCAGCCAGGCTGCAAGGCAGCAAAGCAGGACAAGCCTGAGATGGCCGGGTCACCTCGCCTTAACCCCACACTTAATTGGGGTAAAGCAAAATCAACCGAAGAGCCCCTGCGAACAATAAAGAGAATACTCTGCTCCCAACTAACTGATAAAGACACGCAGTTAGCAAGTAGAGGGAATGGCAGGAGCACTTTGATCTCTTGTTGTGTTTGCCCAGTGGTAATAAATGATCATTTATAAGCCTTAGCACTGCTTAACCTCCATTTGTTTGGACATAAATAGTACAATCCCAGACTGGTATTTAAGTGATCAGCAGGAACACTCCCATCTCTCCAGCAGCTATTTATTTACTTGGACTCTCGTTCGCTGTATGAAACATTTTAAATTAATGTATATAACTGCTCTCCCCTGTGCTCCCGGAGCCTTCCCCCGGCCCGTCACTGCTGACAGCACAAAGGTGCTCATTTAGAGCCAGAACGTCAACCTGATCCACGTGAATGCAGCCACAGACAAGCATTGCGCTCTACATAAATACACCTCTTGTTCTTAACGCAGGGCCTGAGTCTGCCAAGCTCCACCGATCTTCTGCCAGGTGCCCTCAGAGCACTGGGAGTCAGCACCAGGCAGGATCAGACTGACGTTTCTGCATTGTGCAGGACTGTCTTGCCTGTCTCATAACGGCGGTACTTGGGTCTCTGTGGCTTTTGCAGACCATCTGCCATGCTCTAAGAGCATGCACGTGCCTTGATGCACAACCAGAAACCACGTCTCCTCCGGCTGGGAGCTTCTCAGATGCCGCTGGATGCTGAGAGGAAGCTCCCAAGAGCCCCCGGAGCCTGCAGAGCCACCCTCTGCCACCCAGTCCCCTTGCACCCCTGGGAACTGGTGTGACAGGCGCTGCCCAGTCAGCCTCACCCGTAGGGAGCCAGCTCCCCGGCCTTCAGCACAGCGATCACTCTGCCCCGCTGGGTGCCCGATTCCTTCTCCAGTCCGATCACGATGATATCCCCTCCTCTCCTAGAAGAGAAACGAGGGAGACGTCACATGTACTCCACAGCGGAGACTGGTGACAGCTGAGGAAGATCCATGCTGGATATCCAACCTCTCTGCTGCAATCCCTTCTGCAGTTACACGACCTTTTCCAGGGAAGGGGGCACTGCCATGCCACCAAGGGCATCCTGAATCCACTGCAGTGAGAGCCCCCCTGACAGGCAAAATCAGATTCCCAGTGGTTTCTGTCAGCTCAACAGGAGACAACAGGATTTGTCAGGGTTGTGTCTGAGTGAGGAAGCTGCCCACTGTTCTCTGTTTCCTCAGTAGCTGGGCAAACAGGGCTTCGAGTCTTACCACCCACATTTCTCTTCTGTTGAAATCAATCTTGCAAGACCTTAGATGTGGCCATTCTACCCAACGCTAGGTATCTTTAAAAAGGAGTAGAAAAATCAAGGTACCATTGCACTGGGAATAAAATTTCTTAGTGATAACTTGACTTTCTGGGCAGGTGAATCATACTGGGAATGCAAAAGTTCCTGAATTAGCCTGAGCTAATCTCACGCTCAGCCCAGGAGGGATTTTGATGAAGTTGCTTTGCTAGGTGACCCACTTACCTGGGGATCCATATGAGGTCTTTTACCGGAAGAATCTTGACGGCTTGGAGATGTTGCGTGTTGTCACCTGTAGGCATAGCATCATGATCCAGGGAAGGCTTCAGCTCATGAAATTTGTCAGACTCCTCAAAATCTGTGGAGAGCGGTGCACTGGAAGAGCTCATGGGTGAGCTGGGTAGGCTGGAGGGGCACCGGGTTATCCTGTTAGGAGGCGAGGAGGAGTAGGAAGACACAGAGCAATAATCTGTGAGCGAGTCCTGGTGGTTTAGTATCTGGGTGCCAACCTCCGGGCTGTAGATAATGCTCATGTCCGCCAGCGGATTACTCTCCATCGCTTTGTGGTTTATAGGTGCTGTAGCTGGGATGGCTGCCGAAGGCTGCTGGATTGTAAACATGTCTCTGAGGGGGCTGCAGTCTCCGCAGAAGTAGCGTGCGCAGAGCTGGTAGGTGGTAACGTGATACATCACCAGGTAGTTGCTTTTATCGTCCAGACACCACACCACCTCCTCCCCGTGACACTCCGAGTTGCAGGCGATGGATGTGATCGCCGACGGCGGGTTGAAGGGCTCCAGCCTCCTGCTGATCTCCATCGTGGCGCAGTCTATGATGAGGATGCCGGGGCCGTTGCTGTACCAAACCTCCGCTCCGCTGTTGGTGATCTCCATGGCCTTCACGGGGTACGGGTTCTGCCGGGGGTCATCATCAGGAATGTTGAATTTGGATCTGTTTGCCGTGTGGGAGCACAGGTAGGAGCAGCTGTCCCCTGGGATGCCCTGGGACACCGAAAACACTGCTACAAGTCCATCCGACAAGCCGGCCAGCACCACATACGAGTTCTGCAAGAAAGAGACAGCAGATTCGCTATCTGGACTCTTTACTTCTCTGTAATACAAGAGCTTTCAATCCAGAGGCTCTGGCTGCCTCTCACAATTCTGCAAGTACACTAGTAACTTACCCCAAATCACTCGGTGATAACAGCAACATAAAAAGAAGTCATTACATAGAAGCTGCTGCAGAGCCATACTCCTCTCACCCAGTATTACCTCTCTCTTTATTGGCAAGGGAGGACAGACGGACCTGGCAGCCTGCCCCGAAGCTTAACAAATTGAAGCTGGAGTACGTTCAGAGAAAGCCACCATGATCCTAGGAATCCAGCTGTAGAAACCCGGCTCATTTCCAAAAAGGAGTAAAGCTATTGCTATCAGTGTAGGTAGGAGAGGAATGGAAGAAATGCAGTAAAAATGGAAAGAGAGGGAGAGAATCCTCTCGCAAACAAGAGCATACAGTGACCGCTCCATATCCAGCGTCTGCTGCTTTAACAGCACCGCTCCTCCCAGGGACGTGCTCCCTGGCAGCTCACAGACATCCCAGCGGAAGGCACAGAAGCAGCAGCAATTTGGCAAAGTGGCTGCCAAGTGCCATGAACAGTTCTGCAGGTAGTTAAAAACCTGCCCCTGAATGTACAGATGCGTTGGCTGCAGGAGCCACGGCTGGCGT
The DNA here is from genome assembly GCF_030463565.1 of Pelecanus crispus. NCBI lineage: Eukaryota > Metazoa > Chordata > Aves > Pelecaniformes > Pelecanidae > Pelecanus > Pelecanus crispus. Next base: position 4,147,458 of record NC_134649.1, read on the forward strand.
CAAGCTCCGGAGCAGCGCTCTGCAGCACTGCTGCAATGGATACCGTCACGTCCCGTGGACGGGAGCTGGTGAGAAGACCATGGCTCGCCGGGTCTCTGACTCCTCCAGCTCATCGCAGCAGTGCAAAATGCTGTTAGACTGGGAAATGGATCGCTTAGGAACAAAACTCCCCAGGAGCTTGGGTCTATACCAGAAACTCCCCCATCTGTGAAGCAGATAAAACAATACCTACCTCAAAGGCCTTTCTATTTCCTCCCCGCAGAGCAATAAATTCTAAAAACAGACCCTTCGCCCAGGGCTTTTTTGCTGTTGTTACAATCTTGCCGGACTAAAGGAAACCAAAATGAACAGAACCAGACAGAGCACGACCAGCTGAACCAGCACAACCTCACCCCTCTGCGGCCCCGCCATGGCTGGAAGCCCTGCCTCCCAGCGTGCCCGGGACGCCAGCGACGCTGCCCGCCTCTGTGACATGGGACAGGGACTCGGCGTTACCCCTTGCTGCTCATAAATTAAGGGAAAGCCTGTGTACTTCCAGGGACCTTGGCTGTGCCAGCCCTGGAAGATAGCTCCCAGGCTGCTTAAACCTGTAGAGGCCAAAATCAGTATCTTGAATTGCTCTCAGATATCACGGGGCAGATAGCATAGGGGTAAGTATTAGTTTAATTGATAGCACTGTTTGCAAGGTTCATTAAGAGCCTTGGACAAAAACACACTATCTGCATACAAAGTATGAGTAAAACCATGAGTGTGCTGAGCCCGTATGACTAATCCAAATCACAGCAGAATTTTACTGTAATGGGAAAAACTAGAGAAGCAAGTGGAAAGTTATGAAATGGGACTTGGACTTGAACTCAGTCCAGTCCCAATTCTCTAACCACTAATTAAAAGAAACCCAAATGGCCTGCAGCGTTCGGTGCCATGCCCCTGCTGCCATGTGCATCTGGTGCAAAGGCTCCTGGATAGGAGTTTGCCAGGGAGTTGCATCAATAGGTTGGAACATGGCACGATGCTTTGCACAAGCTGGGTTTTGGGTTACTTTTTCTTTGCAAAGGAGTTCAATTATTTAAACCAGAACAAACCAAAGCAGAACAGCCCACATTGGTGAAAATGGTCCAACTTTTTCAATCCAAAGGACCCTGCACAATAGGTATTTCTTACTAAAAATTTAAATTGAAATGGGAACATCTGAAATAAACTGTCATGTGGGTACGTCACCCTGAACTGCTCCTAGCATGACACAGAACACTGTCAAAGTCTTCCAAGATCTCTACAGTTTTGTCTCATTTGATTTGAAAATGCTGATTTATCCAAGCACAGTCTTCATAAAAAATATTTTGATTTCTTTGATTAGTGTCAGCAACTGCAGAACAGAAGCCAGATTCCCTTTTGGGTTCCACAGGTCAAATTTCCCCGGCACTGAGCAATCGGCACCATAACTGGGCAGAGCTGCGTCAGTGATCCCCACCCAGCTTTACCAGTAATACTGACTCTGACAAATTCTAGCCTGTCTGGAGCAGCACAACGATGGAAGCAAATCTGGAAGATATTCTATGCTTTGGGGGACTTATTCTTCACTGCCTTGGCTATTGGGACCTGTTTCTATCCAGCCACTGTTGTTATCTCTCTGTTTAAAACACAAGGAGTAGGAACTCAAACGCTGAGAAATGACATCAACCTGACATCCCCTGACGAGACGAGGGAGTGGCCCATTTCACAGAAGAACACAGCAAAGGTCACACACCCTCGGGTGCCACCGACTCACCAGACTTTATTAGGTGCCGGTGCAGCTGGGCCACGAGGCAAAACTCTCCAAATCAGGGTATTACAACAGTGACCAAAGGCAGGCAGGGCAGCAGCCTCCAGAAACCTTAAGTAACTTTCTCAGAATTCATTTTCAACATTTGGGCTCCACAAAGAGCCAACAAAAACACACAGCAACAAAACTGCATTTGAAGTCTCCGTCCTGCCAGAAGTCCCGCTGTGCCAGGGAGGAAGGCCTCTGAGCGGGGCTGTGACGGTATGTGATGTGCAGGAGATGTGCTGGCTCCAGACGTCCTGTCCTCGCAGCTAAGGACAGCGCGAGGCTCGGAGCCGTCGGCATGGCCGCTGTGAGCAGGTTAAAAAAAAAAAAAAAAAAAAAAAAAAAAGAAAATACAGCCCCCGACACCACAGCCTCGGTCACCTCCTCCTCTCTTCCCCGCAGGGTCTGGCACTGCTGGCAGCGAACGCCGCGGCAGGCTGCAGCCTTTAAATGCAGCTTTTGTTTTCGTGTGTTCCAGGTTTTTCCAAGAGGCCAGAGGCTTGGATCTATTCAGATGTCTCCCTCAACATCTCTTTGTAAGAATGCTGCAAACCAATTCAGAAAGCATCTTGTTTTGCTCTTTTTAACCTGTTTGTTTGCCTTTTTTTTTTCTGAAATTTACTGAAAATTTTATTGTTTGCCAAAAACAATGATACTGGTGACAGAAAGCATGCAAAAAAAAAAAGCTTAAATTGTACAAGACTTTTCCTTGGCGGGCAAGTTTTGGATTCTGGGCCCCTCTCTGCTGCTTTTAAATTTCCATGATGCTTCCTTTGGATGAGAAACCAAGTTTTGGAAACTATTTCTTTTGGATCAGTCTTCCCAAGGCAGTCGTAAAGAATTCCCCTTCCCAGCAACATCCCTCGGCAATTCTCTGACTGCTAGTTACCTCACATCTCATCAGCTAAAGGCTTTCTTCCCAGGGAAAGGCGAGCAACTCTCTTCTCTGCTGGACAATAATGACTATGCGATAACTCTGATACAGCTCGCTGCGCTGTACAGCGACTTTGACAAGCGTAAGCTTTCCACTTAACTTGTTGGAAGAACCGGCTGTTTGAAAAAACAGTTTAGTTTCTTGCCAACCTGGTCTGCACATCCCTATGGCTGCTGCTCTGGCTATTTCACTGCCAAACTCATTCATAGAAAGGAGAGAGGAAAAAGTAAGTCCAATAAACTAAGAAGGAGTGCGCCGAAGGGATGTGGATTTCTGGAAGGTTGGGTAGGGTCGGGGGAGGAAGGGAGGTGTCTAGACTCAATATTACTATTGTAGGGCCTGGCATTATTTATGACATTTTCTCGGCAAGCCACAAGCTGAAAATAGAAACCAGGAGACATAAAGCCACTTGTAACCCCCGAGGAATGGCTTTGCAAGCTGTATGACAGTGGAAAAGCTGAAAGTGAAAGACTCGTTCGACTGTCCTGGACAAAACCTCAGGCAGCATGAAAAAGAAATTTGCCCTACACATCAGAAATGAAACTCCACGGCGGAGAAACGCTGCAGGTGTGGGAGCCAAAGAAAGCCGACAGATGCAGCCTCCCGGCGGGTGAAATTCATCCCTGTGCCAACTTTACAGCTATGCCCTACTTTAGTCCTACTTACACCATGTTTGGAAGTGAAGCAGTACACCTTACACTAACCATCTGCCTTGGACTCAGTTTGCAGCGATGCAGCAGTCGAAGCAAACGAGCCAGAAATGGACAATAACTCAGAATGGGCATGTGGTATAAAACAACTCCACTGTCGCTCTGAGACCTGCTCCACATTGAGCTTTTAGACACATATCAGTCTGCTGGCATTTGCAAAAACTACACAGCTACCAATAACATTGGAACATAATTATATGTTTTCAGTTGAGGTGGCTGTAAGCAAACTGGAGGTAATTTAGCCCAAAAACAGTTTTTATACATCTCCCAAGACTTGCCCGCAATAGGCAGTCATGTCAGATTTCTCTTGCCAGTAACCAGATGTTAGCAATTCCAGAACTAGACAGATAGTATATAACTTATGTTATTACCCGTAAGAGTAATTATCCATATTACCCACAAGAGTATTACCTATAAGAGCGGTATCATCTAAGTGTTCTCATTCAAAACCAGAAAAGAAGTGTGGCTGAGCCTAGCTAATATTTAAAGATGATTCTGCACGCAAATGTCAGCACGCACACGCCCCAGGAAAAGAGCGGGTACAAGAGCTAGGATATACCCAAGTCCTGCATTAGCAGTTAACAAACCTCTACTCTAATTATTGTTTCATGTCCTCTCAACTTTGCTTGATCAGCCTAAACCTTGTCTTCCAGTGATGTGGAAACACAGCTGGAAAACTTCCTTGCAGAGGAATTTGATCTATTTTGACTATTTTCCCAGCAGGCTTGGAGATGCCAGCTTTGGTCCCCTGACTCAGGCTTTTGCCCACACCTCTGTCCTCTGGCAGAGGCACAAAGACCTGGAAACCTTCTCCTCGCACTGCCAAAATGTTCCTGGGCATCGCGAAGTCCTTCAACACTAGCTAGCGTCAAGCCGCGCAAACTCTGGCAGCTTGGCCCGGCAGCAGATGGCTTAGTCTCGCTAATGCCCCTTTTCCTTCAGGTTCCTCCTTACCTTTTTGACAACAGGCATTACTAGAAAGCAGCTCACAGTAGCAGGAGTGTCCAAACCCTTCTGCGGAGTCTTTAGAGGACACATGCCCTGCAACCCGTACACAGAAATCTTCTGGTCCTGTGAAAAAGCACATAAAATTCTATAAGTTTCAATCATCTTCCATGCTTTTCATGTTTTGATACCTGAACAAGATCAAATTGGTTCCAAAACCTGTTTTTACTTGTATTTTTTGATATCCAAAGCCTGGATTTCTCTTTGTTTTCCCTGGAGAGCATTTGCTTTGTCTGTGAGTAGAAGGCAGGTACTGCCTTGCCCAGAATGAGCTGTGGGCAGTATATGAGCTACCCAAAAGCCATCAAAATCACCACTATAGGTGTTTTATCACCACATCTAAAAGTAGCACTTGACGACCCTCTGTTTCATGGGGTTTTTTTTAATTTTTAAAATTCTTCCAAAAATAAATTAAAGGGACGGGCTCCTCCCCCCCAATCCCAACAAATCCCAAACGTGTCAGGACAACTGAAACATGTTGTATGTTATTTTACATTAATAAATTAATACATTTACATTAATAAATTAATCTGTCAATTCAAGGAAAGCCAGTATTACATTGTATGTGGAATTATACCTGCTCTACACCTCGTAAATCTACTAAACTGACATAGAGCACCCAGTTTGGGGAGTAGCAACACATTTCATTTTGATCAAAAAGATGGCTATAAAGTGCTTTACGATTTTGGAATTGTAATTTTTCTTTACTTCTTGTTATGAAAAAATAGGAATATTTGAACTTTACCTCAATTTGGGAACAGAAGTCAAAATATCTTATTTTCCTACAGCAAAAAAAAGCTCTATACCCTCTCTCAGTTCCAGCATCTATGCTAGGGCGGGGTGAATTAACCAACACAGATTATTTATTCAGCAAGCATGGCCTTTTTTCCCCTCTCTGAAACACTGAACTTCAGGCACATTTCCATTTGTTTCAGCTATTTTTTGTTTGGTTTGTGTCACACGATTATGTCAGAACCAGCTGACACTTAACACACCCCTTTTTGATGAGGGACAGGGGCTCTGAGGGATAAATCAGCCATGTTTTCTGACTATTTTTTTAGCGGCAGTTTTCCATGGTGAACACAAAACTTGGGTACCCATTTCCCACCAACTTTCAAATCCCTTGGGCCTCTTTCAAAACCCCACCCTTAAATGCATGGTTTCGTTCACTGCTTCCCTTTATCGCTTACAGATAAGGACATTTCCCAGATGAAACCCTGGGTACAGATATGCTACAATCTGGAGAGTTTCGCCTCGGAAAGCCGAGGTTCCCACGATCGCTTTGAAGACCAGGAGGCACGATTTTGATCTAGGTATCAGCTAAGGAACAGGCAGAAACAATACACCCGGAGACAGCAGATGCAAAGTCACGCTGCTCATCTGAGACGCCCATTGTCTCAAACACTCTTAGCTTTACTAATTTAATAGGCTCTTTCTCTTCATTTGTGTTTCTTCTAATGAGGCCCCTCTTGAGCCGGACACTGAAGCGCAGGCAACGCTCACCTCCGTGGCAGCCCAGAGGGCATTCTGAAATTTTAGTTGGCAGCATAGCTTCATTCCTGGGCAGCTCATCCTCTCCACTTCTATGACTCCTTTCTCTGGATTCACCACCGTGTAGTTTCTGAAAGGAGCAAATAACAATTTCCGATAGCCCACATTCAGCCTGCAAACTGCTACGGGACAGTACTCGGCACTTTTGGCCAAGCCATAACGCGACTGTCCAGATGAGGTCGATGCTGCGAGGCTCTCCACCCCTCCAAATGGTCTTCGTAAAGGAAGAGAAATACAGATGTGCCACAGCTCTTCCTCAGGGGGCAGACATGCAATTTGTTTCTGCGAAGATTTAAACTCAGCTATCGGGCTTTGCGCGGAAATGGATTAGGAGAACTTACGTGGTCTGTTACTATAATTCAGCTGCGAGACAAATAGCTCCAGCTGAAGAGCAGTAATTAATAGCTGGGAGGTCTTAGCCCATCTTGCCCATTAGGTTCTCAAGAGAATATGTGCTCGTTCTCCAAGTTCACTGCCTCAGTATTATCTGGCTTCATTACTTATTCTAGTACATAAACAGAAGAGCATGATTCTTCCAAATAAGAGCAAAGATCTGTAACCGGATAAAATAATTCATAAATATGACTAATTAATATTTTTGTAACTAAAAGGATTTTGTTTGTTTAGGGAAGTTCATTGGGTTTGTGTGTTTGAGCAATAACTGGATATTCACAACCACATCTGTGAGCCCCAGATGTTTTACCAACTGTGGCACAAGCAATTACATATCCTGAAATCTGTCACATATAAGTAATTTGTTATTCAGCAGTCTCCAGCAAGTGGATTGTCCAGCAGATTCACTGAGATATATTGCTGTGAATATTTGGACAACATCCATGTATTCAAAATACATCTGTGAATACATCCCACGTGTTTCACCAGTTTTAGCAGGAATAGTTACACTGTCTGCACTGAACGACTGACCAGGCACTGCAAATAGCAAAGCAAATCGCTCATGAACAGATCATGTACCTTTCCCATTAGGTTAATGGTTACAAATAATGAACACATTAATATAAAATTCAGATCAGTTTGTGAACGTTCCCAAATAACATTGGGGCTATAAAAATCAGTAACATCCACAAAAATAAACCTAACTAGCCACGGGTCACATGCGGCTGAGCAAAATACCATCACCTCAGTCCCAATTTAATAACATTTAAAGCACATGCCTATTCAGTATAGCACACATTTTACTGGCAGTATACACTTGGATGCACACACAGCTTCAGGCATGTGGTTAACTCCTGATGATTGCAATAGGATTTAAGCATGTGCTTAATTGCTTTGCAGAACAGAGATGGAACTGCAGTCTCAATTAGGAAAGGTTTAGTGTTAAATGGCCTCATTAGGAAAGGCAGAACACGTCTGTTCTCATGTGCAAATGCTTCATCCTGTGTGTGTGAATCATTACACTGCCCTAATCTTCTCCTCATATTAACTGAAGCAGAGTTAAGCTCATTAAATATCCTTTATAACGTAACCACTGTTCCCAATTAAGAGTTTGGGAAAACAGTGTTCACCGTATCCTTGGCATTCCCCCAAATTCACTTTCACCTTCTTTACCTCCCTCCCAGAGACATAAGTGAAGACGCTGAAGGATTTTTAGTTGAAAAAGAACAAAAGAAAGAAATTACTAATATGACCCGTCCCACCTGGTGTCTTCCTTCCCATCCCAGAACACCACAGTGTACTCCTGTCCTTGGGAGCAGAAGAAGGAAGACTGCTTGCCACAGGACAGCAGGTACATAAATGTTGCAAAGGTAGGATCTTTCATCTGCCCTACCACAGAAATGGCCAGTGGACGCTGTGGGGAAAGGAAAAGAGAAAGACATATGTCACACAAGACAGCTGGAGGTCCTGATGAAATAAAAGAATCATAATAATCATTATTTACTAAAGCTAGAGAGCCAAGAAGTAGGACTTATTAAATAAATGCTTCTGCTACTTTCTCAAATCTACACCAGATTCTCCTTATAAATGCCACCTGATTGGTTCTTAGCATCCTCCACACCCCAGACACTGAAGACAAACATCTTCTGTACTTCCACGGTTTGGTCTGTGTTTCTCTTACACATTTTATTGCTCAATTTCTTCAGGTTTATGAATTTTGGAAACTGACCCACTGTCGTGACAGTGTCTAGCTGTCTGTGAGTCAAGCTGTCCTTTGTTTGAAGGACAGCAGCTCTGAAACGCCAACTTGCAATTAATGTAAAACGTAATGCAGCACAGTCCTCGTCTTGTACTTTGAACCCTTTTCTTCATCATACCACCTTTTATAATCTTGGGGTTTCTGAAGTCTTTGTAGTTACCCTCACAGCATGATACTGTAGCTGTTTCCAGAAATTACGGGTAACATCTTGCCCTGGTGAAATCAATATCTTAACTGCCATTGACGTCAAGGGACCTTCATGTCACTGCAGATGTCTAAGGCCACCAATCTGCCATAGTTTAACTCATAAAACTCCCATTTAAGTCAGCAGAAGTTCTGGGCCTTATCAGCAGGAGAGGTAAATGGGCAACTGAGCTGTTCTGCTGTACCGAGAGCAAGCCTAGCTGTCCTGCGTGAAGACAGCTGCCAGATCCCTGTAGCTATGTGATCAGAAAACACTGGTCATGAGGGTTGTCTTGTACCTTTTCTGGCTTAGTGTCCCAACACTCCATCATGAGTGCCTGCATCCTATATAGCTGCACCTCTTCCGGCTGCCCAAGAACAGGACGGATCCCTTTAGACAGCTTTTTTGCAATCTGGAGCTGGTGTTGTCCTAGCACGGGCCGCTGACCAGACAGCAGCTCATACAGCACCATCCCATATGAGAACATGTCGACCTAGAGCCAGAAACAGAGAGAAAAAAACAGGGCAAACCTCCCTTGGTGGGTGGAGAGGAGAGCAAGGAAGGCCATGGTGGGAAATCTAGTGCTGCACACCATGCATGTAGAAGGGAATTCCCCCCCATGCATGAAACCAGCCACCCACCGCTGTCACGTAGGGGCTGCGCCCGCGGATACGCCACAGTTACCTTCTCGTCGTAGACTATGCGAGGCCTGATCTCAGGAGCTTGGTAGCCCGGCGTGCCTTCCACGCCAAGCGCGCCTTCATGGAATGACTGCCGGGAGATTCCGTAGTCGGAAAGCTTGATGTTGATGGGCTCTTTGACGTCCAGGGACCACACCAAAATATTGTCTGACTTCAGGTCACAGAAGATGATGTTCTTTTTATGCAGGTAGGCAAGGCCTGTTACAATCTGATACGCTATTTTGTGTGTCAGCATGTGTCCCAGCGGCACAAAGGAAGACCCTGGCACAAAGGAACAGACTGTCTTCAGTTCTTGTAATTGCAGTAACTGCCTTTTTTCTTCCCTTTCTCTTTCTCTTTTAAACTCCAGAGCAATAACTAACAGCCTTTTAAAACATCACTCAATGCCACGATTTGAAATGACACTGTTCGTGTTACTATACATGTCTCACAGTTCTATTAGATTCTTTTTTTAAACCCTTTCACTTCTAGACCCCTGCATCTTCTGGTGAAAATTAGTGTTTAATTGAAATTTGACACAAAGCCAAGGTGCCAAGAGGGTCAGATGGCCTCAACCTATCTTGGAATTAGTGTCATTCATTTGACAGCAACAGAAATACAGATAATTATGAGAGAATTTAGAGTGCCAGACACCCATCTGCAGGGGGAAGAATGCAGCATTACCCATGCAGCACTGAAGTGAGATGCACTTCTTAATTTGCAGAGAAATTGAAAATCCAGGTCTCCAAAGTAGTTTTGAAAATCCTGAGCATCAATTTTTACTAGGTTCCCAAAGGCACAGTTTAAGAACAATTCCATCCCTCCCACTCGCCCTAGTCTGGAAAAAAATCTCTTTCAGTAAATCAAGCAGTAATTTAAATGTTGTTGACCATTTGTCACTACTGTGACTCGGAGAGTGAGCTCTGCCAAGAGGGAGACCGTTTGAAGTCTTTGGAGTTTTTACCTTTGGAGTTTTCAGACAATACAGTGGTGAGGCTGCCCAGAGGGGCCAGCTCTAGGGCAAAGCAGAGAGGATGGATGCTGATGCCAATGAGGGAGACGATGCAGGGGTGTTGCAGTGAGTGGAGCATGCTGGCCTCCTGGCGAAACTCAGAGAAGTTCTTCATGGCGTCCATGGCTCTCAGGTGTTTCAGCATGGTATCTGGAAAGACACATAAACCCTTTCTCACTCTCCAGCTGAGAAACCAAGTCAGAAACTCTTTGGAAGGTGCTAATCACTGAGCAAATGCTGCAGGAGGAAGGCAGCTTGTGCGGTTATGCCAACAGCAAGGCTTTAAATTGCATCCTCATGTTGATGCATGAGCCACTAACAGACATTGGCTATAAGCAGGCTGCCTCAGGAAGCAAGTGCTCCCTTGGTCCTTTAACGCCAACCTTGAGTGTGTCTGGCACACAGTTCTCATAAATCACCTGGATGATTCTGGAAAACTCGTGCTGTGCTTTTTAAAGCAGGGACTCTCTGGGTGTGGATGCCACATTTGCATACCCTTTGGTGGAAGGAGTCTTCCCTACCCTTTCCCAGCTGCCCTGCCAGAAGAGGGACCCTTCACAGTAATTGTCCTTCTGCCATGGGACACCACAGGCTGTTCAGGCAGGTCTGGTTTTTCCAAAGGTTATTTGTCACTGGGACAGCAGCTGGCCTCCTCCACAGCTCAGGGGTTCACTGCATCCTTCCCTGACAAGAATGAGGAAAGTGAGGCACTTTCCCCTTTCCTTTGTCTGTGGACTGAGGCTCTGCTGGAAACCTGTGCTCAACAGCCGGCACGTGCAGTACGAGAGCCTGTCCCTGCCTGGAGAAGCTGGCAGGCTGAGAAGGATTCCCAGTTTGCTTTCTGTAGCTGCTGACACAGATGGAGTTAAAGACTTATTCAAAGATGGAGACCCACAAGTCCTTAGTGCAAACCCATGCAAATCCACACTTCTCATTGCCAAATAGCTTGGGGACAGGAGATGAAATCTTGCCTCCCGCCCCAGTCAAGAACTCTGCCTTGGCACCCTATGAGTCCACCCACTGACCTGCAGGAGAGAAGCCTCCTGCAGAGCCAATGACCTTCATCGCTACAAGTGCCTTTGTGAAGGACTCTTTAAGATGCATCCTCCTCCTCCATGGAAACATCGATTTTGCTATGTATTTCACAGCTGTATTTAAACAGGTGCTGCCAGCACTTCGGAGAGCGAAGGCTCTTTGGTCTTAGCTTGGGATCGCAGACTGCAAGAGCCAATTCCCGACACTGATTCTGCGTACTGTACCTGCAGCTGAAGTGGGAGAACCCTTGCATTTTTTAATCTGAAATCTCTTCACAGCCACCGGTTTTCCTTGGTATCGTGCCCGATATATAACGGTCCCACTTCCACCCTGGCCAAGAACGTTGTTTTCATTTTCACTGCATTCCAGTTTGCTATTTTCCAGGAACAGTCTGCCAAAAAGAGATTGGGGCTATTTAATTAAAAGTTTCAAAGACATTGTAAATTCATGTGTTTAATGTGATTTCAATTTTCACAAATCCCTAATAGGTTCTTGTCTTATCTACTGACAGGACTGGATCACCTCAACTGCCTTGGTCATCTCAATGTACTCTATGCTGGCTCACGTACAACAGATTTCTTGCAGAAAAAAGTAACTTGAGCAAATAAGCAAAAAAGGCTTTTTACTAATTTATCCCACAAGAATCAAACAGATCTGGAAAGCACATAAGCTCCTTTTCCAAGCAGATGACACAGGTACAAATATTTGTACCATTTAACTATATTAACGATTTTTTTTGCTTCATTTACATCCTGTTTCTCTTTCCTCCGCTGAGGCAGGACAGGATGTTTATGAACAGCCCCACACTCTGAAACCTGATTATTCAAATCAGCTTACTGTTCCTAGGCTGCAATTCATCATTTCCCCACTCTTCCAGAGACTACTTTTACAGCTGTTCACACTTCAAACATCTCCACTCGCCTCGCACCCGTCAAATAAATCTCTAGGAGATAGCACTGCGAGGAGGGCTGTCGTGACGAGCCGATGGGGTGTTTGCCAGTAAAATGACCCCAAGAAAGGAACAAGGCCAGTGGGAGCACAGAAAGCTCCGACAGCAGCCAACAGGACACAGTTTGGTCTAGAGGTCTCACAGCTCTGCATGGGGCACAGAAAGGTCTGAGAAAGTGTGAAGCGCAACGGACATTGGTCGCCTGTCCTGCCTGCTGTCAGGAGGTCTTTTGCTCTACACACTAAGTAATAAGGGGTGTAAGACTGAACCCATCTGGGAACGCAGTTAAGCAGCTTAAAGATTTGGCAGTGCTGCTATGGGTAGGGAAGAGCTGTTTCAGCTGTTCAGGACTGCCACACTACTACAACACATCCAACAGCCCTCAGCTGAGCAGGAGCCTCGACAAAATGTGGATTCTCTAGTGGTGTCTATATAAATTCCCTCACCTACAGGCTCTTCATAACCAAAGGCAATTTCAGTGCCAATCTTGTGATGCAGCAGCACTTCCTTTTGGTTTTGCCACATTAAAATCTCCTTTCTGGGATCCTAGAAAGATTCCAACTACAGAAAGCTCTGGCTAGAGTACTGGGCAATGCAGGACACCTGCAGCTTTAAAAAGGGACTTTCACATTGCATCACGGTGATCTCAAAGGACCCCCTGAAGTGATGGCTCGGGTCAGCACACAACGATTGTCCAAGCAAGTGTGCTGAACACCAGAAGTGCAGTTTAGGATGAATTGCCAGAGCAGGGATTGAGAGCGGATGAATTTGTTTCCTGTGGTCAGTAAGTTCCTTTAGCAGAGATGACTTCAGAAAAAAATCCAACCGAATTATATAGGTACACTGAAACTTAACCAAAAGCTATCAAATAACATTACCTGGCAGGAAAATCGGTCATGAAAAGCTCTGGGACCAGCTCTTGGAGAGAAACAGGGATGTCAGGGTGGTTAGGACATGTGATGTAGTCCAGTTCAATGGCAGTCAGGACACAGTCCTCCATGTTGAAGTACTGCACGTCCTCCACCTTCTCGCCACACTCATTCTCCTCTGGCTTGGAAGCTGCACAGATGTGGCAGGGCACATACTGCTCCATCAGCAACGTGCCATCACTCTCAGTGGCTGTGAGCGCTTCAAAGCAAGCAAGCAAACAGAAAACAACATAACCCACACAAACTGAGAAAGAACAACAGCTCCTAGTGCATTCAGATGTCTACAGTCACTACCTGCATCCACCGGCTGAAAATGGTCACACTCAAGAAAGCAGGAGTTTAGTGCAGCGTATTGACTGGAATAAGAAAATAGCTTTTTGCAAAGTATACACAGATAGCAGGGACAGTACTGAGGAGACAGGACTGTTGACATAAAACAGCTGCTCTGCTTTGGTCACAGGTAACGCACAGACTTGCGAAGAAAATATATTCAGGACCAGTAGAAATTAGATGTATACGAATAAAGCATTGGAGAGAACTGCCTACTTGCTGGGTGTCTCTGTGTGAACCGCGTATCCTGAAGGGCACGACCGCGCAGTAGGATGGTAGCTGTGAGGCTGCCCAGGAGCCCCAGCCACGTCTGCTTCGCAGACTGCAAGCTGCCAAATGGCTCCAGGCGGAGAGCAGGCATGGGAACGGGAACGGGAGCGGACTGGGAGGCATGGCATGCTGTGCTCAGGCTGAGCGCTGCCGGGGCAGGCTAGGAGTAAGCACTCACCTGCAGCACCCAAGTTAGGAACACAGTTACTGTGGGCTCCCTCACGGGCAATGTTTTCAGCCCCTCTGGGGGAAACGTGGATTCTACCAAGACTAAACCTTTGGGAGGTTCACACCTCTCCCACTAACTACAGAGGGATTTTGTGGTGACAGGCTCTGTTACATGCCTACAATTTGGCCGGGTGAATACAGGCTGTAGCCTTTGAAGTCATGGCTCTTCTCAAGCTTCAGCGATTAACGTTATCATTATTTTAATCCAAAGGCAAATAAAATCTTCTTTTATCTTCATAACATGCAGAACATGAATACGTGAGAGTGCACAACTGTTTCCTCCAGAGAGCCTCCAATTAAGAGATTTTGGCACTGTTTTCTAGAGCAGTGTGGGACGACAAAGAACACTTCAGATTTTGTTTTGGTTTTAAACAAAGTATATTGGGGTTGCAAACAGCCCGCTGGGTAACAGCAGGATCTGTGCTGATCACAGGAAAAACAACTGCAGGACTCAAGGAAGTTACCTTGGCACAGAGTCCTTGGTATCATATTCACTCATGCCTCCCACATCACAATTTTATAAATTATAGGGTGTTAGAAATGGTGGGCAAACGCTGACCCCAGGTGATGCCAAAATGGGTTCTGCCATCAAGAGACAGTGCCAAGCAGTTTAGGCCAAATCCTGTCCCTGCTATGAGCACTGGAAGAGTCTCTTCAACTCCTACAGAAGCAGGTCCTGTTTGAACTGTAATGTTTCACCTGTGCTTGCTGTGACTGACGGACTGAAAGACACAATGTCTAGACCAAGGTGTGCTGGCAAACAATCTTGATCTGTCTGCAGGTTATCAACTTTTCTCAAGTTTTATTGGTTTGAGACTGTCAGAGCCTGAGGGGTCTTCAATTAACACACAAGATTGTGCACCTGGAGAACTCTGTCAAAGACCCTTCTGTTAAAAAGACATAATACTGCACAGAAAATTACAGTAGTTCTCTTACCAGGAAACCACTGGTCTATCAAAGAGTTGACATGATCTGTGATGAACGCCATTGCTGAAAAGTCTCTCACTTCTGACTGGCAAATTATTTTAATTCCACCGCTTTTTTTCTTTTTCCAGTTCACATCAGAAGACTCGACACTGTGTAAAAAAGCCAAAAGACAGCCCCATGAAGCTTTTGTGAAGGATCAGTGTCAACAAACTTTCTTTCTCGCAGGAAACCTGAGTTACATAATAACACATAGTTCATAAGTAATCAAAATAGAAAGCAATCTAGCTTTGAGGATGATTTTCTATTCGGTCTGTTCTGCAAATGACTTTCAGAAGAGAATTCTTGAACAGAAATGCCAGTTGCTCACAACGGGTAAATGCTACAGGAAGTCAGACCCAGAGAAAACTCTGGCCTACGTGAACTGAGTATGATGGAGAGTTTAGACAGAAATGCCTCATACAGAATGATGGAGGGTTAGGAGTTCTAAAAACTCCAGTGGCATAATAATACAACTTCCAAAAATGTTTTGGAAAAGTTTATGGACATAACAATCATTGTGCAATTCCCACCAAAAAAAAAAAAAAAAAAAAAGCTTTACTACAAAGAGCTGAGTTCTGTAACTCCCCGAAGTACACAGGGAGATAAGAGTATGAGCACCACCGACCACCACCATGGTCCAGAATTAAGGATTCCAGCCTGTGATTTGCAATGTCTGGGTCCAAGTCTCTACTCAGCCGCAGACTGCCTAGATGAAAGTCTAGGCAGGAAAGTCACTGTGCCCTTCTGGTCTCCAACCATGCAACAGCACCCATGGTTCCTCCCTATCTTGCCAGGGACTGGAAGAGCAAATGCATCTGCAGATACTACAAAGATGAAAGGCTTAAGTGGCTGCCTACTCTCTGTATTTGTGAAAGAACATGGACAGCAGGTTTTCTCCAGGCTTGCAGCCAGCAGACACTTTGCCTTGGCCAGCTCAAACCAGTTAGCCATAGTCCCTGTTGCATGCAGTCTGATTGCACAGAAGCACCTCCATTGATCTGAATTACTCAACACAGTGGTGAAGTTTTAAGATTCAGTGGAAAACTCATTGATGCAAGGAAATCTTTCCACGCGAAAATGCATGATTTTACGCTGGCAGAGTTCTGCTCTGAATATCGCTTACTGTTTTCAGGCCTCTTTAAACTTGTGGCTGCAATAACACATAAGATTGATATATTCAGAACTGCCAAATGATCAGTTATTCATCATTTTTGTCACCAGTTGTTACCAGATGAGTTATGGCTGTTAGAAGAGCCTCCTCTTCTACTGACGAGTGAGCATATAGCATGAGTCAGGCCCATTCATCTCCATTCAGATGATGCGTTTCATACACTCTATTAGTCCCCTGCCACGTATGCTGCATTACGAACACAAATTACCTAAGATAGCCTCCATCAAAGGTAACGAACAGACCTTCCTGCCAGTAAACAGTGTGAGTCCTTTTGACTCGGAATGTGCTGCAGCGGTTCCTTTGGGTGCCTGTGAAGCTGTAGATGGTCACCTTTTTGTTTCTCGTCTTGGTGTTCTTCTTGTTTTCAAAAAGCTGAAACAAGCAGAAGAGCATGAAAATCATTAAATTATTGAGATTTCTCATAAGGATGTTGTTTTCATCAAGCAATAAGGTGACTTCTTTTTTTGGCCTTCACAGGTGCTATCATACCTTTTCCATTAAAGAGCGACTTGTGCTCATACAAAAAAATTACGATGGAATGAAAACACTCACAGTAAAAGCTGGTTTTGCAGCAATGGAAATATTTTTCATGCCACTCAAAAAGGAACCATTTTGTATCAGTGAACAAAGTTAATTCTATAACTGCATTCGTTACATGAATTCTGCATTTGAAAAAGTCTTATAAACCTAAAGAAGAGCTAAATGTTCTAGTGAATGATTAAGTCTGCCCTCAATGTAGAGAGTTAACTTTTCCACCTGTTTCAGTGGGAGGAAGATGGCTTTTGTCCAAGACACTTCAATCCAGCACTTAAAGAAAAATGTATTTTTGTTTTAAAACCAGAGACTTAATCTGCAGAACTCCACTGTACTCATTTCTCTAATGCTTATTTGTCTGCAGACGGGTCTGACGCCCGGGATCCTTTCCATTCACTTCAGTGAGGACTGGATGAGGTCCCTAGCAAAGGTGCTCTAGGGTTATGTAGTGCCCATGAGGATGCAAGCAAGGGGTTGCCAAGACAGCCTCTTAAAACAGGTAAAGTTATTACATGGTTTGAGAAGCCTGGAACACAGAGGGCCTTCCAAAAACAGGTATCATGTTTTCCATGTTCTGTACATCAATGACAGAACACAGTTTAAATGGATAGCTGTTAAGAAGATACCACAGTAGTACTAAAAATATTTTGCAAGTATTTATTACGGTTTCCAGCAGGGCTATGTTTTCAGATATAAGCTGCTGCAAAAACATGTCTGTAACAACATCAAAATTCACTTAGCTTTCAAAACCTTACAAACGCTACTTTAATGATATGCATACCACTTGCACTAATAGGGTGCCTGCTTGTGCTCATTATCCCATTAAGGCAACAGTCCTGTAATTTTCTTCTCATTTAAACCCATATAGATTCAGATAGCTGACTTTGGTGGAGCTATTCCAGATCTCCACTGGCAAACGACGTGAGCAGAGTCTGGCCCAGTGGAACGGTCATGGACAAGAGCCGCAGGCAGAACTCCAATTACTTGTAATTGGAAGATGCTGGACGTACTGAGACCTTCCAGGGGATCACGTTATAAAGAGGCTGTGGAGAACGCAGGCTTTCTTCCCCAGTGAAAATTTGTTGTTCTAAGTGACACCTACTGTGAAAACAGAATCAGATTTTGATTGCAGAGTCTCATCTCTCCCTATTTACTCAAATAATGTTATTGAAATCTGTGACTGAAGCATGCTGGATGTGAAGAGACGCCCACTGAAACTTATATTGAACAACAACTTTAGCTGTCACCTTTTGCTTGCGGAGAGATACAGTAACCTACCTGGAGGTCCATCTCTGCCAGGCTAATTAACATTCGGGCTATGAATCTTTGCCAAAAGCCAACGGGGACAAAACTCATCTTGAAGACCCTTTGGACTGTGTTTGTGATCTGGTGGCAGAGCCCGTGGATATCTAATGCTGGCTTGGTGGGAAGCAGATGAGGGAGGAGGTAGCTGAAACACATAAAATTCAACAGCTCAAATTTTAGCTACAGCTTGTAACAGTGAGTACATTGTTACTGGATAATAAGGCGATTCAGTCTCCAAAGAGATTTTTAATGGCACAGCCTACTGCATATAAAAAAGCTTTTAGACTAAAGGTGCTGCAGCAATACATGGAGAAATTCATCTACATTATGGAAGCAAGCAGAGGCAAAACAGACATTACATAATTCAGCCAGGGCTATTGGACAGGGCTAAAATTGATGTAATGAGCAGGACTTTTGTGTAATCACAAATTAAATGCAGTAAAATATAAGAGTCATTACAACAAAGCTGTAATGTTGGGACTCATTTTTTGGTATCTTTACTACTCTGCCCTGGTAGTAAGCAGAGAATTACAGCTGTGCTCCTATGTGGAACAGAAGACAAATGCAAAACCAGCCTACTTCAGTAAGCCCAGAAGGTGGGGAGAGGAGGTGTCATGGGAGGTGGCAAGGAGGCAGTTACAGGCTGCAGGGACTGGACTGCTCTGGCTCTCATCCCGGTCCCGGAATGAGAGCATCCTATGGGTCAACACAACAGGGTTTTCTGCTGCACCATACTGCAGGTGATGGACTCCCCACCACATCCCTGACAAGCTCACTTCGCCAGACTGATGCCAGCAGAGATATCACTTGTCTTGCTCAGTCTCCTCCTGCAATCAGGTTATCAGGTTCTCTGCCCAAGCGTGGAGGAGACTCAGGGCTATCCAAGTCTGACCAGTCACAAGTAACAGAGCTACACTGGTGTAGAGGACCACAAAGTTTTCAAATTATTTTCAGATCTCCCAGTAAGCACAGAATATTCGTTTGTCCTGCTCTTTAGTATTTGGGAAGCTAAAACCTTTTGGAAGACTAGAACTGTTTTGAAAACTATGAGCTTATGGCTTTCAACACCTGCCAATAAATCTCTTGACAGTGATACTCTTCTGTACCAAATACATTCCAAGATGCCTATACAATCAAAAATCTTATTTGCTTATAAGCAGAAACACTGCTGTTTTATCAGCGTTGAGCCTGAGAAAATGTGTCAGCATCTGGGGCTCATCATTGACATGAGGCAAACAGCCAAGGGACTTGACCAAAGTAACAGTGGCAGGGACTAGACACACAACTAGAACTAATGCTGGGTCCAAGTCCAATGCTTTACGCCTATCACGTTTTCTCTCCAGCAGCTGCAGTATTCTGTAAAACCTGAAATATCAGCTCAGAAAAAAACAGCCATCACTAGACAACAGCTCTCTCCGTATGTCACAGTCCGTAACATTTGATGACATTTTACGTGATCAAATTATCTGTTCCATGAAACACCTTTGGAATGTAAAACTGATAAAAATTTCTCTTCACTTATAAATTACAATAAGAACGGTCATACTTCCAACCCTATTTTAACAAGCAAAACAAAGCTAGATTACATGCACCTTAGGCAGAAAAGTGGAGCGCATCAAACTAAAAGTTCTTGCTCTATAAAGGTAGCGGATGCATCATATGACAGCCAATAAATTTTCCTCAGCACATCCAAGAAAGGGTCTAGGAGTATAAGAAGGCCAGTGAGGCCCTTCTGGACCACAACTATATAGTGGATTATAATACAGATGGTGATTCAATGCTCTTGAACAACAGCCAATGCAAATTTTGAAAATATGTGAAACATGCCCCCATCCACCCTTTCAGAACAGAAACTGGCAGCTGCTTTCTCTACTGAGTGCACAGAAACCCTATCTGGCAATCTGGACAATAATTGCAGAAGCACAGTAACAAATAACTGCTCTGTGTCTGGCTAGTACATTAAATTAATCCAACCTGCTACAGCTACAGTCCATCAGTGGGAAGAATATTCTGCTAACGTGGCTTGGATTGCTCTAAAAAAGATTGGGCAGGCCATGAAAAAACAGTTTCCTTGTTCCCGAGGCACAGACAATGTAATTGCCTTGGAGAAAAATGGCAGATAGTGACAAGGAGTCCAAAAGGCATTCTGGACTAAGCAGAAACATTGCTGCTTTATCTGTGTTAAGCCTGAGAAAATTTGTTGGCATCCGGGACTGGATAAGTGACAGGCATAATGACAGCACAGAGAATGCTGCACTTGTGCTGGCATTCAGAGCTCCCGAGAGGCTCAGGGCGATGCAGCCGTGCTGTCCTGGAAGGGCAAGGAAGTGAAATGCAAATGCCACATCAAAAGTGCAATACAACTATGGTTTCACCGTTAATGCAACAACAGGCTGTCGCCGAGCAGACGGGAGAGAGAAAAATAGCAGGGAACTCTGCCCAGAGGAAAAGAGATCGGAGGACAGGGGGGAGGAGTACTCATTAACATTTAAAGAGAATGAGGTTTCTTAGACCATTTCTAGAACTACTATTGATCAACACTTATGAAGCTAAAAATTAGGAAAATCACATTGCTACTGAAGCTACACTTTCCCAATTTCACTATAAATAAAATACTGCTACTTTCAGAGCTGACATAATTATTGATTACCCAAAGTTTTCTGCTCTGTTCCACTACTCTGGAGTGAGGATCTTCCACTGGAACCCGATGATTCCGGCCCATCTATATTTCAGGCCCGGCAGCCATGAGCCTCACATCCTCTCTCAGCTGCAGCTGTGCCGGCTGAGTGCTTAAAGCTTCCACCTGCTCACGGCCACGTCCCTGGCAGTGTCACCGCCCCGCCGTGCTGCTGGCTGAGCCTGTCACCAGCCTCGAGGCACCGAGTGGACACAGACCTGCTTTGGAAAGTTTTCAAACTAGCTTGTTTGGACCAAAGGATGCTCCTGCCAGGAAATACAGCCCACATGGATGGGTGCCTTCCATTACACTGTTTAACGCACTCTAATATTTTCTCATAGCAAGATCCTTGTCAAGACAACTGCTTGAAGTGACAAAACCTGTTAATATCCGCTGATTAAACGGCCATTTTTCTCTAGCCTGGCTAAGTCTCTCTCATTATCAACATACCTGTTATTGGCCACAGGCAGTGCAATTTCAAACTTGGCCAAGAACTGGAAGTACTGCTCTTCAGTTTTCTCAGTGAAGCCTGTCCCAACCAGCAGCATCCTGAGATCCTCTGCTCTGATGACTCCATTCTTAGCTACAGACTTGGAGCTCTTGATGTTGAAAATCCTCTGTAGACACTCCGAGAGCCAGACGGGGTCAAGGAAATAGAGGTTTCTCAGGCCGTGGCTTGTGTCTGGGAAGTGCAGTAGTGTACCCGTTTCGATGAGAAAATTAATCGCTGCAAAAAATAATTGTAGATTAGCAATAGACCCGCATTGGGAAACCACAGTGCAGATGAATAAGATTATGAGGAAGCCTGTGCAGTTTTATGCATACCAGATAAAGCCAGCATGTAGCCAAGCCAAGGGAGTAACATTTATCTGAGGAGTGCTGCTGTCTGGCACTCCACTTGTAAAACCCACGTCTCACCACTTTACAGTCAGTATTTCTGTCCCCATCACACCTCCCCTTTACACTCCTCCTGCCATCCTCACAGGGAAGGGCTCTCCCTGGCTCCTGCAGAGCAAGGCCTCCGTAAAGGTCACAGGACTGAGGCCCTACAGAGAAGATAGCCTTGAAACTATGGCAACCCTCATTCTTCACAGAGCAGAAATAAAATCAGACAAAGCTTGTTAAAAAAAAAAAAAAATAGTAGCCTCAGACCATCCTAGAAACTTCCCAGCCCTCTCCCTAAAGCCCCATTACTCATTTTGTATCTTACCAATTTTCAAAGTGACCTCTACACAGGTGTAGAGCACTCTCTAGCTGTTTTTTTGTACGGCAGTTTTCTGGTGAGCTTTTTTCCCCCCATTTTTTTTATTCATGGAATATTTCAGTTGGTCACAAATCCTGATTTCCAAGCAATTACTGGTCTGCTCTGACCTACCAGTTTGCAAGTCTTCGTAGTCTTTGATATCATTTCCAGGCGTTTGCTCAATGATCAGTTCTATTTGTCTGTCTGTTAAATACTGTACATCATCATTCTGACTTCTTCTATGCTGTTCTGCAAGGACAGCTTCTTGAAGACTAAGGTAACTTCTTGGTATCTGCAAGCCCCACGAGAAAAATAGCAGGATCAGTATCAGACAGCAATCACTCTGCTGGAGATGGTCTGGCTAAGTCATCTCCCCTTTACAGGGATCTTACAGTGCTGTCTTCTCCCAAATCCAGATAGCCATCTTATATACTTCACATGCCTTCTGCATCAACTCCTCAAGTTCACCTCCCAATACAAAACCAAGCCCCAAAAAAGCCACCCTTTGGTAAGGATCACCGCTAGAAAGCACAGTTCTCACCAATCTCCCTGCAAGTTTCTGTGAGCAAATTGAGCTGCCGACATCCTTCATGTTGCAAGTGACATGAAAAATCAGCTGTCGGAGTCCATCAAGGCCTTCCAGAGTCTTACATGAGAGCTCACTGCAAAAGTCATGCAAGGGTGAAGATTATCAAACCTTATCAGCATACTGGCTTCCCTTCCAGGCTCACTTTCTCTTATCAGTGACTTTAAATTTCCTGTGTCAGATGAACGGGAGGAAGGCTGTCAGGGAGCATTTTTAGCTTTGGAGAAAAATACTAAGAAGCCTGGAAAGGATGTATTAGGCCAACCTCTGCTCTGCCGGCTTCATTCACTGTGCACTGTTCTTCTATCCCCTATGCACTGCAATCTCTGGGGACTTCCCTGGCAGACTGACCAAAGTCATCACCTTTTTTCTCTTCAGTGCTGCACACATCCTGGAAGGGACTGCAGGAAGGAGGAAAACACTGTGCTCCAGCAGTCGCTGGAGATGAGTCCAGTTCTCCCCGCCTCAGATCAAAGAGGCACGATGATGACTACCAGACACCTTTTCCCACCCTCATTCCGGCCCTTGCTCAGCTGGATCCTGTGATCTGGGAATTGATGCTTAGATCCTAAAAGCTGGCCTTCATCATCTCTTTAACAACTAAAAACCTGCTCTCTCCAGCTCCTACTATTTTTGGTCTTTTTGTGGGCTGGATAAGAACGTTTCTCTTCCACTTTCCCCAACAAAGGGTCTTTCTAACTGATCCTACACACGTTCCCGTAGCAGACAGAAAATCCTTTTCTAAAGCAATATGCTTTATCTTAAATGTCAGCCATCAGTGGCACTGGGAAGCATGCACTCACTGGGATGCTGGAGGACCAGCACTGATAAAAGCACCCTGGGCTCACCCACACAAGGCTTTCACAACATACACTCCTTGCTCCTTCGGCTGCCTGGAGCACTGCTCAGAGGACCCCCATCCAGATGGACGACGGGGTGTGAAGGAGAAGCACAGGAGGGAGGGAGGAGGTAGGAAATCAGGCACAAGTCTGATTGGAAGGAAACACAGGGGGAAAGGCAGGTGAAGAAGGGGAATGTGCAGGATGTGGGGCAGGGCGAAAGAAAGTCCCCTTAAGAATGATTGAGATGATGGTAGGATGCTCTGTGGTGACGGGAAAAGAGGCTTGAGGAGACCAAAGCACAAAGCTTTCTCTTTCTCACTGTGAGTCTCTGTGCCTCACACTGGGTCCCTGGTACTCCTCCTAATGGGAAAGAGGCAGCTGGGACACCCGATGCAGCGCTTGCGTCTGCAGAACAGAGCGTGGGAGGTCTCCCGATGACTCTGCCAGGCAGCAGATGCAAAGCACTGGGGACATCGCAGCGCTCTTTACTTGCCAGTCACCACCTGCTCTTGCCCCAGGCGTTGGCGATTTCACACTGTTCGGTGCCAGCCTGCTGCATCCGCGCTCCCACCCCGTGCTGTGCACTGCCTTGGCTGACAGACCCGCTTCTCTCCCAGCCAGAGAACCAGAGAAGCCTCCTCTCTCCAAGGGCATTCTCTGTCAGCCGACGGGAGGGAGCGGCGTC
Source organism: Pelecanus crispus (assembly GCF_030463565.1). Classification (NCBI taxonomy): domain Eukaryota; kingdom Metazoa; phylum Chordata; class Aves; order Pelecaniformes; family Pelecanidae; genus Pelecanus; species Pelecanus crispus. Next base: position 4,171,240 of record NC_134649.1, read on the forward strand.
AGACTCCATAGCCTGACTGACACTCATCTTCCAGACAGCACCACCCCTCCTCTATCACACCCAGAGAACTCAGATGGCACAGGTTTGGACTGTCGGGGGCTCAGGGGGCTGACCCACTCCTCACCCTGCCAACACTGCCATGTGAGCTGCGTTCTCGTGTCAGGTAGCAGGAGGTTCCCACACAGCCTCCCCTCAACAAACCCCACAGCACCTACCCTGTAACAGTCATGCCCTCAAGCTTTGCAGCGTTACTTACTCAATCTGTACCTTCTCTCCTTGTGACTAATAAACTGTATCACCATTTAATGGTGAGAAACCTGAGTGGAGCAGGAGCACTAAAACAGGCTGGCCAAGGTCATGACTTTGGAGCTTCCAGCTCTCAGACCCATGATCAACACTGAACTTCTGTCTGATTATACTACATTATCTCAGTCAAAAATAGACGAAATGCAACGCTGACGAGTCTTTAAATCAGTTCCGTTGCCAAGGAGATCAAGTATTACAAAATTGTTTAAAGTGACATAAAATAGAGTGACTGAGCTTCATAAAGGCACAAGTACTTACTGTAGGTGCTTGAATGTGATATCTGGGAAGCCGGTTGCTCTGGATCCAGAGGGAGACCGACAGAGAGCCAAGACATATGCCCTCAGAGTTGCTATCCTCTCAACCCGGAATTTAGTTTCAATTAAATCAAGGTGTGTTCCGACCACTAGCACCACTGAATTTGGAGCTTTGGCCTGTAAGAGAAAACACTTGACAATGATCTCATCCAGATTATGTCATGATAAATTCAGTGAGGACATGTGAAAAGTATAATAATTAAGAGGGGGTAGTCATGTGCATTAATAAAATGGAACATATATATATAAAATAGAGGCAACCTGTCGTGGCAGCCTGACAACATCAACAAGTGATCTGGGTATTACAGAAGTTCTCCTGCAGAATACGGCTTAATCACCTGCTGCTACTGCAGAGCAGGAAACTGTCAGTTTGGGTTTATTACATCAGGGCTTAACACAAAGGGAGTTGCCATGTGGTATTAAGTTGCTGCGAGTCAGCTAAATGATGGGAACTATGTCCGGCCAACGAAGGAGAAGAAGTTAGCTTAACCTGTAGCTAGAACTTTGATATCCTGCAAAAGGCCAGTTACGCTCCAGAATGGACACCTGGGGAAGATATACAAACTTCTTCACCGGAGGTATATGGAGAGGTGAGATAAACTGCTAGAAATGTCTGATTCTACTTAAACTTGAATCAGTGCAAAGGAATAGATTAGATGATCTTGTGGTTTCTTCAAACCCTTCCATGATTCTATTACAGGACTGGAATGTATCCTGATTTCCGAGAACACACTGCCAAATACAATGGGATTACACAGGCTTAAGTAGGGATCAGCCTGCCAATCCAAATGACTTGGAGCCACGGAAGAAAATTCAGATGCAGAAATATATGCTTATTTACAGTCCATTTCTCTCTTGCGATGCCCACTGAAATCTCAAACCTGAATGTCACCAAACTCACACCCTGTGCAGACACAGGAGTGATGGCTGTACCAAGTCAGACCAAAGGGCCCACTTGGCCCACTATTCTGCCTGGAGGCTAATGAAGAGTATAGGCACAGGGTAAGCGTACAGAGATTTTCCCTGGTGTGCTCTCCCACTATCCAGCAGCCTGCAGCTCACCAACTTCCTGAGCATGAGTCTGTCTCCCTGAATTAATAGCACTTGATCGATTTTTCTTCCACCAGTCTGATTTTTCAACTTCGGACACCCACAGCACACTGTAGTTCCAATAGATTCCACAGGTTAGCTATCTGTTGTGTTTAGGATACTTCCTACTGTTTGTTTCAAAGCTACCACCTCATTATTTCATTTGATCTCTCCTAATTCTTCTATTGTAAAAGATCATGAACAAAGACTCCCTTGTGGTTTTCTCCTTACCCCTGGTAAGTCTACATGCAGCCCTCCTCATTTGCCTCTTTCCCAAGCTGAAGAGGCCAAATCTATTTAATTGCTGTTCACTCAGAAACTTTTCCATACTTTTAACCATCATGTTCATCTTTCTCCGTATCTTTTCTGATGCTACTATGTGCTTTCTGGGATGTATTAAGGACCCAGGCACATCATATATTTTTGAAATATCATAATTATGCTTTCAGCTTTGTTACCTAGTTTGGGTTTTTGATTGCTGCTGACCATTAAGCTAATATTTTTGTCATGTCAAGACGTTTCTTTTTTGAGAGGCACTAGCTTAGAGCCCATTTCTGTGTATGGAGTGTTAAGACAGATGTCAAATAATCAACGTTTACAAAAAAATTATGAACATGGTATTATAAAAATCAGTCAACACCAATGAATTCACTGCAGCTCTGAGTCTCAGCTGAAAGCTGTCTGGGAGATACTCTCTAGCTTACCTGAATCTAAAGTGTTAAAAATATAACCTCAAGACTAATCTGCGTCTAACCCACACAAGAAAGAAAACACTTCAAACCCCCCTCGGAGCACAGTGTGTTCAAACACTAATTCCAAAATAAGTATGTTCAGTCTTACTTAGCAAGGGTTTATAAATCAGCTTTTGTTTCATTCTCTGATGTGTGTGAGGGAGAACAAAGCAAATGATAAATTTAAACCATTAAATATAGCGATACGCCTACAGCATAATGGAAAATTAATTCCAAAAGCTATGCAAAATTCATAGCTTGTGGAGTTTTTAAAAGCAGACCAAAAAGAATCTGCAATATCACGTATCTGTGTGCTGAGCTACATCTTGATAAATAGATACCCCAGAGTCCACCAGTGACTTCTTACCTCAATGTTCAGCAACCAGAACTGTAAGTTTGCTACAGCTTCTTCGCCCAGCGCCAAGTTCCATACCACTATGTACAATGCTTTGTCTGTGAAGAAACACTGATTGACTGTAGACATGCTTGCTGGGCCTCCGATATCCCAGACATTGAACTCCACTGAATCAACCTACTTGGACAAAGAGAAGTGTTCAAATCAAACAGTTGCAGTAAATCACAGGGAGATAATAGCTGAAGTATAAACCTACGCCTGCATAATGTATGACACAAGAAGGGTTTCAATGTCCTAATTGTGCCTCCAGGAAAGAAAAATCAACAAGCAATTGTTAAGCACGGCTACCACTTCCCCACAGGAAATCAAGACTAATTACTTGCTGCTAAAACGATAGAGGTGCCCTTGATGCTGGTAAATCTCCAGTTAATGCTGTGGATTCTCCAGTACAAACAAGGGTCTCATTCTGAGCCCTGTATTTCACTGCATCTGGAATAGAAACTGTTTCATCCTTGTCTGTGCCATGCTTGACAGGACCGTTGAAGCTACTTATCTGCCACTGCTATGGGGAACAGGAAACCCCCTGCTGAAATCATTTCCACTGAGCTCAGCCCTAACTGAGCCAAACAGAATATAGATGCTCAGAAGATGGGAAACTTCTCAAGCCTTTCATAAACACCTCCTGCACGTTGCTCAAAGGCTTCTGACATGTGCGTCACACCAGAAATGGGCCAGAATTACAGCTACTGTAAATCAGACTTGCTGATTTTTGGGGGAACGTGTAAATGGAGGCCTCTAGCTCTGGCTCCCTTCCAAGTATCTCAGCATCCATTCCTCTGTGCAGCCCCACAACAGCACTAAGAGGGAGCACAGCTCTCCTCTTAAATGGTATTCAGGCTCCCAGTTGCAGAAGGAAGTGCCTACATACCTTGGCGGCTCTGTCCCTAAATCACTTGGCCCTGGGGAGGCAAGAAACCTGTGACTGAGCAGAAAACCAAACCCTGCTCCAGCCACCATCCTCAGAGCATCACGTAACACCGAGTGGGCTCTGTTTGCTGGTCCAGGCCCAAGTACTGACTGACCCCACATCACAAGCTACCCTGTGAGATTTCAGCAAGGAGCTAAGTATCTCAGTAGGGCTCTGATCTCCTAGCATAGTCCCAGTTTGAAGTCTCCCAGAAACAGCTGGAAGAACTTCCATATTGTTTAAACCAAGCCCTAACTAGCACCAGGACTGCTTTATTCATCCAAAAGACCTTCAGCTGTGGGTGCTTGTATGGAGAGACAGGGACTCAGAGGTAGGGACAAAAGCCCGTTCAGCATCTTGATGTGACTCCAGGTGTCTAATGCTGTCTAGGTTTTTATTTTATTCAATTGCTCTTCAACACAAAATGCCCAAATCCCTTCTCCCACCAAAGTCTTCTCTTTAAAGAGTCAGGCTGTGCTTGCTCTTTTTCCTTCTGTCTCTGGCTTGGCACTCTTCACTATAGAATAGCTGAACTCAGCAGGCTCCTTCACCCCTTCCAAAACAGTCTGGTGGTCATGGCTCTCATCCGGGAAGGGACAGCCATGCGTTTGCACACACTCAGCTCTGACAAGACCTCAGGACCAATTCTGCATGCTCTAATGCCTGTGTTACCACACAGGCGGTGGACAGGGCCACCTACAAATGCTTGAATGAATTCAATGCTGTCCAAATGAGTTCAGTATGGGTTGACACTCCCTGCACGAGCCATCTGAGATTTGTGTGTTTAAGGTATGCCTTAGACATCCCTGGATCATACCAAAAGCCAGGCATCCTACTTTCCACCCACCTTCCCCACCTAGGACAGTTCTGACATCAAGGGACTCCAGCTTTAGGTACTGATGTCCCATTTTCTGGCCCCAAATGAAAGGACAATCTGCTTTAGAGAAGCTGATTTAAAACACTCTCTCAGAATCAGTGTCCAAAAACTACCCAAGCTGAGCGAGCCAGAACTTACACAGTCTACCCATGGCTCTTTCTCTTTATGATACAAAGTTGAGTGCTCAGGAAAACAGAACTGTTCTCTAGTATCAACTGGAGATGAAACAGAGGAATTGCGATGGGTCTAAAGACAGGTCACTTGCAAGGTCTGGCTCACAGGTAATGGAAATTCTACTTTGTAAAAGGGCAGGCAATTTCAGCCCAAAAGGGACACTGCAGGGCTCAAACATCCCACTGGGGCTAAGGATCTTCGATTGTTTTTCACCTTTGCCTTGTGTCCCACTGGCTTGGGGAGCTCCCATTTTGTTGTACGTATGGTGGCATCGCTGTGCATCATCTGAGGGACTTTTCCTGTCTGTAGGATCTCAATCAGCGTCGACTTTCCCTGTCGTGGAGGACCGATGACAATCATCTTCATCAGCTTACACTTTTCAGCTTTGCGCAGCTGTGCTCGTAAGTACGCCAGCACTGTTTTAGGGCCTATGGGGGGGGAAGCGAACAGGCTTTATCTGTGGTTAGCAGTTACAAATGTACATATGTACAGCAGGACTGCACAAAACCTACGGCTGCAGACACATCAGCTGAATTAATATTTTCCCTGTAGTTTCGCTGTGGGCTGAGACAACCCAGAGAATAAACAAAGAAACCTCTAGTGGACAAACCTGAGACAGAGACCCCAGAAAAAGGTCACTGCTCTGAGACTCTACAATGGAGCACTGTAAGAAGAAACAAATGCTGTGGCTCGTATGCTTCAGAAGCTCAAAGGAAACATAAAATACTTATTTAGTATTGGAAAATACTCAGTTTTTCCTTCTACTTTTATGTTTCCAGTTAAAATTAGATTTAGGCTTCAACAGTGTGCTGGAGAAGGAATAATTCCTAATAACTTTGTTCCCACAGGATTTTCTTATTAAAACACACAAAAAAGAAGACAGTATTGTAATAGATCCAAAAACCTAGCAGCTTACAATAAAGTCACTTCAATGTGATTGTGACTGCTGATCCTAAACACTTCAGTCTTTATAAAGAACATCTAAATACCCTAAAATACACGCATTCAGGAAGCAAGCCATGGAATTTATCCGGCATGCATACTGCAAATGAAATATTGCATTTATAAGTCATCACTTTAACATGTGATCTATCTTAAATGGATCATAAAGCCAGAGCTTAGCACTGATTATCAAATTTGCAAATGGGCGTAGGAGGTTTCCCTATGCGATTCCAGTTAACCGCAACAAGGGCTTGGGCGCACACTGTCCCTGTTCAGGACCGTTAAAAGGAAGCAATTTTCATTATATGTTCAGTCAATTTAATAAAGAACACACAGGATCAGCCTTACCCTCTTTTCTGATCTCTGCAGGAACGTTACTGATATTTAGTTCCTCGATATCCAGCTGCCAGAGATTAGCCAGCTGTCCAAGTTCTGGAGGAAGCTCTCGGATACCAGGGTTACTGTACAAAAACAAATAAATCTACCAACAACCAGGCTTTGTGTGTAAGTAGCTGCTCTCACGGACTCTCAGATTACACTATTCTCTCCTTGCAGAAATCTTCCATTAACATTTTAATAAGACTACTCAGCACTTTAATAGTAATTTCCATGCTAAAAGTAATGTATAACCTCAATTTGTCCTCCGAGGCAGACAAGTGTAATCATCTTTACTGGACAGTTGAGGAAATAAAGGCAAAAATGATGAGTTATTGACTCTAACACTATAGAAGCTGACAGCAAAAAGCCAGAATGAACTAGAGGCACATTAGATTCCCAGGCCTGTGTTCAAAGCATTAGATCATCTTCCCTAATTCAAAAGGCCAGCCTCCTCCTTATCTAAAGCAAATGATGGGCACAGTTCTAACAAGGGGCTGACTATTTCTAGCTTTTTGACTTTGAAAGCACTGGACACCTGGGGTGGGGCTCCAGAGAAGACTGGTCACTAAAACAACATGGAAATAATACTGCATAGCTTTTCCAGGACACGGACTTACTTTCCTAAATAAAGTTCTGTTAAACCTTTGAGAAGGCAAACAGACTGCGGGACAGAGTCCAGCTGATTGTCGTTCAGATAAAGGACTTCCAGAGAATCACTCAGAAATGCTGGAAACTCCAAAAAAGGACCTGGAACAAGACAGGAAACAAATTGCACCTTTAAAACATAACAGGCACCAAGGCTCTGAACCAAGAGCCTTCACCTTAACTTTGTAGGCAGGACATGAGGTCATGTTCCTTGGCAGGAACCACCATGAAGCAACAGCAGAAAAGCCAACGGCCTTCAATCAAACATCAATGCTCACATCTCAATTTTTTAAAATCTTGGTGATGCGTGTGTTTGAAGGTGACAGTCTCCAGGACTTCTGGGGTGCTGAGGGAGGAACTCCAGGCCCGCCAAGATGACTATACTTCAGAGGATGAGTGGCATTATATTTCTTGCTGTTGAATAGCTGGTAATACCTTGTGAACTGCCCCTATTCCAGTCTAACAGCTGGCAGTGAAAGCACATACCAAGAGCAGAAGTGGTTCTCAACATGTTTTTTCCATGTTGCCTGAGAAAAGCCAGAAGCCAGTCAGAATTTATGTTCAGGCCCCTACATTGCATCCTGGAGCAATTTATGGTGAATCAAAGTCAATAACAACAGAGAAGAAAACCGAAACTGCAGCTGACAGACCGCTAACCTATGCTGCCTCTAAAACGCTGCTTGCATTTGCCCCTCTGTTCTGTTTTAGACGGCAAGGTCTCAGGGCACTTCAGACTTCCTACATGTCTGAGCAGCAACTAGCCTATTTTGGGAGCAACCCAAGCAATAAGCTGAGTTGCTGCTGCTGGAGAGGTTCAAACAAAGGGAAATTCAGCTCGTTCCAAAGAGCATCATTTTGCTCCACAAATTACTCCCGGGATAGCGGCATGAAAAGCTGCCATGAATTGTGTTGCTGTCTTAAGAGTGTCACATGTATCTACCAAGAAGCATCCTGGAGTTAAGGAAAACTAGGCCACACAGGGACAAGCAGATTCTGAGTCTCTGATTAGGAAAGTACAGGCAGCACCATCTGCTGCCTCCACGGTCAATAAAAGCAGCTCCCTGAGATGCGAGACACACCCTTCCTCAAGGATAGGACAGTTGCACTTCCACCAAGATCTTCTTCCCTTACAGAGAAGACTTGAGGAACTCTAACTAGACTTAGCCAAAAAAGAAAAAAAAAAAAAAGCCCAAAATGGAAGAGGTTTTCTCAGGAGAAAATTCCCCTGTTCTAATATTAACAGCATTTCAAGCCTGAGCTATGATCAGAAAAGGAGTAAGATAGAGTCTCACTGTCTGCAGGGGTGTTTTATATACGTGACAGGACTGTCTGGTGTGGGCAGGGTGTCACAGTCTGCCTCTGAGTTTTCAAATTAAAAATCATCATTGGGATTATTTTAGGAGAACAGCAGGCTTATTCATGGATTCAATTGACTTCCTTTCTGGCTCATCGCTGGACTTAAACTTTTCATTGTTCCTCTTCAGTACGCACCTAGGCACAGACAGATTTAGTCCCTCTTGGACACGTAGGAGCAAACACCTAAAATAGTAGTGATACTCTCAACTCACCAAAGAGTCCCAGGCGGAAAGGAGTGTACTATATTGGAAGCAAGCTCGAGGTGTTTATGAATTGTAATTATTTATTCATGAGTTATTTATGATTGCTCTGGCTTGAGCTCAAATTTTCTTTTAAAGAACTGTAGAAAAATTAAAACAAGTCCCATCTTGAAAATATATTTTTGGATGAGTAAATGCCACCAACATGACATGCATGTGCAAGAAGTTATTCTGAGATTTATCAATCAAATACAGTGAGCATCCATAAATTATTCTCTTTAAATAATCTAGACTTAAGTAAATAGCTTTGTTGGTAAAATCATATGAAAACCTGCCCCCCACCTTGCTAGGAGACTTCTGTGAGCAGCTGATGTACTCCAGCTTCTGTTTTCTCTTGATGTTCTTTAAATTCTTGGCCACATCCTCTAGTCTCACCAAGCTATACTTGGCAGAGGAACAGAGACAAAAAGATGAGCTGGCTTTGCTCCGTCTCTGTGGCTATTCAACCATGGCACCAGCCAGGTGGGCTACTCTGCGCCCTCCTGCAACCTGAGGCAACCTCAAAGTTGCAGTAGGGTATTATGTGCCAAGGCTTTTCAAATGGTACTAATGCAGAGTTCATCCTCTCCTCCTTTATGTAGAGGGGTTATGCTGGGTTTGCAGCATGTAGAAGTTTCCATTAGTTCAGCAATTCCCTTTTATAGCTGGTTTTAGCTGCCTTTGCCCGCCGCTCCTGCCCTTCTCTCCCCATTGGGAAATGCTGCTGTAGCACTTCACATAGAAGTTCTGAGCATATGTCAGACTCCACAGATTCGCAAGACTCAGACTCCTTTTCCAATTCTTCCTTGTTCAGGACTTCACCGATGTCACAGCATTTCTATTTCCATTTCCTACTTGCAAACCAGTGCAGACCAACCCTTTCTCCTCCTTACAGCACAGATACAGGACTTGCTGCACAGCACCCTCTACTTCCACGAGCAGAAAAATGAGGTAGGATTAGCCTTGCCTGGACATCCAGGTAGAGCCTCTTGTCTCCCAGCTGAGCAGACTGGAGGTTAGGACTGGAGGTATGCTATGGCTGTAGTTGGTGCGTTTACCAATTTTGCCTATTCACGTTGACCTGAGATCATGCACAATTTTCAGGGGAACTGAGGAAAGCATTTTCTGCAGGAGGGCCTCTCCCTCCCACGAGCAGCTGAGGGCTGCTCGGATGTGCGTCACGAAGACGCCAGCTCTATTCCACTATGAGATTTGCAAAGAATGCTTTAGAGCAAGCCATTCTTCAGGCAGCCGAGAATGAGAAAGCTTTCCAAGGGCTTTAAAATAAAACAAACAAACAAAAAGAAATGCAGATGAATCCCACAGAGAGCAGGAAGCAGTGCAAATATCTTCAGATATTCCTTTGTTCTCTCTGGGATTTCACGTGCACTAATCCAGAACATCTCATCTGCTCTACCCCAAACTGTGGGTGCAAATCACAGAGACAGGGGAAAACATGTAACTTACAAATTCAGCAACGGAAACAATCCTAAGAGTAATAAGACTAATTATGGGTTAATTTCTCTTCAACATACCAGCTAGTACTCTGGCTAAAAAGAACAACCTTCATGAAAAGAAAACAAGCTCAGTGAAAGAAACAGGTTTCACCCATTCTTTATCTTTCTATATCGATGGTACCAACCAGCTGCACCATTTCTTTAGAAACGCTTTATCTAAACATATTTCCTCTTAATTTAAATCCTGTTGCACTTAAAATTGCAGATGAATTTACACTGATTTCCCTCCAGCCAAACTCCACAGATTCCTGCTGCCTCACAGCTCATCTGGCATTCTCAGCACTTGCTTCCCCACACAGGCACTGCCGTGTACCTTACCTGCCTCTGGGCCACCGCGCACCCTGCTCTTCATGGTGAAAAAGGGAATCCGCTTTGTTTTGAATCCCTCATCACTCCTGCGGGCAAAACAAAATGGTGACATGTGGAGAAAAGAGCTTGGACGCAGCCGTTGAGAACTGCGCTGGAGCAGTTTGGCCCCACCCGAGGCTGTGCGATTCACAGCACAGCTCCCATGGGTTCTTGTCTGCTTTTGAGAGATGGGATTGAAACCTGCTGTGCAATCACAGAGCTAGACTCCACCAACACTTGACCAGGCCCAATGGTTTTCTTCTGGCAAATTAACAGAGCTCTGCAAGGCAGTGCTTTCAGCTCCCGGGGTGAGAGCACTTGACCCCCAGCTTTATGGGTGTCAAGGTTAAGTAGGCTGTCAAACAGCAAACTGAACAAGCTTCACGAGAAGCACTGGAGAACCAACCTGCTGCCATTCCCTGCTTTCACCAGAGAGTCTCTGACAAGATGACCCAACAACATGACTCTGGAAATGTACTGAGACATTGGTTTGCCTTTTGCAACTGACACAGCAACTCATAAGGACTCCAGAAAATTTGCTAGACAGGCACCCAAATGAGAAGATCAAGTATGACACAATTCAGTGAAGTTCTGGAGAAGATGAGGAACCTTTAACTCTCTCTGTTAAACATCCCTATTCTAATTTCTAAATAGAAGAACATCACTCTTTTATTGGATGATGTTATTAACGTCAGTCTTCTCTATGAACTTGCATCTGGTTACACTTCCATTTAAAACCCAAAGATCTTCATTTTTTTCCAAAACAATAATCCCATGCCAACTACAAACTGCAGTCCAGCCACATGGTTTATGGTTAAGATATGCTCCCCACAAACTAGTATCTGTAGTGATGAACCACACACTAGGTTAAAGAAATTTCTACATGTTCTGAAATTAAACTGCCATTATCAGTAATCTATCCACTTAATAAATGATATAGTGTGCTAAATGCCCAAAGAAACAGTACAGGATAATTCATCACTGTCACAGACACACAATATACTTAGAGACATGGTATGTGGATATCAATGCCTTCTATGCAGGTAATGAATTCACTACTGACACCCTTTGTATTACGCGAGGGATTGGGTTTGCTATTATTTCTTCAGTTTTTGTTTTCTCAGACAAAATTTGAAAGAAGCACTTACTTCCCAAGTTGGTTTTTTGAAAGATCCAGTGATTTAAGTTGTTTGCAATTCCACTTATCTTGTGAAGGCAATGTAACTAACTGATTTCCCAGCAGCTTCAGGGACACCAAAGCCTAAAAGAGGAATAGCCTAAAGTTAGAAGACAGAGTCCCTCAAATACACAGAAAGAGATTTTTTAGCATGTCTATTAAATAACAGAAACATGAAGAAAGTACATCTTATTCATCAGAACATCCTGTCCGTGCTGCCTAGCATGCAAACATTCCTTTTTGTCTCCAGCAAGTATATTTCCTGCATGAAGCAACACCACTATTAGTTCTGGGAGATTATTAGTCTACTTGCTGACACATTCAATTGGAAACAACCCATTTAAGAGGACATTTTACTTTTAGTGAGGAAACCATTCCAAATGGAAAAGAACAGTATGGTTTACCTACACAGCACACCACATATGGATGAGAAGTCTGTGGGCAAGCTAGTGTCAGAGTGGGCTTACACCTGTTGTATACGTGTAAGATCAACGTCCAAAATATGAACTATTTCACACAAGGAAAACTGCTTTGTTATTACATGTCTATTAAAATGGAAAGGATTTATATTAACTTTCCAAGGTTTATACAAGTTACCTATTTCTTTTTTTTCCCCCCTCACACCGGAGACACAAATTTTAAGAACAAGAATTGAAGCTGATTCATACAGTTAACCCCATACAGATAGGACTCAGCTGCAGACACCATGAATAAGGTTAGACACAAGCCCTCCTTTAAATTTAACAGAAAATAATGTCAAGGCTCAAATGATCATTTTCATTTGGTTGAAAATCACATTTTCCACTGAAAAACAGTCTTCTATGTAGAGTTTCCAAACAGGTTCATTCTGCTAGTCCCCACCATGGAAACTGAGATAAGCAGAATGCCAGCTGAATTATCTCGGGCCACAAGTACAGCAATATTGATGAATTATACCCCATGGAAATCATGTTTTAACAGCAGAGACTTCAGCTTCAAGTGTGTTAAATGTTTTATGTGCTCCACATAATATAAAAGGTTTATGCCCCTTTTCATCAAGCAGGATTAACAATGTCTCACGAAGCCAGTCTGTTGGCCTTCCTCCCCTTCTCTCAGATTGGTAAAATATGAGGTATCCATGTGACTTAAGCAATGGGCAACCAGCGGTTGCTGGAGTGGCCATTACCATGCAAACCGCTCCCTCTAGTGATATGAGAGGGGCAGCACTGGGCCTTGGTGGGACTTGGGGAAGGTAAAGTAAAATATAAAGGTCCAGATATGCAGAGTGAACCACTAGAGGAAAGGGTTGGAGAACTGTGCAAACTCTAAAACCGTCCCTGCCACTCGTGTCTTAACAGCCAATGCTTTTACCATCATTAGTCTTCCACTGGCTCAAACCTCCTGTTGGAAGGAAGACCAGTCCTCCCTTGGCGCCTGGTGTCGAGCTCTCTCCAAGTACCAGCATGGGGCTGTTCAATGACAATGCTTCAAACTTCTCCCCCGAAATATCCCTGAGCAGTGGGCGGGAGGAAAGGGAGGCTACACGTTCCAGAATTAGCACAAACTTTGTTCTGTGTGGTCTAGCTGGGGTGCTTCATTTTCAGTCAACTGTATCCCTGTTACATGTCCCCCACAAACGTTGACAAAGGCCGCTCTCCAGGACAGCTGAAAGCCTGGTGAGATTATATGCAATGCTTATGTGCCTGCTCTGTAGGGGGAAAATTAGTGACTTTCAACTGCCTGTGGCTCTTCATGACTGTAATTCTGGAGATCACTAGTCCTTGTTTTGCAATTGCCTCTTCTCTCTTATCATTAACTTCTCCATTTTTGCTGCCTTTCAGGAAAAGAACGGGTGCCTCCAGAAGTGAGGCAGTGGCAGCAGCAGACAACTTCCTTCAAACTCACTGCCGCAACATGCAAAAAGGGCTCTGGTGCTTTAGATTGTACCAGAGGGAAGGAACTGCAGCAGCCAGATTAGGCTGTCTCTGTCAGCTTGTGATGTGGAAAAGCTGACCAGTCTTACCTGAATACTTCCACCCAGAGAGGGTCAGGTCTTCTCAAGAGAAGCAACTAGTCTAGAGTACTAAGACATGGTTTGGAGCATGTACAGTTGGTTCCTTTAGAAGGCAACAGACAGGAAAGCTGAGAAGGCCTGTGCTTCCCTTAGCATGACATTTCTAGTACATACATCATATTAGCGACTGTGAGGTGGTCCTAGTCTTAAGATCCCTCCACAAACCAAGCAAAGGCCAGTGATAAACTGCATGTCCCACCAGCCTGGGTCAGAGCTTTCAGATCACAGTGCTTCCCCTGCTTTCAGCTTTTCCCGGGGAGAAGACAGTTCACTGCAGCTCAGCACATTACGTTAACTGCCCATTTCTCCTCCTTCCACACCTACTTCTGGAGAAGGCTGGAGCATGAGTGCAGCCCTATTCACTGACACACACTCTACAACCAAGGAGTAGCCCAAGCCAGGGCTGATCTAGGCATGGGCTTTCACCTTCTAGTTGCTCACCACGCTCTAGCCCTTGGGGGACTGAAAATACCTCCTATGTATTTCTTTTATGAAGGTAAGGCTGCAGAGATATGGATAAGAACTAGCATTATTTAAGGCAGCCAAAGCTTGCTAACTTTGAAGACAGACCTTCAGCAGAGATTGCACTCAGGTCTTCTCTGATGCCCTGGACTGGTGCCTTCACACCCCTCTGCAGCCTCTGAGCAGTGGCACCCAAAGAAATGTGCCCTTGAAGCACCATCTAGTGTTTAATATCTGTCATGGTAGCTCCCACCCACTGGGCTTATTTTTAATGCATTCAGAAAAAACAAGTTTCGGAGACAATAGTCCATAGGATTTATTCTGTTTCAGGAGAAATGCCAATTGAAACCAAATGGTTACCAGAAAGCAAAGCCAAATCTGCAGGGATCATTAAAAACAACTGAGGGAGCACACAAACCTCAGCACTCTTCTTTCAGGCAGCAGCAAGAGGCACCTTTTCAGCAGACTCCTGAGATCCAAATTGGATGTGGATATGAACCATCACTTCAGCATCCTTCCCACAGAGGCCAGCAGTTAAAGTCATGAAACTTCTGCACAGCGATTTACCTCTGTTTCTATCTCCATGACCCTGAGTTTCACAATCTGGAAAGGAAGCTTGGAGGAAACCCCCAAGTTCTGCTTCATTTCATGTCAAAACCATGTGAAGCCACAAATTCTGAAGGATTTTGAAGTAAAACTATGGATCTCTGATGTCCATTGGCAAGAATTATTTAATCTGCACAAGCTTAAAGATAAGAGACATGCCAACTAGCATTGTTTAGGGCATTCAAACATGCTATTTTCAGCATAGAAAGACTCATCCTTAATTACACAACACTGGTATGCCACATTAAGAAAACACACAACTGTTTGTGAGCACACTTGAGTACATCTATATTTCAATGGCTGGATGGTTGGAGCTTGCAGCTATAATGGCAGTGGTTGTCTTCCAAACTGCACTCCCAAAATCTAAAAGCCACAGACACCCAATAAGTTCTCCAAAGACCTGTGTCAAAAGCTAGATACCATATCACACTGGACGAGGGCCTGCATGTAGTCATTCAGGAGGTTACGGGCCACTCAGAGGCTCTGCGCAATTGCCATGTTCATCAACTCAAAACAGCAGGTAGTCTCCTACCTTAACCAGGCAGACACTGCTACGACTTTGAGGTCTGAGTAGGTATTAAGAGAAATACTGTGAAATAGGAAGAAATGACACTTACTTCAAGCTGGAAGAGTCCCGGTGGAACTTCTTTTAGTGAGTTCTCAGAAAAATCCACTTCTCTGAGGTGATTTTTCCAGAAAATAGTCAACGCATCAGGTAGGAATTCCAGTGAATTTCTAGATGCTTTACAACATTTCTGGAAAACATAAAAGAAAAACCACCCACAGAGTAGTAATCATCTCTTTAAATAATGAGGTAGATCAGCTGTCACATGTTTAAGGCATTAATAAATTCATTCTAGGTGATCTCTTTAGATATGTTGATCTAGATAAATTATTGTGCATGCAGGCACATAGGATTTGCTGGAGATGTACTCAATTGATGGGCAAATTCTTTGGTAGGCAAAAAGTATTACAAAAGTTATTTTGAAAATTATCCCCATTTGCTTTTCAACCATAAACAAACACTTCACCAAAGTATACTATTCTCCTGCCATCCCTGTAATAATGAGGAACAAAGTCACAGTGATGGGTGGATATAGATGCCCTAGTTAGCCAGGGGTTTGGGCAAAGTTAACTTTGAATGAAGGCTGAGTGTTCTGTAAAATGATCCTAACAATATTTCTGCTCATACGAACTACAGAGAAAATGAATACATCCATGTAAGACATGTTTCTAGAAGTCTTCCACCAACGCCAATCAACATGGTAAGAACAGGGTAGAACCTCAGAAAGACCTGGTCTGAGACCCATAAACCGAATCAGACACGGGTGCTCATAAAGAAACAGAAGAGCCTTTTAGCCTGAGGCATCTGACAGCTTTTTAAGCATCACAGTATATTTTTTGCATTGTTTGAACAGCTTTTTCAGCCTCTGACTCTGTCAGAGCAGTTTGACTTACCAAGGGGCAGGCCCAGGGATCTGGAAACACTTTCAGCTGATTTCTGGAAACATTCAGTATGTTTAGGGACTTGAAGCAGTATACAAAAACCGTTGGAAGTTCCACCAACCTGTTGTCAGAGACGTCAAACTCCTGCAGCTTCCTTAAGCCAATCCAATTAGTTGCTAGAAAACACAAAACACTGGGGACTTGGTGTAAGCACAATAGCAGTCTGATCCAGCAAGATGCTGAATACAAGAGCCAAACGATTTGATGAGTGATAAAAAATAACCAGGCCTTTTCATGTACTTTGGACAAAGGATTGAGAGATGTTAAGCATCTCTAGCTAACACTGGCTTTAAGTTGTTATTACAACAGTTTGGGGTTCTCCCTTACAAATCAGGCCTTGAAATGTAAGCATAACACTCAACTGTACGTACTGTTTTCCTCGTCAAATAACTTCTCCATATAGTTTTTAGCAGCAATGAGTTTTTTAAGGTTTTTAAGATGTAGGAATCCAGAAGGGAGAGTAGAGAGCCTGTTGCTGGATACATCGACCTCGAGTAACCTGTGAGTACAGAAGATACTCAGTCAGGCATCAATAAAATGCTAGCAAAGACTCCTTTTGCCATAGACATCTATTTTACCAGCTTTAGGTCTGAATGAAAGCAGCTGGAACGTGCTCTCACAAGGCAAAGCAAAAAACCCTATTTAGAAAATTAACCCTTCCAGGGAGCAGACAGAAGTGGTCTGGATAGAGAGCAGATCAGATAATTGATACAAGCCAGCAAATGTCAATGAGTCAGCTCAGGGCTTAGACTTAGAGGAGCGGGGCTCGCCAGAACTGGAGAAAAGCAGAAGCAACGTGAGCCAATACAGGAATGAATGTCCCTACAATCGTCCTGACAACTAACTTGGAAACACTGAGCATGCCAAAGAGCAAATCTTAAGTTATACCTTGCAGCAGACAGAAAACAAACCAAGAAGCTCCTGCATATGCTCTTCACTTACTCAGTTTCACACAAGCACAACTGACTCATTTGCACCTGCTCTCCGTATGGGTTCAGTCTGCTGCAGGCATCCAGCGCACACACCTTGTACATATAATTTCGTCGGATGACTGTACGCTGGGTAACTCCGTCAGCTGATTGTCAGCCAGGCTGAGCTTCCTGAGGTTTATCAGGCCCCACGGGATCACGGATGGAAGGGAGACCAGGCAGTTGGCAGAGAGATCAAGTTCAGTTATCTGACAGGAGATATCAATTAGCCAGTCCAGATCCACCCAGGGCAGTTTGAGGTTTGACCAGTTCACACACAAAGCCTGCATATGTCAAAGAAAGAAGAGAAAACCACATTAGTAAAATCCCAATTGCTCTTGGCCTGTGTTACACCACTGGGAATCTGGCAGATCAAAGCACAGACCATAAACATTTTACTCACTTTCCAATCTGCTTCTAGGAATTAAACTGACTCAGAGATGAAATCATCCTGAATATCAGCAGTCCCCACAATATAGCTGCTCCTTGATCTCAATCCAAAGACCATGAGCAAGTGCAAGCAGGGGACATGGACTTCTTCGCCTGTCCATACACCAGCTCCAGTGTGCCGCACAAAGGGTGAGCTGCCCTTGCCTGAAACCAGCATTCACATCCGAGAGCTGGACAGACTCTAACCGTTTGTTCATCCAACAACGTGCAGTGAGTTTCCATGGGGCTGGGCTCCCTGCCCGCAAGATGCATTCACACTCTATGCTAGCAGCATGATATGGACAGATCATGGAAACCCATCTTAAATCCAGACTCCGCAGCCCAAACCCCACTCTGTCTCTTGGACACGGCCTGCATCGCTGCTCAGATCTCCAAGGGACTCTGAACACCAACAGCGGCCAGGCAGGTCCAGCAGAACCCCTGTGGAGCAGTCCGCCTCTGAAACGCTTGTGGATCATTGCTTGTGCATCTGTAGAGAGGACAGGGACAGATCTGCTGAGTGTAGTAATGACTTCTTACGAGAAGGCCTGTTGCTGGAATTATTAATATATGCCCAGGCACTGCTCTTCCATCTTAGACCTTCCAACAACAAGTAGCCAAACTGTTCTGGGGAAGTTTAATGTTTTGCAAAGGAACATCTGGGAAAGGCAAGGAAAGGCAAATGCCCTCTTGTAAAGCATTTCTAAACACTAGAAATTTGCTCAGTATCATTTAGGAGGACATTTTAGCATCTGAGAAACACAATTTTGGCAATTGCTTCCTTTCTAGATAATGTTCTGCTGGTTTTGACAGTAAGATGAGGAAGTTGTTTTATCCTCTTTTGGACAAAAACCAGAAGTTGTTGTGAAGGGCACAACTACTTATTTCAGGCTCCAGCTTAGACAGAAGAAAACATGAACACATACCGGTCATCAATGCAAGTAAACAACCCAAGGCTTCATTTTTAAGATCACCTCATTGCGTTCCAATGAGATCTATGTTCCAAAATACACGTTTTTAAAATGTTAGTCCCAAAACGTTTTCATAAGCTCAGTGGTTTTGACATCTTTTGTCTTCCCAAAGACAGCCTCAATGAAGTGATCGTTAATTCTCCACCAGGAGGCAGCAAGGACCTGACAGCAAATTTAATTTGCTTTCTAATTCCCAGTATTCACTCTTAAGACTTTCAACCCCAACTTTAAAATTAAAAGGAATACATTTTGGGAAGGGAGAGAAAGAAAAGGGAAACAAAGGTCTATCTCAAATGCTTCTTTGAGACTCAGGACTCCAAGTAATGTAGATCACACAGTTCAAATGTCTAGGAGAATAGAATAAATGGTAAGCACTAACAGTTGCACTTTTGAGATTGACAGTAGTTGTTCTTAGTGTAGACACAGTGTTTTTCAAATGTTCACTAGTGAAGCCTCAGCACAGCCCTGCAAATATGAATGGAAATATTACGCCCATTGCATCACCAGGGAAATCAAGGCAGAGAGCACAAGCTGTTTGTCTAAAGCTACATTCACCGTCATGCCACAAGGCATCCATATAAAACACAGCAAGACAGCAGCAACAAGAAATCAAATTAAGCAGAGTATCCACTGCTACTGCAAAATATACAGTACCTAATGGGAGTTACAGTGCAAAGCTTTCACACTGGCACTAAACATATTCTGCTTTACTGTTAGATTTTCCAAGTCTGCATACTTAACAGCTTCCTGCTTACAAACTCATTTTAAATTCTGTATGTAGTTTTCTGTAATTTTCTCTCACCTGTAACAGCCCAGGAGCTGTTTATATCACTGGACAGCAATCAGTTGTGAGTTGTGGTAACAGAGAGTATAAACACACAGGTCAGCTTCCCTTTTCCATCCCTAGCTACCCCACAGGTCAGGAGAGATGCAGGGATGTGGTACTGATGCTAAGGGACTGGAAGATCTTCCCAGCATGAGGAAACGTCACTGGGGAAGAGCACATTTGTGCTGAGACACTTGATTTTTTTTTTCTGCTTCCTGGAATTGCCCTAATCACTGTAGCTCCATCCTAGATCAGCTAAAATTGTCCCACATAGAAATACAGCTTAATCAGCAAAGAAATTCTCTTACTGATGTCGTTTCTACCATATTGTGGTTTATAGTGATGCCAACAAAAGACTTTATGCCAGGACAATTAAACCTACACCATGACTTCTGCTCATACAGAAAAAACCCGTCACCCTCCTACCTAACAGTGCTGGATTGCATACCTGCATTAGCAAAAACAAATCTCTTGGCTTAAGAAAGAGTTAAGAAAAGGCCCGATCCCCAGCTACATGCACTTCACAGAGATTTTTAATAGGAATGCCATTTTCAGGCTAGAAGAGAAAGGTGTAAGAAAGATCCAGCTACTGAAAGTATAATACAAGTACAGTCTGCCTAGATAATGTGAGAAACATTTTAACAGAGAATTAGCCATTTTAACAACTAACCTTGGCTGGCAATGCATACTCTGTCCTGATACTTTCTTTCCAGGAACGCCAATTTTTTTTCAAAAGCTATGCTAAGACTCAGCCAAAATGGGAATGGAGGGGGTAAACCAGAATGAACAGGGGAAAATCCAAGCTTTTAGGCAGCAGTTCCAGACAACATGTCTAAGGTCTAAAAATTAACTGCTAGTAAGGAAGGGGCTTCCCGCCATATTCTTGTCAAGACATGGGGTATGGAAATACTAACACAGCACTGAGGGTTACAGAAAGGTGGATTCGTCTCAGCCTGCCTATCAGACCCAATTATCTCCTGTCACCAGCACAAAGGCCTTGCTCGGAGGGAGACTAAGCCTCAAAAATGAAGCCATGAAGATCAGCCATGCTCTTTCCTCTACTTCCCTTTACAGCTTGCTGTCTGCCACCAGAAGGGAACAGCAACACCCTTCACAGAGATCTCAAGCAGTGGCTGAAGCAGCTTTTTACAGCTTTCCCCATGCTGCTGGAGCAAGGTGGTAGATCAGTCTGGGATGAAGATCTGGCTGTGAGAGTAAAGCTACATTTCACCCTGCAACAAGGAAAACAGTGAAATTACATTCAAAGTTGGCCACAGTGCCGAAGCTGGTAATTATTATCCCATGTATATTATGATCACCAAAAGTAGCACTGCATTGGCCAGGACACAGAACAAAGATGCCATCCAGAGGAGATTTACCCTGGAAGTTCAGGACAACTTTCAACAGCACACCGAGATGAAAGTGCTGGCATCCTGGCACTTCCTCCTTTGGCAAGAGTATTGCCACAATGGCTGTGGATGCAGAGGAGCTGCACCATGACCCAAAAAGAAAACAGGTAAGGAAAATCTTCCTGGCTTTTTTTTAAACATCTTTTAGCATCTGATCTAAAGTGGGATGCTCTGTAGCACCTTTCCCAAGGTAAACATCCACGACCAGAGTATTGAACCCCATGAACTATTCACATATTTTACATAAACAAATAGAAGCAAGAAAATTGAGATTTGCAGCCAAAAATCTGGGCAAATATTCCATGCAAAAGGCCATCCACAGGTCCTTCAGTTACACAGAGGATGCATATAACCATACAAGGGCTTTGAAATTCTGGCAGTGATGGGAACAAAACCCTGGAGAACTGGCTTGCTCATTCGGTTCCCTCCTCACAGAAGAAAGCAGGTGCCTGTGGTTCAGACCCTGAGTTCAGACTCCAGAGCTCCAGATTTCTTGTGTGACACCAGTCACTGTCTCAGGCTACCCAGGCTCTGTTTGCCAGCCCATGTAATGGGACAGTAACATCTCCTCTTCTGCCAGGGGAGCCAGGAGTAAAAACGCACTACAGACTCCAACTCCCTCTTTTCTCTTCCTGCTTAATTAAACTGTGCCCAAGAAAGCTGCAATTAAAAAAAAAAAATCAGAAAAAAGAACTGACGGTGCTTATCCCCTTCCTCAGTTCCTGCTTCGTTTCAAGATGATGCTGCTCTTTACAGTGGGCCCAGGCTCTTATTTCAGTACAAAAAAGTACTTGTCCTTGAGCACACTGACCAATGCAGTAATAAGAAGATCTATAGCCTGCTTTTAGCAGTTGCAAGCAGGACCATGCGTCTCTGCTCCTTCTTTTAGACTGACACTGATCTCTATTTTGCATTTAGATTGCTGTATATCATTTACCTCAAAAATGCAGAGCCATGGTCTCAGGGTATTTAATGTGATAGAAAGATACCTGCAGAATTCAGATAGTGACTTCTCAAACCACAGACAAGATTGTGAAATCCAACACCTGCTATGAACACCACGGGGTAGGTGTCCTCATCTCCTAGGCAGCTTTTGAATCTCAGCAGTAAATGCTTCGCACTCAGTCCTCCTCCCCATCCAGAGCCAAGGACTGACAGTGTCTCTTCCACCTGAGTACTGCAATCTAGGGGATCAGCCAAGCCCCTTCATCTGACTTAGGGACAGTGGACCAAATTCACCTTGGTGCTACTAACCTGACGTCAGTGGAGTTACCTTAGGGATTTACTTGGCTCAGCACTCTGCGGTGAAAACGTAATTAAGCGAAAGAAAGCCTGACAGCAATGCCACAAAGAGAGGGGATTTCCTCCCCGACTCGTACTTAATCATCTCCACTGTCTTCCCAGAAAAGCTTGTTTCTTTGATGCCAAAGGTCTGTGATGTTGAACTTGCAGAGCCCAGTGATCAGCTCAGCCCTCCCCCACTTGGCACCGGCTGGTGAGCTTTGTGCTCAAAGAGAGGGACGGTGTTCAGAGGCTGTTAGCTCCTGGGCACAGCCTGACTCTGGGAGGCTTACTGCTCTTCAGAAGGGCAAGGAAAACCTCTGTAGACTCACCCCTCTCCCACCAAGGAAAGAATTTCTCAATATGAGTCCCGAAAACTAAATGGAAATCTACTGTAGTGATGTCAAGGTATGCACTGAGGAAGGCAAGGAACTGGAAATTGTGCAGAAGCAAGAAATCCCACTGCTCTTGGGCAAATGATACAAATAAATACAAAAAATATTTACTTAGATTTGAGACCATTTGGTAAGGTGATTAAAAAAGGCTGTTGTGCATTTCTCCTAAATGACGTGACGTGCCCCAACAGAACCTCGCTCTTGCCATAGGAGGGATATTCTGAGGACGGTGATCTAATTCCTCCATCAATAATGCTGCTGTGAATCTTGAGTGGAACTGCTGCAGATTTCTTTACCGATGGTGATGTAACTGAGAGTAGCCAGGCAGTGGATAAAGAAATCAGAGGAGGATCACACACATACACATACATTTGTACGCTTGTGTGTAAAATTCTTGGCAAAACAACTCCTAGGGAAAATGCAGCAGTTTAAGCTCTTTTCTGGTCTGTAATGGAGGGGAAAAAAAAAAAAAAAACCGCCACATGTATCTCACACTGTGCACACTGGAAAGTTACACATTATCTCCATGCCGATTAGACGTATCGAACTGTGGAATCTGTGCCCAGCCACCTTACTGCATGGGGATTTTTTGGCATTTGTTACCTGTTCCTGTAAAAATGGAGCACTTCCCATCTTTAGCAAGACAGTGGTTTGCTGTGGAGATAAATTTATGCCAGGAAAAAAAAAAAAGGAGAAACAGATATTAGAAAAATGAGATGTAACTCCTCTTGTCTCAGAAAGGGCAGCACTATGCACAGCTCGATGGCTGCCTGGAGGGCGTGGCAGCTCAGCAGAGCTCTCCAACCACATTTTATGCATAGCTGGTAGCATTCACTACTGTGAAATCAATTGGAGGTCAACTGTGCAGTGTTTTCACTCAGAGACAGCACAGATGGGACAAACCCTTTTGAAGTTCTGGGCTCATACTGAAATGATTGGTGCTCGGTCTGCCCTGTCCAAGAGAGACTTTTTGACATCCAGCTGGCTGCCATACACATCGCAGTCTCTGCACAATCCTTTTTTGCTTCCTCCCAGTGCAAAATGCATCACAGCACTTAAACAAGACGACTTACATTCGTGAACCTCACGAGATATGAAGAAAGCACTGAGGCAGCTTGTTTGCAGCTGCCATGAAGTCGTGTTTTAAAAAATTATCAGGGTGTGTGACTATCACTTCCCAGAGACCTGAGCTCTGCAGACAAACTAGGACAAACCTTCCTGAATTTGGCCCAGTCTGCCAAAATAAATTCAAAGAGAAAACATTAAATAAGCAAATATATTAAAAATAAACAGCTACTAGAAGAATCAAGGTCAAGTTTCTGGGTCTGATTTTGGTTTTTTTTTTTCTTTTTCTTTTTTTTAAACCAGGCCCTTCTGGCAATTAACTGATGTTTTAAAACTGCTCTCTTCTTCGCTCAGGGTGTGACAACAGCAAAGCTGAGTCATTTTTACAGCAGCTAAGTTAAATATTGCCAGCAAGTTCACAAGGAAAACAGACCTCTTCCCTGTGATTCAAACATTTATTCCAAAGTTTATTCAAGCCGAATTATCCAGTTAGTTGGATTTTTCTTCTAAGAGGCATGTAGTTTTATCAACTCTTATCCAGAAACATCTAGGATTTAGCTTCCTTTTGCGTACCTGTCAGCGAAACTAAGAATCCCACAGGGAGGGCTCTAAATCTGCTGATTGAACCTAATGAAGCCAAGCTCACATATGTGGACTGTAGTGCCTAACACTCGCAGTATCGTCAGGAATCCAGCGAGACAGGGTTTTGGCAGGAAAACAGAGAATGGAGAAGTCTGTAACAGTATGAAAACCTCTCTGCTTATTTTTACTTAACCCCAAAGCAGAATCAACACCCTGCAATGTTATGAGCTGAGCAAACAGATACTCAGCTAGCAATGGGATTCACGCAGACAGCGCCTTGATCAAAAAATTTCCCTCGCCATTTTTCACTGCAGTTTTTATGACCTGATGAAAACTGTAACTATTGAAAGCTCAGGGCTCTGATGCTCCTATTCAATGTTTGTTAATCTACATATCGAGGGGAAAACCAAAAAAATGCCTGATAACTAACTTGCTGGATAACAGGAGAAAAAATATGAAATACATGCTTTCCTATAAAGTAGTAACAGTGCGTGCTGTGAGACATTTTTCAGTTCTGAATAAAGCAGACTTGGATAATAGAGATTAAGACAATGAAGAATATAGCCTAGTTATACAAAGATATGGGATAATCATGAAATGTAATAATACCCTGCATGAAGACAATGCCACTCCTCTGTAGATCTCAAAGCAGCGTCATCATCATCATGTATTAAGCCTTCCAACAGCTGTGAGATGTAAGGAGTTTAAATCTCCCCATTTTACAGTGGAAGAAATAGAGATGCAAATGAATTATCAAAATTGTCAAAAGGCTGTCAGTGGCTAAGAAGTGAACAGAGTTCTTGCCAAGCTAAAAAGGCTTCAATTGCTTTTTGTTGGCCTCTGCACCCCATCAAAAACCATTTCTGTGGGACAAGTGCAGTTAAACTAATCTGATCTGATCACACACAATATTCTCCATGCTGCTCTGGAGAGCCAGATCTGTCCTGAGCGAATGACAGTAAAGGCTACCAGCCATCTTTTACTAATGAGGATCTGAAGTAGGGAAGATATTTTGAGCAGATGTAAGCTTGCTCTACTCATGCCCCATGTTAACAAAAAGCCACATGAGCCTATTTGTACGTGCTGTACCTGGGCTATCAGACAGGGGAGAAGAGAAGGGTTTACACACTCAGCTCTGCACCACGCTAACGCTCCGGGACAGCACAGAGCTTGTGGCGTTACCTTGCAAGCAGAATGCACAATAAAAACCTAAATGAAGTGATTATCCTGGGGTCACAGAGGAAGCCTGTGGTAGTGCTTATTTCTCTGGAAGTCTTTGAGCATGAAGTCAATGTTTCCTTTCCACAGCATATGCCTGGTTCACACGCTGAAGTTAAAATTGCCAAGTGGAAGCTGCCGCACACAGTGTCTTGCACAATGATGCCATTTAAAGGCCTAATGTTTTACACCTCGCTATTCAGCACTGGCGTGAAAGCCACTTGCATAGCTTGTTCTCTAAATGGGTAGCAAACCACAAGGCTCTTAGTTGAGAAGAAGAATCACCAGCCACATGGTACACAAAGACAAATATCAATTATTAACATGATGCTCCTTTAAAAGAATGTCTCTTCAGACAGATAAATGGCTACTTACTGTTTTTGCTGGAGCACTACCTGGTAGCGGGCTCGTCTCAATGAAATACTTCCTCAGAAGGTGTTTGCTGGATTCAGGACTGTCCATCAGGATGTAGGAACAAAAGAAAGCTCCATTCCGTAATAAGAATACGGCTACATCTTCATTCCCTTTAGAGAAAAGCAGATTGTCTGTTCTATTCTTCTCATGTAAATGAACCAACAAGGAGCTGAACAGAAATCCTGGGAAATAACCACTTCTGAAAAAAACCATGGGGGTGTGCAAAAAAGGAACTGAACTGTACAAAGACTGTTTCCTCCAGTGATAGGATTTAGTTTGGTCAAACTGAGACAGCAAAGACACTATGCAAAAGCAGTGGCCCAGGCTTGCTCTTTTTTCTCTTTTTCCCCTGTCTTATTAAACTATACACACAGCTGTGCTTTGAAGTGTAAATTATTCAGCCTAAATCAAGCATGTGAGCCAGAGTGTCCAAAACAATAATGCTTTTACTTGCAAGGTTTCTATTTTTGAAGGGTCTTTTCCCTAGGAGTTTATAGAGGAAAGTTCAGCCTCTCAGTATTTACAGTAATCTAACTTAAGAAGACCCTGACTTATATTTGGCTAAATCAAAAGATTCAGAGCCAATTTTATTTTAATTTATCCCACTGGAAATCCAGGATAATTCCAGGCCAGTCCACACTGATACCTTCCTAGATGTGAACAACTCAGCCCGTTCTTTAAAAGACATTGCAGAAAAGGGGCAAAGTTTTGAAGCATGCAAATACATACCTGCCTTTATAGCAGCATACAGGGGCAACCGTATAAGAACGGGAAACTCATTCTTCCTGACTGCACAGCTCTCTGGGTCAGCGCTGTATGCACGAATTAGGAGTTTTACTACGTCCAAATGTCCCTGCTGGCAGGCTATGGCCAGCATCCAGTTCAGGAGTTGTTGGCAAGTACTAGGACCTACCGAAAAGATACAGCATTTGACGTAGTTGATACCACCGGGCTGTGATGTGCAAGAGTCATCCGCAAACGATGGCTATGCAAAGGGTATAGGGTGAAGCCCCTGAGGAAAACAGAGCAGACTGCACTGCAAGAGTGTGTTACAGAAGAGCCCTAAGGCACAAAGTTTTCAGCTTTGCTAACTGTTCTTCACTACCTACCCAGCCAATGGGCAAACTTTTTTGACTGTCCCTGATCGACGCATGCACAAGCTAGCAACAGTGCAAGGTTCGAGGATGCCTGCTAGGCTACCAGCAGAAAAATCAAACATCTAAGCCCAAACAGAGGTGGCAAGGGATGACCAGGACTGTCTTTGCATCCAGACACAACAGGCCTGATCCAACAGACATTAGATCCAAACATTCAAGATAGGCTGCTTCTTCCAAGTTCATGACAGGGGATACAAAGAATGGGGAAAAACAGCTGACTCTTCATGCTACTGGATGAATAAAACAAAAATAAATGTTTCAGACAACACAAAAGAATTGTTTTAGTTTGTTTTCACTGCAACCTAAAGTCTCCCACAAAAAAATTCATTTCCTCTTGAAATATTTCATTTTGGGTGAATTCTTTACTAGCAGTTCATAGTAAAGTTAGACAAATGTCATTTAAGGCTAAAAACTAAAATACCATGTTCTGATTTCTGCATGAATTTGCTAATGTTTTAGTCATCCCCAAACTGCTTTTTTTGCTGAATTAAGGTTTTGCCTGTATAACACTGCTTTCCTCCAGGTGTGCATAATTCTGTGCATGTAACTAAATCGCCATGACAGGCTTGTTTCTGCTAACAGTATGCAGTCCTCAAATCATCCCTGATTCACAGTATCACCTCCATTTACTTTACAAATTCACATCCCCTTTGAGATGCTTACAGAAATGTCCCCAAGCCCAAGTTTACATGTCAAGTTTTGTTTTTTTTTTTTTTTTCTTTTCTCTATGTGGAAATCACATTGTTCTTTGCATTCTTAACAACTTCACTAAATCACTCTCCCTCATGCTGCAAAAAACAGGCTCCACTTCAGCTGTAAGCCCCAAGAAGTTCACACTGAGCCAGAGAGAATCACTGCAGTGCATTAGCCAAATTGCCAATTAATGCAATTTATTCCTAAGCCCTGTGATTGGTTTCTGTGTAACTTCCCAGGGAAACAACTGGAAAGTCCTGCACAAAACCTTCTGAAAGCTGCTGTTTGTATAGAGCACCTCCCCTGACCCCCTGAAGGAAAGGTTTAAGGGAATTTGGTCAGTTCTAAAATGAGCTAAGTTTCCAGAAACTACTTAAGTCACTTGTCATTACTGAGAGTATTATACTAATATAATTTAATTTTTGCTACTAGGTTACAAAACCAGCATTGTCAGCTGCCTTTCTGACTGAAGGAAAATATTACGTTTAAGTGCATTCCCCCAAACTGGAACGTTTCTTTTGCTTATTAGTGCTCTAACAGTTTAAGAACATCAAATAAGCGGGTTTCCCAACAGGTTATTCCTGTTCCCATTAAGGTCACTGGCAAGTATATAGCTCCAGTGAGGAGCTAGAGCTATATTCAGGTCAAATATTGCAGAGGCCTAGCTTAGCTGTTGCGGTTACTGCAGTGACTAAGGTCAAGACAGTGATTCGCCCTGGCTGCTGTGCAGGACCGCCGGACCCTGAGTCCATAGAGGATGCCGGTGAGAAGCAGCTGCCAAACCCGCAGAACACTAAGAGAGCAACAGGGGACCCAAACGCAAGTTCTTGGTCCTGACTCAGAGTAATGCTCTTCCCACCCCGCCCCAGCTGCCGTAAGAATCGTGTCTGGGTCTAAAAATGTCTCTGTTCTGCTATAAAATAATTTTTAAAATGAAATGTAACTACAACATAAGGATGATTCTACATAAGGAATTCCCCTGAAAGTCAAATCAAAATGCCAACAGGAGAGCACAGAGCATGCTGCCAGCTGTGCACCCAAACTCTTACTTGCCAGACAGTCATGCTGCACTCTCACTCCCAGCACCGCTGTGTCTGCTGGATCAGCAGAGTAGGATGATGCTGTTTCCTGAAAATCCCTTAATTTCTCTGTGGGGTCTGGGACGTTACCCAGCTGTGAGTGCTGATGGGAATGAATTGTCTAAATGGCATCTTCCTCTACTTCCAATTTGCAAACATGGAATATTTTTATGCATGTGTTTTTCCCTCCATGGGGGAAGTTTTCTTCAAACACAGCAGAGATCAGATCCCTCCACACACTTTTGCGTGACTATGTCCCTCCCATTTCAAGGGATGTGAAAAAAATAAATAAATGCCTGCTTGAAGGTATAGCACACAGCTACCAAAAAGCTTTAGGAAAGGCAGAGGCAACCCAATAGGCTTACCACGCAAGGAATCCAGCAGCTCTTTCACAATGTCCTTATGTCCAAAATATGCAGCCACCACAGCTGCATTGTCATCATTAGGTTCTGTTGGTAACACCACTAATGCCTCCTTCAGTAAGTACCTCACCGCCTGAAGATCTCCATATGCTGCTGCAATACCTAAAAGCTGGCACTGGTAAAGAAAACACAGCAAAATAAACTCTCTGTAAAGGGAGCGAGCAGAGAAAGAAAGCATTTCTAGAGCCACGTATTTATTTGTGCCCATGCAAACGCACACCCACTGTCACTGTGGCTAACTGAGATTGTCATAAACACTAGCAGCCATTATAATCATTGCTGCTGATATATTAATTTGTTGTGTTTTGCTTTATAGTTTTTTGTATGGTTTTACCGCAAAAGTGCCAAAGGCACAGAATGGTGAGTGTAAAACCATTTCTCATGGACCAACAGAAAAAAGTATTTGCACAGCTCTGCTACAAGGTGTAGTATTTCCAGGTTTGGAGATGGCCAATATGCCTGTACTTGGCACGCAGGTACTCTCCCAAAACACTAAGATAAGCTCTGCGCGAAGAGCAGGCTCAAAACGAGGGCTCTGAAGGCAGAGCAGTGCAGAAGCTGGCGCAGAGGATATAGTTCCAAACACAAGCAGCAAAATCTTCCCAGAGGTCCATTAGCCATCTTTGTACTCATGGGGGAATACATCTTTTTGCTAAGTCTATAAACTGCTTCCTTTTTATGGGGAAAAATCTATTTCCCTGTTTTAGTGACCACAGCACCAGCACCCCTCCTCACACAGCCTCTCCTTCCTACATACGCTGTTCCTGTGGTCTGTCTCATCTTTCTGATCAGTGCTTTCAAGGGCAAATACTGTCCCTGAGCATATGTCCCTGAAGTGCCCCACACAACCAGCCATGTCTGGGACCCTGCAGCACCAGCATAATGTATACAACTGCATGGATTTTCTGCATGAGAAACGACAGAAGGCGGCAGCTTGGCATTTTGGTTTCTTTCCCAGTAAAACCTGAGAGAGTAGTAACCTAACCCCACCTTTTCCACTTGCAGCGCTGTCTCCTCACATGACAACTTGATCAACTCTTGGGCCTTACTGGTGTCTCCAGCTTTGTAAGCATCCTGAATGCTTTCTGTCACAGGTGTCTGAATTATGGAGACTTCGCCAACTGTGGACTGTTTGCCACCCATGTCCACAGTTCCTGCAGTAAAAACAGAAAAGAGGGGTCAGGAAGAAGTACCTGTTCATTACTCGTGCACAGGTGCAATGTCAATGCATCCTGGCAACAAAAAAAAGAGGGTGAATTATTTTCAGTGGAATATTTATTGCACACAATTACAAAAAGAGGAAAAAACCTCAACACTCAAGTTGCCTGACAAAAGAAAGTAATGATATTTTAAAGTACTTTCCAACACGGACGTGAAACTAAAATGGACAGCGAGTTCCCCAATTGCTCCCAGAGGTGGTTTCCAAAGGACGGTGTGAAAGCTCACACGCACACAGCCACATACGCTCTGCAGCAGCCTGCCACGCTCAGCCTCGTGCTGCAGGAACCAGGGAAGAGATGGGCGTACATGAGATTGGCACCTGCAGTATTTCCGAAGGAGCAAGGAGTCTGCAGGACCTGCAAAGCCATTCCGGT